>NC_056666.1:48884442-49531005 GCF_018350195.1 Panthera tigris | reverse complement strand
CTTAGTTTTCATATTTATAGTTGCCCTATCTCTTGATTTCTTATCTTGAATTTTAACCTTGTTTTAGATGTACTTTTTAAGTTACTTTAAGTCTCTTTGGGAATGAGGCCAAATATAGCTTATAATTAAATACTTATCAGCATTGGACAGGCATCATAGGAAAATGGGAAGAGTATTGCACAACAAGTCTAGAAACCCGAATTCTAGTCTGGACTTTGCCCCTAACAAGATGTATGTCCATATGTCAACCATTTGAGCTCTCTCGACCTCAGCTTTTCTCATTTACAACATAAGGGAGCTGGATTAGTCAATCTCAGAGAATTCTTTCATCTCAAAGTATTATCACTTTATCCCATTTGTCCTTATTGAAAGCTGTAACTTTTATTTCCAGTGGGAACTATATACTATTGATACCTTTCTTAAGAGAAATGCAGAGGATATTAGAATATGCAACTGAACATATCATTAAAACACATTTAAAAATTAGCACACTTAATAGATTTTAATGAAAATAAATTCAATGTGTGTGTGAAAACACCTGGATATAGTATATAATCAGGACACATTAGTTGCATCAAGTTCTCAGTTACAGTAATTTGCCCCGCTTTACTGTTTTCACTGCAACATCTTCCTATGAGGCCCTGTATATCCCAGAAAGAACCCAATGTTTACGGTGCAAACAGGATTCAAATTCTAGCCCCATCCTATATCAGCTTTGTCATCTTGAGTATGTTACTTAACCTCTGAGATTGGTTTCCACACTCTGAAAACAGAGGCACTCATATCTATCTTGCACATTTTGAAAATTCAATGAAATAACTTATATTAAATAGCAGGAACACAAATGGTTCTAAAAAAAGTAGCTATTGTACCTTGATATTTATAATTTACTTTTTCCAAATAATATTCCATTAACTTGGTTTTTACCCAAGAGATAGATCTCAGTGATACCTCCTGCTAGATGCAGATGTTCAGAGAGGTACCCAATATACCTTGCAATATATAATTTATCCAGGAAATAATTCAAGAGGTCAGCTTACAACACCTTGAGTCTTCCCAGCAAGTTTTTGGAACTAAAGCAGGTTAATTCACTCTATGGTGACATTTAGCCAGAAAAAAATTGGCAAATATGTGCGTAAGGATATAGGTACATGAGCACAAATATCCACACATTGATACAGATACATTTACACACATGTGTACCTATATGTGTATATATCTTAAAGGTGTATTAGTAGTAAATTTAGAATACTTCTGTTTACTTCTGCTATTGATCCACTAACACATCCATTAACAATACAGTTACCTTTATGCAATAATAACATTTACTGCTTTTCTACTTACAAAAGGTTCCATATTCATAGAAATTTTGGAAAATAGAAGGAGATAAAGAATCATATTGTCCCATGTCTCACTATTCTAAAAGAAGGTATTTTAATATTTAGATGTTGCTAGCCACATGTTTTCTTATGCATATATGACAAATGACAAATGATATGCAGCACATATTTTATAATATATCCACAGTTGAGCTGCTTAAAGGAGAAGAACAGGGAAGAATCCTAATGTTTGATATTTGGACTTTTTAAATTTAATATAGTATGCTCGTTTACTTGCCCTTAGAAATTCTTTTAAGATATTTTAAGCTTTCTGGTGTCCAGTTTTATGTATAGAGCTTCATATATATAAATCAGTCTTCTATCATCAGACGTGTAAGCTATTTCTTCACATTTTTATATCATCAATATTATCAACATAATATGGATTTTATAATCAGACAATATTCAAGTCTGTGTTAGGATAAATTCACAGGAGCATAATTAATTGGACAAACTATAGAACTGTTTAAAGGCTTATGTGATATATTGTTAAAATGCTCTCTAGAAAAGTTGTACCAATTATTCTTATACCAGAAATGTAAAAGCTATGTATTCCCTTACATTCACTCTAACATTGGGAATTATTATTTAAAAAGAAATCCTTGTCACCTTGAGTGATGAGAGATGGTGTCCTATTATAATTTTTAATTAGTATTTATTTGATTACTAGTGGCCCTTGGATAGTTCTTCTTTTAGGGAACTGCCTGTTTATGCCCTTTGTCCATTTTTCTATTAGGGCAGGCCACCCTATTTTATCCGTGTTCTACACAGAAAATTAAAACATCATTCAAGTGCTAAACCCTGCCTAAATTCTATTATGATGCAAAGTAATTGTAGGTTGTTAATGCTATTTACAAATCATATATCAATTTTATTTCACCATTGAAATAAAAAGTTGCATTCACAATTAAGTCTATGTCCTCAGTAGAACTCAGTCAAGTAAGACAAACACTCCTAAATTTTGACTCTAAAACTGTTCACATTCTTATTGCTGCAAAATACTATTCTAGTATCATTATTAAAGTACCTAATATATTTCTGTGTTCGCTTCATTTATTACATGCCATAATGGGACTGCATATCTTTAGTGCTGGTTATGCACAATTAGCACTTAGTTATTGTCTTGTCACTTCAGCCCCTACAAGACAAACTTCTTTAATGCAAGAAGTCAGCTAATCTTCATCAGTCAAGCAAAGCAGGCAAATTTTGTTACTCTGAATACAGAAGGTTTTCAATGTAGGAGATTTTCTTTTTACTTTGACATTTGCTGGGGGAATCCTCTCCAATAAAGCCATATGCCACACAAGCCTATACTTTCAGGAGCCAAATCATTATTATAGCCTTGCACCTTTTCAAGTGAAACACAAAGCAAATAGGTAATTTATAGGCACTTTCCCTTAAGCAAACTTTATTGACATCTGAAATTGTGGTATTAGAAATGCTTATGAATTTTATTTAGCAGTCATTTTAGCTTAACTTTTAAATCAAAATATCATTAAGATCTAAAGCATTGCTGAATGTTTTCAAAACAGTAGTAAAAATAACTTTTCAGGATTGGTTGTTTCTTGAACATACCCATCTTTGCCCTTTTTAGAGAGGTATGGTTAAAGATGTGAATCCTGAATTAAAAATCTAATTTTTTTTCTATTTTAAGGGAAGCAGAGGAATGCTATTTTGAGCATCTTATATGATAACTTGACTCTCATTCAGAATTGGAAAATTTGGTGTAATAAGTTAATTTCTTAAAGGTGATTAAGCCCTTCCTCCTTAGACAATTCTATAAAACTAAGCGATGGTTTTATAAGAAAAGAAAAAAAACATGTTAATGAAATGGCCTCAGATATGTAGAATTGTGTAACACTAAAGAACAAAAGCACTGTGCTAGGCTCTGGAAAGAGAGGTGAATAAAATCTAGTTTCTCTCTTAGGGATATTCAGAGCTATGGCAGAGACAGGACATCAAAGAGTCACAGAAGAGTGTAATCGATGCTAAACAGATCTATACCGAGGGAAGAGAGGTCTGTCCTTCTTGAAGTCTTAGAGAAGCATCAAAGGGTTGATGTGCTGGGTTTCAAAAAAAACCTCCCTTGGACTGGGTGGAATGTAGGAACTGTGTCTGGTGGGGGCTGGGGAAGAGGAGGAAGCCAAGGAGCAGTGAGAAAAGGGTTTCCCAGACAGATGGAGCATCATGCAAGGCATGGGAGTGTGAAAGCATTTAATGTGTGCAGGAAATGAAAAGTACTCAGTGTGCTCAGAGATTACAGAGGGAGTTTGGTAGGGATATGGAGAAGTAGGGAATGGCGTGCAGACCAGAAGGAGATGAACTTGTAAAGGGAGGAAGTCAATGAATGAAAGTCAAAATGAATACAAACTTAAATGCTCTATCTAAAATACCTTTGTTATCTAAAGCTATTTGGTTCTGGAATAAATCTGTCTTAACCAGTATTTACTGACCACCCACCTCAAGTGGTAGCACAATTTATGGTGGTATTTCAAGGGATTCAAAAGAAATACAGCTCATGGCCACTTACCTCAGCACTGCAGACCAGTTTGGAAAACTTGTTACGCATTCATAAGAAAATTTGAAATGCCAAAGTAAATGATATGCCAGTAAATAAGTGCTCTGGGAAGGATCAGAATGAGTTGACATGGCCAGGGAATATTGATGGAGGGAAGGGAAACTGAAGAATTTTTAGAATTTAAATAGATGGTAAAAAGGGAGAAATAGTCCTGGCTAAAGAACGGCTTAAGCAAAGGTGAAAAGATTATCATTGGCAAATAATAATGATAGTAGAATTCTTCTTTTTTTTTTTTAATTTTTTAAAAGTTTTTCTTTTTATTTTTGAGAGAAAGAGAGCGATCGGGGGGAGAGGTAAAAAGAGAGGGAGACAGAATCCCAAGCAGGCTCTGTGCTGTCAGCTCAGAGCCTGATGCAGGGCTTGAACCCATGAACCATGAGATCATGACCTGAGCAAAGATCAAGAGTTGGACACTTAACCAACTGAGCCACCCAGGCGCCCTTGAGAGCAGAATTCTTATATAGTGGTGATCATACACCAGACACTGTTCCGTTTCACCTGTGCTCATTCAATATTCAATATAATTAGGTACTGTTACTAGCCTCATTTTACAGATGAGATAACTGAAGTATGGAAAATTTAAGTAACTTGCCCAAGAAAACACAGATAGAAAGTGGTAGCCTCAAAATCTGAACCCAGCCAGTCTGGTTTTAGTCTTCAGACTCAGAGCTGATATGCAGGTCCTGGACTGTTCCAAGAGGGGTATTTTATTTTCTGACTAAGCAGATATAAATGGGAATAGATAGAGTGAAGTTAAAGTAAGGTAGGCTTTGAATAATTTATAGCAGGATTTGGGATGTGAGTAGTGTAAGTTGGTGAAGAAAAGATGATTAGGAATGAAGTATATGATAACAACTGGAGAGTCATTGGGAAAAGACAGTAAATGGGTGCACAGTGTATAGTGGTGAGATGATCGCTATATAATCAGCATCTCTTACTGAAAACAAAGTATAGGATTAAAATCTCCATCTTTAGTAACTGAGGATGCCAAATAGAAAATAGAGACATTTGAAATAATGCCCCCCCACCCCGACTCTTTTTAAAGTATTGTGGAGATGGGAACTAATTATAATTGACAGCCACTAACCTCAGGGTTAAAATATGATGACTAAGTTAACATTTTCATTCTTAGAAAGGATGTTAAAAGGATGTTACAAATAGAGGCTTCTTTTCAGAGGCTTTTGAAAACCTGCTTAAAACTACTCTAAGCCCCATATTTTATAAAGGTGTTTTATTAGTTATATTTATTTTCTGTACTCCTCAAATCTCTAAGACCATATGAGTTCAATTAGAGTCACTCCAAAATATCTGGAAATTAAATCTGTTATTATTAACTCCAAAACATCAAGATTAAATGGCACAATAATATGATTGGGCATCTTTTTATTCCTTAACATACTTTTTTTTTTTTTAATGAAGGCAAAATTAATTGAGCTGACTATACCATAAGCAATTAGGATTAGATTACAAGGAAGATTATCAGCTTATTTTCAGGAATTTTAGCCTGACCTATTAATATACTTACAGTATCCTCTGGCCATCACTGCTTCTATAATATTTTTTTCTGCCAGTGCTAAATCTCATAAGGAGCTCATAACAGTAGAAATTAGCTTTTCTTACAAAATCACAGCTATAGATTATTTTGTTAAGCATCTAACATCTGCATTGCTGTTTCTACAATTTCTTCATGTTTATATGTGGAGCATTTTAAAGGAGTATACCAAACCTAATTGCAAAGCAGTATAATCTGCTTTAACCATAGCTTTCAAAATGTTTTAAGTTATATGGGGAAGTGTGACATTTCTTACCCATGTTCTGTTTTGTCTTGACCTTTAAGTATAAATTGAAATGCACACAAGATGTACTTTGTCCAGTTGACAACATTAGTAACAAAATATTTTAGATAGGAATACTTTAGATAAATCCCATTTATGTTACCAATATCTCATTGAATGGTAGGCAGACGTTTTTTAAAGTTATACAAAGGAATACTAACAATACAAAAAACCTGTATTAACTTTCTGGGCTAATGCTTTATTGCCTCCATGTCTTGAGCCCAAAGAGATCAGAACCCCTTTCCTTCCTCTATCATACACATTATAGCTATCGAGCCTTGAGCAGATTTTTTTAATTCTTGGAGGAAGCCTTAGGTTTTTCATCTGAAAAAGGCAATAATAATATTTACTTTCTCAGTTGAACATAAATAAATGTAATCATGTATATACATGATTAGCACTAGCACATGGTAAGCACTTTTTATATATATATAAAGCGCTTTATATATATATATATATATATATATATATATATATATATATAGGAGGTGGCTATAATAATTATCTACACTCCAAACATCGAGGTGAAGCTTTACATACTTCATTTGTACTATTTAACACAAACTTATAAAAGATACATTTATATTAAAGATAGGAAAGGGGCACCTGGGTGGCTTAGTCAGTTGAGCATCCGGCTTCAGCTCAGGTCATAATCTCGCGGTCCGTGGATTCGAGCCCTACATCAGGCTCTGTGCTGACAGCTTGGTGCCTGGAGCCTGCTTCAGATTCTGTGTCTCCCTCTCTCTCTTTCTGCCCCTCCCCTGCTCTCACTTGGTCTCTCTCTCTCTCTCTCTCTCTGTCTGTCTCTCTCAAAAATAAACATTAAAAAAAATTTTTAAATATAAGAAAAAAATGACATTTCATCTTCAATATCATAAGCGGAAGGTTGGGATTTGAACCCTATTCATTACAATATGCCACTTTCCCTCTCATATACTTCTTAATTTAACATCCCTACAATCCAGTGATGTAGCTGTTTTATATTACCTACACAGAACTGACTCCAATGTACCCTATAAGTTGCACTGGGTAGGTGATAGCATCAGGGCTCAGGACTAGATCCCCAGGCTCTTGGTTCAATGCTTTTCTTATTATAATTACCCTGAATTTATTAATCTATAAACAAAAATTATTAAATTTCAATACTTCTGAAGGTAAGAAGTTATATTATATATATTATATATATTATATAATATATATGATATATTATATATATTATATATAATATATATATTATATATATAATATAATATATATATTATATATATGATATATATTATATATAATATTATATTATATATATAATATAATATTATATATTATATTATATATTTGACATATCTTTAGATGACCAAAAAAAAAAGTTTTTATTTGGGGTGCCCAGCTGACTCAGTCGGTAGAGCATGTGACTCTTGATCTCTGGGTTGTGAGTTCAAGCCCCAAGTTAGACATAGAACTTAATTTTAAAAAACATGTTTTGTTTTTTTTTTTTTGATGGTGAATAGAATTGGGGGACTTGTTAGAAAATTAAAGCAGAATTTTAGACAATATGGAGTTGAAAGAGTATTTCCAATTCAGTTGGTTTTTAGAGAAAAAAAAAGAATTCAGTAATATCAGCTAGAACACAAGAGCATTTGTTGAATTTATTTATTTTTATGTGCTCTTTTATTATTAGCTTATTAGTTCAAATTAATTTCAACACTAATATATATTGAAAGTTTTGAACAGTAATCAGATATATCCTACATGCTATTTAATGTAATCTCACGTAAAAGATAAGTATCTAATTTGGCTAATTCTGTCCAACAAAAGAAATATGTCCTTTTATTCAACATATCTTAATGATTAGGATAATCATTACGAGTCTACAAAAACTCGTTTATTCAAACAGCACTTTTTAAGCACAATATTTAAAGGTTATAGTTTGCAACTGATAAAAAAGAAGATATACTTAAGGTTCAAACTCGAATGTTCATTGTATCCAATAGCCTTGGCCACAAACTCCAGGATTTCAAGATCAGTGCTTAGTCTGTACTTTCAATCAACATCATCAGCAGGCAGTAATCCTGGGGAAAAAAAAAAGTAAATTCTACAAATAAACAGACCAATCTTCCTTTAAGAGGAAAGCTAATTCTTTTCAATCTACTTTTTTTATTACACTATTTTCCCCTCTATCTACTTAGCTAGAATAAGGATAAATTTCCAAAGCTACCCAGTTGGAAAATAAATAGGTTCACTGTTTGTCTAGCATTCCAATCTTTGCAAATGTAAATCAGTCCAACTGCTCCTCATTTAAACCTTCAACTTCACAAAACATTAAAGGGTTGCTTTCACTACACAATTTAATCTATCCACTAAGATTTCTGCTTGAACATCATTCAAAATTGACTATCTGATAAAGAGAGACCACTATCAAAGGTCAGTGGGGTCAACTTGTATAATTACAAGTAGTTTTACTGGGTCAACTCTACTAGACACTGCTGTTTGAAGGTTAAATTGTTACAATTAAAAATATATACAGATCTCCCCAGAGTTACTTTATTGTTAAATGTACTGGAAACAGCACAAGCATTTATTTCTGACCTTAATTGTGTCCAAAGTGTCACCACTGGGAAATTATACAAAAACAGCACTTATTAAAAACATTACAATCTTGCACATTAAACAATGCTTTATAGAATAAAATACATAATTAGCTACTGGAAACTAGTTTATTTATCACATCAATATTAAGAAGTTCATTCAGGTTACTCCCTTTGGTTTAATTGGAAGTGCTCTAAGCAATGACATTTAATATTTCATAGTTGGTGAACTTGCCACAAACAAAAGAATATGGCCCAGCATCAGAGTCTGATGCTAAAACAACTTTTACTTCAGAACAATCACTTCCAAATTACTAGAATTTAATCACATTTTAATAACAGAGAGTAGAGGGAAGCTTTAAATGGGAAGCTTTAAAATGGGCTGCTTTCTAATTGTTTGATACATTTTAATGCCTTTTACCTTTTTTTAATAAAGTGAATAAATGGCCAGTGATGAAATCTTCCATAATCACTCCAGTGAAATATTATCATTCTTTTTTTATTTTAATGACTGTAAATATAGATCAATTATTTTTTTTTCTTTCCAAAGTGGCAATAAAAATCACCTCTGCCGCCCAAGGTATTTTCCTCATTTTTCCTTTGCTTTTTATATATAAATGTAGGATTTCAAATTTTGCATGTAATGTTTCATTAAATGACTGACATGGTTTAGTTTCGACAATAAAGGCAATTTTCTAAACCAAGCTTTCAAATTCAGGGAATTACTGTGTGAAATTATTATTGGGGAAAGAAATCTTCAAATCTATGGACCTGAAATTATCTTAACGCATTTTATTTTTTAAAATATTTTCAGATTTTGTGTTGGAGACAAATTTTTCCTAAAGAATAACATGATCCTTTGCCAGACGGACTACGAGGAAGGTTTAATGAAAGAAGGTTATGCCCCCCAGGTTCGCTGATCTATCAACATCACCCCATTGAGAATACAAAGCACTACATTCTTTTATCTTTTTTGCTCCACGTGTATATAAGAATTGACACAGGAACCTACTGAATAGCGTAGATATAGGAAAGCAGGATGGTTATATGGAATAAAAGGCGGACTGCATCTGTATGTAGTGAAATTGCCCCAGTTCAGAGTTGAATGTTTATTATTAAAGAAAAAAGTAATGTACATATTGCTGGATTTTTTTGCTTGCTATTCGTTTTTGTGTCACTTGGCATGAGATGTTTATTTTCGACTATTGTATATAATGTATTGTAATATTTGAAGCACAAATGTAATACAGTTTTATTGTGTTACCATTTGTGTTCTGTTTGCTTCTTTGTATTGTTGCATTTAGTACAATCAGTGTTTAAACTTACTGTATATTTATGCTTTCTGTATCTACCAGCTATTTTAAATGAGCTGTAACTTTCTAGTAAAGAATTGAAGAGCAAATCTCTCACTAATGATACACATATAGATAAAGCAAGTCTATCAACATTAAAATACTAAAAAAAAATGAAGACACCCACAAAGCATTTTAGCAACATCCAATATTATTGCCACTATGATTTAGAGTCTATCAGTGTTCTCGTTATAACCCCCTATTTTCAGGGGGTTAAAGATCAGCTTTAAAAAATGCATAAAAATTTCATCTTAAAGCACTTTCATTTTATACCAACGTGAAAAGTGCCATTTTTAGAATAACTTTAAAGCTTAGCAGTTATCCTTTTACTTTTTTTTTTTTTTTTTTTTTTTTTTTTTTGCTGTGCTCTTTACACAATGGCCAATGGCTTTGTTTTATTTATTTTTTTTTCAGCCATTTACCCCTTATGTAAACTAGTGCCTTTGGGTATCATATAAAATTTTTCCAAAGGGTTACTTTAAAAAAAGTGTTACACCACTATTGTGAGATAATTTTAAAATGATAAATTTCTTGTACAAATTTTGCCCAGATTTCTCCGTAAGAGCTAAGGGTTTAATAACTTTATGGCTTGATAAATTTCTGGCACTGAAAGAATTTGAGTGCAAACCTACTGAAACCATGAGAATGCAGATCGAAGTTATGATGATATTTGAGAAGGTTACTTTTGATCAGAGCAACATAGTGCTCACAGAATTTTCTAGAAGAAGAGAAACAAAGGGATTGTTAAAAAGCTGAGGACTGGTGATTATATATTTTTCTGCATTTACCTGACACTTATTTTAATGTTCAAACATGAAGACTTTAAAAGTTTGACGTGTCTTACTCATGCTTTTCTTTAAGTAGTTACCGGCTCAGAACATATCACACTTAAGGCTGAAATCTGCCATTCCATTTTTCAAAGGTGAAAAATTATTCCCTTACCAACATGATAGCTGATAAAGAAGAAAGCTTTCTAGAAACAAATTATGGAGACTGATTATTTAAATTACAATTAAGGGAATAAAAATAAGACTATGATCCCTTCTTCTGGGTTGCTGACACTTTGCTACTTTGCTTCTGCTCCCTGGAATAGAACAACTTTTCAGCAAATCGAATTCCACACAGGCACAGTGAAGCATATTTTTATTAGAGCAAATTTAGTGCTATGGATTTTCTTTTTTCTCTACTTTTTTCTTAATCACTTGTACAGGAAACAATATTTCCCAGTGTTATTTGCATACATATTTTGTCCTGCCAATATATGCATTGCCGATGAAAATTAAATGTGATACCTGGATTCTTGGTTTGGGGCCAAAATATTAAACTGAAAATAATGCTGGTGTGGATTTTAGTTGTTTAAAAAAAAAACAAAGCTTTATTATGAACCTGCATGTGAATCTGGTTATTGCCTCTCATTTTTAAGAAAATGGTTCTGTGAAAAGTGAATGATATGTATTTTTACAAATACTTCATGGTTAAGAGTGTTCAAGTCACATGTCCCCCAGATGTGAGATATACTGAAAAAAAAAAAAGAATTGCAGAAATAGCTATTTGGGGCTCACAGAATAACTATTATTTTAGCCTTAGAGCCTTACATTTGTTTCATGATAAGACTTGCATAGCCAAAACCACAATCAAAATCAAACAAATGGGGGGAGGGGGGAGGGGCGGAGGGATATGTGAAAAGTGGTTTTCTTAAGCAGCCCTGCTAGTCCCCATTAAGAGGTGTCTGAAATTCATGTGGATGTAAAATTTTAATTGCCAGTATCTTTTTCAAATGATCTTTTTTAGATTTAAATGGTTTTGCATATGTTTATCAATATGTTAAAATACTTGTAAATTGGGAACAAACTTCTCTAAGCTTCAGGAAGCTGTTCAGTTATCCTTGCCACCCAAAGACCAAACAAGTTTTTATTGCCTTTTCTTTTCGTAAATCTTTCGGGAATTAATTCTTATGCTTTTTACTACAAACAAAATTACTCACCTGGATTAAAGATTAAGGCCTTAATCTCTTTAGATTATCTTTAATCTCCATGAAATTGTGAAACCAGACAGAAATGGGTCACTTTATAGCTAATTGCCCATAAATAGTAGCATTTTTGACCTGAAGTACTAAGCTAATTGTCTTGACTACGCAAAGTCCCTGAATTGTTGTCAACTCACCTCTTTGTGTTGTGTGGCCTTGATGTCACTTAGCTCATCATCCGGCGCCTCCAGTAGGACACCTCCAAAGGAGCTTTGATTTCTCAAGCAAGCTCCCTTCCTAACCTGCGTCTCCTAGCGGCTGCCTGCGATGAAGGACCAGGCACCTCCACTCCACCAGAGTGCTCGCTGAGTTTAAAAGCTGACCTGTGTTTGTAATTTCACTTTCATCTTGCTTAATAAATATCTGCTGGATTCTTTCATTCACTTTTTTTTTTAATATTTGGATTTATGTTTTTAATAAAAGGGGTCTTATACTATTTGATTGCGCTTAATTGGCAAAAGCCAAGATACTATCTAGAAAGCAGACGTGGAGTCCATGAAAAAAGAATAAAGTGTGTAAGCACATTTACTTTCAAAAGGTAAATCATAACCTAAAGCATAGACAAAGTACCTCAGATGCTTTCTCCAAATGTTGTATTTAGGATCTCTGAGCTAGGTAGTTTATTGCTATTTACTTTTGTGGGGAAAATAAAACTGTTAAAAATGAAGGTAGCAATTGCTGGGTGTAATTTGGTACATTTATGCAAACTTCAAGTGATCTTCCTGAAAGCCATGGTGTTGCTGTTGTCAGACTAAATTTCAAATTTCCTATTTTGTGTATAATGAATTAAAACAAAACAAAACTAAAGAAAAACTCAACTAAATCCTACATCTTCAAGGAAGAGATGTTGTGCCTTAAATGAAACAGGGTACTGAAAATTATATCTGTAGTAAAACATACCATGCACAAGTGGTTTCCTTTTAACTATCACTTTAGGCAAGCTGCTCTCAGAGTAGTCACTTAAACAATTTCATAGAAATGATACAGGCCAAACATGTTTAACATTCACGTCAGTAAGTTGCAAAAACAATCTGCATGTTCGTTGTAATAGGCCATTAGCGCAGAATACAATTTTAGCAAAAGGCTTTTGATTACTACTTTTTCTTAAAAACACCATTATAGATATTTCTTAAATGTGATTGTAATGCAAGTTAAGGTAACGGAGAGCAAAACGTTAATATAGCCATTATTTCGATTGACATTTATTGAGTATCTACTCTATGACAGGCCTTGACCTGAGCATTCAGCCTCCTATTGGGCTGACTTAGGACCCTTCATACATCAGAAAACTTCAGGGTATCTTTGCACTGGTTTATACTCATCTCAAACCTCCTGATAATGAACACACAAAAGCGAATACCGTCTACCTATTCAGCATGTCATTGGTATGAAGGCCCCAGAAAATATCTCAAGTAATCAATGTGTTCAGAGAATTATCTCACACAAATTACTCATTAACTCAATAGCACATAATAAAAAAGAACATCAATTAATTAATGAGTCACCCTCAGATCACTATGATTACAATGGAGCTCTGTTGAAACAGCAGTTATAAATGGAGTTGCCTCTCTTTATTCATTGTTTGCAATTGGCCCATTGTTTGGCTGAAACCAGTGTCATATTTAACACATGCCTGTAGGTAATTGTGTGATTAGTATCATAAATGAAGAATTCAGAAAGTGTACTGCTTCTAAGACCTTATAAACGATGGGAAAAATAAAGGCAGCTCTCACTTGTACTATAGCTTCCGTTGAGGCCAAGCCATTAGACGGGTATTATCTATCTAAAAGTTGTACTTTTACGTTTAAAAGACTTACATGTTGAGATGCTAGGACATGTAAAAGTAAAATTTTAAATGCTTTAAAATACACTTAATTTCAGTAACTTTTTACAAAGACTGAAATATGCATGACCAGTTTTGTAAAAGTTGTGGTACCCTAAACGGACATTTTAGTTTTTTTTTTTTTTGGGGGGGGGGTGTTCAGGAGGGTGTGTAGAGATTGACAGCAATAGGGGAAGAGATTATAAGAGATACCAAATATTACATACAAAGTCACCAACTAAAGTTCCCCAACTATCTTGGTAAATGCCATTCCAATAAGCTTATAGAATAATTATAACAGTTCCCTTAGGTAAGTAAGAAACATCTGTTGGTAACACATAGCAGGTGTTAACAATTACACATACTGAAATTTTTAAAAACGTTTTTAATTAAAAGAATTCTGTTTCCTGAAAAGAAAGATATGTTAAATTCAAAGATCCTCCTGTTTTGAGCGTGCAGACCACGTAATGCACAAAACTGTAAAGCCCAAATCATCTTGGATCAACTAGGTTTCGTGTTTGGTTCAGATCACTGCAATCAAAAGTGAATTGGAATTCATTGCATTTTTCACACAATTGGTATTCTGGGCTGAGGAGCTGAACACTCATGAAATTGGTATAGGAGAGCTGATTACAGAATATTTTGGCTTTATGGGCAAGGTGCTTGACATTAATTGTACAGAATTTGATGGACACAGTACAAAGATAAATGAGAACAAGAAACATTCAGAAAATAGATTATCCAAATCTTGTTTTAACCCTACTTCTGCAGAAGACTTAAAATCACCTAAAACAGTCCATATGTAACATTATATGACTCATCTTCAATAGCTTTTAATAATAGCTAACATTCACGGCACACTTACCATGTATCAGGCAGTTTTCTGCGCCAAGTAATTTCCACAACACCCTTGTAACATAGGTACCATGGACCTCAATTTTACAGATTTTAAATAAAAACAGGAGAGTTTGCTTAACTTGCCCAAGGTTGTATAGCTTGTAAATAGATTTAAATAGGTTTTCTGGCTCTTGGGCTTAACCACTCACTATACATCTCTTGCAGGGTTGTCATTATCACCACCACCATCATCATCATCATCGTCATATCACCATTAATATTATTTTCTAGCCAAGACCTGGAAAGTTACCTGTGCTTGGTTGAAAATTACAAATATTTCAGACTTAGTCTCATCATTAAAAATGAAAAGTGGGAATAAGAGTGATATTTTCCTAGATGCATCTGGTTTAGAGCTCTTTCTTTCTACCACACAATGAAAGAATTTATCTGAGTCACAAAGCTATGATAGTTAAAATAGGAGATCCCTGGTGTAGGAGAATCAGGAACAGGAGATAGCATAGACTTGAGAGTAACTCGAAGTAGAAAGCCTCAATTTTCGACATCAGGATAAATATGGGGAGTTAAAGCTAGACCAGTCTCAGAAGTCAATATAATAAAATCAGTATGTTATTTGTCTTTGATATTTTATACGTTGATAAGAATAGTATTATGTGTCAAGCTATGTGCTCACTGGTCTAAAATACACAAGCTATACAGGACCCTGGCTCTAGGTCAGCTGCCAAATACCTAAGGGACTCTTTAATCTCAGAATTACAATGGCAAGCCAGGCTAAAGCAAGAGTGGGCAAAGCCGTCATCCTTAACATAGACCAGACCAAAATGCAATTGTTTACAACCTCATATTACCACAGAAAAATTTCCAAGATGTTCTTCCTTTACTGCCTCAGCTGCTTGCCACTATCACTACAGCATCACTTCCAGATTTGGGGGTCCTTGTGAACCTAAATCATTCTGGATTAAGTCATCTTAAAGGGAACTTTCACCCCACGAGAGTGTTCTGTATTTTCGGTATATTAGTACTTAAACTGAAGGGCTTAGCATGGGGATAGTCATGGAGGAACATGGCCAAATGAGCTGCATAAACAATGTGATTTTCCTCAATCTAGAAGGCACAGTGGAAGCCCCAGGAATTTTTAGGTGCATGATAGCATAGACTAATTACAACATGACGTGATAAAATATTGCTAAGAACATCAAGGTTTTCACAGCCCAAGTTTGATGGAGCTGCTAGGTTGTCTGAAATTTAATCTTGACCTAGAATTTCTGTATTCTTCTTAGAGTATGCTTAATTTACTGTGAATAGTAGTGGGGACTGGAAGACACATAAACCACATCTGAGGCAGTAATTGGTACATGAAAAGAAAATATGATAGAAAAATACAATATGGGAGAAAATGTTGCCTGGAAAGAGCCAGGTCACTTCATAAAAAAAAGTCTTTGAGCACCTACTATGTGTGTAGCATCATACTAGGCATGCCTAGATTTTTTCTGCCCGAGAAATTTTGGTGTGTGAAATATACTGCTCACTGCTATTTATTCTTTGTTTAATGCCCAATTTATTAAACATACGACTCTAACAAATGCAATTTCTCTAAACATTTGTACACCATTTAAACAGCTAATAAACCAAAACTTGTAAATGTAATAAATCAGATCCAACCATTTAAACATTGATTAGAAACTTAATTTTTCTAAACATTTCAATAAAATCCCATCTAATGAGCTTGAAGTATTTTAAAACCACACAGAAATTCTCACAATGAGTTAAAACATTTTTTTAAAAAGGCTTAAAGGTGGGGCACCTGGGTAACTCAGTTGGTTAAGCATCCAACTTTGGCTCAGGTCATGATCTCACTGTTCTTCAGTTTGATCCCCACATCAGGCTCTGTGCTGACAGCTCGGAGCTCAGAGTCTTGAGCCTGCTTCAGATTCAGTCTCTCCCTCTCTCTCTGCCCCTCCTCCACTAGTGCGAGTGTGCACGCATGTGCTCGCTCTCTCTCAAAAATAAATGTTAAAAATTAAAAAAATAAAAAGGCTTAAAGCTGTAACAAAATTACTGATTTGAATTAATATTTCTAGATTTTGTTTCATATCTTCCTGAGACTACCTTAATAGTAAGTAATTCCTTTCAAAAAATAGAGGATACTGTCTCAACTCATTGAGGTTACAGGTGATGTGGAGTTGACTCCATGAATGTTGGATGGGGCATGAAAACGAGCAGCTCTGCCAGAAATGATTCAAACTTGAGCCAATGCTTATCAAGTCGGCCAAGTTGGCCAATAATTTCATAATCATGCTTTTCTTGTTTTACATCAATGGAACCTTTTTTAAGTCCAAGTCTTTCAAATAGGTGATAATTTCCTATAACTCAATGCTTCTCCCCAATGGATGTGGGTTTGCATTTTTGAAAACTGTGTGTATGTCATTTTATATCTCATTATAAGTTATAGGATCATATAGAGATTTTTATCTACCAAGAAATAAGGAATTGAATCTATGTAGTCAAATTTCCTATAAGGACATTTGACTAATCCTCTGTCTTGCGTAAATTATTGGACACTCTTTTGAACTGATTATAATGCATTACCACCTGTGTTGATTAGTATTTTGCATTTTTGGTATGGCTTTATTTACAATTCTCTACACTTAATTCTTCTCCACTTAGAAGATAGAAACAAAACAAACTGACATTGTGTAAATGTGTATACATTCAGTAGAAGAAACAGGCCAAATATAGCATTATATTTAGTTTTTTTAATATTATAACTACACTGTATAATTTACTGTATAACTTTTCCCTTTTTGAATTCAGTATAAACTCATGGATTTTGTAGATTCAAATGCATTGTGGGTGAATTTAGTAATAGGTTATATTTCGTGTGTGTGTGTGTGTGGTTTTTACCACAGGTGTCAATCAAGAAAGTTTGTTTTGAAAGACACTACCTTAGAAGACCAGAAAGCCAAAAATAAAGGACTTGAGAGAAATGCAGAGTGCAGCACAAGGTGAGCACAAGGTGAACTGTTCCAGAAAAGGGTACTCAACCTGAAAATTACAGAGGCCAAATAACCGTAAAAGCAACAGTAGCAGAAATCACTTAGAGAAAGAATATCAGTATAGTACATTAGCTGGACATTGAAAAGAAGAGAATAAAGAAACAGAAGAGTAAGTCAAGAGCTGAGACCATGACTTAACAACCCATATCTGGGAGGGTTTACCTCACTCTTCGTTAGATATTTGACAAGACCATCTTTGTGCCACATGGCTATCATTGGGTTTATGCAGACCTTGATTACTTTTAGGTAAACGTGATTATTGTTTACCAGCAAACAGTTTTCTTAGTCATAATTAACCTCTTAATTTTTGTTTCCATTTAAGAAATTTAGTCCATCAGGGCACATTAGAAAAGACCTCACAATAGACATTTAAATACAGTTTTCTAAAAAAAATTTTTTAATGTTTATTTATTTTTGAGAGACAGAGACACACACACCGAGCATGAGAAGGGGAGGGTCAGAGAGAGAGGGAGAAACAGAATCGGAAGCAGGCTCCAGGCTCCAAGCTGTAGGAGCACAGAGCCCAATGTGGTACTTGAACTCACAAACCGCGAGATTGTGACCTGAGCAGAAGTTGGATGTTTAATCGACTGAGCCACTCAGGTGCCCCATTAAAATTCAGTCTTAAAGAACCATTGAAAGATGGAAGGAACGTTGATGTTTTTACAGAGATCACCCTTAATTTAAGTTCACTAAGCAATTAGTTTCATGATGACTCATCTAGCTAGTAGGCAATAGAAAGCCACCAAAGATCTTCAAAAAATAGATGGCATAAGAAATATCACAGTTCAAGAAGTTGGAATCAAACTGAAATGTACAGGGTGGACTAGGGAGGGACAAGAAAGGATGCTGGTGGTCCAGTCAAGAGGCCTTTGTAAAAACCAAGGAAAGAGATGAGCACTTACACAGTATAGTGATTGGAGAGTAAAACGAGGGGGGAAAGCAAGGGAAAGAGGCAAATTTTACTAAATATGACAGCTGACTAGATGTGAAGGGAACAATGGAGAAGAGTCAAAAGTGACTCTGAGACTTGGGGATTTTTACCCTAAATTTTTATAGTTAATGTAGCAAACAGACCTACAAAAGAGAGAATAAGGAGGAGTGTATGCTCTCTGATGAATCTTTGAATATCAGGAACACTGTATTTCGTGTGAAAGTGCAGAGTTTTATTCCTGCATCAAAAATTTTGGGGGGCTTTGGGGCACCTGGGTGTCTCAGTCAGTTAAGCGTCTGACTTCAGCTCACGTCATGATCTCACGGTTCGTGGATTTGAGCCCTGCATCAGACTCTGTGTTGACAGCTCATGCTCTGTTTCTCTCCCAAAAATGAATAAACTTAAAAAAAATTCTTTGGGTTTTAGGGAAAAAAGGAACTCAATACTGTGGGTTAGTGTGGCAGATCTTGCTAGTTTTCCACATAGCATCTGTATTCTCCCCCTCCATTCTTGCTAACAGCATATGGGGCAGTGAGGTGCTGAAGCAAAAACATGCATGTCACAGCTTCTCTTGCATCCAGGGATGGCCATTGGACACAGTTCTGGTCAATGGAATACAAAAATTAGTCAATGGAAGATTTCTGGGCGATTTTGGGCTTTCCTGATAGTCACACTACTCCTTCCCCCTTATTGTTTCCCTTTTCTTTCTGCCTGGAACTCAAATGGGAGCTAGAAGTGGACCAAAGTATAGATAATTGAGAAGATGAAATTGCAAATTTAAAAGTTTCTGGGCAGTGTTGAATTTGCGGAGCCACCAATGGGGAACAGATGTGAACAGACTTGAACTTCAACTGTCCCGCTTACTTCTGGACACCTTGTCACTGTAGTTGGGTTATTTCTTGTCATCACTGTGCTTGGGTTTCTGTTACATGCAGTCAAAAACAATCCCTAACTGGTATATACTTGTTTTTAGAAGCTTGGGAAATGTTATGATTTCAGTCTCAGCCTGATTCAGGGAAGGGAAATTTTGCCCTGTGTTTATAAGACCCAACATGATTTTATTCCTTCTCTCTCCAATTCAGGTCCTTCCTGTCACATAACAACCCATAATCCTCTGACAAGAGAAGCAAGAAGGTAGTTTCTAGTGTTTGTGTCTTATTTTACTTCTGATCTTATGAAGCCCCCAAACTCTACCCTGACTTTTGAAGTAAAGTTAGGATTCCTATTAGAATATTACAACGTATCTACTTTTACATGTGGCCAGTGGGGAAGGCTGAGTTCTTATTAGACTGTCATAAAATACTATCGGCAGAAGGATGCAAAGGAAATAGCAAAGATATTTTCAAATAATTAGTGGGAACTACAGAGAAATCCAAAAGAAAGCCATTGTGCAAATGTCAGGCCACTCAAGGTATTTCACCTTGAAGAGACAATGTCAGATCCCTGCTTTGGATATAAAGGAAGTTTTGAAAGTCTTTCTGCCAGTCCCCAAATCCTATCTGAAGATGATTCCTGATCTATGAAGTTGCTCTCTTGTTTTCAGAAAAGTAGGAAAAACAAAGACAATATTTACATACAATTTGTACAAATATATTTACTCAAAAATCGTTCTTTAATGAAATATTTACCTTTCTTACTTTGCTGGGGGCATACAAGTAGCATTTCCTTTATGAAAACATGGTGATGGTAGATAATAGGTTTTGGTTTTTTATTATCTCAAATATAAACTGTTGTGTGCTTCATCTTGTTTTCACTGTTAACATATATGTATATATTTAAGTATGAATACACAAATTTGTGAAATCTGTTAACTTTGTTTTATTTTGCTATGGATCCAAAATCTGGTTTTAACTTTGTGCTCCTCAGATAAAAATTATCCATTTTATAACTACCTTCCAAACTAATCTTATGCTTAACCCTGCCTAGATTCCAAGTGCTACAGATTCCTCTGTCAACAGAACAGTGAACTTAATACTCTACTATTTTCCAAGGCATCAACTCAAGAGTACGTCTTTCCAGTTCCTTTTCCTTCCTCCCCATGCTTCTAGGAACACGTATTCAACACTTTCCATGTGGCAATCATTGTGTGACGTTCTGGAGCATGGAGAGGAAAGTGGAGGAGAGGAAGAAGGAAAGAAATGCAAAGGTTCCAGGATTTACAAGACATCCTTTGTTCTCAAGTAGCTCCCACTCCTTTGGGGAAGGGAGGGAGAACAACTCCATAGCAGTGTGATGTTATTATTAGAGAATGGACAAGATAATGTGGGAACAGAGAAAGGAGTACCTAATTTTGAGAGTAGGAGCCATAATGTCTGAGAAAAAGCAGCCGAGTCTTAAGAAGTAGAGGTACTTCCAGTGGATTAAGGAAAGGAGGGAAAGCTATTCCAGGCATCTACAAAGACCTCAAGGTACGAGAAATTCTAGTGGGTTAAAGAAACGGCAATTGGCACTTCAAGGGGCTACAGATTAAAATCTAATGGTGAAGGGCCTTGTCCCTATAGACCAGTGCAGGACAGCGGTCTCCAAATCTATACAGCTTTAAAAATATAGTTGTGTGTGTACATATGTATGTGTGTGTATATCAGATTTTCCAACTCAGTGGGTATGTTCTCATGCCCTATGATCTATGCATTTAAAAAACTCCATAGTAATGTTCATGATTCATCAGGTGTGGATATCACTGCCACAGAAGATTAGGAGCCAGGGGAAGGCATGATCAGATTTACATTTTAGGACATTCAATCTGGTGGTTTTATGAAAGCTCAAGTGGAGGCAGCTGGGACTATAAGACGGGGACCAGCTGATGCAGTTAAAAAGAATGCAGATTTAAAAAGCAATAGTGTAGAGCTGGGGAGAAGGTACACTTACTTCAAAGACACTTCAGAGATAGTACAGGAGGGGGGTGGTAGTTTGTTGGGAACGAAGATGAGTTTTAGACTCAACGCTTTTGAATTGTCTTAGAATAGAACTCAGAAATACAAGCATTTACACTTTAAAAAAGAATTCATGATGAGAAACCTGAAGAAATAAAGTTTTATGCACCTGGGTGGTAAAGGTAGTACCTGAACTCTTGAAGTCATATTACTTAGACAACCTACTGAAATCAGAAAGCAAATCCTACCTTCTCAAGTGTAAAAATCTCATTTAAAATATTAAATTCCATCTGAAGTTGATGGGATATACAACAGTTAATGAATTAAAGAGATTAGAGTGACACCTTGTGTTTTACCCCGATCTACCATATTAATTTGACTTAAGATGTCATTTCAGAGTTTCCTTTTTGGTGCCAAGGCAGAATTCTACCTGGGATTCCAGTTTCTATTCATCCTACATGATCCCAATGACTATTTTTTTAATGTCTTTTCTTCTCTCAAAACCACTTCTTGCACTTGTCCCTCAAAAAGACTGTTGGGGCTACAGCCAGAAGGAATTGATGATTCTGAAATTTTGGATTTCATTTATACACTTAGTTCTTTCACACACAGTGAACCCCATGAAGTACAATGACAGATGGTAATGTATCAGTGTTACAGATTACTTATAGCCTTGCTTCAAAGTTAGAGTATAAAACTAAATGGATAAAATTGTTTTTAACTCTTTCAATAAAGTGTCCCCAGAAAAGGAAATAGCTCATTACATAGATTCTATCCTAATAAGGAGACCAAATAACTCTTTCCGGTAGTCAACAGCCCTCTTCAACCAACATTTCTCCCTTCAAGCCTAAATCCTTTGTGTTTCACTTTTAGCCTTGGACCTTCCATTCTGCCTTTAGTGGTGATAGATAAAAATGCTTACCAACTGTTCTCTGAATAAAAAACTTAAAATACTCCTAGATTACTCATCTTGAAGTCTTTCCTCATCCAGAATAACCCCCAATCTTTTGATCTTTCCTGAAAGGTCGTATTTTCTAAAACTTGGATAATTTTGTTGGCTTTCCTCTGAACATTTTGATGCTTTCACATGTATTTTTGGTTAAGGAACTTGGAAATAGGCACCATAGTCTGCCTGGTGTGAAATGTATTAAAAACCATAGCTAATGAAGGAGCACTATGTTTTATATTGCTGCTTTACATATGAAATCAATATCATGCTTCTTCTTTTCTAATGCAAAGGCAACTTTACTAATTCATGGCCAGTTTGTATGGTTCCACTATGTGCCAAAAGTATTTTCCTACGTATTGCTGGAGGATTCCCATGATGTTTGCATAGTCTAATTTTCCTTTCTTTGTCACAAGTGAACATCTGTGTCCATATCTCACATGTTAAAATTTGGTCTAGCACGATAGTAGTATGTCCTCTATTCACCTTAAGGTTCTTTAGAATTCTTAGTATCTCCCCCAAATTGCTAGATATCCCTATCTTTTCCAGACATGTTTTCTGAACTCTCTCTTTTGTCAGCCAGCAGTATATGTTAAACCAAGCCCACAAACAACTCTTATGAAAGTCACTAATTAACTGATAGCCATCGTTTTGGTACAATGTTCACTTTTGTGTCTACTTGGAGGCATGTGAATTCCACCTTGGGAGGAAGGGTTGGTAAAATTGGAAGTGAGCTAGGAAAAAATAAAACTTAGGGCAATAGGGAGATCAAAGCAAAAGACAGAGTTTTTTAAATGCTAGAAAATAAAAAAGAAGCAGAAAGGGAATCAAATCTGAAGGAGACCAGAGGCAGACACTGAGTTCAAGGTCAAAGGATAGGATCCAGGTTATCAAAGTGAGAACAGTAAGAACACATGAGGGTAAATGGGGTAGAGGAGAGCAGACACATGGCGATTACCCAACAATCATTTCTTCCACAAATAATTTAGGTTTACCACTATGGACAGATCTGGTAGGGCTCAGGGATGTGACAGCCTGGCTTCCAAGGCCTAGAAGAATAGACCGAAGGTGATACAGATGAATTTCCCAACTGACTGCCTAGAATGCTTTTAAAGGATCAAATGAAAGAGAAAGTTCAAGTTAAGAATGGACATCATTTCCCATTGATTCTACCAAGTCGAGCATTCTCTCGCAAAAAAAAGGCATTGTTTGAAAAAAAAAATTCAAAACTTTTTTTTTATTATCCTGCAATTCTATTTCTTGAATTCAAAACCATTGCCTATATATTCTTTGATATGTGGAGGTTATTTTCTGGCTTTTAAAAAAGCCATCCCTATCCCTGCTCCACTCAATACATGAGGGAACATTTAGCCTTGTGTTTTATATGCCATCCCTTACTATATGCAGCCCCCTAGAATACATAATAAAAAGATAAATGAAAAGCACATTAGAAATGCACCTAGTGGCGGGAATCCAGCCGGTGTTGATTGCAGATGTTTTGTTTGAGTCGGTGGCTGTGTTGTGGGAGAGAAACGCCGTTTATATAAATGATAGTATTGCCAGAGAATTCTGGGAGGGAAGAACAAAAACAAATCCCATCTTTGTCTCAAATATGTCTATCAAACCTATGTATTTCCTATCATTTTCTCCTAGATTATCTTATTTATAATTCCAGATTGTATTTATCAATTATTGTTATTCTTTTTGGGTTATTTTATTAATACTTCTTTATTACATGGAATAACAAGACAAAGATTGACTCAGTCTGAGTTGACACTCCACTGCCTTAAGATGTTAAAATTCCATAGTTTCCAAATCCAAAATAATAAATGCTTTCATCTCCGTTTTCAGATTCATTTTCTTCCACCTTACCACATGCCCCATGCTCCAGCAACATAACTTTTCATTCTTCCCTAAATAGGCATGTTCTATGTTGCCTCTTGTTTCTGTCTCTGCTGATTCCTCTGCCTGGAATGTCCCAAGTTTTCTTCTCTGCCTGGCAAACACCTACTCAACCTGACAAGTGCCTGCTTTTCAGAAATCGCTTGTGGAAAAGCCTCTCTCCTCTTGAAGACTGAATTATACACACTCTTTTCAGTATTCTTTTACTAGAGAACTCACACTGTTCTAAAACAATTGGTTGCAAATGTGTTTTGCATCCTTTGCTAGACTGTGAACACATGAAGAGTTCTCCAGAATCTATAACCATACCTTGCATAAAAGAGTTGCTTAACAGAAAAATTTGATGGGCTAATCATTCAATTGGACAAGGAGATTTACCATTCCAGAATGTTTACATAATCCTGAAATCTCCAGATCAATAGCTAACGGCTAAAGTATTCAAAAATGTTCCAAAGGGCCTGATGAGCTAGGAGAAAAAGATTTGGGAAAAAATTAACCAAGAATAAAGCAAGGCTCAATTTCAGTATGTCTTGTGGAAAAGCAGATGTTCCTGTTTCCGGGGGAGCCCATAGAGACAAACCGGTGACTGAGCCTCGCAACTGATCAGTCTAAATGACAGGGCGATAAGTGATGCTGATTCTACAGATCAAGGATGTACAGGGTCTAGTTTACAGCCAGAGTCTATTGTAAACTGTGCCCACCCTCACCTTTACCATTTTCCCCTGACAAGTGAATAAAAAAGTAGAATGCCAGATTATCCATGATTCCATAAAACGGACACAAATTAGAGTCCTCTGTCTTACATGCCAATTCTTTCTGCATTAAAACAACAAGAAAAATGAAGCAAAACAAGAAAATAAGACTCATTTCTTTATATACAAGTTTAAAAATGCAGTCAGCTTAACTCACTGGCTCTGTTTTGAAGTGGCCAGAAGAAGAGAGAGATTCTGTGGAGGCTAAACCTCCGAAGCTATGGGGACACGTTTTCTTTACATTTACCTGAGATTCAACAAGAAGACATTTCTTATTAGTGCTATTAATAACCTCTTGTGGGATTTGCATCAGGTCCTAGGTGAGCCACACAAAATTTTATACATTTGGTACAAAAGCAACTCTGAATATTGATGAGACAGACATGCTTTAGTTCTTTCGGTATTGCTTTGTACACAGGATGTAAAATAAAATGAGCAATGCATCATGTGAAACAGCAGGCTTGTCAAAATATTCAGGTAGTGGTGCGCCTGGGTGATTCAGTCTGTTGAGTGTCAAACTCTTGATTTCGGGTCAGGTCATGATCTCACAGTTCATGGGATTGAGCCCTGCATCAGGCTCTGCACTGGCAGGGCAGAACCTTCTGGGGATTCTCTCTCTGCCTCTCCCTCCCTCATGCTCTCTCTCTCTCTCTTTCCCTCAAAACAAATAAATAAACATTTTTTAAAAATGTTCAGGTAGTGCATGCTACAGAAAGGTGGAAGAAACCATTTATCTAATCCACCCTTGGGAAATGGCAGAATCCTAAATTGTTTGCAATAAGAATCTGTGACAGAGATGAACCTTTGTGGATCCCAAACACTTCAACTCAGTGGAGTTAAAATGGCTAGCTGTCCCCGATGATAAAATCAACTGTTTATGCTTCTGTTTTACAGCTCACAGTTCCCTTTCTTCCTCTCTTGAAAAATATCACACATTAATAAACATCAACGAAAAATATTTCTAGTCTGAAATTAAGCCCTAAAGCTTTGATGGATCATTAAACTCCACTCATAGATTCTTTCCTGGGTCCAGTGTGAAGTTTTTGTGGTTAGAATGCTAATTTTCTTAACTCTCAGCCACCATTTTAGCTCAATTTCTTTGACAGGGACTACCAGGGATGCAGAGGGAAAGAAACACTTACCAGGACTGGCCTTGGTGCTTTTTTGCTCCAAGCAAGCAAACAAGAACAAGATTATAGTGGCCCTGAATGGAATCAGAAATGGAAGGGAGCTCTTCTCCCCCCACAAGAGGCTTCTTGAAGAAAAACAACTTTAAGATGCAATCTGTATCAGGGAAGCCACTCGACACCTGCTAGAAGTTCCTGTGATTTTGCAATCCATCCTGAGCATCAACACCTGAAGATATAGCTGCTGAACTTGTTTCCTCCTGGACATGACTAACTGCCTGGTTTTGAATCCAGGAAGCTGGAGGCACCCTAGACTCAATGACAGACACACAGGAGATGCCAAGGGCGGCTTTCAATGTGAGCCTGAAGTTTTACATTTTAAGAAGACAAATGAACAGCGTTACCTGTTTACTTCAATATTGACAAAGGAAAAGCCCGTGGCCCCCTTGCACCTGTTAATACTTGCTCCTTATACGGATGTGACCCATGCAGCTGCTCATTTCAATTAGCCCAGGGCCAGTCTTGGCATTTACCCACAGAAACAATACTGCACAAAGAAGTGCCTCTGTGCATTCATACTGGCATTCTTCCAAGTCACACTCAGCTTCTGCACATTTTCCCAACCTGTCTCCCTGAGTGTAAGTCCCTAAAAGCTAAATGCTGGATGCTTAAGTCCCTAAAAACTAAAGGAGTCCTTCTGTTTCACTTAATGATACCTTTTAATTTTCCTTTAAACCATCATTTCTCCTTTGCACCTCCCTTTTATTTTTTTTTCTCAACCTTCATCCTTTTCCTTTGAGACACTCAGAAATGACATTGTTCTCACTTTTTAGCAACAATGACAAAAAAGATGAAAGAACATTGATGTTAAGAATTCTCCTTATTTGTCAAATCAAAAAAAAAATCTAAATAAAAAGTGATTGCCCAGCCTGTGTCTCTTTTGCTTCAGTGATAAGTTTGTTTTCAAAATTAGGTCCTTGGTTAGAAGGGATCATAAGCCCCCCCACTCTGATTCACCTCTATCATCACTTTGGGAGGGGGGTGGGTGGTAGGGTGGAGACAATCCTTTTGCCTTTACTCAGTGATGAAAACATCTATGGCAGCTTCCTCCCTGAATTGCTACTAAAAGCATCACCATTCTCTGCCTCTCTTTCCTGAGCGCCATCAGACATTACTTTTTCATATGAGTTATATTGAATGTGCCCTTTTATGACATGCCTAAGAGATGCTTAGAGACATTTCTTTATTCACTCCCCAAGTCTTCACTGTTGCTAGCACTGGAAATTTATCACCTCGTGGGCAAAGACCATGCTCTTACTTTTAGTGAAGCTCTCATCTTGCTGAGAAACATTTGATATATGCCCAGTGCTGGAAAAGTTTTTTTTCATTCCGATAATGAGGGGTGGGCACCTTCAAAACTACTTGTCTGTTATATTACACATGGACAGTGAAATACCCTGCCCCAGCCCACAGTGGAGAGTTACTTCCTTTTGCTTCATGATAGAAAATGAGCCAGCTCACTGGGTCTGTCTTGTGTCTATGCAACCATCTGGAACAACATGTCAAGGGGTAGGCAGACATGTTTACCATGCCGCCATCGCTTCCATAAACTGGCCTCAGTGGGTAACTTCTTCTCCATTTGCCAGGAGATACATCTGCAGACAATCTCGTCTTTCAGTCTGAGTGTTTACACATTTAGTAAGAGGGCAGGTTCTATAAAACTCCTATATCTGTATATATTTGTTTTGCTGTCAAGTTCCCTGTAGTTTTTGTTTGTTCAGGGGCTGAGTTTGTAGCAGGTGTTTGGAACAATTAACAGAAGCAGGGATACCAGTAGTGGGCAAAGGGTGGAAGAGTATAAAACAAAGGCTTGACATTTTAAAAAACAAAGACCCTTAAAAAATACACTTAAGAACCGCAGACTAGAACGCACCGATGGCATTATGTTTAATCTATTATAATTAAACTATGAATATGTGCCTTGGCCATAAAATATTAGCCCAAGTTTAAAAACATCACTTTTTATGAATATATTTTATGTGATTTCTTTTAATGCTAAAACCATATTTTACAGGACCTGTAAAAAGCTTGAAAAATGAGACATATATCAGATCTTTCCATGCAAATGACAGAATCAGTCCATTCTGTTTGCTCTGGGTTGCGAAAATGCACATACAGAGAGAACAACCAGGAATGCTTTGAGCGTTTTTGCTATTTGCAGAAACTTATAATCAGATGGAGGGAGTCTTTTTGCTTCTGTGTGGGTGACTAAGATAGTTAATTGGAGCTATGCCAAAGAGTCTTTTTCATATCAAAGCAGTTTGGGGAAAATTATATTTATTTGGATGGTTTCACACTTTGAGTTTTGATTTCATTAAAATCAGCATGAATTTACAATTATAGATTTCTAAGTTATTCCATAAGCATAAATGCCAACTCATTTATGTTCTAACAAATAACACAGTCCAAACACTTTGCCTAGAGAAGAATAACTCATCTCAATCCTCTGTTTTTCATTATTTTAACAAAGGAAGTTGAAATAGGTCTTTCTACTAATATCTACTGACCATGTCTTTGAAAGACAGACACCACTAGGTGCTCCAGTTAGATCAGTGGAGGACATTTGCCCCCTACGTGAAGTTCCCGCTTTATTTGTAGAGACAGTTATAGTAACATTTATAAAAATATAATAATTGGTAGAATTGTGTACCAGTTACTCCCACGTGAAAGAATAATATGAAATGCTTCTACTAGGGTCATGGACATGACCTTGTTGAAAATGTAATAGTTTATTTAACTAAGCCTGAAAGAATGATCAGAAATAAGACATATAGTCAGTCATCTTTCTTTGGCATTTGAATCAGCAGAATATCACCGGGTTGCTAAATAAACAGACCAGGGGGCTATAAAGAATATTGAGAAATCCCTGAAGTGAAACAAGTCATTGTCACACTGGTCTGGATATTCTAGGAAAGACAAAACTAATTTACCAAGTATTGGTAAGGAAGAAAGAGAGAGAGTAAGACACTGCAAAAAGATTGTATATAAAGTATCACTAAAGGGGAAAAGAGCTGAAGTTAAACAGAAAGTGTCCTGAAATTAGTAGTCATATGTAGAATGAATGAGGTTAAGTGAATTAACGAATACTTCAGGATTCAGGTAAATCTAGGCCCTTCTGTCCCTGAACCACCAGGGCTAAGAGCTCTCATTTGACTTTCATCTTATAATAGATGTTAAACCAAAATGGCATTCACCCTTCTACCCTCTTCTCCAAACCACGTTGACTCTTGCTGGGTGCTTCACATTCCCATTCTTCATGGCAAATCCTTTCATTCAAACAGAAATCTTCCTAGGTCAAGTGATGGGTAGATTCACGTAATAGGCCTTACTAAGGATTGTTGACTAGAATATATTGCTAGCACTAAAATGTATATTCTCTACTATCCTTTTACCTAGTGCATCTTGCATTAGGCTTTGCCACTTATCAAAGACAAAATGACTGTAAAGTAAAATTCATCATCTGTAGCTATTAAGCCACCACAAATTGATAACATCCCCAAGAGAACAGACATATGGCTGACTGCCTAGATATATGACATTAGGAAAAAGAAAACAATGCTCCATAAACACTGGATATTTTTTTTCCTGTATGATAAGCTTCTTAAGAATTTAGGTCTTACCATTAGCTTATTTGGACCAATGTCTGTTTTCATTTTCATTCCTGATATCTTCAAGCTTTCTAAACAACTCTCTTTGTATAACCTCCCCTCTCAAACTCTTCCTCATAACATTGTACCTTGAGTTATGTTTAGCATATATGTATATATGCTATATGTATATAGTTGGCTGTGGTCAGTAGGCATTGAACCAGGCAATGCTGCCAGTGAAAATTCATGGGTTAGCCAATGAAATGAAAAAGATAGACGTTGTTTTGTCTGGAGAAAACAAGTCAAAATGATCTGGAATTAATCATTTTGTTAATTCACAGTTTGACTAAGTCTACCATACTCACCCATTCTAAAGTAAGTAGCTATGTCACTCTTCTTCATACACTCTGCAGTAGAACAGACAAACAAGACTCAAAAGGCCTCAGTCTGAGCTTATCTCATATATATCCTGGCTACAAACGTGGATAAATAACATAACCCCTTGAGCCTTACATTCCTTTTCTATAAATTGGAGATCCTATCATCTTCTCTGCCTGCCTTGAATAGTGTTTGGAAAAATCAACTAAGTTGATGTACATGCTAGGTAGTTATTCTGGGCCAGACCACAAAAGCTGGCTCAGTTTCCAGGATTAGGGAGAATGACCACAACAAAGACTCTGTGCAAGGTATGTGGGCAAGATGAATGATTCACGGAGATAAGATGGGAGAAAGATTCCCAGTGACTTCTTATTCCTCCTGACCATATACCTCAAGCTTGGTAGTCTGAGAAAACCAATAGAGTAAACTCTCCACTGAGTCAGAAGATTCCAGAACTTACCGTGCTTTAAATCATCTCAGTCTGGTAGAAGAGTAATGGAATGGGTTACATGTGGTCAAATCACCCAAACTTTTGGGTTCATAATTTCTTGCTGCTCTAGTATTACATAGCTTAACAATTTCTTTGAGTCCCTAGACTTATTCAAAATTTTAATGCAAAGACCTGATTGTGGCCTATCACATTTCCAAAGCCTCAAACAATATGATGTCAATTCAAGACATGATGGTTTTTAAGTTCATATGGTTTGGACTTATAAAATACAGTTGACTTTTGGAGAACACAGGTCTGAACTACACGAGTCTACTTACATGTAGTTTTTTTGCAGTTCAGCACTATAAAAGCATTTACCGTTCCTTATGATTTTCTTCATAACATTCTCTTTTTTCTAGCTTGCTTTATTGTAAGAATACAGTTTATAATACATATAACATGCAAAATATGTGTTAATCAATTGTTTATTTTATCAGCAAGGCTTCTGGTCAACAGCAGTATATTAGTAGTTAAGTTTTGGGGGAGTCTACTGTTATATACAGATTTTCTTTCAATGTCTAACCCCTGCATTGTTCAGAGGTCAACTATACTACAATTGCTTCTAAGTTATTTAAGAGCTAATTTGTCTTTGTGGATTATTCAGGATTTTAGGACTTTTACTCATTCTTTTCCCTTTTTTTGGTGTAGTTTTGAAGAAGCCATTATATTTAATATATACAAAGAGACCAGATATATGATAGTGAGCAAAATTTATGTTGCAAGAATGGCTGGCAAAAATAACAGCATTGTAACACGAAGCACCTAAAAATGGGCCAGGGGAGATATTTTACTGGCGTGTGAGGAACTCAGAATGAAGTACCACCATGCTCCTCATTTCTACCCGGAGCTAGACCGTCTTCCAAGCCAGGGATTCTTCTCCTCGGGACAGATGTAAATGATGACAGATGCATCAGCAATACTTTATCATAAATCATGATTCAGCTCTTTTGGAACCCAAGTTCCTGTTCAAGATAGAGGTGGGAACTGTTGGAGCAGGAGTAAAACAGGATTTTAACACACTAGATTCTGTAGCCCCATGTGAGCCCCAGGCTTGGAGCCGTCCTGACTCATTTCTTCCCCGTTTCCAGCAAAACAGTTTCTCCCTTCCTGACTCACCTTTCACAAGACTCTTTAAACCTATGTGAGGATTTATCTCTCACTGACTTATGTCCTAAGACCTGGTTGTTATTATAACGACTTTACCTAATTTATGGTGATAGAATGAATTCATATTTATGAGTCAAGCATTTTTATGGCCAGGACTTGGTAGTGAAAATAAAATCATGTTTGTACTTTTTAAAGAAAAACGTATTCAATACCAAAATCTTAACCTGTTTGTTATCATTTTTCTTTTTTCCAACGGAAGATAATCTTGACATTATTCTGTAGGAAATTCCTCACACCGTCTGATTTCTTTCAGTGAGATAGATCATCACAAATGAGAGTTTATCCTATCTCCTAAGCAACATACCACATTAGGGGACTGGATTACAGAGTAGAAATAATATTCCAGTGGAGTCTGAAGACCTGGGTTTTAACCTGAGATTTGGACACATAGCCTTATGTAGCTTCTTTCAGTCTTATATCTCTTAATTACGAAATAGGCTCCAGTGTCCTTAACGTCCCTTCCTGACAAATTTCCTCATTGACAAAATGAAGGTACTAACAGTAGCCATCCATAGGATTGCAGTGAGGATTACATGATATTCAGCACAGAGTTTATTGTAAGAACATTAACAAAAGCTCAATAAATCAAATATTTTTATAATAATTATTTCATTATTTATCCTAGCTATTTACTGTCAAACTAGCAGACTTCCAACGTACGGATGTGCTACATGGGCATATTCACTATATATAAGTACATAAGCAATGTCTATAACAGTGGTATCTGGATGGTAGGTGTGAAATATACTGGAAATGAAGACCAAACATTGAAGTTAAAATATCTTAGATGTTAAGATTTGATTTTGGACAGATCACTGTGGTTTTGCAAATATGCAAAAACAGCCAAACAAGTTGAACAGGTTTTGTGTTCATTTTCTCTGATCTTGTATTTTATGTGTGTAGTACTTGATTGGCAAGGATTTGATTGGTAAGGACCTGAGGAACTGATGTGGTCAATATCACCAGGGAACACCACTTTATACAGGGACTTGATGGTCATGATTTCTTGGCAGATAATGTATTTCCTCATTTTTTTAATGCTAACTTGTCTTCATCTCTGATAGCAGCTAATGAAGTACAAACATACTTTTACAAATTTCAGTTGATTGATTCTTTAATAGCAGCTTAAAGTCTGAACCAAAGAAAAACTTAAAATTTTTGCAAGGCAAATGTTAAAGATTAACAGCACTTTCTGTTCTGGAAAGAATTTGTAACTGAAGGCATATGATGTGTGTCTATTAAGACGTGGAACTGATTAACAAACGATTAGATCAGTATATTCTTATTATATTAATACATCAATATTATGTCCTAGTAACTATCATTGTAAAATATTATTACAGAGATAGGAATTGTTTTCCAAATCAGTTACCTCACCAGACTATATGCTTATTCTAATGATGCCAATGTAACTAAAAGCGTTTTGAAATCTCCTCACCTAAAGTTGTGCTCATGGTCAATTTCAAGAAGGGATTTAAATAACATAGAGGTTTACCTGCTAAGTCAATTTCAGTCTTGATTACACTTTCATCATAAGAATGTCTACAAATAAAGGCACCTGGGTAGCTCAGTAGGTTAAGCATCTGACTCTTGATTTCAGCTCAGGTCATGATCTCATGGTTTGTGAGTTTGAGTCCCACGTCAGACTCTGCGCTGACAGCATGGATCCTGCTTGGGATTTTCTCTCTGCCTCTCCCTCCCCCCACCCCTCTCAGAATGGATAAATAAATTTAAAAATTTTTAAAAAAAATCAAGAATGTCTACAAATAAATCTGTACTTAAAAAAATCAAATTCATACTCAAATAATAGATATTGGTCATCTTTCAGGGTTATTGATACAGTATGTGAAATGGACTCAAAGGTCCTCCTTGCAATATATAGTTATGAAATATTTTTAAGTACCAGAAAGCATTACCAGAACTAATATGAAAACTATGTCAAACAAATAGTTGTGACTGTACATAGAGTGAGTCCACTGTGGGCAACGGTAGATGAGAAAGCTTCATGGAGGAGGCAGAATTTGAGCAAGGCCTTAGGTGAGGGACAGAGATGGATAAGATGGAACATTATAAAGTCAATGTCAAAAATTATTTATTTTTAGATCTAGAAGAAACCTTCTCTTAAAGTCTGTAACTTTATACTACTGAGGAAATTGAGAGCCAGAGATGTTATAACTTTCTTGTGGAAATCCGACTGGTTAGAGAGTAGGAATTAAATTTACTAAAGTTTGGTCTAGGGTTCTTTTCGTGATAATATGAATAACATCTCTGTGTTCAGTCAAACCTGTAAGTGGTTTAGAGTATGGAATAGGATGGTTTTTATTTACTGAATCAATAAAACTAACAGATGGTTCTAATGTTAAATTCAAATCTAGCAGTATATTCTGTTAACATCTTTACTTTTGTTTTCAAGCCTATTTTAAAATATGTTATATGTCTTTCAAAATAAAAAAAGACCCATTCATATTTTATTAATTTCTAAGATAATTGTGGGTATGCTCATGAACATTGATAGAATAACATTTAATATACTATTGCTACTGTGAGAAATATTCAGTGAGCGTAGCTAAGGTGCTGTCTTGAGATACAGCTTGATTACCTTTAAAAAGAAAAAAATAAAGGTTATATAAGGCCAAGTTTCTCTAGGTGCAAAGTATTTTTTCTTACAGCCATCAGCACACTTACAAAATTCACATCTTCCTACAAAAATAGAGTTGAAACTGTTATAGCTGCTGTAATGACTATAAAGGAGCCCGGATACTGAACTGGATGAAGCATATCACAGGAAAAAGAATTTCCTCAGCCTGTGTTATGAAGGGGTTAATTATGGGACCTGAGATAAGGTGTTCGCACATCTAGGCACTTCATCAAGCCATGGAGTCAGGAAACAAGGGAGAATAGATGAAGGTGCTAGGGATAATAATGATGGCAAGTAATGATTTCCCTAGAGGTGAACTGATCTATGGCCACAAGCAAAGAAAAAAGGCTAGAAAGTACCATAACATTACCTTGGAGTACTTAACAGACTCAAAAGCAGTAACCCTGTGTCAAAAAAGGCCCATCATCCTGCTCATTTTAGGTAAAAGAGTTATGCCAAAGTACAAGAGGGGAATGCAAAATTCACATATGAAATTAAACAGCTGAAAGGTATGATTTAACAATGCTCAAAACTCAATAAGCCAAAGATAAACAGCAAATTAGATGACTCAATGTCAGGAGGAAAAAACATCTTCCATCGATCCCATCGTCAAAAATTAATCTGCCTGAGAATGCCCTCTGCTCCAATCCCCGAGCTGATGAAGAGTAGAGAAATAGAGTAAAACCTATGTACGAGCGCTTCACCTTCAGGCTAGACCCTGATTACAGTCTCCTGTGAGACATTTCAGCATGAAGCGCCTCTCATGTTGGGACTGCAAAATTAAATTGCGATCAATACTTTACAAAAATAATTGGGGAAAAATGTTCAGAAGTCGGAGCTGCACTGTGTGGCCACAAATATATGAAAGTTATTTTTTTTCTACCTTTCTGGGGGTTATTCTTCAGGATAGATCAGTTCAAAGGTGTCTCTTGACAATAGTGTTCTTGGAATGGTTTCGCTCACCTTGTTAGGGAATTTTAAAAGCAGAGGAACATTTACAGCCTACCAACAGTGGTATCTTATTGCTGTATTCTGGTTTCCTTTCTTTGGAGTGTTAATCTCAGCCCATAAATTCTTCTTGTCTCTTCTCACTTTGATGTTGATTTGAATTTCTGAGCACATTAATTCCATCATTAAACATAAATGACAAAAAAAAGTTATATTCCAACAAAATAAAAAACGCACACGGGCTGCAAAGATTTGGTAGATTTTTGAAAACTTTGCTTCAGATTTGATTCTGAACCCTTCGATACATTTAAATGTTGAACTCTGTAGTTAAATGTAGGTTAAAATGTACTGAATCGAACTCTTTCCTGCTTTAAGCAATCCTTAGTATTCAGCTGTTTCTTCTTGTCTCCCTCTGAATGAGTGCTGACTTTTGGCAAAGATTTACTTTTTAATCCATACAAAGGAGGAAGTGGAAAATGTAAATGCCTTTGTGAAATTCCTGCTTTTTCTATAAGTGGTCATCTTTGGTTTTGTTATACAGAAAGTTCAAAATATTATACTTTTGTAATTGCCTTCTTGGAATCTGCATAGGCTTCTCTGGATTTTTATTTGTCGTGCAACTCTTCTGACAAGACACGCTACTGAATGCCCTCATATGAATCATTTGTTATAACCTGAGTCACACACACAGAGAAAAGCGGCTGCATTAAAAATACACCATACAAGGCACACTGAAGTAGGTGGTCCATAACTGGCTAAAGGGGAGTACTCAGAGAAAGGTAATCAATGGCTTGCTGTCATTCTGGGCAAGGGGGATGCATCGAGTGGTGTGTGCAGGGCATCGGGACTGGGGGGAAAGCATTGAAAGGTGCTTATTAAGTGTGAAAATGACACCACCTTGGACTAGATTGCAAATGCTTGAGAGAAGACCTGAGTAACATTTCAAGTGACCTTCAGGAAGGAAATGACAGCACCCTCAAGAATAGGGGGCAAGGAGACTTCCACCGGGTAGGCACCCCCAAACAAAACAGATCTCTTATGTCACATGATTTAACTATGATAAATTTCAAATTTCATCCGTTTCCTTCCACCACCGTACATGCTCTTGGACAACCTTTTCACACAGCTCTTCGGATCAGAAAGATAGAATGCAAAGTAATTTTAAGATTCACCAGGGGTAAACGTAAGAGAGATGAGGGGGAAAAGAAGGCAACAGGAAGGGAGGAAGAAGAAGGAGAAAAGAAGAGACACAGACATTTCTCATATACAACCTGTGACCTAGGCTTCTATTCTTTACCACACACACAACATGCACAAAATATACCTTCTAATCACTCATAAATGCACTCTGGAACATGGCTCCCAATAATAGCTGCCTGACGGACACTGACTCAGTTCCTTGCATCTTAGTTCAGGCATCTGGTTTTCTAGAAAAATTTTCCTGAATATTCTCAACCGCATAATTAGGCATTTTGATCCTGTGCATATATTTCTTATGGCCTTTATCTATTAAAATTAGTGTTTCCTTCCCTACTGGATTGTGATATTTTTCTAATGTTTATTTATTTATTTTTGAGGGAGAGAGACAATGACAGAGAGAGAGGGTGCACAAGTGGGGGAGGGGCAAACAGAGAGGGAGACACAGAATGTGAAGCAGGCTCCAGGCTCTGAGCTGTCAGCACAGAGCCCATCGTGGGCTCAAATTCACCAACTGTGAGATCATGACCTGAGCCGAAGTCAGACACTTAACTGACTGAACCACCCAGGAGCCCCAGTGATATTTTTGATTGAACAGTTTGTCTTCTGTTCATCTTATACACTCGTTTTTTTTTTTTTTCCTGATGTAAATAACCCAATTTCTTTATAACACTCTTTCACTGATTTTGTTTCTCAACTTTTAATTTGCCATTTATGACATTGGACTTACCTATTTGAGGCTTGGATTCCTCATCTCTAAAGTGAAAGGGTCTGGCTAAATAAAGTGTCTCAAAAGTCCTTTCTGGGTCTAAAATTATAGACAATAAAAATAATGCAATATTTTGCTGTAAAGCTAATTATAATGCCTGCCTGGCCACACCCGATTCTACATGGCATGAAATAAGACTCTTTTTAAAAATGTATTGCTCTTATCTGTTTGTATTCTATATGACATCACCTCACCTTTGGCTCCAGTCATGGTTCCTCACCAGAGGCAACAGATATTAAAGTTGTGCCATGTGAAATTGTTATTTGCTCGTTTTTACATATGCAAATGTTGACTTTAGGGGGATGGAACTAATATCTGGCAGAGCTTGGTAATAAAACTTGAGTAAGACCAATCTGCATCCATTTCCACAATTGAATAGTGAAACAAAACAGACCCAGGCAGTTAGCAGGATGTGTACGCTGAACATATGACTCAGGAGGCATAAAACTGAGGACAGGTCATAACAGAGAAGGTGGAGCTATGGAGATACAAAGTCACAGAAGCCTGAAATTGTAAGGAAACAGGGTTCATTTGTTAACAGAAAGCATGAGATAAGAAAAAGATATATTCAATACAGTAGCAAAAGAAGAATGGAATAGCTACTTAGAGAGCAAGGGGGCCACATCAATACTGGAGTTCTCTAGTGTATATACGTGAATGCCAGCTACCAGTGTCCCCATGTCTGCCTTGGATCCATTGCCAGTTCAAATGATACTGTGCTGTGATGCTGTTTGTGTATTTTTCTTCTTTCAAGATATCCAAGTTCCCATGACCCACAATAATTTGATTTTCCTGGAAGCACTCACTATAACTTGAAGCCAGATAAATAAAACAAATACTAAAACACAATCTGAGGCAAGGCTGTGAAGTCTTTATAATAATGGTAGCTACAAGTCAGTGTGTATCATGTGCCAGGCACTTCACATACATTATTTACATCCCTAACGGCAGCTCTGGGAGTAAGCATTACTAGTCCTGTTTTACAGAGGAGGAAACTGAGACTCAGAAAGAATGGAAAAACTTGTCCAAGTGCATACATCTAGTAAATGATAGAGCTGAATTCAAATCCAGCTCTGTTGGTTCTAGAGTCTGAGTTCTTTTCACTCTGGTACCCTGCCACCTCGACTCCTGAAATACAAAGTGGTGCTAGAATTAGAAAAGTTTACTCTGAGTCTCTTTGTATAAGTCAGATACAAGTCACCTACCCAACTAGAAACATATGGGAGACTTCCCAATTTAGCCTTGGTTCTGGCATTATCAGCTATTCTGATTCATGTATTCCCTAATGAATCAAACATTTGCAACAGCCTTCAGCCTCCAGCCTCCAAGAAGGAAATATACCTCTGTAGTGATAAATGTCTGTTAGCTTTCGATTAATACTCAGGAGAGAAGCACAACATAAACCACATTATTTTGTCCTAAAAATCATGACCACTAGAGAATCCCATGGGAATGTCACCATCAGACCAAAATAAACCAGTGAGTTCTCTTTGATGTGGGACACTTATACTAATGAGATTGTGGTCAGACTCTACTTACAAAAATCTGTTGTATTCAGTAAAATTAGTGTTTTATATATTTCAGGCACTCTCCTGGGTACTGAGGATATAGCAACAGGCATGACAGACAAGATCTGACTCTAATTAAATATATTTTTTGGTAAGGGAATAGTATTGGCACAAAAACAGACACTCAGATCAATGGAACAGAATAGAGAACCCAGAAATGGACCCACAAATGTATGGCCAACTAATCTTTAACAAAGCAGGAAAGAATATCCAATGGAATACGGACAATCTCTTCAAAACAAGTGGTGCTGGGAAAACTGGACAGCGACATGCAGAAGAATGAACCTAGACCACTTTCTTACACCATACACAAAAATAAACTCAAAATGGGTGAAAGACCTCAATGAAAGACAGGAAGCCATCAAAATCCTCAAGGAGAAAGCAGGCAAAAACCTCTTTGATCTTGCCCACAGCAACTTCTTACTCAACACATCTCTGGAGGCAAGGGAAACAAAAACAAAAATGAACTACTGGGACCTCATTAAAATTAAAATCTTCTGCACAGTGAAGGAAACAATCAGCAAAACTAAAAGGCAACTGACAGAATGGGAGAAGATATTTGCAAATGACATAGCAGATAAAAGGTTAGTATCCAAAATCTATGAAGAACTTCTCAAACTCAACACCCAAAAAACAAATAATCCAGTGAAGAAATGGGCAAAAGACATGCATAGACACTTCTCCAAAGAAGACGTCCAGATGGCCAACCAATACATGAAGAGTGCGCAACATCGCCCATCATCAGGGAAATACAAATCAAAACCACAATGAGATACCACCTCACACCTGTCAGAATGGCTAACATTAACAACTCAGGCAACAACAGATGTTGGTAAAGATGCAGAGAATGAGGATCTCTTTTGCAGTGTTGGTGGGAATGCAAACTGGTGCAGCCACTCTGGAAAACAGTGTGGAAGTTACTCAAAAAACTAAAAATAGAACTACCCTATGGCCCAGCAATTGCACCACTAGGCATTTATCCACAGGATACAGGTGTGCTGTTTCAAAGGGACACATGCACCCCCATCTTTATAGCAGCACTATCAACAATAGCCAAAGTATGGAAAGAGCACAAATGTCCATCGATGGATGAATAAAGAAGAGGTGGGGTGTGTGTACACACACATATATATATAATGGATTATTACTTGGCAATCAAAAAGAATGAAATCTTGCCATTTGCAACTACATGGATGGAACTAGACAGTATTATGATAAGTGAAATTAGTCAGAGAAAGAAAAATCTCATATGACTTTACTCATATGAGGACTTTAAGATACAAAACAGATGAACATAAGGGAAGGGAAGCAAAAATAATATAAAAACAGGGAGGGGGATGAAACATAAGAGACTCTTAAATATAGAGAACAGAGGGTTGCTGGAGGGGTTGTGGGAGGGGGATGGGCTAAATGGGTAAGGGGCATTAAGGAGCCTACTCCTGAAATCATTGTTGCACTATATGCTAACTTGGATGTAAATTAAAAAAAAATTATTGGAGAAAATGCATTTTATCACATTGCTTCATTTGGAATGATAAAAAAAAGAAGAAAAGAAATAAATGTAATAATTTTGAATAGTAGTAGGTATCGTAAGCAAAATCTTTCAAAAATAAATGATAGTGTGAAATAGAGAAAGGGGGCTGTATGAAATACAGTTATGACAGAAACTCCATTATATTTAAGACTGCTCAGTGATGAGCAGAAGCAAGACATAAATATTAAGGACAAATATTCTCAGGCAAAGGGAATAGTATGTGCACATTCTCCCAGGTAAAGGCAACCTTGACCTGTTATAAGAACAGAAGGAGGAGCAGTATGGATTGAGTGGCATAAGTGCAGGGAAGGGTCAGAGGAGATGAGCTAGCAGGTGGATGATATAGAAACTCATAGGCCACTTGGGATTTTATTCTAAGTGCAAACGTGAAAATATTTTACAAAGTTAAGAATGGGAATGATACAAGGGCATAAAGATGTGGGGTGGTCACCATGGAAAGACTCTCTGTATCTACAACATTCCTCTATGTTGGAGGCCTCAGTGTGGCAATCCATTGAAAATGGATGACTGCCTAGTGTCCAGTCTTTAGGCTCGTAGGACAAAACTTGGATTTTTCCATACATCAAATGAAAATATATCTTGTAGGGTTAAATACACTTTAATCAAAGACTTAAGGGTCAACGTACAACACCAGAATGTCCATATATTGGCTATATTCCCTGACATTTATCTCTACTCTGCTAATGAATCTGGAATAGTGGAAGTCCATTGACTGAAACTCTTTCTCCCCAGATAGTACTCAGATGGGCACAAGATGATTTTGACTGTGACACTCTAGATTAGCTTGCCTGCCTTCTAAAAGAAATACTCATTTTTTTTTTTTTTTTGATCTCATGTATTTAATCAGATGATCCCAAGTTGGCTGGCCTGGAAACCACCCTGCTTCCTTCCAATAACTTTAGATTTATTTTTAGGTTACATACTGATCTTTCAGAGTAACTCCAATTTCATTCATGTCTAGATTCTTGGGGGTTCACCCTACCATGGCCATCAAAACTGACAGCAACTGGAGCAAGGGGAATATAGAGGTAAATGAAATAATATATTAAATGTGTAGACATTCCTGACTCTCAAAGAGTAGGAATTGTCACTAATGGAAGGTTAAAGTATTTTTGGAAGTCATTAATAGGTTGACTCTATTTCCCCCATAGGAATCTATTTCTCTCAGACTTTGACCTTTCAGCCCTGCCTCAACTACTTTGCTTTCTTAATTACAGCCAACCAGCTTGGCCTTTGCCATCCTAGACCCACAGCACATATCAGTGCAAAGGAACCATTCCTGACATCCAATTTTTCTTTTAGAAAAGCAGCATGCTGACTGTGATCTCTTACCACCCTCTCCCTCTGCTAGGCTATTGTCTTTGTCATGTTCCAGGTTTACTCTGAACTCAAACCTCATGATATGGGCTCAAACAATGCAGATTGGGAACAACCTTGTGAAGTATGTGGCCCATTCTCCAAATTTGCAGATGCAGAACCGAGGCCCTGAAAAGTTAAACAACTTTCTCAATTTTGAGACTCAGTTCATGACAGAGATAGACTATCCAGGTCTCCTAATACCTAGTTCAATACCATTTCCATAAAATCTTACCAATGTTACTTATTTTCTCAGGGTCCTGCCAGGTACCTGCATAATCAATTTACTTGACCTAATCAATTAATTTGAGTTGAAGTCTTATGACTGATATTGACTTGATTTGTTACTTCTCTTAGATAACACTTTTGCTTAATGACAAGACTAATTTAGGAAAGATGGAAGGTTATAGGGACTGGAGTTTGGGACAGGATATACCAGACATGTCTGACTCCTCTGTGTAAAGTGCTCTGGTTTACATCACAAGTTAAAGAGGGAGCCCAACTCAGACCTCATAAATCAGAACTGATGGAGTTGGTATTGGCCAATCCAAGTCTTGTTAGGGACTAATGATAAGGTCTGACATTTAAGCAAAATGAGCAATTAAAATTCTCCTTTTGGGGTGCCTGGGTGGCTCAGTAGGTTAAGCGGCCGACTTTGGCTCAGGTCATAATCTCACAGTTCATGAGTTCGAGCTCTGCATCAGGCTCTCTGCTTCAGCATAGAGCCTGCTTTGGATCCTCTGTCCCCCTTCCTCTCTGCTCCTCCTCTGTGCATGTTCTCTCTCAAAAATAAATAAACATTAAAAGAAGTCTCCTTTTAAGGAATGTGTGGTGGGAAGTAGAGAGAGAACCAGAGTGAGCAGGGAGAGCTAAAACTGAAAATAAATTATGAGGAAATTCCATACAGTGCATGAAATGCTGAAGCTATGAGGCAACAGACACTAAGATGAGGAAGTAGAAACTATTGGTAATCAGAGGTAATCAGAGGTAATCAGAGGAGGTAAACAGAGGAGGTAAGTTCATATATTTATATACATAATGCACAGGAAAGAATGACCTCTTTGAGAATGATACAGAAAGAAGCAAATATGCAGAATCATAATCATTGCTCACTGGGAGGATGCATGAGTCACAAACACTGGCTCTGAGATCTCTGGAGATGGTTGAGGATATACCTAGTTAGTGAACTCCATTTCTGACTGAGTCCTGGCTGCCAGACTATATGGCTGAATGGTCATCTTTCATGATAATGGTTATCACATCATTCATGAGATATGATATCATATCACTCATGAGATTCTCATGAGATTACTGTTTCCTTATTTCCAGGTATATCATTTAATATGGTGTTATATAAATAACTGAGATAAATTTCTATTTATAAAAAACAGCCTAACTAAAACTTAGAGAGAGTGCATCTCAGGGTTATATGTAAATTGGCCTCACTGGAAATGGTTATTTTATTTATGTAATAGATTAGTTTTTTGGTGAAGTCCAGTGATGCTGGAAGTGGCTTCTGTCTACCTCAGGCCTTATCAAGGGACCAGACTTGAATGGACTTTAGGTTTTGTCTTGTGATGCCATACAAAGCTTTCAAATTTTCAGGCATTAATAAAAATGTCGTTTTAAGTGTTTCCTCCCAGGGATGGAGACAAATCATTGTAGAAGATTGCAAAATAACTTGCAAGAATCTACATTTTGTAGTGTGAAGGTGCTTTTACATCGTTTTATTGGTAAAAGGTAACACAATGAATCAAAACTTCAATGGGAGAAATACTATTGACACCAAATGACAACACTGCTGTATTTTCCATCTCAGCAACACATCAGAACTACGGCTCTACAAAACTTTAAGTTCAATTGATGTATATTTTTACTTTAAAAAATGGATCTATTGTTCTCCACAGGTGAAACTATCCAATGAAAACTATGCTTATTGGGATTTCTTATTGCAACCAAGTACAAATCTATTACAAACTCTTCCCATCATCCATACCCATTCCCTTCACCACCCGTGTTCTCACTGTGCACACCCATGCATACCTTACAGAGGCAGAGAATAAATATGGAGCAAAAAGGAGAGCCAGTAATCTAAAGTTACAGTCATTATTTTAGCTGCATGTTGATAAAGTTGTAGATTAGGTCTTTTTTAAAAATAAACTTTGACCTGAAACCCAAGAAAATTCTTGAAATCCAAGTCACTTTAATTGTTTCTAAATAAAAATTCAGAATGACATAAATACTGAATGGCTCCTGGGCAATGTATCATTGCAGGTTAAATACATTTTGCCCCGGAGGCTGCAGTTCACAGGGTACAGATAACAAGAGGAATGAAATTGGTGATCCCAGCTAGTCCAGAGTGGATATTAACATACATCACCTAACTGTCTCCAAATGTGACCCTATTCTCACTCTCAGTTTCTCTGTCCTCAGGAAATTGTTGCTGGTGAGAGAAGAGGTGGACGAAAAAGAGAAGTGATGGGTGTAGCAGAGGTGGGAAGGGCACATTAACAAGACTGAAAAACTAGAACATCCTCCTGATCTATTCTTTGCATTCTCTCACTTTTTTAAGAACAGGGAAGAAGAAACAGTACCTCCTTTCTTAGCCTAAAGGGTGCATAAAGAACACTGTCCTCTAGGAATGCTAGGACATTTCCATTTTTTCTCTCTAGTATTTCTGATATTTTGTTACTAGGGAGAAGGATGGGAGTGGGAAGGAATGCCTATGTGAGTTTTTTTTTAAAGTTTACAAAATCAGCACTTACCAATTATTGCCAAATTTAGCTCCTCGAAAACTAAGAGAAAAGAAAAAATATCAGCATAGGTATCAAAGAGAAGGCTAGATAGAGAACACTGTAATCCTTCAGGAGCCAAACGAAATCTATATTTTCGTACTATTAAGTATAGTATAAAAAGGCCAAAGTCATGGGCATTAGCCCCATAGGGGCCAGTTAGCTGGACTCAAATTCAAGGCCACAGAATATATATCTAACTTTGCTGCTGGCAGTTAATTATATCAATGACCATCAGGAGAAATAGAAAAGTGTCTTCTCAGTGCCTATTTTAACATTGCCTAACACTTTCGGCTTGGTTGTTATAATTGTCAAAAAATTTTTTTTTAAATCATATGAATTTTAAATGTAGACTTATGTCCATGAGCTGCTATACAAACACAATATTTCTAAAATATAGCAAGGCCTCCTCTCTTTTGTAGATGGAATTTTTGTAATTTATCCAAAGCTAAGACCAAATAATCTACTTTTGCTTCATAGTTCATACTGTGGTTTTTCTCACTGTAGTATTTTCCACTACAAACAAAGCTTATAAATATCATATTAATCGTGAGAGTTAAAAGCAGCATAGCAATTGCTTCTGCTTCTCTTTTCTAAATTATATCATAGCTAAATATTAGTTATTAACTTTCTTGTCTAAAAACTTTATCTCTAGAACCAGGAAGAAATACCTAAGGCTGCCTTTGTCTTCAGCTCTGGTATAATTTTCATTGTTTTGCATATAATAAAATATGAAATGATTTTACAGTGTTATAGAAAAACTAGAGCTTCAGGATTAAGCAAAATTATCATTAAAATATTATAAAAAGAAATGCAATGCTGTTCACAAGCAAATGTTTAATATAAGTTTCAAAAATACATACTCAAAATGGAAAACCAAGCTTTCCATAATACCAACTGTTGAATCAACTGAATAAAGACAAACATGACACAATATTGCAATGTGTTAAAACATAGCTTTCTGTTTCATCTGTAACTATTTTTGTGCAAATTTAAAAACAGTTTGTTAATTACTATTTAGTGGAACTGTCTTCACTATAGACTGTTGAAAGTTTTGAGTAAAAAGTATCTCCTCCCTCCCTCCCTCCTTCCCTCCTTCCTTTCTTTCCTTCCTTCCTTCCTTCCTTCCTTCCTTCCTTCCTTCCTTCCTTCCTTCTTCTCTCCTTCCCCTCTTACTTTTCTTCCTTCTCTCCTTCCCCCCTTCCCTCTTTTCTACCTCTCTTCAGTATTTAAATAGGATCAAATCCCATGTCATACCAGCAGACTAAGGTAGGAAATCGTGGAAGACTGAGGAGAGCCACTGCAGGTTGACAGATCCTTGCTGACTTTCTGAGAAGTCAGCTAGAAGAGCCAGGGTATTTGAGTTGCCATAAGATTCAAGTGAGGAAATTATAGGTAACATTTATTGAGGATTTACTATGTGCCCTTACTGTTCTAAGCCCTTACCATTAGAGGATCCTGTTTAATCTTCATAAAATTTTGCTTTATATACTTGAGGAAACTGAGGCTCAAGAAAAGCATATTAACTTATTCAGACATTTAGACAGATAATAGTTATTATAAAGTCAGGATTCATTTTCTGTACTGTTTGCCTTTTGAGCAGGTTTGGACACAGAGCTCTGAATCATTCTTACCTAAGTGTGTCCAAGTTGAGAGCTCTGGGGACAGGGTATATACAACTTAGAAGTGGCTTTTACCCTTGTTCCCTTAAAGGTTATTTTAGGCAAGAGACAAACGTAGTCAATACAACTGCCTGCTGATGACTACATGCTTTTGAACAGATGTGTAATGGGAGCGCATCCAGATATGGATAAATACAGTTAAGAACCAGTATGGAAGTTTCAGTATGGAGCCAGTATGGTATCATCTGCCTGATTTGCCTCCTTTGGATTCATGGATCTTGATAACAGCTGTCAGTTGGGGTCCAGCCACTTTGTACATCTATCTCAATACCTAAACAGGCTTTTGAGCTCCTTAGTTGTGCGTGACTAAAGTTACACTATGAAACAGATTATAAAGTTTACTAAACTTTTCCTGTGGCTAAATGTCTAAGACTATGCCTGAGTTTACTTTTGATGTTCAGAGGCATGAAATTCAAGTTTTTTGGTGATATTATAAGAGTGGTAATAAGAGGAGAGATGTGTGAAAGAAAAAAAGAAGAAGAAATATGGCAAGGTGAAGGAAAGATGGGAATCCGTGGCAATCTAGTTGCTTGTATATTGATTGCACTTCTGTCCTCCCACGGAAGTGGAAGTGGTATCATAATAACTCATTAAGCTCTGCTTCATTATTAACACTGTTTTTTTTTTTATTTTTTAATGTTTGTTTAATTTTCAGAGAGAGAGACAGAGACAGAGTGTCAGTGGGGGAGAAGCAGAGAGAGAGAAGGAAACACAGAATCCAAAGCAGGCTCCAGACTCTGAGCTTTCAGCACAGAGCCCAATACAGGACTCGAACCCATGAACTGTGAGATCATGACCTCAGCCAAAGTGGGACACTCAACTGACTGAGCCACCCAGGCGCCCCTTAACACTGTTTTTGACATTAGAAACACGAAATATTATTTTCTTTAATTTTAAACAATTATGCTAAAGGGTTAATCAACACTTCCTGTGAAAGGAACAATGATGTTTAGCCAAATAGTTTTGAAAAAGCAGACAACAAAAAATAGCTTCAATAATTCATATTAATTCAAGTCCTATGGTTAATGAGGCAAATGGAGTGCTCTCAGAGGGGATAAAAGCACCTAGCAGCAGCATCAACAATCTTTAAACCGCTGCTGGCAAAGGATACTGTAAGTCCAAAATACCCCCTTACCACCTACTATTCACACTTTACACTCGGGAAAAGCTTAATATCATTCTAATTTTGCAGATGGTAGCAAAAAGAGTGCCTGTACAATTATAACACAAACAAGCAATGGCTTACACCCTTCTTTGTTGTTATGGTTCTTAGCTTTGATGATCCCATCCAATTTGTCTGAAATGTTCACAATATTAAGCATATACTCACTTGATGAGGCACAGAAATAGTGAGACTGTGATCAGCTGTATGTGGCCCAACAATTAAGCTGATATCAGGGTAAAGATATGTTAAAGTTTATAACAAAATCATGGAGCGGCTTACCAAACGGGATGATGAATAGAGTCAAGTGTTTAGAAAGATGATTGATTCATCAGCGATCAATCTGATAAAGTATAAATACATGTTCATTTTACCATTAATGAGGCAATGACTATGTAGTATGTATTAGGTAGTGTGCCAGCCACTAGGGATATAAAAAAAGAATAAGGGGGCACCTGGGTGGCTCAGTCAGTTAAGCGGCTGACTTCAGCTCAGGTCATGATCTTGTGGTTTGTGAGTTTGAGCCCTGCATTGGGCTCTGTGCTTATAGCTCAGAGCCTGGAGCCTGCTTCAGATTCTGTGTCTTCTTCTCTCTGCTTCTCCCCTGTTCATGCTCTCTCTCTCTCTCTCTCAAAAATAAATAAACGTTAAAAAATATTTTTTACAAAGAAAAAAGAATAAGATTTCTCCTCTGAGTTCTAAAATTCTCCTGAGGCTGACAGAGACCATCACTTTCCACTTTGATTTAATGTAATAATGCAACCTGTGCTAGTAACACTGTACTCTGTTGAAAGTAGCAGAAACAGAAGAGGGATTTAGCTTCATAAGGGGGACCTCTTTTTGAGCTGAGCTTTAATGAATGAATGGGAAAGAAGGTGGAATTGCATTCATGCATTTGCCAGTTATGTATGAGCATCAAGTGCCTAGTCCTTTGTGCTGTTTTGGGAATATAATTAGACATGGTGCCTGCTCTCAGGTTTCTTATAGTCTGGTAAGGGCTGAAACTCCAAATATGTAAAGATATCCCTCTCCCCCCAAAATACACACACACACACACACACACACACACACACACACACACACACACACACACTCTTATATATAAAAAGCATGCTGAATTCAAAGAAAGGTAAATGATATGATGCAACTGTAACACAGGGTGCATAGAGAGATGTAAATATCTAATCCTTTCCACTGGTCTCTTCTCTTACTGCTCATTTCCCTACTCCTTGTTGCCTGCTGCTTTATCCTGTTTGCTCATTATTTTAGATCCGAGTCAATGCAACAGCATCTTAACAGGCTTTTCTATCTCCAATTTCACTAACTCCAAATGATGCCATAAAATTCTTATTCCAAAAGCTCTCATTGTTACAGGATAAGCCCCTTAAGTCACTCAAAGCCTGTCATAAACTTGCCCAACTCACTTACCCAGTCTGCCTCCCCTGCCTTTTATTGCAACTAATGTTTTCCTCCAAACACAGTCACCCAATGGTATCTTCTCCTCACATCTCCATGCTTTTGTACACTGAGCTTTTTATATGTGGAATGTTTTTACTACTTTCTGCATCCAGGGAATGCCTCCTTATCTTTGAAGATCTCTCCTTTAGGAAGCTGTTTTTTTTCTCTCTCCCAGCCTGCACAAATGCTCCTTCTGTGGACTCCCATAAATCCATGTGGTTACATCTACCATAGGAAAGGAATACACCAGGCTATCTCATCTTCACTATTCTGTCATCTGTGTCCTTTGCACCTGGAACCCCTGGAAACTAGGGCTATATTTTGGGTTTCATCAACATCTTGTACCATATCTGAAATAGTAAATGCTTAAAACATATTTAATTAATGAGTAAATTAATTGTTGATTTGAATATTTGATTAAAGCATTTTAGATGACATTCTAAAATTGTATCCTCTATAGCATTGGTCAACAAAGAAAAAGTGACTGTCTTTCTTAAAGGGTCAGATAGTAACTATTTCAAGCTTGGCCTCTGTTGCAACTATTTCATTTTGCTGTGTTGGCACAAGAGGGGCCATAGGCAGTATGTAAATGAACAGACACGGCAGTGTTGTGATCCAATTTTATTAGCAAAAACAAGTAGTCAGTATGTAGCTGTCTTTAATGACCTCAGCTCTATACTCTCATGGGGTCACAGACTCCCATCCCACCGATTAGATCTGTTTTTAAAATACATTTTTGTTGTTGTTGAGATAGTTCTTCATGGTGTCCCTTGTTCCTGCACATCATGCAAACAGAGTCACTGACTGCCTTTGTTGTCTCACACTATCTTTACAAGAACACTTGTAGAGTGAACAGACTTGGAAGATAGAGATAGTGTTTCCTTCTGGAATAAAAGGCAAACAAGTGTACGTCCCATCATTAAAGGTTCAGGTGCCAAAAACTCAGTGTTTCTTTCCTATAACACAACCCACTGTGTGTGTAGGTTTCTCATGATCCTCTTCACGTCACCCTGTGGGAATGGGGCTCCAGGAACCAGGCTGCATGCTGATGCTGGCTATTGCTATTACCATAAGTAATCATGGTTGTCTCTCTCACATTCTGCAAGCATCCATGAAGCTACAGCAGGATAAAATGTAGTAGGATAGACTGTCAGGCCCTTCATCATTCTTTCCTAAACAGAGACAGCTTTTCCTAAAACATACCTTAAATAATTAGAGCAAATTATTTGAATTTGAGAGATTTTACTTTTTTAATGTTTATTTCTGAGAGAGAGAGAGAGAGAGAGAGAAAGAGAGCGCGAGAGAGAGAGATATGGAGCACAAGTGGGAGAGGGACAGAGAGAGGAGACACAGAATCGAAAGCAGGCTCCAGGCTCCGAACTGTCAGCACAAAGCCCAAGGCAGGGATTGAACCCACAAACCATGAGATTGTGACCTGAGCCAAAGTCAGATGCTCAACTGACTAAGCCACTCAGGTGCCCTGAGAGATTTTACTTTTAATAATCTCTTTTTTAAAAAAAGAGAAATATTTACTAATATTGGGCCTTTGTTTCTAGATGACAACAAATGGCAAGAACTGAGTGGCAGCTGTCCCCATGGTCCCCACGCCTCAGGCTGTTTCCTGACCCAGTTTGCTTCTCTGATTTATACTTCTTGTCAGGTTCCTATGGGTCTTTGAGTTGGTGACCCCTGCTCAAGGCAATAAGGTGCCACCAAATGTATTTATTTACACAGGGAATGAGGTTAGATCTGAGTTTTAGAAAGATAACTCTGTGGACAGTGTATAGATGAATTATAGTAAGGGAAATCCAGAATGAAATATTAAGGGATAAGGTAATATTCCAGAAAAACAAATGAAGAAGGCCTGAGCTAATATAATGACAAGTGTTGTGGATAAAAAGGAAACGATTCTATGGAATTGTCAGAACTTGGTAATATATCGGTACTTCTTATGTGGGAAAGGATGACGTTTTGAATTATGCTTCAGTGACTCCTTGGATAGTAATGCCATTGCTTGAAAGTGAAATCGAGAAGAATGTGATATGAGAAGGGCATCCATAGGAAAGGCTAAGGACCAAAAGGGCCACACTTAAGTGTCTAACAAAGATTCAGTTAATAATGTTAGTAGGCAGTTGACTGTATAGATCAAGAGTAGGTTATCCATGGGCGAACCTCATGGGGTGTGTAAAACCTGAGAAAATAAATATAAAACTTTGTATGCCTATTGTTTAGTTGTCTCTTTTTCTTTCTGGGAAAGGTGTTTAAACCTTTCATTAGACTCTCAAAGGAACCTATGGTAACTCTAGAAAAAAAGGTGACAAAAGTTAAAGATTTGGACTGATCCAGGAAATGGTTGTGGTTACCCTTTGGAATATGTGTATGGTAAGAAAATAAGAAGGCTAAGGAAAAGTAATTGGAAAAAAAAATACAAAATAGTTTATGAAGACAGAAAGAGGGAAATTTCAAAAAGGAACACCAAGGCCTCAGAGAAGTCAAGTAGATAAAAGTCATTAAATTTGGTAACTGGTAACCTAGAGCAGGTGTGGAAGCCAGAGTTCAGAGGATCAAAAGGAAAAAAAAAAGAGGAAGAGGGGTGCTTGGGTGGCTCAGTCAGTTGGGTGTCTCACTCTTGATTTCAGCTTGGGTCATGGTCTCATGGTTTGTGGGATGAAGCCCTGTGTTGGGCTGACAGCTTAAAGCCTGCTTGGGATTCTCTCCCCCCACCCCACTCTCTCTCTCTCTCTCTCTCTCTCTCTCTCTATGTCCCCACCCCCCCACCTTTGCTTATGCTCTTGATGGATCTTTCTCTCTCTCTCTCTTTCAAAATAAATACATAAACATAAAAAAGAGGAAGATTAGAAAGTAGAGACAGCATAAGTAAGCTATTATTTTAAGATTTTATTTTTAAGTAATCTCTACACCCAACATGGGGCTCAAACTTACAAACCTAAGATCAAGAGTCATCCGCTCTACTGGCTGAATCAGGCAGTCATCCTATGAATAAGCTATTTTTATGGGTTATCTGAAGATTAGGAAAAAACTAGATTTTAAGCAGGGTTGTGGGGATTATTCAGGAGGATGAGAGATTTGAATGCGTTTGTAATTAAAAAGGAGACACTAGAGGAAGAAGGTAATTAAAGATGTTATAACATGGGCAAAAATTATCTATGTGTCAGTACTCTTAGCATATTCACACTCCCTGACCTATTAAGGAAATTCTGCCATTTTTGCTTCTCTTTACCCCAAGTTCCACATTCTCATCTCCACCCTGGCCTTATCATCCAAATGGAGAAATTGGTGGGGAGAGACCCAGTTCAGAGATTGAGAGACTTGCATCAGAAAGTGTAGAAATTTACTGGGGAGAGAACCTAGAATAAGTTGGCTAGAAAGTGAAAAGAAGAAAAGGGAAAAGGCCCTCACCATTGGTAATTTGTGATAGGGAATTGAATGTTTGCAGGTAGAGAAAAAGAGGTGTCAAAACAGCACATGAAAAACTGGTAGAGCAAGAGCAATAGTGGAAAATGGATTTTAAGAAGTGAAATTGTGAATTTTAATCAAGATTTCTTTTTCATGGTTTTTGAGCACTGATAGTAAAGATCTGGATTTCTTTCTACCGGTATTGTTTACAAGACTTGTGTTTCTCTGAGTGTGATACGATTATTTTGACTGGACTTCTTGGAGCTGCAGTATTTATTTGGGTTACACAAGAAATGGGCAGGCTACTGGATAGTACAGCTCTGAGTAGGACCAGAAATTTCTCCTCCAGGGCTCCTGGGTAGCTCAGTCGGTTAAGCGTTTGATTCTTGATCTCAGCTCAGGTCATAATCTCATAGTTTGTGGGTTTAAGACCTATGTTGGGCTGTGTGCTGACAGCCTGGAGCCTCCTTGGAATTCTCTCTCCCTCTCTCTCTGCCCTTCCCCAGTCATGCCCTCTCTCTCTCTCCCCCAAAATAAATCAACTTAAAAAAAATTGCTCTTCCAGAGGGTACTTTATACATTTTAGACTTCCAATCCCAGGACAGAATAGAAGCAGTGTTCAGGCTGATGGGATGGACAAGTATATAAAGTCAGAGGTAGAGAGGAGATACAAGTGGGAAGAAGAAATATTTATGTCCTTTATCTCTCATCACGAAAACCAGGAGAGTTGAAGGGAAAGAAAGATGGGAGAGCATTTGTCTTCATGCTTTGATAAAGTTTTTATGGATTACCACCCCCCAACCCCCTCAAGTTCTCAAGGAAAGAGAACAAAGATTGGAAATGGAGGTGGGAATGGGGAGAAGAGTATGAGTGAAACAAGGCTGAGAATGGGGAGAAAAATAGGAAAAATACCATTTGGCCCAACTCTCCTTTCCTCTTTTCCCTTCCTTGAAACCATCCACATTTACAGTCTTATGCAGCCCAACTATTTTATTTTTAGGAAGTGATAAAGAGAGAAGAAAGGGAAAGGAAAAAGAAAAGATGAACTCTATTCCCCCAAACTCTCATTTTAACTTCTCCTTCTATTTTCTCATTTTTAATTTGGCACAATCCCCTTCAATGGCACCCTGGATCCTACATCCTCAAGATTCTTCTTGATTTGTTCCAATGTCTGCTCCTTAATGTCATACTGTAGTGCCTCAAGATCCTAGAGGTAGCACCGGTGGAGCTGGAGAAATTCCATTTTCCTCTGGCCGTCACTTAGTAAGTGTTCTGTAACTAAGATTGCAAAAGGCAAGACATGCTTTTGATACCCAGAATTTAAAGAACAGAGTTCCTGTTCCCCTAGCCACATAGTTTCTGCCCTATTGCCCTTCCAAGTTCTAAACAAACAATTTATATATGTTCAGACAATAACTAATTTAACATATATAGGAGGGAAATGAGCAAGTAAAGAGGATGCTCCTTCTATTTCAAAGACTTCAGTTTGTTTTCTAACCATTTAATAAGCCACTATCTTTGTTTGACCTCATTGCTTTTTGATACCTACTTAAAATTTGGCATTAGCAAACTAGCACTGTGAATTGGTTTATTTTTCCCCTTACAATTTTTTAACCACTGTTTTCAGTTGTATGAGGCTCTGGGGGCTAAGTTCAAGCTAAGTTTATTATATTTTAATTTGTACAAACTCTATACCAAACAGGAAGATAGTATCTCAATGAAGGGTAGCTATAAAGATCTGTGGGTTTAAACAAGGCCAGATTAAAACATCTTTGAAGTTAATTTAAGCAAAGAGTATCATCCCACACAATTGTGCTTATTCAGTAGGTACTTAAATAGAGGTAATCTTAAAATTTCAAACTGAATTAAAAGCCACAGATTTCTAGTTTGGTCTCAAGTCAGCCTCAATATCTGAAAAACTTACTAGCTTAAGGGAATGAGTCTACAGAAAAAAATTAATAAGATTTCTTTTTTGTCCCGATGTAAAAATCTCTTCATAACCCACCAGAAAAGTAAAAAAGCAATGTACATAAAATATTTGCTATCATTTGCCTGTGTGTCTAATTATTATTGTATCTTGGAACCAGTTTGTCTCCCGCAATCATAGAAAATAAACAGCAAAACATGGTTTTTATTTGTTCAGATTTGAGCTGTAGACATTGCTTCTCAGTAATATTAAATAAGTTACTTAATTCACTTCTATTTAAATATTGATAAAGTTTATTATTTGTACTCCAGATTCTTCCACAACTTAGAATAATTTAGATAATTAATAGAATTTTTGATACATTTTGGAATAATTTAAATTAATATTTAATTCACAATTCTGTTTGATATCATATAAAGTAATGATAAATATGAGTATTTTGGCTACCAGTAATTCTTTAATAGCATTCTCTTATGGAGATAAAAATGTTTAAATATTAATTAATTTAGTACTATCAGAACTGCATAGTTATTAGGCATTTCCAAATTTGGAATAATTTTCATTACACAGTAACAGAGTAATGAAGAAAGAAAACTGAAAGTCCTCCTGTCGTCCTTATTGGGAACAGATCAATGAAATTTCCTAATAATCTGGAGATGTTTCATAATTGAACACTTAGTAGTTGTTCCCGAAATAGCAAATCTAAGGTTTCATTATTGACTAGGATTTTGAGAATACATCCACATCTGTCTCTATACCAAATAGGTTTTCATTACTCAAGTAGCATATGGCAGTAAATGAACCAAAAAAGAACATGTTGCATTATTTTTCTGCATTAAGTGCCCACATTATCTTTGCCACACTGTGTGTGTGGTGTTATGTAATGAGAATCCTTTTAGAGAGGGTTTGGAGGTCCACGTTCTGTTCTAGCTTATACCTTTCGGAAGGAGCCCATTTTCAAAGTAGCATACAGTATGTGAATTATGCCCCATCTAATTACTGCGCAGGGCTTTGGGAATTCACTCCTAAATGGATGCTATTAACATAAACAAGTCAATTTACATGTCACAGTCAGGTTCAGGTTAAAAGAAAATGTATAATGGATTTCTGTATATTTGTCATCTACTGTAACTATGCTTTTATTTAAAAAAAAAAAAAGCCAGAATGATAAATAGATGTACTGATTTTTCTCCACATAAACTTAGCTCTTAAAAGAGCAACATGAATAGTTAACAGTAGCTTCTGCCATTAGCCACACATACTTACTGAGGACCTACTGTGTGTAAACAGTGTGCTGGGCAAAGACCGTCAAAGCCGATAGGTCTCTGCTCTGGCAAAAGCTACTCTAAATTAATTTTGCCCCAAATCTTCACAATAACAGCTATAGAAATCTAGAGGAATAAACACTACCATGAAAGGGCAGGGCTGTCTGGCCCACAAATCAGATACATTTTCCTTTTTAAAATGAAACAAAACTTACAATGCAAGTTAGATATTTACAATAAATTTAAATTAAAAGGCTTGAACTCGTTGATATGTGTCACTAAATTGATCAAGTCAGAAAGAAAATAGGCAAGTGTAGCACTATGAACTTGAATGAGAAAAAAATTGCAACATGAATATAGAATCATTAACCCAAATTTCCCTTGACCTTTTAAAATTAGGATGTTTCACCAAGCTCAGGAGAAAGGCCAGAGGAGAGTTATAAGCATATTTTTTAAAATGGTAAATAAATAGCATGGAAAAAAAAAAGTTAAATGAAACTTGATGAGAGAGTCAATTTGAGCATAAAAGATATATAGTTATTCAGCGGTAATGTCTTTTTCCTGGCATTGCGCCAGAGCAAAGGTTATTTTTTTCAGGGAATTTAAATTTAAGTTGTATGGAAGTAGGACATGTGAAACACGAAGAAACATTTCCAAATAAGGAAGGCAGTAGCATGATCTCCCTTTCTGGAAGCCGCATTTTGGTTTTGGCTGTGCCTACAAAGCAGCCACATATATTAAAAAATAAAGCATTCACTCAAACAAAAATTAGGAACTCCTTGGCTAATCCCAAGTAACTGCCATGGTTATTTTCTCTAGTTTTATCATTATTATATAGACATGTCTCCTGTTTTATCAAAAAGCACAAGAATGGTTTTAGTTGTTGGGCTTACAAAATCAGAGAATATTTATATGTAAAATATCAAAGCTGATAATGACATCAACTTTTAACTATCATCTAAAGGCAGACATAGTAGGAGAGAATTTATATTTGGCTAGAAGACTACCAGTCGATATTACTGGGAGTATGACCTCATTCATTCATCCATTCTTTCAACAAATATTTATTGTGCATTCATAAGGTCAGAGATACAGCCACAAGCAAACTGCCCTAAGGAGTCTAATTTACATTCTAGGGCAATATAATGGAGAGCAAAATATAGTTTCTGCCTTCAGAGAGCTCAAAGTCTGATCATTATAAAAATAGCAAGAAGGAGGAAAAGGAGGATGAAGGAGAGAAGAAAAAAAAGGAAAGAGAAATTAATCTTTGTATAGTATGGCTGAGACTAGCTGTCATTATCATTTAAACTTCTTGTCTAGCTTATTGCTTGTTGTCTCTTAGCCATCTTAATCAAATAGTTTATATTTTCCAATGATAGTGATAATCCTTTGTTTAATTTCTGGCACATTATTTTAATGGCATAATTTTGAATTTAAAAAAAAATTAAGTTTATTTATTTATTTAGAGAGAAAGAGAGTACAAGCTGGGGAGGGGCAGAGAGAAGGAGAGACAGAATCCCAAGTAGACTCCATGCCATCAGCACAGAGCCTGATGCAGGGATTGAACCCACAAACTGTGAGATCATGACCTGAGCCAAGATCCAGAGTCAGTCGCCTAACTGACTGCACCACCCACATGCCCCCGAATTTTTGTTTTTGAACAAAGGCACTACTACAAGATTAAGCTGAAAGTGCAGGTTAAAAAAAAAATTTTTTTTAATGTTAATTTATTTTTGAGAGAAAGAGAGCAAACAAGCACTATCAGGGAAAGGACAGAGAGAGAGGATACAAAATTCGAAGCAGGCGCCAGGCTCTGAGCTGTCAGCACAGAGCCCAACGTGGGGTGCTAACTGACGAATCATGAGATCATGACCTGAGCCGAAGTTGGATACTTAACTGACTGAGGCACCCAGGCACACCTGAAAGTGTAGTTTTAAGAGAGAAGCAAAGTGATATGGATTTGGAAAAATTTCTCTGGCACCTGTATAATTTAAAAAAATATATTAAGTATTCAAGAATAAAGTCCAAATCCACTTGTGAAATTATTCCCTAGAACTTTAGCTTACTTGAGATTCTAAGGTTATCCTAAGAAATGACTACCAAATACTTTTTACATTTATTCCTACCTTCCACATTTATTGTACCAAAAACCCCTCTTTTCAAACTTGACAAATTTGTTTTTAAAACATGTACAACTAGACTAAGGGTGGGGGGAAGGGTGTTTCTCCGGTAGCCTTAAAAAGAATGTAGTGTTATTGTGCTTGTAGTTTAATCTGCCAGGATTCCATAGCCAAGAAAAGATGGGTGTCAGATCTCCACATATAATCTTCAAAACATCCGGAACTGAGAAACGGAGGTTGAACAAATGAAAACAAGATAAAAGTGAAGCAAGCTTACTTTAACTTTATAAGAATGTGAATCAAATAGTGCAGGGTGGAGGAGGAAGCCTCATCAGTTTCAGGACTGGGACTGAGACCTTGGCTATAACTGAGCTCCTTGTCTCTTTTGCTCTGTGCAGATACTGGTAATGCACCCACTGAAATGGGAAGAAGGAGTCCTGGGAAAGCCAGAGAAACCTTTTTTTTTTTTTTTGTCCTAAATCAGATTGGAGCGCTAACAGGAGCCGTACTCTTGACAAAAAAAAAAAAAAAAAAAAAAAAAAAAAATCAGGAAACATGTGGGGACAGAACAGCCACAAATGCAATTGAAGCTTCACTCACAGCCTTGGTAAAATGTTCTGGATCTGATACCTCTATTGTTATCTAAAAGGAAGAGAGGCTCTGCGGGCAAGTTTAAATATTCTTTTACTGGGAAAAGATATGGAAATGAATACGTCGCTTCATCCTACTTGATTAAATTGAGAAGAGCTACTCAAAGTAAATAATTTTTGTGTTTACACGCGGAGTTAAACAAGTAACTTTTGCATTACCATAACAAAGACACTTGTAACACTGTTATTATTGTATCCAATCTAAAGAAACTACCTAAGTGGGAGACATTATATGTCAAAACTCTGAGGCTCCTAAAAAACTCACAGCAAAAGAAGTAACTCAGTTACTTTTTGTGAAGTATCTGTCCTAAAAGGCTCTCTGAATACAAATTTTAAGAAGATATTTTAAAATATCATTTGAACGTCTTTTAATTGCAACTCGAAACTTTTTTCTGATGACCCTTTATAGCTTAATACAATCCTTGTCCTTCTTTATATTACCTGAGTCTCCTTTCTAAACCAAACACTGGCTCCAGATTCTAAAGTTGTTACTTTAATACTCACAAATAGTATAACACACTCTTTGATTTTGTTCTTTTTTTTTTTTTTTTACTCTTTTTATTCTTTATCACACAGTATTTGGAATTGAGATGGGCAGCTGTGTAGTAGATTGTGGAGATGTTGACCTGTTTTCTTTTCCATTAGTTTGTATATGAACTACCTTGGCTTAATCTCCTTACTAAATAACTTATTTGCTTCTAGATTTCTCTTACATATCACTTAATTATAGAAAGCAAGACCTTTTAGAGCAAAAGGTGTGCTTTCCTTCAAGGGACCAGAGTATTCCTTCAAAAGAATGGGATAATTAGCCTCATATGCTCTGCCCTTTCACATAACAATGTACTGTCATAAAGCTTACCCTAGGGGCACTGGGTAATCTCCTAATTTGTGAATTCCAGCCCTACATTAGGCTTGCTGTCCTCAGCCTGTCAGCACAGAGCCCACTTCAGATCCTCTGTACCCCTCTCTCTGCCCCTCCCTCACTTGCGCTCTCCCCCAAATAACTAAATCTTAAAAAAAAACAAAAACAAAAACAAAAACAAAACAAAACAAAACAAAACAAAACAAAACAAAAAAACACCTTACCCAAGAAGAGACATACCTCCTCACTTTTCCTGGGGTGACTAGTATTTCATATCAGCCTTAGCTGTTGAAAGCCATTTAGGAACACAGCCTGGACTGAGTGGTGGTAGGGCCAGGGAAGAAGAACCAGCATTGGCAATGATTTCAACTTTTTGTCACCTATTATCACAATGATACAAATTTCTTTCAAAGTCCATGCTACTATGGGTGACTAAATAATTTCTGTTCAATGGCAAATGAAGAGTTCCATGGAAAGCTATTAGGGAATGTTTTCTGTTTGGAGTTTTCAGAACAGGCTACTTACTCCTGTTTTAGCTCAGCTGGAGGTCTTTCCTTCTCCCATAATTTTAGATCGAAAAAAATTTTTCTTAAATATGAATAAAGTAATAGTGTAATAGGTCAACTTATAAGATATCAGAAAGCTTATTGTATATAAGTTTGCCTTAAACTCACCTTTCATGAATAGTTGAGATAAAAGGCTTATGTCGTTCCCTATTAGGGTTATCAGTAATTACTAACCACCCTATCTCACTTCTGTGACCTCACCTGCTTACTAAATAGATACCTTAGGATGCAAAACACTCCCCCACCCCCTCAACCAAGATCTGGCCTAGGCAAGACCAACATGTAAAAAGTCATGTACTCACTGCCCTACAGCATCTCAGGTGTCTAACTATGATTGGTCATTTTAAACCCTCTTAGGACAAAGACCTTTAAAATGTATAGGTTCCCGCCAAAACTAACGTCTGTGTGTCACAATATAATTGGCTACCATGAAATGCTGTAGATTGTAATTGGTTAACCAAATAATGATGTATTCTGACTTGCTAAAATCCATATAAGCCCACTGCTGCTTTTGTTTGGGGCCATTCTCTGCGCTTTTCTCTGTAAGATCAGATCAGGTTTGGCCTGGCCTTGAATAAAATCTTGCCTCACTTCTATTTGGCATCTAGTGGGTTTTTTTGATATCACCCTGTTTCAGTAGTGACTCAAAAGTACACTATAAGTAGTATTTCCTTTTATTTCTAGTTACCTTGGAATCCTTCTTGGTGATGTTTTAAGGGAGAAGACCAAGAGGGGCGCCTGGGTGGCGCAGTCGGTTAAGCGTCCGACTTCAGCCAGGTCACGATCTCGCGGTCCGTGAGTTCGAGCCCCGCGTCAGGCTCTGGGCTGATGGCTCGGAGCCTGGAGCCTGTTTCCGATTCTGTGTCTCCCTCTCTCTCTGCCCCTCCCCCGTTCATGCTCTGTCTCTCTCTGTCCCAAAAATAAATAAAAAACGTTGAAAAAAAATTTAAAAAAAAAAAAAAAAAAAAGAAGACCAAGAAAGTCACCCACCTTACAGACTCACAGCCCAAAGTTTCTAACCTCTGCTTATGAGATGATTTTGCTTTAAAGATGTGACATTTATAATTGTATATTAGTTTCAGATTTCTAACACCAGCATTTTAGAGATATTCCATAAAGTGTGTTTTTATCAACTAGACTAGACTAGACTAGACAACTCTAGACTAGAGTTGGTAGAAATGCAGATTCCTGGATCCCACACCAGATTTTCTCTGAGCGTGTCCAGAAAGTTAACAAGTTACCAAGACAGTTCTTGCAAAAATGCTCTGATCAAAATTTGCAAACCACTGCCTCAGAGACTCATAAATTACAGAAACAATGGTTACAACAATAGCTAAATTTTACCAAGAAATTACTTAGCCCTCAACCTAGTTAAAGCTATCTTTTCTGTCAATTCACAGAGTGGTTAGAAAATTTTCCATTGGGGCACCTGGATGGCTCAGTCGGTTGAGCATCAGACTTTGGCTCAGGTCATGATCTCACAGTTTGTGGGTTCGAGCCCCTCATCAGGCTCTGTGCTGACTGACAGCTTGCTCAGAGCCTGCAGCCTGCTTCAGATTGTGTTTCCTTCTCTCTCTCTCTGCCCCTCCCCCGCTCATGCTCTGTCTCTCTCTCTCAAAAATAAATAAATGTTAAAAAAAAAATTTTTTTAAAGAAGAAAAATTTCGATTGGGCAAAGAAATAAAGTATGAAATGGATTTAAAGAAACTGAAGTATATTAGTACAAATAACTGAAGAGATTCTATTAATTTCAAACTTTGCTCTTCCTTTCTACATTGCCGCACCTACAAAGTGGAAAGGCTGTAGGCTTGGTCACATCCTTCTCTCTTGATTCCAGACCATGTCTTCAAAGTGTTCATATTACTTGCTTTTTGCTTCTTTCCCACTTACTGCTGCTGCTTTGCTGGGGTTTTTTGGGTTTGTTGTTGTTGTTGTTTTTGTTTTTTTGATGCTGGATCAATACTACCTCATTTCAGTGATGAAAAAAGACCTATAATTTTTTCCATAAACCTTCTGTTTCTCTCAGTGACTATCAGCTTTTGTCTCTTTTGGGGGAGGAAAAGAAAAACAATGTGAATGGTGAATTCTGATTTCAAAATTAGCCCTTAGAGAAACTTCCTAAAGTGCCTAGTATTTGATTCTGAATCATCCAGAAATCTTTCATGGAATGCAGATTCCTTGGTTTCACCTTTCCCCCGGCATAAAATCGAACCTATTTTTTTCTTCTAAGAAAACAAATGTTATTCGTACATAATAGCTGCTAGGTTATTCCCTTTCCAGAATCTATCCGTTAATAGTCCAGTTTTATCTGGTTGTTGTTTTTGTTTGTTTGTTTTAGCCAATACACTTCCTAAGGACCTATAGGGCTTTTGTTTATATTTTTTAAACTCCTATAAGTTTTATTCCTTTTATTCTAGGTTTATATTTCCCATTTATCAGCATTCCTCATTCTACCAAAACAAACATTCAAATGTGTTTAACATGTATTCTTTTGTCTTTATGTGTTCTTGAAAATGTGTCTTGCTGTTTTGAGTGCATGAATTTTTAATTTGCATAAATGATATTGTGTTATGTATTACTGCTCTTGCTTTTTCACTCAGCATTATATTTTAAAGGTCCACACATACTGCTAGTTATTCACCTCTCTGGTTCTTTATTTCCACAGGCTGCCTAGTAACAACAGGTAGTAAAAGTCACCACGTGTGTCTGTCCACTCCCCTAGAGAAGGACACCCAGATTGCCTCCAAGTCTGTCACCATAAATGACTGACATGAGCGCCCTCTTACAAATTCCCTTAACAGGCTTGTCTGAGAATTTCTCCAGGTTATGTATCAAGGAGTGAAATAGCTGGGTTGTAGGTGGGCAGAGGGTTATTTTGGCTAAGTATGCCAGGTTGCTTTCCAGAATGTGGCTGCACCAATCCACATGCACCTGCCTCATAATACATATGCCTCATCATACATCTATATCCCTACCATATCTGGCTTTATCCAGCTTTCTAATTTTATATTTTGGTGGCATAAGCATACAAACAGTTTATAAAAGGAAGGAGACTATAACCAATCAACAGCTCTTATTGATTATTACAAATACTTTACAGTGTGATAGATGCTGAAATTTTAAAGCAAATGATGTATCAATTCTACATTCCAGGAACATGCAATGTAACAGGAGAGACAGAAGATGTAGGAAAACCCTTGACACCAGAATGAACGGTGTAGGGGAAGCACAAAGGGAGGTCTTGTAGCCCAAACTGGCAGAATTAGGGAAAGTTTTCTGCAGAAAGTGACCCTGAGGCTTGAAGGGGTGAGGATGCTTACCAATCCTTGACTGAACAATGATTCCCCTCTGTGTGGAAATGTTATCCTCTTTGACTGAAAGTGTATTGTGAGGAATCACACCCATAGAGCCACATCAACCCTGGCTATCAATGTTCCAGCATCCCTTGCATTTTAGAAGACAAATCCTGGTTTGCTATGCTGGACATTGCAAGACTTTCAGCAGGAGAATAGCAGATACAAAAGCAGAGGGAAGAGAATATACAAAATCACAGAGATCAGCATGGACGCCAGATACAGAATGTACTTTCCGCTTTACGTGCATGTTCTCATTGAACCACAGCATTCTGGGATGTTGGCTTTGGTCTTTTGTTTTACAGTAAGAAAGCAAAGCCTCAAAAACAAAGTTGTATCGCTCAACACCAAATGGCTAGTAGTACAACCAGATACAACCAGGATTTTTTTAAGTTTATTCATTTATTTTGAGAGAGAGGAAAAGAGAGAGAGTGAGAGAGGCAGAGGGAGAGAAGGAGAGAGAGATCTTAAGCAGGCTCCACTTGTGGCTCAGAGCCTGACTTGCAGCTTGATCCTGCAACCGCGAGATCATGACCCGAGCCTAAATCAAGAGTCAGATGCTTAACCGACTGAGGCACCCAGGCGCCCCTCAGGCATAGGTTTCTTTAAACTATTGATATGTGCCAGTAGAGTTTGGGGGCATATTTAGATGTCTGGAAAAGGCGATTGTATACAATATATTAACAAATAAGTGCTTCTGATAGGAAACTGTCTCCCATCAGTGGCCATACAGGCCACATTGCCTGCAAGGCCTCTGAGCTATGGAGACAATAGATCCATGACCTGCAAAAGGCATTTTCGTGTAATGTAGCCTGTAATTACAATTAAATATTAATTAAATATTTTTGCCAATTTTGTCTGTTTCCTCACAAAGCATTTTATGGATTAACCTATTTCTATTTGTTAGTCTAGGTCTTACAATTAGTAAGTAATTGCCGGAAGTCATACTTAAACTTGTTAAATATACAAAGTATACAGTGAGATACTATTTTTGTAATTAAGACAATAATTTATCAGATTGTAGATATTATGCCTTAAATCACAGATCCTCTCAAAGAAGGTATCCTGAGAATTGAATATGCCAGATCATCAACATGTGTTGTGGAGACATCTAATATTAAAAAATAACATTAAAGGAAACCCAGTGCTTTCCACATGGCATATTCTGCATTCATAGGCATGGGAAGAACAGGGTTTTTTTTTTGTCAGCAATACAGTATTTCTTACACGTATACATTTTTATATTTTTTATTGTTAATCAGAGAGCACACTGCTATTATACCATTAACTCACAAGGGATTTCTGACTATATTTTTATATTGATGACACAGTATTTAGCATTAAGCCAGCTGGAAAAAAAAGGCACCCTCTTATGTTAAAGTAAATTGGAATGATTTGGATCAAAGGCAGAGATATTCAGATTGAGGGACTAAATCCCCCCCTTGAGACAATCTATAAAGGTTCTCTTCTTAACCTAGATATTGAAACTAAAATTAAGCAGTTCTTTGAGTTAAATAAAATGTGTTCAAGCTGACATAAAGTTGTAGAGAAGATTCCTGTCCATATTCTTCACAGTTTCAAAATTCTAATGACTTGAAGTCCTAGATGGAACAGATTCTTCAATGTTAGTCTTCAAACAGCTACTTAACTTGAGGCTAAATTAATGATAGACTAAGCAAGACCAGAGACCCAAAGAATCTCTTGGGAATATCTCTATTCAAAAATTAGGTCTCTGGGATGGCCACATGAGAATACTTTTTGAACCAAAATTCTTCTAATCTATTACTGGGAGTACTATGATGTATTAGAACGCAATGAAATTTCTTATTTGTCATTGGTGTATCAGGACTTCAGCAGTTGAATATGGCAGGAAACTCACTTCGAAGTAACAAACCACTTACCAACCTTTAGTATATCAGATTTACCTGGAGAACCTGTCAAATCTTTGGGCCCCATCCCTAGAGGTTCTGAGTCAGAAGTGAGCATTTCTAACAAGTTCTCGGGTGATGTGAATGCTGCTGCTCCAGGGACCACACTTTGAGAAACACAGACTTGAACAAGTAAATAAAAACAATAACAAAAAAAGGCTCATGTAATTTTTAAGTCCAGGGGCCCAGGAATCCTATTGCTGCTTTGGGTTTGGTTGGCCCACAAGAAGGAGCTTAAATACTGTAAGGAAAGCTCCATCTCCCAATTATTAGGCAGATTCACTCTGTGTAAGCACTAAATGATCACTGGCATGCCCATAATCAAGTCCTATAGGATCAGCAGATTCATCATAGATAGACAATCTTGCCCAATTCTGTAAGAGAAAAGTCCTAAGGAGAGTTCGGATTGGCCTTAGCTTAGTCACATGCCTATTTCTGGAAGAAAAAAAAATGACTGAGTTTAGGGTAATGGTGCATAGTTACTGTGCAGGCAGAGGTCATATGCAGGCCTATGTGCCCAAGGAGTTCCTTTAATAGACTTGGTCATTTTACTTCTCTTGCCTTTAGACTGACTTGTGTCCAAGTCAGTCTTGGTTTTCAGTCAGTCTTGTGTCTTGGTTCTTCACGGGAGTATGTTTTGGCATGGCAGCCCCTGGGCCAAATGGTGCGTGAAAACATCTATGCCCAAACTGGGAATATAGTCTAGATCCCAACCCTGGAGGCTATTTTACATGTAAGTATGGAGTTTAAATTCTCTTAATGTCATTTTTTAAACCTTCGGTAGTATTCTAGTTATGACAGTAACAACATTTTAAACAGATAGAGTCTCTGACAGTAATATCACTCGTCCGGAAAAGAAAGGATTAAAAACAATATAAAAACTGGTGAGTACACATGGTTACAGACTCGGAGTTCAGCAGTTCGGCTGATTTGTCTCCTAAGCATAAGGTAAACTGGTTCACATTCAGAGGCCCTTTAAATGACATGATTTAATGTGACTAAAAGATGTCCAGATGGCACCACACTGCCTCTACTGGGAGGAGAGGTCAGACGGCAATTGGCTCGAACACAAACTGCACTAATGCAGAGCTACAAGCTGCCACATCAGGGTCCATCTTTCCAAGCTCCAGTTGGGTGAAATAATCAAGCACTGTCACAGTGTTCCCCAGATGCAGGGAAACATGGTGACTTTAAAGCCACCCTAAGTGCTGTCAGATACTCACAAGACGACTGTTTTAGGAAAAATAATATAAATTATCATCTATTTTATTTGTTTAATAAGAAGATAAATATTATACATATTAGGTGACAACTCTAATTTGAATCCACAATTCTATATATCATTGAATTCATGTGAGTATTGAAAGGTTACATTTAAAATCACAGTAGCAGAGGGGTACTAGGGTGGCTCAGTCGGTTGGTTATGCCTCCGACTTTGGCTCAGGTCATTATCTCACAGTTTGTGAGTTCGAGCCCCGCATCCAGCTCTGTGCTGGGAGCTCAGAACCTGCAGCCTGCCTTGGATTCTGTGTCTCCCTCTCTCTCTGACCCTCCCCCTCTCCTGCTCTGTCTCTCCCTCAAAAATAAACATTATAAACTTTTAAAAATAAAATTACAAGCAGCATAAGCATTTATACTCTTAATGTACACTTTTATCAAATGTAACTGAGATGACTGAAAATTGAGCGAAACCACACAGAAGACTATTGATGTAGTTAAAGGATAGTTGGTACTATTGCAATATTCTAAAATCATACTTTGTCTTATAAACTAATGGGTGCCTTATAAGAAATGACTACGAAAACACTGTGACTTTCAAAGAAGGAAAGACTCGAAAAGACCATTATCAAGAAGAAAAAGCTACTGATCGTTTATTTCATAACAGAGTTTGTACAAAATACAGGTGAGCAAAGACAAAAGAGACGCATTCATTAAAAAGAATATGGCTAAATATAATTCTATCTATAAGAAAATCTCAAAGCATCTTGAACTTGGTGACATGGTATATATGTTAGAAGTAGACAAACCTATGGTTTCATTGAAAAACAAAATGTAAAGTGCTCACATTTCCCCAGTTCAGAAATAATGCCTCTTTAAGCTAACAGGAGAGAAGGGACATGTCCTCCTATCTCCTCATTATTTAAGAAAGGAAAGTGGACAATGATATGGCAAAATGAGACCTACATAGAATGAGTAATTTGCTGGGCTGCCTGGGTGGCTCGGTCAGTTGAGTGACTGGCTCTTGAGTTCGGCTCAGGTCATGATCTCACCATTAGTGGGATTAAGCCCTGTATCTTGCTCTGTGCTGAGGACATGGAGCCTGCTTGGAATTCTCTCTCTCCCTCTCCCTCTGCCCCTCCCCTGCTCTTGCCCACAGGCACGTGTACATGTATACATGTGTGTGTTTGCAGATGCTCTCTGTCTCTCTGACAAACAAATAAATAAATACTTAGAGAATGAGTGATTTGCAGAGACTCACAAAACAAACTAGCAGCAGAATTAGAACCAGAATACATGTCTTGTCTACTGGAGCAGTTCTCGTTCCATTATACCATTCTTTTTCTCTCTCAGCCATCAGGTTATAAGCTAACATAGAACAATTAATCATAGTACTTAGAGCTATAAAATTCCTGCAGAGATCATTTATTTTCAGCTTCTAGTCAATAAGCTATGAAGTATTTCCAGCTCCATTTTGCACATGAGGTAATTGGGATCAGAGTGATATGTCAAATATTAAACATCTAGTTGGTTTAGAAAGAAAGACTGTAAGTCAGATCTCCTTAATCTTAGGTGACTATTCTTTCTGCTGTTATATAGTACCTTTCAAAATAACTATGCCTCTAACTGAGGTTGAACCACCAACATAGCTAGCAATTAAAAGCAAAACATGTAAATACTTATTTACAGAAATTTTGGTTAAATATCATATTACAGGAGATGTTCTCAAATGGTAAATCAGAAAGTAAGATTCTCTGCATGATGCGGTATCTTGAATCTGGAAGCAGTAAATAGATATATTTTCCATTTTGCTCATTCTATGCATTTGAGAAGTTCGTATGTTGGAAGTAATACTTAAATCATGTCATTTTATGATGTTTCAGGATCTTCCAAAAAATTGAAATTTGACCCTTAAAGTAATGGGGTCTCATGTGTTCTAGGATGGATAGAGAGGTTTTGATGGAGGAGTTAATTACCCAGACTCAGGTACTATACAGACTGATTTTATTATATGTTTTTTATATTTTATTGATTGATTGATTGATTGATTGATTGATTGATTTGAGAGAGAGAGATAGAGAGGGAAGACAGAGGGGCAGAGAGAAAGAAAGAGAGAGAAAGAGAGAGAATCTCGGGCAGGCTCCACACTCAGCATGGAACCCAATGTGGGGCTCAGTCCCTCAACCCTGGGATCACGACCTGAACTGAAATCAAGAGTCAGGTGCTCAACTGATTGAGGCATCCAGGCACCCCCATGCAGCCTGATTTTTAAATCTTGAACCTACTCTGTTATTCACATGACTCTCTTAAGTTTTGGTTTCTTAATATGTAAAATAGGATAATACTATAGGCTTCACAAGTTTGTATAAAGATTAAATGATATATGCAAAGTGCTTAGTACAATGACAGTAATTGTTCAATGAACATTAGCTAGTACTAGCTAGTAGCTCAATAAACAGTCAGTATTTGCTGAGATAAGCTTCTATAACAAACAATCCAGGAATCTCAGTGGCTTTAGATACAAATGTTTGTTGTTCACTCATGTTACATATCAGCTATGGATCAGATTTACTTTGGCTCTATTTCACTTCTCCAGTCTGGGATCTAATCTCCCATCCCCCTGTTGCCCACATATAAGACATGCTATTCTCACGGTAGAAGGAAAAGAGAAATGTTCATAACTGGTGGCTCTTAAAGCTTTTGCATAGATGTGGTGTATGTTACTCTCCCTTCATATTGTTTTGGCCAAAGTAACTCACGAAGCCAAGTGAGAAAGTATATTTTTCCAAAGGGAGGTAATGGAATTACATGGCAATGAATGGAGATGTATAATTCTTTCTCATAGAGACAGCAAATAATTGAGAATGACAACTAATTCTACCATAGTTAGTGACTCCATCAAGGTAAAAAGGGAGATATAGGAAGCACTTTACCAAAAGCAAAAATAATTGGCTGTGTCTAATGTACCTCTACTACTAGTATGATGTTCAATAAGACATTGGTGCCTCTAAATTATAAGTTCCTTGTATGTTCAAGGACTGTTGTAAGAATTAAATGATGTAAAGACACTCAACTAAAGCCCTGTATGGAAATTCAAAGCAGTGATGAGCACTTTGGGAAACTGACCAATTGTTGCCCTGGATCGTAAACACGAAAATACAGGCAATCCAGATATTTTATTAAGAGCTCTGAGTGCTTATCAATCATGAGGGCTCCCACTGGGCATAGGTAGGCAATAGTAAAACCATTTACCACCAAGAAAATCTCAAAAATGAAATAACTTGCTGAACCTCAGCAAAAACAAGCATGAACTAGAGATCTTGAAACAGAAATCATGAACCCTACTACTACACTCCCAAGATAAAGGAGAAAATGAATGACAAACTTACACTGATATACAATAGCCCCACATTGTCTTCTCAACTCATCATTCATTATTCAATCAGTGACTCACTCATTTGTCCAGTAATTATTTATTGTTCACCTGTTTTGTGCCTAGTTAAGGGGTAGAGAAATAACAATGAATAAAACATAACACATCCATGATATTATGACCCTTGTGTCTAACTAAGTGTCTAATTAAGGAGACCAATATTAATTAGATAATTATATTAATAATGTATAATTGCAAAATAGGAGATGTGCCATTGAAGAAAAGAAAATGATCTCTCAAGAGTGTATGAAGGTGGGAACAGGGAAGACTTTTCAGAATAGGTGATTTTGACCTGAGATTTGAAGAGTACCTATAGTACGTAGTTCGCTGGACCAAGGAAACAGGGGGTTGGGAGACATAACGGTGAAGAGCATCTCAGACAGAACACTCCAAGGTGAGAGAGTATGATACATTGAGAAACTGGAAATTCCCTGTGCCTGGAGCACAGAGAGGAAAGAGTGATGAGAGAGAGGATGGTCTGAGGCATGGAGGCTGAGTTCTACAGGGTCTTATAAGCTCTAACTATCTATCTTTATTCAAATATCAGTGAGACACCATTAAGTAAAATAAGTAGGAAGGAGCTTGGTATAATTCGATTTTATTTTTTTTAATCAAAGTAATATATGCATTGGTTAAAAATTAAATTGTGCAGGAAGATTTATAAAGGAAAGCGATAGTCTCTCATCTCAACTCCACACTTTCCTAGACTCACTCCCCAGAGGAAAAGCCACTTTTAACCACTTTCTTTTTAGTTCTCCTTTCATTACTGTGATAGTGCTAAATGAATTGTTTACTCTTTAATTTCTCAATCCATGCTCAATAATATACTTTTCAACTTGCTGGTACTGAAGGTGGAGATTTAACTCACATTCTTTCACTTCTCATTACCCCATTCACCAGTCAATTTTTAAATCATCATTTGAATGCTTCTGTCATTCCCTTTGTAACTGTAAATAATATATTTAAACCTCTATTACATGTTCCAGGAAATATAAATAGTATGTCTCTAGTAGTGCCTTTACTATATTAATATATTAATACCTAGATAACTCTTTTCTTCCTCTCTCCTCCTTATTCATTTCTATAACTACCACTTGCATCTATGTGCATCAGTGAGATTGATCATCACTGACTATACTGTCTTTATCTAATTTTGCTATCAAAATATGCTAATCTTTTTTAAAAATTTTATTTATTTATTTTTGAGAGACAGAGAGAGGGGTGTGAGAATGTGCATGCAAGCGGAGGAGGGGCAGAGACAGAGAAGGAAAGAAAGAAGGAGCCAAGCCGGCCCCGCACTATCAGCACAGAGCCCAATAGAGCTGGATCTCACAAACCATGAGATTATGCCCTGAGCTGAAATCAAGAGTCACTTGCTTAACCAACTGAATCACCCAAGAGCCCCTAAAATATGCTAATCTGATAAAAGTTAGTTGGAAAGCCCTTCCTCCATTTCTCTTCCTTGGAAGTGTTTATGCAAGATTGAAATTATTTGTTCCTTAGAATATTTAGAATTCAGCTGTAAAATTGTCTAGATTTGTTGCTTTCTACATAAAAACAGATTTGATTTCTTGTAATGAACAACCTATTCAGGTTTACTTGCTCCATCAAGGGTGAATGTCCAGACCTCACATACCACTGGTCTTCTGGAGCAGTTTTTCTTGGGGAAGACCTCACTGAGGCAAGAGCAGTAGCTAGCCTGAGGATCCACCCAATGCATTGCAGAGAAATACACAAGGATCTTTCAGGGCTCAATACCAAATTTCTATACAAGTTACCCTTCCCCTTAGGCTCCAGGGTTTTTAAGTTGCCTGGTTAGGAGGGGTGTCTGGGTGGCTCAGTCAGTTGAGCATCTGACTTTGGCTCAGGTCATGATCTCATGGTTTTATGACTTTGAGCCCCATATCAGGCTCACTGCTATCAGCACAGATCCCACTTCGGATCCTCTGTCTCCCTTTCTGTCTGCCCCCCTGCCCCGCTCACATTCTCTCCCTCTCTCTCTCTCTCTCAAAAATAAATAAACATTAAAGAAAAGAGTTGCATGATTAGGAAACAACTAGCCTCTTCTCTAGGATACATCAGCTGATGTATCTCAAGGATTCAACAGCAGAAAGATATGTTGCCCTCTTCAACACTGATGGGCTAACAGACTACTCTGATGTGATGGAGAGCTGGAATTCAAGTCCTGCAATGATAGCACTGTGACCAAATGGTGAAGAGTTTGTGCCCAGTGTTTCATCAGCCCCTTAGCTTTCAAGAATTGGGAAGAGAGAAACTTTTCCCTGGTTGGAATCCCAAGACTGGTGATTCAGCTACATGATATGATGCACCAATGTCTTGATCTGCTCTTATCAGCATTCTTTCAGAGCTGACCATAGTAACCACTAGGCTCTGACCAATTTTCATGGAGTTTTACTTGAAGCCAAACTCCTTTTCTGGAAAAGCTAAGCTATAGAAAATCTGTCTTGGACAAGTTGAGCCTTACCTCTTAGGTTTTCTGTTTCATCCTAAGTCATGTAAACAAATTTTTTTTAATGTTTATCTTTATTTTTGAGACATAGAGAGACAGAGCATGAGCAGGGGAGAGGCAGAGAGAGCGGGAGACACAGAATCAGAAGCAGTCTCCAGGATTTGAGCTGTCAGCACAGAGCCTGACGCGGGGCTTGAACTCGTCAACTGTGAGATCATGACCCGAGCTGAAGTCAGACACTCAACCAACTGAGCCACCCAGGTGGCTCTTCCTAAGTCATTTTTAATAACATTTTTAAGAGAATGCATTTACTTTATCTAATTTATCAAATTTCTTCAGATAAAATTGTTCATAATATGCATATCACTTTTTAAATTTCTCCTTTAAAAATGTTTTGCCAATTTTAAGTTTTTTAAAAAAGCAATTTTTAACCTTGTCTTTCTATTATTGTAGTTTGTTTTTGTATTTGTTGATTTCATTTACTTAACACATTTGATTGAATTCTGACAACAAGCAAAGCATTCTTCTAGGTTCTGGAGTGAAAAAAGTTTAAAAAATCCTTTATCTGATGAAACTTAGATTCTAATGTAAAGACAAGAATAAATATGTAAAGTACATTCTGTGTTAAATGTGATATACTTAATGGAGAAAAATACATCAGGATAGAGGAGTTAAGGACTCTGGAAATAGGAGTGTAGTTTTGTAAAGGGTTGTCAAAAAAGACCTCACAGAGAAGGTCACATTTGGGAAAGATCTGAATAAGAGCAGAGGGAACCCTGCCTTTCTCAGAAGGAAAAGCAGTATATATGGTGGTACCAGCATGATCCTGGTGTGAAAGCAATGTTGGGCACATTAGAAGGTCATTGAGATCCTTTTGTGATTGGTGTGGAGCCAGCAAAAGAGAAAGAAGTGAATGAGAGGGAGATACTTGCTTTTACCTCATTATTCCTTGCCTTCTAATTTCTTTGGATTTATTTTGGTATTACTTTTCTAATTTCTTGAGTTGAATACTTTGTGCAATAATTTTTAGGTGTTCTTCTTTACTAAGACAAGTACATAGGACTATATATTTTCCTCAAAATAGATGGCCTTTGCTAAAATACATGTATTTTATGTTTTATTTTTATCACTCAGTTTTAATAATATTCTAGCACCTATTTTATTTTGGCTTTGGTCTATAAATTGTTTGGCTAGAAATATATGTATATGCCAATTAATTATTGGGAGTTTTAGAAGGAAAGAGTAGTGAGAAGAGGGAAAGCAATGGTTACATACATAATGTCTGAGAATTTTATAGAAATTTTAAAAGATAATAATCCTCATATTCAGGAAGCTGATGAATCCAAAATGGATTAAAACATAATCCATCTCAATATGCTCAAATCTTCTATATTTTTATTAATAATTACTGAGCCATGCATAACTGTTGAGCACTTTAAATATGGTTAGTGCAACTGAGGAATTGAATTTTAAGTTTTATTTACTTTAAATAAATTTAATACTAATACCCATATGTGGCTAGTGGTTAGCATATTGAACATCACAGTTCTAAAATGAGGTTAGAAGAGGGCCTAGGGCTAATCCTTGAGAAAATGTGGCATTTGATGGCCACACAGAAGATGATGACTCTGCAAAAAGAACCAGGAAACTGTCAAAGAGGTGACAACAATACCTATAGAATGTACTTGCACAGAATCCAAAAAAAGAAAGTGTTTCAAGCAGGGGAGAGCAGTCAACAGTATAATGAGCTGCTGAGAGAATCCAGTAATCCTTACTTTTGGTTATTTAAGCATAAAGAAATTTAGGAACTTGTAGCAGCATACAAAATACCTTACAAGGAATAAATTCTTTATTGTGCTTTCTGGAAACACCTCAAAACAAAACTATACTCCGAAGAATCTTCTAACCCTAAGGCAATCAGGGTTTGCCAGTCATTTTATAAAATCACTGCCACAGAGGCCAGCTCTTGAGCCATGCTATTTCTGCTACAATTCACACCAACAAAAGAGATGCCTTTTGATCTACCTCTCTCCCAACTCAGTTCCAAATGTGAGGCTCAGGGGAGCTCATGTGGTTTTTGCAGACTAAGTTACCTCCAGGAGACTAGCTGCAAGGGAGTCTGACAAATGATGTTTTTAGCTTAAGGATGTTTTAAATTGTAGGTGGAGGGATGTATTTAGTTGTGTTATCTTTATGTTATTGGTCTTTAACTTAGTACCACTTTAGCAAGACAATGTGTCCTATGTGATATTCATTTTTTTATACATGTTTTTTTTTTTTTAATTTATTTTTGGGACAGAGAGAGACAGAGCATGAACGGGGGAGGGGGCAGAGAGAGAGGGAGACACAGAATCGGAAACAGGCTCCAGGCTCCGAGCCATCAGCCCAGAGCCTGACGCGGGGCTCGAACTCACGGATCGCGAGATCGTGACCTGGCTGAAGTCGGACGTTTAACCGACTGCGCCACCCAGGCGCCCCTCATTTTTTGAAATATGTTGGTATTTGCTTTATGCCTAGAATGAGGTTAGCTTTTGCATATGTTTTGGGTGTTCCCAAGAATGTAGGATGTATCTTGTGTGTACTCTAATTTTGTGGTGTAAATTTCTAAAAAGATCCATTGGGTCCAGCAGGAAACTGTATTGCTCAAATCTTCCATATTCATTCTTATGAATTATTATGAGTTTTGTGTCAAAATCTCCCACTATGATAATGAAATTCATCAATTTTGACTTTACTGGTAAACTAGATTACCAGTGCTCTAGTTTAGTTTTCATGAAAATATTTTTATTTTGCTTCTCTGTCTTAAATCAGATTTCACTAAGATGCAACTTACATCAAACATAATTGTATTTTCAGCACCTTAAAGGTATTATGTTATATGCCTTAGCTTACATTGTCAATCTACATCACTCCTTTCTAGGTAAAATGTCTTTTCTCTCTAGCTCTTTTTAAATCCTTATTTGCTTTGGGTTCTTCAATTTTCCTACCATATGACTTTAAATAATTTTTTTAGAATTTTCCTGCTAGAGATTAGTTATGTATTCTGAGTATGAAGATTGATGACTTTCTTTAATTCTGAAAAATTCTCAGCATTTATTACCTTGAATATTACCTGCCCATACTTCACTCTCTCCTTTTTTTCTGAAACTGTGATTGCATTATTTTAGGCCATCCCACTTCAGCCATATCTTATAACTACTATTTTTAAATTTTATTTAAATACAAGTTAGTTAACATACAGTGTAGTAAGGGTTCAGGAGTAGAATTTAGTGATTCATCACTTACGTATAATACCCATTGCTCATCCCAACAAGTGCCCTCCTTAATGTACATCACCCATTTAGCCCATCTTCCCACCTACCTCCCCTCCAGCAACCCTCACATTGTTCTCTGTATTTAAGATTCTCTTATAATTTGCCACCCTTTCTCTTTTATCTTATTTTTCCTTCCCTTATGTTCATGTTTTGCTTCTTAAATTCCACATGAGTAAAATCATAGAATATTTGTCTTTCTCTGACCGACTTGTGTTGCTTAGCATAATACACTCTAGTTCCATCCACGTTGTTGCAAATAGCAAGATTTTTCATTCTTTTTGATTGCCAAGTAGTATTCCATTATGTGTATGTATATATATATATATATACATATATACACACATTTATATATACACATATATATAATGGAATTGTATACACACACACACACACACACATATGTATATAATGGAATTGTATATATATACAATTGCCAAGTAGTATTCCATTGTGTGTGTGTGTGTGTGTGTGTGTGTATATATATATATATAATGGAATACATATATAGAATGCAATTATATATAATATAAACATACACATATAATATATGTAATATGTTACATATATTACACATATATTATATTATGTATATTACATTATAATATATTATATGTATTATATATAATGGAATTGTATACCTTTATAATGGAATTGTGTATATATATATATATGTATATATATATAAATAAATTGAATTGTGTATAGGTACATGTGTGTATATGTATATGCAATAGAATCTATAAATGTATGTATGTATATGTATACACACAATGGAACTGTACATATATATATAAATTGAATTGAATATATATGAATGTATATATATGTATGTATGTGTGTATATAAACATTCCATGCCCATGGATTGGAAAAACAAATATTGTTAAAATGTTAATACTACCCAAGGTAATCTACAAGTTCAATGCAATCCCAATCGAAATAACACCAACATTCTTTGCAGAGCTAGAGCAAACAATCCAGAAAAGAACTTGAATAGCCAAAGTAATGTTGAAAAAAAATCAAAGCTGGAGGCATCACTATTTCAGACTTCAAGCTATATTACAAAGCTGTAATTATCAAGACAGTATGGTACTGGCACAAAAACAGACACACAGATCAGTGGAACAGAATAGAGAATGTAGAATGGAACCAGAAATATAGGGCCAACTAATCTTTGACAAAACAGAAAAGAATATCCAATAGAAAAAAGATAGTCTCTTCAGAAAATGGTGCTGGGAAAACTGGACAGAGACATGCAGAAAAATGAAACTGGACCACTTTCTTACAACATACACAAAAGTAAATTCGAAATGGATAAAAGATCTAAATGTGAGACAGGAAACCATCAAAACCTACAGGAGAAAACAGGCAGCAACTCTTTGACCTTGGCATCAGCAACTTTTTACTAGACATGTCTCTGGAGTCAAAGGAAATAAAAACAAACATGAACTATTGGGACCTTATCAAGATAAAAAGCTTCTGCACAGCAAAGGAAACAATCAACAAAACTAAAAGGCAATCAATGGAATGGGAGAAGGTATTTGCAAATGACATATCAGTTAAATAGTATCCAAAATCTATAAAAAAAAAAAACTTATCAAATTCAACACCCAAGAGACAAACAATCCAGTGAAGAAATGGGCAGAAGACATGAATAGACACTTTTCCAAAGAAGACATCCAAATGGCTAACAGACACATGAAAAGATGCTCAAAATCATTCACCATCAGAAAAATATGTATCAAACCTCACATCTGTCGGCATGACTAAAATTAACAACTTAGGAAACAACAGATATTAGCAAGGATGCCAATATGCTAAAAGGATGCTAAAATGGAGAAACGGGAACACTTTTGCACTGCTGGTGGAAATGCAAACTAGTGCAGCCACTCTGGAAAACAACATGAAGTTCCTCAAAAAACTTATAATCACATTTTATTTTTCCCAATCCTTTCTCTTCATGCTTCTCTCTGTGTGGTCTTTAATCAACCTTCTAGATAATTAATTATTTCTTTAGTCATGTGAGTTTTTGTGAGTTTATACTTTGCTGCCCTAAATCTGATTTGAGAGCCCATTCCACAGAAATGATGGGTTTTTGTTTCCTCCAAGTATCTCTGGACATGTCTTACTCAAGTCTACTTTGTTTTCCATGTAAGTAATTCAATACTTATTTTTTTAATATGAAATTTATTGTCATATTGGTTTCCATACAACACCCAGTGCTCATCTCAACAGGTGCCCTCCTCAATGCCCATCACCCACTTTCCTCTCCCTCCCACCCCCCATCAACCCTCAGTTTATTCTCAGTTTTTAAGAGTCTCTTATGGTTTGGCTCTCTCCCTCTCTAACTTTTTTATTCCCCTTCCCCTCCCCCATTGTCCTCTGTTAAGTTTCTCAGGATCCACATAAGAGTGAAAACATGGTATCTGTCTTTCTCTGTATGACTTATTTCACTTAGCGTAACAGTTCCATCCACATTGCAACTCAAGTCTACTTTAATTAAACATTTTGGCTTCAGGTTCCTGGACCCTAATGATAATTTGAACCATAAACACATGTGAAGATAGAGATGTTGTTATAAATTTCCACTAAGTTTTTTTTTTTTTTTTTTTTTCTATTCTACTTGGAAGCTTAGGCTCTAGGGCAGCAAACTCTGATTGACAACCAAATCTTACCTGCAGTCTGCTTTTGTACAGTGTATGTGTCACAAAAAAAGGGTTTTGTGTTTTAACATTTTTAAAAGTGATGAAAGTAATTACATAAATAAAGAATATGTGACAAAGATCACATGTATAGCCCGCAAAGCCAAAAATATTTATTATCTATTCTTTTACTAAATAAAATGGCCAATCTCTCAGATTAGAGATCAAGGAAGGACCTTTTGTTTAAGTATCTATCCAAATCTTTTGCCCATTTCTTATGTTAACTTGTTTGTTCTTTTTTTATTGACTTGTAAGTTTTCTTTACGTGTTCTGTATACAAATTCATCATCCAATATGTGTTTTGCAAGTATTATCTCCCAGTCTCTGGCCTGTCTTTTGATTTTCTTAATAGTTTCTTTCAAAAAGCAGGTTTTTATTTTAATGAAATTTAATTATCATTTCTTCTTTTAAATTTTCTGTGTCCTATCAAAGGAATTTTGCCTAATCTAATGCTACAGAGATTTATTCATATATTTTCTTCTAGTAGTTTCAGAGTTTTAACTCTTACATTTACTTTGTGATCCATTTTGTGTCTTGATTTTTGTTCATAAAATCATGGGGGTTTTTAGGTATTTTAAAATATTTAAACTATTATGTAGCAGGATTATATGAGAAATCTGTGCTTTCTGTTCAATTTTTATGTGAACCTAAAGTTGCTCTAAAAAAAAAAGTCTAAAGGAAATCCTGCCATTTGCAACAATATGAATAAACCTGGAAGACATTATCTTAAGTGAAATAAGCCACACATAGGAAGACAAATACTTTATGATCTCACTTATATGTAGAATCTAAAAATGTGAAACTTACAGAACCAGAGAATAGAATGGTGCTTACCAAGGATTGGGGAATAGGGCTAATGTTGGTCAAGGGTACAAACTTTTAGTTATAAAATAAGTTGTGGGGATCTAATGTACAGCATAACGACTATAGTTAATAATACTATATTGTATTCTTAAAATTTATCAAGAGAGAAATCTTAAGGGTTCTCACCACACACACACACACACACACACACACACACACAAAGATTTTAAAAAGGTAACTGTGAGGTAATAGATATATTAATTAACTTGATCATGGTAATCATTTTGCCTTATATATATATATTTATATATATATAATTACAAGATAATTATGATTATAGTATATAATCATAATTTGTATATAATATATATAATCATCATGTTATCCACCTTAAAAATCACATTGTATGGCCTAAATATATGAAATTTTAATTTGTCAATCATACCTCAATAAAGCTGGAAAAAATGTTCAGTAATGTCTGTTAAAAAATTTGTGGTATATTATGAAACACTATATGCCAACAAATTGGACAAACTGGAAGAAATGGATAAATTCTTAAAAATATATAAACTACCAAAACAAACAGGAAGAAATAGGAAACTTGAATAGACTGTTAACCAGTAAAGAAACTGAATCAGTAATCAAAAATATCCCAACAAACAAAAAGTCCAGGACCAGATTGCTTCACAGGGTAATTCTACCAAACATTTAAAGAAGAGTTAACATCTATCCTCCTCAAACTATTCCCAAAAATAGAAATGGATGGAAAAATTCCAAATTTATTCCATGAGGGCTGCATTACCCTGATACTAAAACCAGACAGTGACACCGCTAAGAAAACTACAGGCCAATTCCCTGATGAACATGGATGCAAAAAATCTCAATAAAATACTGGCAAACTGAATCCAACAATACATTAAAACAATCATTCACCACAATTAAGTGGGATTTATTCCTGGGCTGCAAGGGTGGTTCAATATTCACAAATCAATCAATGTGAAACACCACATTAATAAAAGAAAGAATAAGAACCATATGATCCTTTCAATAGATGCATATAAAGCATTTGGCAAAGTACAACATCCATTTATGATAAAAACTCTCAGCAAAGTAGGGTTAGAGGGAACATACCTCAACTTCATAAAGCCCATTTATGAAAAGCCCACAGCTAATATCATCCTCAATGGGGAAAAACTGAGAACTTTCCTTCTATAGTCAGGAACAAGACAGGGATGTCCACTTTCACCACTGTTATTTAACATAATACTGGAAATCCTAGCCACAGCAATCAGACAACACAAAGAAATAAAAGGCATCCAAAGGAAGAAGTCAAACTTTCACTATTGGCAGATGACATGATACTCTATATAGAAAACCCAAAAGACTCCACCAAGAAATTGCTAGAACTGATATACAAATTCAGCAAAGTCACAGGATACAAAATCAATGTACAGAAATCTGTTGCATTCCTATACACCAATAATGAAGCAACAGAAAAAGAAATCAAGGAATTGATCCAATTTATAATCGCACCAAAAACCATAAGATACCTAGAAATAAACCTAACAAAAGAAGTAAAAGATCTGTACTCTGAAAAATATAAAACATTGATTAAAAAAAAATTGAAGTGGACACAAAGAAATGGAAAAACATTCTATGCTCATGGATTGGAAGAACAAATATTGTGAAAATGTCTATATTACCCAAAGCAATCTACACATTCAATGCAATTCCTATAAAAATACCACTAGCACTTTTCACAGAACTAGAACAAACAATCCTAAAATTTGTATAGACCCACAAGAGACCCCAAGTAGTCAAAGCAATCTTGAAAAAGAAAAGCAAAGCTGGGGGAATCACTATTCCAGACTTCAAGTTATATTACAAAGCTGTAGTGTTCAGGACAGTATGGTACTGACACAAAAACACACACATAGATCAGTAGAACAGAGTAGAAAATCCAGAAAGGAACCCACAAGTATATGGCCAACTAATCTTCAACAAAGCAGCAAAGAATATCCAATGGAAAAAAGACAGTATCTTCAGCAAATGGCGTTGTGAAAACTGGAAAGCAACATGCAAAAGAATGAAACTGGACCAGTTTCTTACACCATACACAAAAATAAATTCAAACTGGGAGAAGACCTAAATGTGAGACAGGAAACCATCCATCAAAATCCTGCAAGAAAACACAGGCAGTAACTTCTTTGACATCAGCCATAACAACTTCCTACTAGGTATATCTCCTGAGGCAAGGAAAACAAAAGCAAAATAAACTATTAAGACTTCATTGAAATAAAACATTTCTGCACAACAAAGGAAACAATCAACAAAACTGAAAAGTAACTTTCAGAATGGGAGGAGATATTTACAAATGACATATGTATATGTGCTGCCGAAGCGAGCACTACAAATGACATATGTAATAGTATTCAAAATATACAAAGAACTTATAAAACTCAACACCTGAAAAAACAAATAATCCAGTTAAAAAATGGGCAGAAGACATGAGTAGACATTTTTCCAAAGAAAGTGTACAGATGGTCGACAGACACATGAAAAGATGTTCCACATCACTCATCATCAGGGAAATACAAGTCAAAACTACAATGACATATCTCCCCACACCAGTCAGAACGGCTAAAACTAATAACACAGGAAACAACGTATGTTGCAAGGATGCAGAGAAAGGGAAACCCTCTTACACTGTTGATGGGAATGCTGCTCTGGAATTTCCAGACTACAGCCTCTCTGGAAAACTGAAATTCCCCCAAAAAGTTAAAAATAGAGCTTCCCTACATCTCAGCAATTGCACTACTAGGTATTTACCCAAAGGATACAAAAATAATAATTCAAAGGGAAATATGTAACCCAATATTTATAGCAGCATTATCAACAATAGCCAAATTTGGGAAGAGTCCAAATGTCCACTGACTGATGAATGGATAAAGATGATGTGCTATATATGCAATGGAATATTACTCAGCCATTAAAAGAATAAAATCTTGCCATTTGCAATGACATGGATGGAACTAGAGAATATTACGCTAAGTGAAATAAGTCAGTCAGAAAAAGACAAATAACATACGATTTCACTCATGAGTGGAATTTAAGAAAGAAAACAGATGAACATGGTAGGGAGAAAGAGAGAGAGGCAAATCATAAAATAAACTCTATAGAGAACATATGGATGGTTATCAGGGGGGAGGCTGGCAGAGAGATGGGTTAAATAGGTGATGGGTTTACCAAGGGCACTTATGATGAGCACTGAGTTTTTTATAAGGGTGATGAATCACTAAATTCTACTCCTGAAACCAGTATTACACTATATGTTAACTAACTGGAATTTTTTAAAAATTTTTTTTAATGTTTATTATTTCTGAGACAGAGAGAGTCAGAGCATGAGTGAGGGAGGGGCAGAGAGAGAGGGAGACACAGAAGCAGAAGCAGGCTCCAGGCTCTGAGCTGTCAGCACAGAGCCCGATGCGGCGCACAAACTCACAAACCATGAGATCATGACCTGAGCCGAAGTCAGTCTCTCAACCAACTGAGCCACCCAGTCACCCCTACTAACTGGAATTTAAATAAGAATTTGGGAGTGAGGTGGGGAGGAAACTTGGAAGGAAAAAAATGTGATATATACATATAACGGAATACTATTTGGCCAGAAAAAGAAATGAAATACTAATATATGCAACATGAATAAACACCAAAAAATTGCTAAGTAAAAAAGCCAGACACAAAAGGTCACATATTGTATGATTCCCCTTATATCTACTTATATTCCATGAAAACATCCAGAACAGGTGAAGTCCGTAAAGAAAGAATGCTGATCAATGTTTATCAATGTTTATGAGGGGTTGGGCACAGGGGTGAATGGGGAAAACTGTTTAATGATACAGTGTTTTCTTTTGGAACAATGGAAATGTTTTGGAACTAGATAGAAGTGGTACATTCACAATGCACAATGCACAACACTGTGAATGTACTAAATGTTACTGAGTTGTTCACTTTAAAATGAGAAATTTTATGTTATGTGTATTTCACCACAATAAATTCTTTGAATGTTTATTTATTTATTTTTGAGAGAGAGAGAGACAGAGAGAAAGAGAGAGAGAGAATGAGTGGGAGGGGAGCAGTGAGAGAGGGAGAGACACAGAATCCTAATGCAGGGCTCAAACTCATGAACCTGAGTTGATCATGACCTAAGTGGAAATCAAGAGTCAGACACTTCACTAACTGAGCCACCCAGGCATCACTATCACTGCAATAAATTTTTAAAAATTTAAGAATCAAGGTGAATTCCTTATAAGCTTAATTCTTTTTAATGTGACCAAATCTATAAATTTATAAATTTTTAGATATTATCATTTAACATCTATTTTATATTTAAAATATCTTTCCAACCTTCTGAAATTTGCAAAAACAAAACAAAACAAAACCCAATCACCAGAATTTTCTTCTACTAGCTTTATGGTTTAACCAATCTGAAACATATTTTGATATAAAATATGTAATAAAATATAAATATAGTAACAGCAGGCCTTCACAGGGAAAGAATCATGTGGGTTTGGAAAAAGTGTTTTGGAATGGAAAATATAACCGCAAGGCTATGAGTTAATGAGAAACCAGAGAGTATCCAATTGTCCTGTATCATAAAAATGAGAAGAATTTGTTTTCATTTTGTTTTATGTTGGGCTTTGAAATGAGTGAAACATAAAGGAAGGCTAAAACCTGATATTCAGAAGACACCTACAAATGGACAGTTGAGGAAATGAAATGTTTGATATTCAATTTTTATGTTTATAGTGCTACATTGTCAATCCCATTTATTTCCCCAAAGAATCCTTAACCTTGGCTAACACCAAAAGCTCTTGAAAGCAGATGAGCAAGGTGAGTTTCATCTCCAGGACAATGTAGTGGAACAAGGTAGCAAAATGACCTGGGGGCTGAAATACCTCATAAGAAGCAGAAATCTCAGGTAGGATGTATTTTCTCACACTGGACTTTCTACTGGACATAAAATAAGGGTTCAAGTTCATCTTTCTTAGATTTTTAAGAGGCAGTATGACTTTAGCTAATAGCTGAGCACTAGGTATAGACAAGAATGAAGACATTTCTAATCTATTCTACAATTATGATTGTTCAAAGGCACTTTAATAGAAAAGTAATTTAGTAAGTTTGTCAGGGAAAAAAAAAAAACACCCTAAAGTATATGCTTGAAAGAAACTTGTTTGTATTAGCCTTTTTGAAATCACTAAAATTTAAGTTAGGGAAGATCCAATTTGTATTATGCAGATAGGAAAAACAAACTCAAAACCAAAAATTATTTCATGCATTTAACTCATTTTGGAATGAAATTTCATAAGTTTACTTGTCACTTTTTAGGTTATAAAAAAACAGATGCTATTTTTGAACTCTAGGTGTTCAAAGAGAATGGTTGATAATCTACTTTGCTAAGGACAATAAATTTTATCTCATGCTCAGAAAAAATCAGGAGGACATTTTTACCGATTTTACCAAACCAGCAGGATTAACTTCCAACTAATCTTTCTGTTTTAGCAAAACCACATATAAAAGTGAATGAATATAAGATTTTAAAATAATTCCTTAGATATGAGTAATATCTTTCTTCCAAGAGCTCAAAGCAATTTGCTTTCTGTTCTTATTCAGTCAAGAAACACTTCTGTGAAGAAGATGTGCATTACGTGAGAGATAAATATGTATTTTCACTCTCATTTTATAAATAGGAAAATTAAAACTTGATAGACTAAGTTGAGATTAAGTTTTGAGATTAAAACTTGATTTTGAGATTAAAAATTTGAGATTAAGTTTTGGCTCAAGATTACAAAGCTAAACTCAGATGTCCTGACTTCCTGACTTAATCTCTCTCCAAAGACTACTTACTCTCTGAGCAATGCAGAAATCCCCTTATCTTTTGCTGGATTTCAGTGAATGACCTTGTCAGGTCGGGCAGGTACCATGTTGTCTTCCCAAAACTAGTTTCTTTTTCACTTCCATATTTTCATCTATCTGGAATGTTCCTTACCCCTTTATGTATTCAAATACATCCTTCATGTCCCATCTCATCTAAAAATTATCCTTGGACTAAGGAGACTCAATTTCAGTTGGTTTAACCCACAAAACGAATATATTTAACCAAGGTTTAACCAATCATGACCATGATTCTGGTGTAGATATCAGCACCTTTCAGAAGAAAATACCCAGTTAGTTTGTCCTCTTTGAGGGCAGAAACCATGTCTTAGTCATCTTTGTTCATTTAGTACCTATATAAGGCCAGATACAGTAGACAATGAGAGTAAATCTTGCTGAGAAGATTGCTATATGTCGCCATGTTGATATATTTTATATATATATATATGTATTAACTTATACTAATGACATATTAATAACTTAGATTAATTAACCTGCATACCTTATACTAACTATTCTATTAATAACTTCTGAAACATATTAATATGTTTAAATAACAGAGCACAGTACTGATTTAGTTGATGGCAAATAAAGCTGGCAATGACCTCACAACCACTATTGGCTCCCTATCCATGCTGCAATGTCTTTGATGTCTGTCAACTAGATTATGATGTTTAAAAATATGAGGAGTCTTTTTATTGGTGCTCTTTACATCACACCATTCTTAGTCTCTAGCTGCAATCACTATGGTTATTCCCCTTTGCACACTTGGCTTATTCTTCACCATTTACTCATATATTACCAGGTCCTCATAGGGTTTGGAACATGGTTATGAGAGTGGGGGGTGGGTGATGGCAGATGTAGGATGGCAACTGAGTGATCAGCTTCCTCTTTCTAGCCATGGCCACATTCCCTTTTAACATGTCTCCAACTCTTTCCTGAACTTCCAGACAGACATGTTTTCTAGATGGCTATGGGCTTTCTGCTTTACTAGATCATTTTACCTGTGGTTCTCTAGGTACTTAACAATGAATCAGGCACATAGTAGATGCTCAGTAAATACTAATTAATTCATCAGCCACCTGGAAAGGGAGTGCAGCAGAGGCACTTCTGAAATACCAGAAGAGCCAAGGTGACTGATCTCAATAAGAATTACTATTCATCCCAAGAATCAGCAAAAGAACTGCTATTGCCAATAATGCTCTTAACTAACACAAGCCCAATCCAGCAAGCCATATTGGTATTTAGTCCAGTTGCCATCTATTCCACTCTTGTCAAAGGGGGATAAGAAATGCCTTTTAGTTAAAATAACAGGACCATAGACTTCCTACTTTTCCATCTTCTTGGTTCACTGGAATAAGCAAAACAGAAATGGTAATGCTATTGACAACAGAGATATGTAAGAGATTGTGAGATCAAAGAACTGGGATTCATTTATCTACGAATAATTAAGAATATGTATTAAATATATGTATTAGGAGGAGGAGCCAAGATAGTGGAACAGCATGGAAGGTTTTTGTGTGTCTCGCATCCATGAAATACAGCCAGACCAACACTTAACCATCCCACACACCTAGAAACCTGATTGGAGGATTAATACAACAATCTGCACAACCTGAACCACAGAATTCAGCAGGTATGCAGAGTGGAGAAGTGAACTTGGGGAGCAAGAAGCCGAGAAAGGTAGGGAACCGCTTTTGAGGGCAGAGAGAGGACAGACTGGGGAGGGGGGAGAATACAGGAAAAGCACCCCTCCCCAAAAGCAGTTGGAGGGAAAGTGGAAAATTGGAAACAGCTGCAGGCACTACACTAAAAAGGGAGAAAGGAGAAAGGAGAAAGGAGAAAGGAGAAAGGAGAAAGGAGAAAGGAGAGGGCTTAAATTCCATTAAGACTCTAAACAAGGGGAGAGCAAAGGCTGCAACGCCACAGCTCGATACCTGGTGGTGCTCCGGTGGGAAGGGCGAATCCCCAGGAACAAAGTGGGGTCCGGGAGGTTCTTGGGCCACATGGGGAAAAGCGGTTCCACTGATGGAAGGACATTTGGTAGAGACTGTTGAAGCCACCTGGTCCCAGGAGACTCCAGAGGGAGGCCACATTCGCTGGTGCTGGAATAAGGTCGTTAAGCGTGAAGCCTGGTGCCAGATGTCTGTTGTGATTTTCCGTAATCCCTGAAACGCTGCTGCTACACTATCTCGCAAACTTTTTCTGAGGCGGGCTGGCACCTGGCTGCCGTCTTGGGGCACCAGCAGCAGCAAGCGTTCCTGGCTGCAGCTGACATTTGGCCATTGCTCATTCGGCCATTGCTCAGTGAGACCCTTCCGCAGAGGGACGGAACAGGTCAAAGCCGCAGTCCTTCAGAAGTAAGGGGCCGGGGAAAACAGCCACATCTGAGACAAAACTCGGGAGTGAGGTATTGCCTGAGGCCTGATCACGGAGAGTGGAAAAGCGGGGAGTAGATGAGAGCTGAAGACAGAGGACAGGTGCGCTATTGCTGATCCAGGAGAACAGACTGGGTGGCTGGGTGGTGCCATTTTTCACCAATCCCGCGCATGCGCATGCGTACTGAGGAGCACCGCAAGAATCCACCCCAGTAGGCTAGCAGCGCCATCTAGTGGAGAACGGAGCTGTTACACAGAGCCCCGCCCAACTGGGCCAACTTCACTCTTCAAGAACACAAGTCTCACCACCAGCTTAATTTATGGACTATAAAGAGCTACATAGACTGATTTCTAGGGGAAAACGAAGCAATTTCAGTCCTACTTCAATCTGTTAGCAGGTTCATCTATTCAATTTTTTTTCTTTTTTTTTCCTTTTTCTCTTTTGCAATTCTTTTCTTTTTCTTGAATACAGAAAGAGAAGAAATTCATTTTTATTTTTAATGTTTATTAAAAATATCTTTCTTTAATTTTTATTACTATATTTTTTACTTTTGTGTAAATTTTTCCAAATTCTACTTTACTGCCATCATTTTATTTTAGTATACTTCACACCTTTTCAAATTTTCAAACAATTTCCTTTTTTTCTTTCTTTTTCTTTTTCCTCTTTTTCATTTTTTTCTTTCTCTTGAATGCAGAAAGAGAAAAACTTCATTTTTACTTTCAATTTCTATTAAAAAGATTTTTAATTTTTATTACTATATTTTTTGCTGTTATGTAAATTTTTTCAAATTCTATTTTACTTCCACCATTTTATTTTAGTCTACTACAGTGTATTCACTTTTTCAAATTTTCAAACACTTTCTTTTTTTCTTTTCTTTTTTATCTTTTTTCTTTTTCATTTCTTTTCATTTTTCTTAAATACAGAAAACGAAAAAATTCATATTGATTTTTAATTTCTATTAAAAATATTTTTCTTTAATTTTTTCTACTATATTCTTTACTTTTGTGTATATTTTTTCCAATCCTATTTTACCTTCATCATCTCATTTTAGTCTACTTCAGGGTATTCATTTTTCAAATTCTCAAACGATTTCCTTTTTTTTCTCCCTCCCCCCCCTTTTTTCCCCTCTAATCTGTCAAACCAATTTCAACACCCAGACCAAAACACACCTAGGATCTAGCATCATCTATTCGATTTTGTGTGTGTGTTTTTAATTTCTAATTTTAATATTTTTTTAATTTTAATTTTTTTATTTCAATTTTTCTACCTCATTAATTCCTTTTCTCCCTTCAAAATGACAAAACGAAAAATACACCCCAAAAGAAAGAGTACGAAGAAACGACAGCCAGGGATTTAACCAACACAGATACAAGCAAGATGTCTGAACCAGAATTTAGAATCATGATAATAAGAATATTAGCTGGGGTCAAAAATAGATTAGAATCCCTTTCTGCAGAGATAAAAGAAGTAAAAAATAGCCAGAATGAAATTAAAAATGCTATAACTGAGCTGCAATCATGGATGGATGCAGCAGCGGCAAGGATGGATGAGGTAGAACAGAGAATCAGCGATACAGAGGACAAACTTATAGAGAATAATGAAGCAGAAAAAAAGAGGCAAAAGAGCACGATTTAAGAATTAGATAAATCAGTGACTCATTAAAAAGGAACAACATCACAGAGTGCCTGGGTAGCTCAGTCAGTGAAGTGGCTGACTTCTGCTCAGGTCATGATCTCACAGTCCATGAGTTCGAGCCCTGGGTCGGGCTCTGTGCTGATAGCTCGGAGCATGGAGCCTGCTTGTGTTTCTGTGTCTCCCTCTCTCTCTGCCCCTCCCACATTCGCTCTCTGTCTCTCTCTGCCTTTCAAAAATGAATAAATGTTAAAAAAAAAAATAAATAAATAAAAAATAAAGGAACAACATCAGAATCATAGGGGTCCCAGAAGAGGAAGAGAGAGAAATAGGTGTAGAAGGGTTATGTGAGCAAATCATAGCAGAAAACTTTCCTAACCTGGGGAAAGACACAGACCTCAAAATCCAGGAAGCACAGAGGACCCCCATTAGATTCAATAAAAACCGACCATCAACAAGGCATATCATAGTCAAATTCACAAAACACTCAGGTAAGGAGAGGATCATGAAAGCAGCAAGGGAAAAAAAGTCCCTAACCTACAAGGGAAGACAGATCAGGTTTGCAGCAGACCTGGCACAGAAACTTGGCAGGCCAGAAAGGAGTGGCAGGAAATATTCAGTGTGCTGAATCAGAAAAATATGCAGCCAAGAATTCTTTATCCAGCAAGACTGTCATTCAAAGTGGCATATACCAAAAGCAACAAAGATTAGAAAGGACCAGAGAACATCAAAAGAAACTCCAACTCTACAAGCATCATAATGGCAACAAATTCATATCTTTTAGTACTCAGTCTAAATGTCAATGGACTTAATGCTCCCATCAAAAGACATAGGGTAACAGAATGGATAAGAAAACAAGATCAATCTATATGCTGTTTACAAGAGACCCCCTTTAGACCTAAAGACACCTTCAGACTGAAAATGAGGGCATGGAGAACCATCTATTATGCTAATGGTGAACAAAAGAAAGCCAGAGTAGCCATACTTATATCAGGCAATCTAGACTTTAAAATAAAAACCATATTAAGAGATGCAGAAGGGCATTATATCATAATCAAGGGGTCTATCCACAAAGAAGACCTAACGACTGTAAACATTTATGCGCCAAATGTGGAAACACGCAAATATATAACTCAATCACAAACATAAAGAAACTCATCTATAGTAATACCATAATAGTAGGAGACTTCAACACCCCACTCACAGCAATGGGCAGATCATCTAATAAAAAAATCAACAAGGAAACAATGGCTTTGAATGACACACTGGACCAGATGGACTTAATAGATATATTCGGAACATGTCATCCTAAAGCAGCAGAATATACATTCTTCTCCAGTGCACATGGAACGTTCTCCAGAATAGACCATATACTGGGACACAAATCAGCCCTAAGTAAGTACAAAAAGATTGAGATCATACCATGTATATTTTCAGGCCACAATGCTATGAAACTTGAAATCAACAAGAAAAAATTTGGAAAGGCAACAAATACTTGGAGACTGAAGAACATTCTACTAAGGAATGAATGGGCTTAAAGAGGAAATTTAAAAGTATATGGAAGTCAATGAAAATGATAACACCACAACCCAAAACCTCTGGGACGCAGCAAAGGCAGTCATAAGAGGAAAGTATATAGCAACCCAGGCCTTCCTAAAGAAGGAAGAAAGATCTCAGATACACAACCTAGCCTTACGCCTTAAGGAGCTGGAAAAAGAACAGCAAATAAAACCCAAAACTAGCAGAAGACAGGAAATAATAAAGATTAGAGCAGAAATTAATGCTATTGAAACGAAAAAAAAAAACAAAACAAAAAACAGTAGAACAGATCAATGAAACCAGAAGCTGGTTCCTTGAAAGAATTAACAAAATTGATAAACCACTAGCCAGTTTGATCAAGAAGAAAAAGGAAAGGACCCAAATAAATAAAATCAAGAATGAAAGAGGAGAGATCACAACCAACACAGCAGATATAAAAACAATAATAAGAGAATATTATGAGCAATTATATGCCAATAAAATGGTAATCTGGAAGAAATGGACAAATTCCTAGAAACATACACACTACCAAAACTGAAACAGGAAGAAATAAAAAATTTCAAAAGACCCATAACCAGTAAGGAAATCGAATTAGTAATAAAAAATCTGCCAAAAAACAAGAGTCCAGGACCAGATGGCTTTCCAGGGCATTCTACCAAACATTTAAGGAAGAGTTAACACCTATTCTCTTGAAACTGTTCCAAAAAATAGAAATGGAAGGAAAACTTCCAAACTCTTTCTATGAAGCCAGCATTACCCTGATTCCAAAACCAGACAGAGACCCAACTAAAAAGGAAAACTATAGACTAATTTCCCTGATGAACATGGATGCAAAGATCCTCAACAAGATATTAGCCAACTGGATCCAACAATACACTAAAAAAATTATTCACCACACCAAGTGGGATTTATACCTGGGATGCAGTGCTGGTTCAATATCTGCAAAACAATTAATGTGATTCATCACATCAATAAAAGAAAGGACAAGAACCATATGATCCTCTCAATAGATGCAGAGAAAGCATTTGACAAAATACAGCATCCTTTCTTGATAAAAACCGTCAAGAAAGTAGGGATAGAACGAGCATATCCCCAGATCATAAAAGCCATATATGAACAATCCAATGCTAATATCATCCTCAAAGGGGAAAAACTGACAGCTTTCCCCCTAAGGTCAGGAACAAGACAGGGATGCCTATTCTCACCACTGCTATTCAACATAGTATTGGAAGTCTTAGCCTCTGTAATCAGACAACATAAAGAAATAAAAGGCATCCAAATCAGCCAGGAGGAGGTCAAACTTTCACTCTGCGCAGATGACATGATAGTCTATATGGAAAACCCAAAAGATTCCACCAAAAAACTGCTAGAATTGATTCATGAATTCAGCAAAGTTGCAGAATATAAAATCAATGCACAGAAATCAGTTGCATTCCTATACACCAATAATGAAGCAACAGAAAGTGAAATCAAGGAATTGATCCCATTTACAGTTGCACAAAAAACCATAAAAGACCTAGGAATAAATCGAACCAAAGAGGTGAAAAATCTATACACTGAAAACTATAGAAATCTTATGAAAGAAATTGAAGAAGACACACACACACACACACACACACACACACACACAGATTCCATGCTCCTGGATAGAAAGAACAAATATTGTTAAAATGTTGATACTACCCGAAGCAATCTACATATTCAATGCAATTCCTATCAAACTAACACCAGCATTCTTCACAGAGCTAGAATAAGTAATCCTAAAATTTGTATGAAACCAGAAAAGACCTGAATAGCCAAAGCAATCTTGAAAAAGAATACAAAAGCAGGAGGCATCACAATCCTTGACTTTAAGCTATACTACAAAGCTGTAATCATTAAGACAGTATGGTACTGACACAAGAACAGACACTGATCAATGGAACAGAATAGAGAACACACAAATGGACCCACAAACTTATGGCCAACTAATCTTTGACAAAACAGGAAAGAATATCCGATGGAATAGAGAGTGTTTTCAGCAAGTGGTGCTTGGAAAACTGGACAGCGATATGCAGAAGAATGAACCTGGACCACTTTCTTACACCATACACAAAAATAAACTCAAACTGGATGAAAAACCTCAATGTAAGACAAGAAGCCATCAAAATCATCTAGGAGAAAGCAGGCAAAAACCTCTTTGATCTTGCCCACAGCAACATCTTACTCAACATGTCTCCAGAGGAAAGGGAAACAAAACAAATTGAATTACAAAAACAAAAATGAATTACTGGGACCTCATGAAAATAAAAAGCTTTTGCACAGTGAAGGAAACAATCAGCAAAACTAAAAGGCAACCGACAGAATGGGAGAAGATATTTGCAAATGACACATCAGATAAAGGGTTAGTATCCAGTCTATAAAGAACTTCTCAAACTCAACACCCGAAAAACAAATAATCCAGTGAAGAAATGGGCAAAAGACATGAATAGACACTTCTCCAAGGAAGATATCCAGATGGCCAACCAACACATGAAAAAATGCTCAACATCCCTCATCATCAGGGAAATACAAATCAAAACCACAATGAGATACCACCTTATACCTGTCAGAATAGCTAACACTAACAACTCAGGCAACAACAGCTGTTGGCGAGGATGCAGAGAAAGAAGATCTCTTTTGCATTGTTGGTGGGAATGCAAGCTGGTGCAGTCGCTCTAAAAAACAGTATAGAGGTTCCTCAAAAAACTAAAAATAGAACTACCCTATGACCCAGCAATTGCACTACTAGGCATTTATCCACGGGATACAGGTGTGCTGTTTCAAAGGGACACATGCACCCCACGTGTATAGCAGCACTGTGAACAATAGCCAAACTATGGAAAGAACCCAAATGTCCATTGATGGATGAATGGATAAAGAAGATGTGGTATATATACACAATGGAGTATTACCCGGCAATCAAAAAGAATGAAATCTTGCCATTTGCAACTATGTGGTTGGAACTGGAAGGTGTTATGCTAAGTGAAATTAGTCAGTCAGAGAAAGACAAAAATCATAAGACTTCACTTCTATGAGGACTTTAAGAGACAAAACAGATGAACATAAGGGAAGGGAAACAAAAATAATATAAAAACAAGGAGGGGGACAAACAGAAGAGACTCTAAATATGGAGAACAAACAGGGTTGCTGGAAGGGTTGTGAGAGGGGGGATGGGCTAAATGGGTAAGCGGCTTTACGGAATCTACTTCTGAAATCATTGTTTCACTATATGCTAACTAATTTGGATGTATTAATTTAAAAAATAAAATAAAAAAATTTCAATGGCAAAAAAAAAATAGGTATTAAAACATGGCAGATCCCCAATAGCATAGAGACTCAAGCACTTGCATTTTAAAAATCATGTTCATCAGCTTTAATTTATAAGGCAAAGCTTTCAAACTGAGAATTAATTGATTCTCTTACTCTTCCTTTTCACTGTTCATTAAAAAAAAATAGGTGTGGTACTCTCTCACTTATTTTTTTCCTCTCACCCATTTTTATTAACATTATTTAACATTCGTTGAACAACTCATGTATATGCTAGGCCCTGTTAGGGATATAGAATTGGTCTTCTGTTTTACATTGTCTTGCAAAGGCACCTTCTGAAACATGATTTGCTACTGTAATCCACAAATGGAACATGATTGTACCCTTTGTTTCACCTTAAGCCAAAAGCAGCTCAAGTTAAATGCCAAGCTTCCCTGAGTTACAAATTTAGAATCTCTCTGAGGTGCTTGTTCACATGGTGCATTAGCCTACTGCACTGGTTGATTAGCAATGCTCTCTCAGAGTGGTATATTGACTTCCATGTGCGCTTATCATTTATCATACTTATGTTCATTTTATTCTTATCCCAATAATGACAGCTTTCATGTAAAATGAAAGGAGAAAATAAGATTAATACCTTCTTAGGACACCTTTCACACCATGCACAAATACGCAGGCTTCTGAATCAAACACATCTTCTCTGAATTTGTATTTTTGTATCATTATTATTATTATTATTACTCTCATTCAAACATGATCTGAAGATAACCATTTGTCATTTCTTCAGGAATGGTCGAGCAATAAAAGTGGCAGAGGAGTACAGAAAGCAAGAGAAAGGGGATAGAGAGGTTATATGATGTGCATGTTCAGTAAGGAGAAAAGCAATGACAACGGAAAATCAGACCAGTCGTCTGAGACAATACTCATTTTTAAACTTAATCATTTGAGAGTTTATTGAAGATATATATTCAGCTTTGGAGCAATTTTGAAAGTCTGTGTTGGTGTTGATATCCAAGAGCTGCAGCAAGTTTGAATGAATTCCAACAACTGTAAACTTTTTTTAATAGGTACTTCTATCAGTTCAGAATTAACAGGATAAATGACAGCTGATTAATGCACCCTATCCTCTAGAAAAATTTAAAATTAGAAATATCCCTACTCCTGGAGCTGCAAAGATACCTTTGCATGTTCTGTCACTTTATGACATTTTGTCTTTTTTGCTATTGGGCATGAAATGGTTAAAGAGGGAAAAAATTGAGTAGTTGCAGCAAGTGGGGTCGAGAAGTAAGTGGATTTTTACTGATGTTGTACAGGAATGTCATAGTGTTTATATTTACAGTCAATGAAGGGTGTCTTTCCAAATGGAACTTCCTCAGGAAGTGATCTTTTCCGTGGAAGGTTGAAGAACAAATCTCTCACTCTGTCTCAGTATGGCACAGAATGGTCAGTTTAGATACAGAGCTGCTGAGCAAGCAAAACTCCCATAGGAATAATAGGACAAAGGCTGCTGCTTAAAATTAATCTGAGGCCATTGCATTCTCAGTGATTAGACTTATTTGCAAATAGCAATGCAGAGCATGAAACAAGGACATGACCAAACAAAACACAGATGACCTAGTGAATTGCGTGGGAGACAGGCACGTCAGCATCACCAGAAAACTGAGGAACTGACCAGAAATATATAGAAGGGCTCTTCCTAGTTCCTTAGAGAGGAGCACTAAAAATGGGTATCAGAAGCCTAGTGTATTACTTTGAGAATTGTATATGTTTATGTTTAACTTAAGTCCCAGTCTATGCCTGCAATTCTCATTCCCGAATGTGTGGGCCAACATTTTAACTTTCTCTGGTTGTGTTCCTAACGCCCTTTATTTGGAACAGGGCTTCTTAACCTCAGCACTATTGACATTTTGGACCAGACAATTCTTTATTGTGGGTGGAATGCTCTCTACGATGTAGGATGTCTAGCAGCATTCCAGACTGCTACCCATTTTATGCCAGTACCAGCCCCACGGTGGGGACAATAATAATGTCTCCAGACATTGACAAATGTTCTGGGGCAGGAGTGATGTGGAGACAAAATTGCTCCCTTTGAGAATCACTGACTTGGAGACATATATAAACCTTATACTAAAGTCAAGGTTCTGGCTAACAGATTTAAAAATTGTCTAGTAGAATTATGGATGGAGTCTTGGCCAGGTTTATTTCTGACTGGATATGCTCCATGTAAAAGGCAGGGACTGATTTTGCTGGAAGAATTATTTGCTCTGAAGGAGTTCTTTTTGCCTCCATGGAAAGACTAACCTACAAAATGCAAGGAGCTAAGGAACTGATTCAAGGATTTCCAGATGTCTTTAGAGCTGGGCTCAATATCAGCATTCCACCTCTTATTGGAAGAAAGCGAAAGGTTTTCAGTTTTGGTTTTGGTTTGTTTTGGAGTTTTTGGGTTGTTTTTTTTGAGCCTCTTCTTTTACTGTCAGTAAAGTACAAAGCCAATGGAAATAAACTATTTCAACTACTTACCTATTAAAGGAGCACTTTAAAAGCTTATTCAGTACCTAAGCATATTCATTTGGATATCTTTAGTCATCCATGGTCATATATGATTTTATTATCCCTCAATATGGATAACAACAAATATTGAAAAAAATATCTCCAAAGGAATTTGTCATTTCAGGAAAAAGAGTTTATTAAATTAGTAGCTGATATATCAGCACTTTGGAGGGTGGAAATGATGTCTGATACTATCTTCAGCCACTAACACTCACCATTTTTCAGCTCAGCCGAGTAACCAGGTGTGCAGGTGTTTACCCAAATTATTTAAAACTCTTGATTTCTGAACATTAAGGACGTCTTGTTCAAAACAGGTGGTCTCATCATTAGTGGGACTTGTCGTTTGGTCAGTACTGCTAATTAACAAATATTCACTTTTGACCCTCAATTTTTTTTTCTGATTGTGAAGATCAGAAAAAAAGCTGTTTTATAAATATATTTTATTGGCCAAGTGAAGAGTTGACTGACGGAGTACACACATTTTATGCACTTATAATTCCTTGAGGGATTATAGCAGTTTATGCAAGAATGTGCATAATGTATATAATCTCAGAGGAAAGTCATGTATATTCACTTGGGGAGAGGTAAGGAAGGGATTAGCAGAGGGTAAGGTGAAGGCAAGTAATGGGTTTGGGGAACACCAGGAAGTTGATGATTGGCGCATTGGAGAGATCGTGTATGAGTGTGTTTGAGGTCTACAGTTGGTAAGTATTCTGTTTGTTGCATCTGCCTGTAACTTCAGAGATGGATCAAGATGCCTCCATAGCACTTTCTTCAACAACATTAGTGAGTTTTCAAGGAAGATTAAAATATGTAGGTCTATATTCTGGTCAATTCATTAATCACTCAGAATAAGATTGTTCTGCTACTATCTATAGTAACTTTTCTATAAAATTAGATAATGTTAAATTTCTGGACCTGAAAGCTGAACTTTTGTAGTAAATACATCTTTATGTAGACTCTGCACTATTCACTGAAATTAAATGGCACTTTTTTTTTGCTTTGTAGCTGAAAGTCCTCATATTTTCCTCATGCTCAAAAATCATAGCATTAAAATACCCAGTGTTAGTGCAATAAGATTATTTCATATACAGAAATACAGAAATACCATACAGATTATTAAGTATAATTCAGTACAATAATTTTAACAGAACTGGTTAGTTTATTGATTGATAAAAATATTAATAATGTAAACAGATGGGGGTGTTTCAATTCTAATATTCCATAGTCTAAGATTACCAACTGAGAAAATAATTATTCCCCTAAAAAATGGCTTGTGCTCACGTTGCATAATTCTGCTGTTCTCCATTGTCTTCAATATTGGCCACCGCCAGAGGCAAGTGTTAGACAAGACAGACAAATGGTCTGATCTAGAATGGCAAATTCTATGTTTCCTTAATACGGTCTCCTGGAATGACAGCAGTTATGTATTTTTAAGTCTGCTCTTCCATTATGGCGATAAATGGTTATTTAAATACAGTCAGGTTCAAATTATACTAGTGGAAAATGCAGTAGGGAAAAGTATCAAAGACAAAGAACTTTTAAATAAATCTCATCTCTCCTCCCACCATATGAGTTAATTTCTATGCCAGATGGCAGATGTTTATGCTGGTACTTAAAAGAAGTAAAAATTAAATGGATCTCAAAATTTAATTGTTTTTAGTTTAGAAATGTTCTCAAATAAAGGGAGGTTGGTAGAAATTTTACTTAAAATGATCCCCCAAACTCAGGATCTTAGTATATAATTGTAATTTGGAAAAAAATAGGTAGCTTTCAAGTAATTGATTATTTTTTCAGTCCATTATTGAATTTTGCTATTATTTTTCAGGTAATTTTAAAAAATGCAAGCAGTTATTTTTTTCTAGAAGTGATTGCCAAAAATCTTCAAAGGACTATATTTAAATGTATAGTGATTCAATTAGCTCTTTAAAATCGAGCCATAAATGAGGTTTTTAGACACTCTTAATCATCATCTATGTCAGTCTAAGTCACAAAGGTACCTATCCAAGGCTATTTTATTTTGATGTGGATTAACACAACACAAATAACAGAGAGTCTTCCTGAAACAAGTAATTGCTACATGATTAAGTCCTGTTTACCCAGACAGAACTGATCAGCTTAACAACAAGAAAGCTTTTCTTTTCTCAAAAGGTTAGTATTATGGAGAAAAATTATGTTATTATGACATCGACATTTATTGCTCAAAATAGCAAACTTGACCTAAATGTTATATAGAGATTTTCTTTCCTTTTCTGCAAATACATTGACCCTATCAGAAATAAACACTGCCTTCTTAATCTAAAATGCAGAATAAAATTTATGGCAGATATTTCTGGAAATCTCAACTGAAGGACAGCTATAAGCTCAAATAACTCTAGTAATCACTTGATTTTTTTGTGTTCAGTAAACTCCCCCAAACATTTCCTTTTGTACTAAAATAATGGCCATTTTGTATTTGGCCAAAACAAACAAACAAACAAAAATGACCAAAAAATAGTATTTTGATTAGTAAATTATAGTGAAACTTTTTCCAATTATTAGTCATAGAAACTAGGAAATCTGTAACATTCTCAAGTATCTGTATTCTGAACAATCAATTAAACAAGTCTCAATTGAGCCCCAAAGTTAAGTTTACTGTTTTACTCTGTACAATAATATGATTTCTGTGTAAGCAGAAATATAAAACAACTTTTTTCTTCCATTTGTTTATAATGTGTGTGTGTGTGTGTGTGGCCACAAAGAAGCTTTTAGAAAAAAAAAATAGTTTCATCATCCAAGGCTAAGTTTAAGCTTTGTTTTCAGTTATTTATAAAGCCTAAAAGAAATTTCTGTTGATTTTATTTGAGGCAGAGTTACGGATTGCATAATCGATGAAGGTAGCTTGGTCTGAGGATCTGTGTGGTGCTGACTTCTCAAATGTGCAGCACCTCTTTACAAGGAAGACTTCAACTCCAACCAATTTCGCCCATATTTTACTTGGGAGCTGGCATTCTTAACAGAGTCCTCTTCAGTCTTCAACATGTAGGACACAAACCCTCTTGCAAGGGTCCGGTCTAGCTGCTTTCTCAGATTATCATAGACCTACTAGGGGACAACAGGTGAATCCATGAAATTCTAGAATGGCACCTATGGAAAAGAACATTATGCATTTATGTAAAAGAGGCTGCTAGTGAAGGTGCAGTGACAAAGATACTCCAAAATACAATCACTCAAAAAGAAAATAGAACTTTATTTCTTTCACATGTAACAGTGCAGCGATAGGGGACACATTTCTAACACATAAAAAGCTTTACTTTATCTAGATTCCTTCTGCCTCATTTTCTAGCATTCCCTAAGTGTTGCTCATCTCACATGAGTGAAGATGGCTCACCACCACCCCTGAAAAGATGAAAGAGATAGAAGGTACCAGTTTCATTGTTAAAGAAATGAGCTAGACATTGAACATATTACCTAACTGCTAGCCTGCTGTCTGCTATCTGCTGCTATCTATCTGCTAGATGGAGAAATGTAGTCCCTAACAAGACAGCCGTGTGCCCTGCTAAAACTGGAGGATGGGGATAGGCATTGTGTTCCTACAGAAAAGAAGAAGTGAGTAGATATTAGTGGGCAATTAACAATCTGTACTTAAGCATTTAATAGATAGCTTATAATATAATGCTTTTGATTAATTTATCTTGTAACATATTTTTCCTGAGTGCCTACTTTGTATACAGCACTTCACTAGGGCCCGCAAGGGATTTTAAATATATACCAATTTTTACTCAAAAGCAAGGTCTGATATTTTTAGGGAAATCAGCTATATACACCAAATTCCATCAATAATAACATGAATTATAATGCTGCTGATAACGGAACATATGAAGGATGCTAAATGAGTGGCGTGGAAGATGTGTGCTATTCATATTCAGTGTTCATTTCCTGCTGGAAGATGGAATGAGAGGCATTAGCTGGCTCATGGGTGCCCACTCTTGTTTTGCACTTTTCACCCAATAACAAGGGCCCAATACAAATAAGGGCATTTCATACCATGAGACCCATAATTTCTATCTTTAAAAATTATATGTATCTATGTATAAATTTATGTGTATCCATATCTATATATAAATTAACAAAGAGCCTGCTATTTTTCTAAATTCTGACGTAGATGTTATGCCTATACTCACCTTTTAGTTAAACAGCATCCGTTCTTATTGTTAGTGAGGTTGAATCAATCAACTGCATTCTCTAATGATGGAAGCAGATGGAAATAGAATGAGCTTCTGAATCTTCCTCAAGGGCATTGTAGAGGATGCTGCACCCTTGACTGAAAATTGCTCAATTTTGCAATAGAGTTGGCCAATGTAGACATAGTCTTATATTTTCACTAATTTTGAATTAATACTCTAGAAACCAGCAGCTGACAATGAGCCTGAACAGTTGGTTTCACACCTGAGGCCTCTTTTAAAAGACCATTCTCATCACAGTCAAACAACAGGAGGATATATTAGAGGGGAAATTAGCGCATTTTCTCTAAGACTACTTAAGTAGAGTTTCTCTTGAACTAATTAAGATTCGATTCTATTTCGGAAACTAATGTCTAAAGCAGACATTCTGTTTGGGAGTTATTAATAAACGAAAGCAGGAGGTTCCAGAACACTCGAAATGGTACATTTTTGCCTGGTGGATGTTCAATAAAAGCGCTTGTTGGAAACAATTAAGTAGAGAATGGCATTTTAAACGTATTAGCAAATGTTCAAGGTGAATGATTATGGTATATAAAATTATTAATGGGAACTAAGAACTTTGAAAAAGTAGAATGAGTGACACTCGACTATTGAAAACATCCCTGATGCTCTCCACATTAAGCTTGTAGGCTCTTAGAATTTTTAGATGTGTGGAGGGAACACAGGACAGCAACCTGACTTTTTTTTTTCCAGACTATATTGGCTATAATATGAATTCTGGTTCCAATTTGAAAGGAAAAATATTTAAATATACGTATGAAATTTACATACTGGATGTGATGATTCATGCAGCCCAATTCAAAAAGATCAGCTGGTCTAAACCAGAAAATGCTAATGTAGCATGGAGGAAAATATTTTTGCCTGGCAACTTCAATAAGTGCTCACAAGTTGTCTGAGTTGCACTCTGCATTTTCATATAATAATTGCTACACGTGTAAGTAGTGGGCCAGAAAGCACTGTCTTGCCTTTCGCACAATGCATCTTTCATGGAGACCTGAAGGTGGATGTTACATTTACCTTCCAGTGATAACCATGCTATGTGAAGTTAGTGACTGCCAAAGCCCTTAGATTTGTATTTCACATCATATGACAACCCTTATTTTTTTTTCAAATAAAAGAAACTTCTCTGTGTTGTTTCCTGTCATTTTATTTTAATAGCAGAAATAGGCATTCACGAAAGCCATCTGCCACCCACTATGAAGTCTCAGGGTCAGACTGCCTTTTACAAGTTGCATGGAACTGAGATTATCAGGGGACAGGAGTGATAGTTATCAGTGCTACAAAATTGTGGGAAATGTTAAATTCTTAGAAAAAAGGGAGGAAACATCAAAATGCTCAATATTCAAGATTTTAGGGCAGGCATGTTTTTTAGTGCCTGATACAAAAGAGGGGGTGTGTCAAGACAAAGAAAAATAAAGAGTTCGTTATTGGACTCCTTTATCTTTGTTACCAGTTTCCATCCAGAGGAAAAATATGTCTAATTGGGATTCTTGTAGTTTTCTGAGGCGCCTCATTCTGTTCCATGCTGATACAAACAATATCCTCCACTGTAGCCATTTTAGACGACTCATTTTTCTTTCCTTCAAGCGGTTCATGTCTAATGACCTCAAACTAGAAATCTTTTCTTCTTCACTGTGGTATCAAAACCGTTCTTAAACCAAGGTTGATGAATTTAAGACTAGATGACAAAAGTAAGCTGTACCAGTTTCTTTGTCATGGCCAAGTTTCAATAATAACCTTCTCTTTATGCAAAACTGTTCTGTCAAAGTCCAATTACATACAGTAGAATCCTTCACTTTTCATCAGAATCATTATGCTTGACCTAGACAGCTGTTGAAAAAAATTCAGGGTTCTGTGAGAGGAATAGTAGTACAAAAACCTCAAACCATTCACAAATCCATTCCTTCTTTTCCCAGGGCACAAAAATACACTACCTACTGCCGGGTTCAGTATGGCCATGTGACTATTTGCCAATAACTATGCGCAGAAAATGCAAATGGTATGTGTGTGTGCGTGCGTGTGTGTGTGTTTAAATATAATTACTGTACTAATCAGCTTATTATACAAATTAATAATTCTTAAATAATCAAGCAATTGAGTCTTTAAATAAGTACAGATATTTCCATAAAATAAATGTTCGTTTTTACCTCCAGAGAAACTTCAATACTTAAAAAAGAATAAGGAAAGTAAGACCTATAAGTTATGTCTTAACTGAGAAACAACATGCAAGTCAGAGAATATGAACGACAGGCCTAAAGCGAAAAGGCTGAAGGGGTGGGAGATGTAAAATTTTGGGGAACATAGCCCATCACACTTTCTGTACTAATAGCCCCCATCCATTTAAATGTTAACTAGTTAAATTTAGACCTTAAAATACAGGATGTGAGCAGAGTTGAATCTGGTTGGTCACACTTTCCCATAAGATGTATAAAGTGAATTAGAGAAATGGTTTCATATTCTTCACCTTGTGTTTCGTAAACGTTTTGAGTTCAAAGGGATTCTATTTAAGAACAAGCCCCTACTGGTCTGTGGAGCGATTCTTCCCCGTCCCAGCGCGCACCCTACCACCCCCCTTCACCTGGCCACTATCCACATTGAAGTCAATAAGGGAAACACAGTCTCGCATCTAGGATGCATCTGGAAAACGGGCTGCTCATACACACCATTCTCTGCCGAGAGGCAGTCTTGGTACAGAGTACGATATTTCTAGTTTGCTGTTCCAAGTCTGTAGAACACACAGCCCTGCTGGTGTCAAGCAAACATGTGCACAGGGGGAAATGAGGCATGGGTTCTTAGAAAGCAGGCAGATTGGAAAGCAAAAGGACTTTCTCTTTGAGAATTCCCTTCTCTTTATTTGTAGAGGTTATCCAACAATTTATTGAATTACAACACATTGCACCCGAGAGGACTACAAAGCTGTAGGATATAGAGGGGCCCCAAGATGGAAGGCTGCTCGGTGTCACAGTCACTACATAAAGCCTTGTACTGACTCAGGAACACGGGACTGACTGTCATTTGAGCAGAAATGCGTAACTATTAGGTTCAGGTTCTAAACTGTTGAAGTTATGTGCCAGGGTAATGCCCGTGAGTGCCTGTGAGTAGGAAGCCAGGGCATACAAACTCCATGGCTCAGGAAGGAACCTTACTCTACACTGTAATTCCAACAACTGGTAGCTAGTTGGTTGGCATGACACTTGCCCTGAAGCAAAATACACACAGCCCTTGCTTAATTATTATCCTAGACTCTTGGATTTAAATTTTTAATCATACTACGATCTGAAGCCAAATCACTCTGGGGCAAAAGAAATCATTTACCAGAGAAACTACCCATTTCACCAAAGCAGGAAAAAAACCTTTTCTCTAGAGGCTACCAGTCAGGAAAAAAAAAAAAAAAAAAAACCAAGGAGATATTAATCATGAAAGCTTTTCTTGTTTATGGCATTTGATAGATTAAAGTAGGAAGAATAGTGCGATGCGAGAAATGTTACTTTGCATTTCTACCGCATTAAGTGTTTCATGATAACCACTATCGAGCATTCACTAGGTGCCAGGCTGCATGAGAAGTATTTTTACACAGATTCTTTTACATAATTCTCATGACCTATAAAGTAAATAGTATTTTTATGCCCACTTTACAGATGAAACTTGTAAGTCACAGTCACATAGTCAGTAAGCCATGAAACTGGCATTTGAACCCAGGACGATTCATTGAAATAACTTATCATCCCCTTAGCTTCGGTTGTCTCCAAAGCAACCCCACTTTATTTTCTTTGTTTTTTTTTTCTATTACTTTATCACTTCTATTTTGCTTTACTGTTAGTTAATTTGTGTAACATTCACTTCATCCACTTATTGTGCATCTTCCTCTGCATCTTCTCTTAAACTTTCTCCACCATGCAAGTAGGTTAAATATATGATTTAAGAGTTGCTTGGAAAGCTTCTTGCTTTATACTATCTCCTTTAATGGCCTGCTGTGGAACCTAGAAATTTACCTTTTAAGAACAGTTACCTGTTAAGAATAGTTTGTTAAAGTTCAGGTACGGCATCACCAGACATCTGTTAAAACACAAAAACCCCTCTGAGTGTTCATTCACTCACTTCATCACCCACTCCATAAACAACTTATTTGAAAAACAGACAAAAAAACCCAAGCCATTGCAATTTAATCGGAATTTAAATGTGAAATCATTTACCAAAGATGGAGTATAAAGAATGGGTTAAAAGTGAATAGGGTGGAGGCGATTAACAACAAAAACAGCACCCAGAGCATGAGATATTTCCCCAAAGAAAGTTACCCTGAATCCACTGCCATCCTAGGAAGTATTAGGCAGCCTCAAACAGTGAGGGAAAGTCACACTAAAGAAGAGATGCCTGGGCAGAACAGAGACCACTTAAGGTTGGGAGCAGAGCTCTCACAAGGAAGGTGGGAGTAGGTAAGAGAAAATGTTTAGTAGTTTTTCATTTTGTCTAGGCCTACTTAAGTTCTTGGCAGCCCATATCACCTTGTCCTGCATGAACTCTAACTCTCTAACTGACCATATGGCTCCTCGAGTTCTCTCAATTTTTCATTCTGTCAGGAGAAAATGTCCATGCCATGCTTTTTCACTCACAGTTTCATTGAATGATAATGATAGCTCAAGTGGACATTTAGTTTTTCATCCAAACCGTTGTAAGGGGACACTACAAGAAACCACAGCTATCCTAGGCAACCCAGACATGTGTCTTCCTATTAACAAATAACCTTTATTGAGAATACACTGTAGCAAGCACTATACTAGATTCCTTACATGGACTGTCTCAATTAATCTCCACATCAACCCTAGATATGAAGTGTCCTCTATCATCATCCTGAAACTACTGAGGAAACTGAAACATAGAAGGATTGTATAACATTTCCAATCCATTTAGCTTTTATTTCCATAATACAAGTGGGTAAAAAATGTGATATTCAGATCCATAAAGTATGCCTCTTCCATAGCCCATAGTCAATCCTCGTTGCTGTTTGAGATTGTTGAAACAAAGCCACTATAGAGACCTTCCCCATAAAGACAGACATGACCCAAGGCCATATTTGAAGTAAATTTCCACTGGGCTTTACATGTACCATCAAGGTCATGAGGGCAAAAGATGTAGTTGAGAAGCTGAGTTCCAGAATTGTTTGAGATATTCTAGCAAAAACCTGAAGCACATCCTGAATCAGATAAGATTCTCTACCTTGATCTGACCCTTGATCTGACATTTCCTTCCCACCTCTTCATTCCTGACCTTGGGTGAATCAAAAAATAAAAGTTGGCCGTACGTACTATTGTTAAATTAACCTCAAGTAATAAAAATTAGACAGAAACGTTTTTGATCTCATTTTCTTTTTCCTTTACCATACTATGCCACATTAGAGAGCCCCATGCAACAGGTAATTCAGACACCCCAAACTCATGGGATGAGTAGGAAGTTTCTTAGATGTTGGTGTTCTCATCCCCATGCTTCTTTGGGTTTAAAATTTCCAAGAGGTGGGGAATCTTCTGGAGTTTACTATTCATAATTTGAGAGGGAAGCGAATGAAAGAGAAGTTAACTGATTAATTTTGGAAAAACAAATAATGCCCTATTGTCATAAAGCTTTAATAGGCTTTTGCAGTTTTAAGCGTTTTATAATTTGATAACAATATGTAAGCCAGAGTTGTCCCTAAAGCTCAGTAGTGCTCCAGGTATAAAATACTGTCCCAAATTGCCGGGACCTGTTTGGATTTCTGTTAGAATTCCCAGCTTTCTCACTCTAGCTCAGCAGGATAGGTCATATAGCTTCCCTAACAAGCCACTACTTACCACTGAACATGGAGACTTCGAGATGTACTTAACCTTGATGGAGGGAAACCTTGTATCTAATAAAGAGGAATAAAAATCCCGAATTACTGCAAAGCACTGCAGCGGGCAAGCTGCAATTCCAGTCATATGAAACCTCTGTTTACAGTAAAATGATGATATGAATCACAATGACTCTCATATAAGGACTCAACTGCCTACCTAGTCATATTCCATATATTTATAATATATAATTTCATTTTCATACAAGCTTATTATACATATTAAAGCAATACTTTTCCTTGTACAGCCAAGATTCATTGATAAAACAATGAAGTGAACTAACACCCTTCCTAAATAAAGTTTCACCAATAGCACCGTATGTTAATGGACCTATTTCATTGTTAATGTGACTGACTGCTTATTGATTCTTGCAGGAATCCAGCAAGGGCTTCAGAGTACAATTTAGTTTGGAGAGCTCTGGGTCCAACATCTATGCTCAATTACAACTTTCAGAAGAGGAGATCAATAAAATTTAAATTGCTTATGGTAATCACAACTTCAAATCATTGCGATCAGCATAAGCAATCTGCTGACCCCAGCCAAGCTCCTAAATTGAAACTTGTAATGAGTGGTCATTTAGTTTGGGTCCATTCATATTATTTTGGAGGCAGGTGATGAACAATTAAAGATCAGCCAGCACCTTCTCTGCACAACATTCCCATCTTTATTCCCAAAGTATTAATATGCAGTAACCCTCGGGTTCACGCTTTTGCACTGCTTTAATGGGTATTCTGTATGAATAAGCAATTATATTTTCTATTAAACAATTTCAGTGTAATTGAATTAGCAGTTATAATATTGCTAGGGCAAGCAAAAGCTTTCCTAGGGAAAAATTAAGTGATATTGGGTAGTGCAAATTAATTTATAGAACTGAAAAATGTAACCAATTAAATAGAATTGCCTTTGCTCCCCCCCCCTCCAAAATACAATTAAGCAGCACATTGTTTCAAAGAATATGTTTCAGAGCAATTTGTTTTCAATCATAATAGCTGTTTTTCATTCATTATGAAAAGCTGTCTATTATAATGAAAATTTCATAGGCAGTTTTCCTTGACAAAGCAGGTTGCAAGTTTAAACAAAGATAGCCTGCAGATTACTTCCTTGATAAGGAGTCACCTTAGAATTACATTTTAATAAATCATTGAAAATAAATCTTCTGCATTACAGCACGAAGGTTTAGAGAAAGAAAAAGCAAATAGAGAGAAACTAATCAATGAAAATCTCCTGCTGCCAATATAATAACAGATGGACAAATGCTAATATATAAACTGTATTACACTCACACACACAGCCAAAAAGAAAAATGTAAGATAAATATCACGGAAGTCAACTGTCACAAATGAGACTTGAGTAATAACCCCATCTTTACTATTCATCATCTACTGTGCCTCCTCCAAGCACTTTGCTGAATTATAAACTAGGGTATTTAGGGCACATTTTTTGCAACCTAATAAGATGGCCATCTTTAGATTACTACTACTAAGGTTCAAAGCATCTTACCAAGTTTTTCAAAACAAAGTAAAATGTAAACATATACATCTATGTAATGCATATACATAATACATACAACATATGATATGTACATATATATTTGAAGGGAATTTAAAACTATAGCTGGAATCATTGTAAATATTTAATAAGTATACATTAGTTAAGAATTTTGTAGTAAAACTATTTAGTAATACCAATGTCATTTCTTTTATTCATGCTCAGCTCTGAAAAGACCGGCACAGAAGCCGTAAGTCTCTCAACATGAATTCCATAAAAAGAATGGTTTAGATTCTTTAGAATTCTTTGGATTCTTTGGCTAGAACTTACAAGATTTTTATGCAGGGAATGACAAGTCAGGTCTTTAACTTGGGTGAAGTGAAGACTGACTGGAGGGCAGAGCGGACCAGAGGGAGGTAGGGCTTTAGTGACTCCTGCATTAGTCCAGGTTAGAAGGTGGGCATTTGAATTAAGGAACAAGTGGAGAAGGAAATGAATGCCATCAGTTTTCGGAAGCTGAACTGACAGAATTTCACATTTGATTGGCTGTGGAGAGGGAGAGGACTTGAGAATAGCTTGAGGTTTCCATTTTGGAAAACGTGGAAGGCTAATAATGCTATTTATGAGTTAGAGAACGTAGATGAAGAAGTATGTAGGGGAGGTGATAAAGTTCATGTGTTAATTAAGAGTATTTCCAAAATACTGAGTTAGATTAATGTTCTTTCTGGGCCCTTTGCCTCTAGTGAGTCAGTGGTGATTGAAAATGGCATTTATTGCAGAAATAGCTACCGATGTTCCTTAGGTAAGTTTATCTTTGCATATTCCCATTTATTTTTTATTTAGTATGTAGGTTAGGCCCATTGTCTGAGAGGGTATGGCATCTGCACCTGAATAGATTTTTTTTTTTGTAACTGACTGAAATAGCTATCTTTGGTTAGTACCAAGGTTTAAAGGCATACTAATAATTTTCTCAAAAAAGATGGAAAATATAAGTATATTTTTAAATTCAGCCTCTGAATCTGATAAACATAGTGAATAGTGGTTTGAGGCTGCAACAAATTTTATCTAACCATCAGAAAATATTTGTCAAAAATTTATATTCATTTATTTTTAATTATTATTTTTTATTTCATTTTCTTTAGAGAGAGTGAGTGTAGGTAGGGGAGAGGGGTAGAGGGAAAGAGAGAGAGAAAGGGAGAGAGAGAATCTCAAGCAGACTCCATGGTCAGCATGGAGCCTGAAGCAGGGCTTGATCCCACAATGCTGGGGTAAAAAACTGAGCCAAAATCAAGAGTCGGAGGCTCAACCAACTGAGCCACCCAGGCACCCGTATGTTCACTTAAAAGATGTAGAAATCAAAATTTCTAATCGGGGAAAATTAGTAATGCCAAGTGTTTCCACAGTTCGGAAACAAAAAAAATTTAACAAATGGTAGTTATTTTTTATTTTATTTTGTTTTATTTTAATTTTTAAAGTTTTTAAGATTTATTTATTTTGAGAGAAGGAGAGAGAAAAGTGCATGCATGCAAATGGGGAAGGGGCAGAGAGAGAGGGAGAAAGAAAATCCCAAGCAGTCTCCACTCTCTCAGCACAGAGACCGATGTGGGGCTGGATCCCACAACCCTGGGATCCAGAGTTGGATCAAGAGTTGGATGATCAATTGACTGAGGCACCCCAGTAGTTTTTTTTTTATTTTAAAAATATGAAGACATTCTGGAGCCTGGCACAATATTTGGCATATAACAGAAACTCAATAAATGTGAAATAAATCTGTTTATATTTGAAATGTAAATAGTGGCTTATATATTTTAAGTTGTCCATATCTTGAGGCAGTTGTTCATATATTTTAGCATCAAAGTATTTTGATGCTAAATAACTCAATTATTTAGTTATTTTCACATTGAATAATTTTGGCATTTTTTATTTATTAAATAATTATTAACTATTTAAATATGTATTACTATTAATTAAATATTATTTATTTTAATAATTTAAGGCATTTTGCCATTTAATAGTTCAATATAACTTTCCATACACTCATAAACACACTCCCAAATAATTCACCTATCATCTATTTTGTTTTAATAACTTACTGCTGAGGGGCTCCTGAGTGGCTCAGTTGGTTAAGCATCCGACTTCGGCTCAGGTCATGATCTCATGGCCCGTGAGTTTGAGCCCTGCTTGGGGCTCTGTGCTGACAGCTCAGAGCCTGGAGTCTGCCTTGGATTCTGGGTGTCCCTCTCTGCCCCTCCCCCGCTCGTGTTGTGCCTTTCTCTTAAAAATAAATAAACAGTAAACAAAATTTATAAAAAAAAAATAACTTACTGATGAAATTTTTATGGTTATACAATATTAATAATATGGTTCATATTTCAATTTTTTGAAATAGATAATTGCAAAATATATAAATTTCCCAGGGCAATTCTTTCCATGGGTTTCATGACCATTAACTTAAACTTAACTTTCTTATATTGATTTCTGAAATTCAAGATCTGATGAAACACAGCAATATATGGCAGAGTATTTCCCTTTCTACACAAGGTTACCCTGTCTATCCATGCTTATGCATAGATTACTTTTACTTGATGAGGCTTCTTGGTTCGGATGTTTCCTCTCATTCTGTAGCATCATCTACTTTATCCCCTGAAGACACCCCTGTACTATTCAGCATTTCCATGCACCCAATCCTTAATAAAACATAACTTAAAACTTCAGTGCACTTTATCCAACATTTATTAAATACCTGCCAAGTGCTATGATAGGTGAAAAAAAAGCTGAATTAAATTCCTTCATGTATCATTTCTTCTTCCTTGGTGATATCAGTGGTTAAGAGTGATTGCTCTGAATAATCCAGTGGGTCCTTTACTCTGTGACTTCTAAACCTCATTTTCCTCATTTTAAATGGAGATTGTAATAGTACCCGCATCATAAATTTGTTGTGGAGAAAAAAGCAATATTGATAAACTATTTGCAACCGTCCCTGAAACATAGTATGTGCTCAGTTAATGTTGGCTATTACTCTCCTTTGCATGGATCAATTTTCAAACCAGTAGAATAGATTACATTTACTACACTTATATCTAATTATAATCCTCAAAATTCTATGGAAAATGTCTTCCTATAGGCATTTTCAAAATTTTAATTCCAATATATTTATATATACTTACTAATCATTTCTTGCGCACCAGACAGTGGTGATGCAAATATCAAAGTAAGATTTGTTTCTAGTATGGGATTAGGTTCAATAAACTGTTTTCATTCACATCTTTCCTAATGTAAGATATCTGGCTGCAGTCTTTCCTGGTTCCCTTCAAATCTCCCAGGTCTTTGTCTATTCAAATTTATTGAACATTTTTCACATTAACTACAAATTTCATCAATGATTCAATTTTGACACCTTGAACTTCTCCTTTTCACACTCTTAGCTAAGGAGTGCTTTTACTTATATGGTGGCCATGTTTTCCAGCAGGAAAATTATGTCTAAAATGATTCATCTTTGATCTCTTCTTCCTGTATACTTTTACAGGCTGTTTTGTGATACCAAAAATCAAATATATGGGACAGCACAATGATAGTTGACCTTTTTGATTTCTACTTATACAACTTATTATCCACGTGACTTTGGTCAACTTATTTGACATCTTTCTGTTTTGCTCATCTTTCTAATGAGAATAATTGCACTCACCTTTTGAAGTCTTAAGATACATTGAGATAGTGAAGTAGAGTGCTTTCTGCAATGCCTTTGATACCTAAGTGTCCCTGGAAAGAGAATTCGAGATTAAATTATTGTTATTTAACTATTTAGTATATTGTTCTTGTGAAGCTTCCATAATTTTCTACATAAAATGTGTGAAACGTATACACTCTCACCTTTAAAATCTTATTTAACAATTTAATTTTCCTATCAGGAAAAAAAATCAGTTTTTAGGAGTAGTACCTGGGGAGTGCAGATGGTTGGACAACAGATTCTTGATTTCGGCTCAGGTCATAATCTCACAGTTTGTGAGTTTGAGCCCAACATCAGGCTCACACTGCAACATGGAGCCTGCTTGGGATTCTCTCTCTGTCTCTCTCTGCCTCTCCCCCAGTCTTTTGCGCACACGCGCTCTCTCTCCCTCTCTCAAACTAAATAAACAAATATTAAAAAAGAAAAGAAAAGAAAAAATCAGTTTCTAAACGAAATAATTTATCCCAGTACACTCTTCGTAAGTTGCAGCCTAGGCAGTGGGAAACCACATTGTGTTTATATATTGGAATCTGAATTTCAGTCCCAGTTCTGCCACTGACTGTGTTCAGTATGTAAGCCAGTTAATTTCTCTGCGCTGAGGTATTCTCATATGGAAGACAGATGGATTTCTGAAGTTTCTTACAACTCTATTCTGATCCTAAATATTTCCCTCCTTTCAGAAGTTAAAGCTTATGTTATGAGGTGAATTGGGTCCCCTCAGAACCCGTATTTGAAGTCTTGATTTCCGGTACCTCAGAATGTAACCTTATTTGGAGACAGGGTTATTGCAGATGTAATGGTAAGATGATGTCATATCACAGTGGAGTAGGCCCCTGATCCAATATGATTGGTGTCCTCATAAAAGGGGAAAACTGGAGACAGAAATGCACACAGGGAAACTGTCATGTGAAGACGAAGGCAGAGATCAGGCCAATATTTCTACAAGTCAAGAAACATCAAAGATTGTCATCAAACTACCAGAAGCGAGGGGAGAGGCACAAAACAGATTCTTCCTCACAGGCCTCAGAAGAGACCAATCCTATGGATGCCTTGAACTTGGACTTAGAGCCTCCAAAACTGTGAGACAGCACATTTCTATTGTTTAAGCAATCATTTTGTGGTACTTTGTTATGACAGCCTTGGGAAACTAATAAATCTTATTCCGTAATTAACTAAAAAATGCTGAGTGTCAATTATGATATAAATATATATGCATATATGTGTATCTGCATGTCTGTATAAATAATATAAAATATACTATCGGAGGCTTTGTTTGATTTATTGTATCAAGTAGACTGTTGATTGAAATATTGAGCAATTAAACATTGAATTCAATTACTGAACATTAGAGTTTCAAATTGAGAAAGATATATTTTAAGGAAAGGCTTCAAAATTATAATGGCTTTTTATATCAGAAAGGTCCCTAAATATATTTCCTCCTCTTTGAAGTCTAAGAGGATGTTGCTATCTCTAAATTGCCTCTCTCAGTTTTTAACAACTCCCTAAATGGGTTTCCTGAGCAAGTAAGAAGAGTAGAAGCTTTCCTGGTCAGCAGTCAGCATTCTTGGTTCATATCACACTGGTTAGTGCTTCTGAGGTATTTTGATTTTCTTATGAGACTGCTTTTCCCATTTGCCCTGCATGTCTTTCTGTTGCCCTTTATGAGAATGTGAGCCCTGTGAACTTAAGGTTTGGAGCACTTTCATCCAATCTGAGAACTATCAATTTGACCATTGCCTAAATAATAACCTGCTATGTATCCTTTCATCCTAAAGAAAGACCATAATTGATAATTTGGGCACATTCTATCACAAAACCTTCTTCCACAAAGTAACGAGGGGACCACTTCTAATTCAAAAGATTTCAATATAGGCCAGGAAATTATAATGCCCTGTCATTCACTGAAACATAGTCATAGATGCTTTTGTTAGGGAAATATCTTAGGAATATTTTTAAAAGATTTTTTTAGTTTTTATAAGTTTATCATAATGATTAAGAAGATCAGCTCTGGGGGTGCCTGTGTGGCTCAGTCGGTTAAGTGTCCGACTTTGGCTCAGGTCATGATCTCACAGTTCGTGAGTTCAAGCCGCGCGTCAGGCTGTGTGCTGACAGCTCAGAGCCTGGAGCCTGCTTCGGATTCTGTGTCTCTCTCTCTCTCTGCCCCTCCCCTGCTCATGCTCTGTCTCTCTCTGTCTCAAAAATAAATAAAAACATTAAAAAAAAAAAAAAAGGACATCAGCTCTGGAGTTAGACCTAGACTGGGTTCAAATCCCAATTTTACCACTTTAATAGCTTGTGGCCCTGGGATCATGATGTAACCTTCATAAACACATCTCATTCCTACGACTAATACCAACCTTGAAAAGTTATTGTGAGGATTAATGAGATAGTACTTAACACAGCACTTAGAGCATAGTACTGACTACCAAAGGCTCAATAAAGGTTCTCTGTTGGGTTCTTCTTAGCAGTGACAGTAACATCAACAGCATTGCCAGGTTTCAGTCATTATGAACAATGGAAAATTTCAGTGGGGCAGACTGAGTGCCTCCTAGGTGATTACAGGCAACTAAATAAGTTCATTTGTATTGGCCACTTCTTATAGATACAATCTAACTTTGGCCTCTGAATATTAGGACGTAAATCTGAAAGCGTTCAGTCCTATGTGACATGGGTTATCTACATAAACATAGGGTTCTATGTGAGAAAGACTGATGTAGGACACGGAGATATAATAGAAAATAAGGACATAGACTGCAAATGATTGCTTTTAATTGAGTATGTCATTGGAAGGCAAAGTAAAAACTTTGAAACTCTCTACAAGTCTCGGGATTTTATACACTGCCCACGTTTAGTTCCTCTGTCAGACCTGCCATTTTATGTGTAATATAATACTGCTTAAGGTTATCAATCTTTAAAAAAGTATACCATTGCTTTATAGCCACTCCTGCTTTGCAATACAAATGACATAATTACTTGTTCTGGCTGGAGGGGGTCCAGTTCCTCTAGTTCATTTTTTAAATGCAAATCTTATTAAGTATTTTATCCTAAAATGGCTAATGCAAAAAGGGCAGTCCTAGACTAAGATGGACAACATGCCTAAAAAATAAATACTAGGCAAGTAATGAAACCTGAATTAAATCAGCGTAGTGGAAACCAAATTGATTACTTATTGAAATATGTTAACATGGTGTAATGGGTAACTGCCAAAGTCAGATATACAATAATATTACATGAATCATTGTCAGATAATCACAAAGGTTTATAAGAGTAATAAGAAATTTTAAAATCTTTTCTGCCGAAATCTAGAGGCTCATAAAAAAAAATACAGATAGTGATCTGTATATTATGTAGTTCAGTTAAAAAGATCCTTTTGTTTTTTACAGGTTCTCTTTTTGGTTTTCTTCAAAATTCATAGGCTTGTTGTCAAATAGAATAATGGGCAGTTTTTCTATAAAATCTTGCAAGAAACTTTTAAGAATGCTAAATGCATTGTCTCTGCTCAATTCATTTTAAGATTTCAGCTATGCAACAAAGTCTTTTTGAAAATTCTTTTTTATTTTGAAATGTGGAATACACATGAAAAGTATATACTGTATATTTTTGTGTGTACAGTTTAAAGAATTTAAAAAAAAGAAACACCCCATGTACACACCACTGTCCTAATCTAAAAAAATATAGTTTCTGTCCTTGGAGCTACCTGGAACAATGCCTTTTAAGAGATTGCTTTCATTGAAGCTATTCTGAAAATAATTGAATTAAATTGTTTGGCTGCTTTAAATGTATCCATTGGTTTCTAGAATGTATCCATTAGTACTTATAGGCTTTTTTTTTTAACCCAATTGTTTAAATGTCCAGTTTCACACAAACGATTTGCAATGTAATTTAAAAAATTGAAATGTAATGCTTCATACATTTGTTCAGTGTTTAACAATTAGAGAGCATTTCACAGCTATTGTTAGTCTCCAAGTTGTTAACTTAAAAGATATAATACCTGAATAGCTCTTATTCATTTCACAACGTTTAAATAGCAGTAGGGAAAAGCTGGAGCAGAAAATCCATCCAAACCAGATAATTGTACTACCTTTAAATTTTAAATTTGATCCTTTACGCCTCAGTTTCCCCTAAGATACATTTGAAAAACACACTGCCTGCCAGGATTGACAAGGTATTTGAGTATTTTGTTTGCCTGATCAAAGAGAGCTCAACAAAGAAGGGAAAGCCCATTGACTCCTGCTGGGAAGAAAGTGACTTCATTAGCACATCATAGGGGTGCCCCTTTGAAAGTGTGTTAAACTGTGTTAACAGTTTGGTTTAGAGGTGGGAGTGTGACTGGTTTAAACTTGTCTCATTAATATACTAGTGTGATTCTGAGTTGGATTTTGCAAGCCTGTTACAGTATTGCCCCATTGCTCTCCCTAGAATTCCTTACAATTTCTACTTCTCCGCGGCTGACTGTTATCAAGGCTCTGTTCTTGAGTGATTTCTAGCCCTAGGACTCTTCCTTTGTTTCAGTCATCAAGAACTGTTAGCAGCTCATTTTCCCAAAGAAGGGCCATTTCGATGTATTCTGTTGTTTCAGCAGCCCTTTGTCTTCCCCTGGAAGAAGAAATGAACCCCCATGCTTTCCAGAGAGGCTGGCACTCAGAGAAGCATATTGCTTTATGTGATGAGAGATGTAGGAGGAGGCCCAAGTGACTGGACACACACACCCTAAGGGTTATCCGTGCAACCAATAATTAAGTTCTTAGAGGCTGATTACTTTCTGTTGCTTAGATGCAAAGCAAACAGAAGTGTCGTACACAGGATAAAAGCCAAAGAGCTGAGTATGTGTAAACCTCTTTTGGAAGATTTATTACATGTCACAATGTGGCTATAACTTATTCTCATCTGTCCCTCTTGGCACTTACCAACAGTGATGAAAATGGAGAGTCTTTACTCAGGGAACTCTTGACTGCATTACTATTAAATTATTTGCATATTGGTAGCACAGAGGAATCCTGGGATGGCATTTTTCCAAGTTTCATTACCCTAACCCTCACCACTCAATAAGAGTTCCCACAATCCCAGTGAGGTGGAGAGAAAGCAGTGGAGCTATTTGCCTTCTGAGTATTTTCACCGTTAACTAATGAAGAATTGCAGGTAAATGACACTAACTGAAAGAATGGAAGGATGGAGGGATAGATGGATGGATAGAACGCCCCAACAGTTTATTAACAAAGCAAAGTGGTTCATTGGAGAGGGGTTGGGGGGGCATTTAAATGAATGAGCACAATTGTATTGCAAAGCCACAGAGCCCCCTATTGGTAATACAATATAGATTATCTTGGTTACTGCCGTTCTGTTTTGATGAACAGTTTCATCATGGAGTATTTGTTATGTCACAGACAGACAGATGACCATGAATCAATCTTTCTCCATCCAATCGCATGCCTTTTGCTAACTACAAAGTGTCCACCTGCATATGCACTACAGTATACTCACCTCAACAACTAGACTTACAAAAAGTTCAGCACAGACCCCATAGCATCATGATTTTCTCCATCTTACTAGGTTTAAAATTACTAGTATTTTTATGAGTTATTTTTAACATTGTTAGCTTGACTTTTAAAGACCTAACCTTCCCCTACCTCACTTACAAATGAGATCTAATTTAAAGTGAATTTCTGCCTTTCAGACCAATTAGGGTAATGTTTCCTGCTTTCCTCTTTCATTTAGAATCTTCCACCTTGTTCTTCTATCAACACATTAATGCATTTCATTAGCAGAATGAATATAGTTTGGGATAGGATTGGAGAGAACTAAAGGTCTTCTAAAATCCTTAGTAGCTTCCCCAAACAACCCCAAGTTAAATAATCACTTAATTATTTAAATGACAAGAGAATTAGCAAATGTGTGTTTGAAAACATCAACTCAATATTATTTGCATTGATCTATACCACAGACTTTAAATTTTAAGTGTATTTACTAGGGAAATGCGGCCTCCAGACAAGTGCCCTGAATCTGCTCTCAACTACATTGTTGCTCCGAATCTCCATCAACATGAAAATTCTGGAGCCATTGATTTTGTTTTTTTCTACCCTGACATGTCTCTTTATTTCCTCATGTGCAGTACAGCAGCAAAGTCTTAATCCTGCTCATGCTTAGCTGAGGGCAGAATTAACCCTATTCCTACATCTATTCCATTTCATCATGCTTTGATCCAATTAGTCTTTAACTCAAAACTTACTGTTTTAGAAATTCTTCCTCATCGAACCCTAATCCTTGATTTACCCACAAATTCATACGATCTCTTCCTTGTTAATTATACAAATTCTAGAATATTACAGCAAACATTTGTTAATTAACTGAAGCACAACAGAATGCCTAGATAAAATATTTATGTTCCTGTCACTTTTTCAGTCTTTTCTGAATTCTCATAATCTTGTACCCTATAAATACTGTTGTTCCCTAATTTGTTGTTTTAAAATTTTTCCTTTCTTTGGTCTTGTATAATCTTCCTTGAAAACATCAACCACTCTTATAGCCTCTTTTAACTATTGCCGATATACAGATAATTCCCAATGCCTCCTCAATATTTTCATCAGGATATACCAGAATTCCCTTCAACTCAATAAATCTATTTATTCAGCATTTATTAAGAGACTCCTGGTTCAGGCCATGATAGAGTACCTAGTTTTGTAATTAAATTCCCACCATAAACAACTAAAAAACTTAGAAAAATATATATGAGGGAACTGTTTTTAGGCATTTGATAGCAATTGAGACAAGGCTACAACCCATGAAAAAAGTCAGGCTCATGGGTGAGCACCATTACCACCTGTCAGAACCTTGGACATCTCCTGAGTTGACCTTATTCTGAGACTGCTTACAGGATGTCTGGCTGAGAGCAGGGGCTGGGAAAGACTATAGAGTGCTTGACAGAATCAGTTCTGTTATGCCAAGATTAGGGCTATTGCTGGGAAAGCCTGAAACCCTGACATATGATGATCATCTGAATGTATGTACCCAAACATTTGGGCTCCCCAAATCCTCTAAATACTTAGATCCTATACAGGTGGCCTTTTATGCATGTGGGGAAACACTGTAGAGTCCTCTCTCCCACAAGGAAACAGGGTCAGCTTCAGGATTTTCCCCACTATCTTCTTTTCTGCACGTCAGGCCAAACTTTGATTTAAGTCATAGCAAAAGCAAGTCAAAGATCTACTGGGCTTGATTAGTGAGGAAAGGGACTATACTTAAAAAAAGAAAGAACAAAAGAAAAGAAAGGAAAAAGATGTTCAATAATTAGCCAGCATTGATGGCGAAAAGCCTGTGTAGAGTACTCACAACTGAATTTTGAAGGTTCTTGATCAAGAGGACAGGACATAACACTAAAAAAAGGAGAGTTTATTAATTCTCCCAGGGTATGACTTTAACCCTTGGCAAGGACTCCAGAGAATGATGCAAATTTGTTGCTTTATAGTGGCTTTCAGAAGTTTAGAGAAAGTGATGGCCCATGATAATTGAAGTTGCAATGCTTGAACTGCCATGCGAGACAATGGGGAAAGGGATAAAAAACCTCAGGGAGGTGGGCAGGCTAGAATGGCTATATTATGTGAGACCAGAAGACCCACCAGAGGATTATGTTCCACAGAAACATAATTATGTTCCAGATTATGTTCCAGAGAAAATGTCATTCAGCAAGCCCATCAGGAATCCACTGGTGTGAGGGATACCAGAATCAATAATAAGTTCAGTGGTGGCTCTGTTCCTCAGGCCAAGTTAGATTCTAGGAAATGCTGTCACAGAACTTAGTTTGTAAATGATAAGATTTTATAAAACACATGAGCTTCTGGGAGTGGAAGACAGATTCTGCAAAGATTCTGGGACCTGCCACTTCAGCAAATTTCTAGTGCTCAATCATAAGGGCTATCCCAGGACAATCGCACCAACGTAAAGGCTATTTACTGTATCTTTCATCACCCACCACAAAGAACCACAATACCCAATTGGCCTCTTTGGGTTCTGGAAGCAGCACACATTCCACATCTAAGAATACTCTGGCCCATGTAGTGAACTGATAGACTTGAATGGGGTCTGGAATAGAAAAGGACTCTACAGCAAGTCCAGGCTGCAGTAAATAAAACCGGCAGTTTGGGACTTAAAATCCAGCAGACTTTATGATTTTGGAGGTTTCAGCAGTGTAAAATATGCAGTATGGATTTTATGACAAATTCCAGTGGGAAAATCACAATTCAAGCCGCTAGAGAAGTCATGCCATCTGCAGCAAAAATACAAAACAAAACAAAACTATGTTCCTTTAAAAAAGCAGCTTCTGGTATGGTACAAGATTCTTAGTTTATCCGTTTGTTTAAAATTTCCTATGAGCTCAATTATATTGGACCCACCAAGTCATGTAATCAAGTGGTCCCAGCAGCAATCCATCACAAATTGAAACTGTATGTACTAAGCAAAACCAGAAGGCATAAGTAAGCTATGTGAACAGCTTACTCAGAACCACATGTCACTCACCATGGTTGTTTCACCACAGTTCCTTCAGTTTATTCATACCTATGGCCATGTGAAAGATTCTACCTAATCAGCTGAAGGAGGGAAACAAAGCCCAGTGAATGGGTTGACTAGGTTAATGGAAGGATTGGCTCCGTATGTGGTATAAGCTGAAAATGATATGCCTGCTCTATAGTTATTCTTAGAGGTGGCCTTGAAAGATATTGGTGAGGCAAAATTTTCCCAATAGGTGGAACTTTTAATGCTGTTTATGTCTATGCATGCTTTGGTAAAAGAAAAGTGTTCTGAGTGGAAAATGGCTTAGCTAGCTTGCCAAGGAACTTATAGAAATAAATTGAAAGATCAATAACAAGAGAGTCTGGAGAAAAGGTTTCTGAAGGATATATAAAAATAGGTATAAGGTGAATATTTTTATAATAAAAACTAATGCCCACAGAAAACACCAACTATGGAACAGGCACTGAAAAACCGAGCAGACAAGATAATTCAGAAAGTTGTCTTAAGTCAGCCTTTGTCATTAGCCACTTAGAACTAGCTAAAAAGGCACCCGGAAGGATTGACCACAGTGGCAAAGACTTAGGTTATGTATGGGACTAATAGCATGGAATACCACTTACCAAGGCTAATATAGCTACTGTATCCTCTCATCAATTTTCCAGAAATAAGACTGACACAAAATGTGGCACTATTTCTGAAGGAGATACCATCACTCGGTGACAAGGTGACTACTTTTGGCTCCTCTTATCTGAGGATGACAAATGACATTTTTATTGGATGTGAGTTTGAATTCTGCTTTGTAGGACTTCAGCCAAAACTATAATCTGGAAGCCTACAGATGTCTAATTTACAGCTGTGATGGCCAATATTGTGAGTTAAGTTTGCTACACCATGGTACCCAGTTTTTGGTCAAACACCAGTCTAGATGCTGCTGTGAAGGTATTTTTTAGGAACAATTAACTTAAATTAGTAGATTTTGAGTAAAGCAGTTTACCTTCCTTAATGTTGATGGGCCTCATCCATTCAGCAGAAGGCATCAAAAGAAAACACTGAAGTCTTCTTCAGTGTTTATAGAATTCTTCCTATAGACAGTCTTTGGACTCAACACTGCACCATCAACTCTTCTCTGAGTCTCCAGCCTGCTGGTCTTCCCTGAAAATTTGAGACTTGTCAGTCCCCACAATTATATGAGCCTGTTCTTTAAAATATCTGTCTCTGTCTCTCTGTCTGTTTCTGTCACTCTCTCTCTCTACACACACACACACACACACACACACACACGATATGAAAGTATCCAAATATTGGGATCCACTAGTCATATCTGGTACAACGTACCACCCAGAATTAGCTAGCCTTAGAACATTGGAATGACCTGCCAGAGGTAATGCTAGAAGCATCAGCTCAGAAGTAATATTCTGTGAGGATGGGCTGCCATCTCTTAGGATGCAGCATCCATATTGAATTAGAGACTTATATAGCACTGTGTCCCCCCAAGAAAAACATGCATGCATACATGAACCAGAAGGTGGAAGTAGAAGTGGGTCTACATATATACCATCATTCCTAATGATCCACTGTAAGACTTTGAGATTTCCCTTACTACAACTCTGGATTCTGTACAGTTTGAGCTCCTGATCCCCAACAGGGTCATATTCTGGCCAGTGGACATGTGTAGCAATTGACCTATATTCTTTGATTGCCATCGGGGCACTTTGGAATGCTGAGATCAGGGAACAACAGACAAGAAGAATAGTTATCATCTTGTCAGGGGCAATTGATCCTTACCAGTAAGATGAGTTAGGATTATTCTTAGATAATGGACCAGAGAAAAATATTCATGGAATCTACTTGGATGTCTCTTGGTACTCCATTGCCTGACAGTACATGTGAATGAACAAATGCAGTAACTCTATTCTGAGAAGGGTTTTGTTACATGTAACTCAAACACCCCTAGGTCACTCCACTAGTCATGGAAACCATGACAAACCTCAGAAATAACACTGAGGATGAGGGTTATTTAAATCATTGTGGAAGAGAGACTATGAACACCAGTTGTGGTCCCAAGAACAACTACAGCAGTGGTGGTTATAGTTGTCCCACTAACCTCATGCTTTTTTTCCACCCTGGAAGAGAGGTCCATCGGAACCCTGAAGGGGCTACAACCTAAATACATAAAAAGTGAATCCATGTAATGCAAGACATGGATCATGTTAGTCATAGAGTTATTCCTCTCTGATCTCTCTTTGAGGAGAATTCATCATTCAGTTGTATTGAGTATATTTAGCTAACAGCCTCCAACTGCAGTGCTTTAAGGATGCACTTCAATGTTCCAGCCAAGGCTATGTTTTTGCCAGGCAGCACCAAACTAATGATTAAACAGAGCAGGGGTATTATAACCTGGCTATTTCTCACTAACATGGGACTTCTCAAACAGGTAGAATTTGCTTCAGAGCTCTCCAAAGAGTTAGTCAAGGTTGTGTCAGATTTGTATCATGGGATGAGGCTCTTCCTGCCCAGGTCTTTTTCTTTCTTAATTTCTACTCACAGATGTCAGATCAGCCTCACAATCTGACATACCTGCCTTCTGCCTTTTTATCTTTCACAGGAGTTACCTACTTCTCCCATCCTCCTATAAACATTTTGTGCTCCTTAATCTTGCATCAATGTCTGACACACTATGGAAGCCAGAAAATATCTTTAGAGTGCTAAGGAAAACAACTGCTAAAATCTAGCATGCTATCTCCAGTGAAATTATCCTTCAAATGAGAAGCTAAAATAAAGACATTCTCAGACAAAGGAGAAAAAGCTGAGAGGATGTGTCACTAGCAGCCCAACATTACAAGAAGTACTAAAGGATTTCCTTCAGCTGTAAGGAAAATAAGCCAAGATGAAAGCAGAGAGGTGAAAAGAAATAAATGGCTCTGGAATGGTAAATAAATGGATAAACATGAAACTATTTACTATTTGGAGCAACAATCATAATATTTTGTGGGGGTTTTTACATTAGGATGAAAGGCATGACAAAATTAGCAAAATATAAAAAATGAAAAAGAGACGAGACTGTATTAAGTGGAGACAACTGGTAGAAAGAGCTTACATTGTTTAAGATGTTCTAAAAGTACTAATTTAAGCTATACTGTAATAAGTTAAAGAAGTAATTTCTTGGATAACCACAAAATAATGATACTAAAAGTTATACCCGCCCCCCAGGAAAAAGCTAATAGAGGAATAACAAAAATATTTAATCAATACAACAGTAACAAATAATATATGGAACAATAAGACCAAAAAGTAAGATGTTAGACTTAAACATAACCATGTCATAAATACACTACACATGAATTGATCAAAAATCCCTATTAAAACACAAGGATTATCAGAGTGGATTTTAAAAGATCTAATTGTATATTGTTTACAAGAAGTGTACTTTAAATATAAAAGTAAAGGTATATTGAAAATAAAACAATGGACAAAAAGGTTTTCCATGTAAATACTTACCATAAGAAAGATGCTATTACCGTATTAATATTAGACAAAACTGCATTGAATGCAAGAAATGTTACAAGACATAAAGAAACACTTTGTAGAGATAAAAGTCCTAGTTAATAAGAAGATATATAAGCCTAAACTACTATGGACCTAATAGTAAAGATTTAAAATATATAATGCAAGAGTTAACAGAACTAAAAGAATAAACAAGTATATGCACAAGTTCAATTGGGCAGTTTAACACACCTTTCTCAGTAACTGAGAGTATAAACAGGTAAAAAATTTAGTAAGGATATAAGATTTGAAAAATATAACACACTCAAGTTTTAACTGATGAATATAAAACACTGCAAGATTTCAACCCAGTTGTCTCAATAACTAAGAGAACAGCAGACAAAACTCCCAAAGGTAGACTCAGAATAGCCACTACAATATTGAAGGATTACAAAGTTGGAAGACTGACACTCTCTGACTTCAAGATTTACTAAAAAGCTAAAAATCAAGACAATGTGGTATTGGTGAAGGAACAGACAAAACAGAGAGCCCAGAAGTAGGTCCGCATAAGTATAGTCGACTGATCTTTGACAAAGGAAAAAAGGGCATCTCAAAATAGAAAAAGTAGGCTTCCCAACACATGGTGCTGAAACAACTGGATATCTGCATGCAAACAAAACAAACAAAACAAAAGCAAAGAAAGAAAATAAAGAATTTAGACACAGATCTTATGTTTGTCATAGAAATGAATTCAAAATGGATTCTAGATCTAAATGTAAAATGCAAAATTATAAGCTCCTAGAATTTAACATTAAGAGAGAATCTGGGTAATTGTGAGTATGGCAATGGTTTTTTTTTAGATAAACCACCAAAGGCATAATTCATGAAAAAATAACTGATAAGCTTGAATTCATTAAAATTAAAAACTTGTGCTCTGTGAAAGACAATGTCAAGAGAATGAAAAGACAAACTACAAACTGGGAGAAAATATTTGCAAAAGACACATCTGATAAAGCAGCATTATATATTTTATAATATACAAAGAACTCTTATGACCCAACAATAAGAAAACAATCCATTTAAAACATGAGCCAAAGACATTAAAAGACTGCTCACCAAAGAAGTCATATAGATAGCAAATAATCATGAAAAGATGCTCCACATGATGTGTCATCAGCGAAATGCAAATTAAAACAATAGCAAAATATCACTCCAGACCCGTTAGAATGTCCAAAATCCAGAGCACAAGACACCAAATGCTGGGAAGGATATGGAGCAACAGAAACTCATTGCTGGTGGAAATGCAAAATGGTTCAGCCTCTTTGGAAAAACAATTTGGCAGTTTCTTCCAAAACTAAACATACTCTAACCACACAACCCGGCAATTGCATGTCTTGGCTTTTACCCAGAAGAGTTGAAAATTTATGTCCACACAAAAACCTGTACGTGAATATTTATAACAGCTTGATTCATTATTGCCAGAATTTGGAAGCAATCAAGATGTCCTTCAGTAGGTGAATGGATAAATAAACTGTGGTACATCCAGACAAAGGAATGTAATTCAGTACTAAAAATAAAAGCTATAAAACCATGAAGACATGGAGAAACTTTAAATACACATTACAAAGCGAAAGAAGTCATTCTGAAAAGGTCACATACTGTATGACTCTATATAACATTTTGGAAAAGGAAAAACTATGGAGACAATAAAAAAGATCAGTGGTTGGCAGGGGTTGGGGGAAGGAGGGATAAAGAGGCAGAACAAAGAGGATTTTTTTAAGGTAGGGAAACTATTCTGTAGGTAATTATAATGGTGGGTATATGTCAATATACATTTGTCCAAACTTATGAAATGTACAACATGGAGTGATTCCTCTTGTAATCTGTGGAGTTTGGATGTAAAAGATGTGTCAACGTATTCTCATCAACTGTAACAAATGTGTTACACTCAGGTGTAGGATATTGAGTGTGGAGAAGGATGTGCATGTATATGGATAGAAGGTATAAAGGAGCTCTGTAATTTCTACTCAGTTTTTCTCTAAACCTAAAACTTCCCTAAAAAATAAAGGATATTTAAAAGAAAAAACAAGTTAATTGCCTAACCCCCCCCCACGAAAATCAATAAGAATAAGATTTGAAGAACTGACAAACCAAATTTATCTAGTTGACATATATAGAACATCATATGCAACAACCACAAAAAGCATATTCTTCTGTGGTGCACATAACACATTTACCAAAATAGACCATATTCTGTCCTTAAAATAAGCCTTGACAAATTCCTAAGGATTTAAGTCACATTCTGATCATCGAAGTATTTACATTAGAACTGAATAAAAGATAGACGACTAGAGAATCTATAAATATTTAGACATTAAGCAACATACCCCTGCGAAAGACTTAATTCAGAGAAAAAATCACTAGGGAAATTAGGAAATATTTTGATCTAAATGATAAAAAAATACAACATGTCAAAATTTATGCAATGCAGCTAGAGCATGCTGAGTAATAATTTTGTAGTTTTATATGCATGCATTACAAAAGAAGGATCTAAAATCAATAATTTAAGCGTCTTTCTCAAGAGTGAGAAAAAGAACAGCAAACTAAACTCAAAGAAAGTGGAAAGAAAAAAAATAATTAGGTAAGAGTAGAAACAGGCATACAATAGAGGCAGTCAACAAAGCCAAAAGTTGGTACTTTGAAAAGATTAATGAAATTCATAAACAACTAGTAAGATGGACAAAATAAGGGGTTGGGAGAGAATAAGAAGCATAAATTATCACTATTCAAAGTAAAAAAAAAAGGAAAACTATATTGTAAAGATATTAAAAAGGTAATAAGTGATTTTTTAAAGAATTTACATTTGCTAAATTATTAAAAATCATGAAATGGGAAAAAAATCCTTTGAAAACACAAGTTACCAAAACCAGCACAAGATGGAAAATCTAAAGTGTTGGATGTCTTTAAAAAAATTTTTTTTAATGTTTATTTTTGAGAGAGAGAGACCGAGTATGAGCAGGGGAGGGGCAGAGGGAGAGAGGGAGACATAGAATCTGAAGCAGACTCCAGGCTCTGAGTTGTCAGCACAGAGCCCAATGCGGGGCTCAAACTCATGAACCATGAGATCATGACCTGAGCTGGAGTTGGATGCTCAACTGACTGAGCCCCCCAGGCGTCCCTGAACTGTTCTATGTCTCTTCAAGTGTTTTTCTCCAAGTTAAAATCTATTGATTCAATACCATTCTAATCAATTTAGAACAGTTGGGGGGGGGGTAGTAAGTGGGAAGTGACAAGCTTATTCTAACATTTGTATGAAAAGCTAGCAACCTAGAATATTCAAGATAATCTTAATAAAATTCAAAATTAGAGGGCTTACTCTACCAGATTTCGAGATATAGTAATTAAGGCAAATATACCAATGATATCAAATTAACAAACCAAAAGTAAGCCTACACATATATGGTCCTACTGCAAGCTGGTGACAGTAAAGATGATCTTTTCAATAAATAGTTCTGGAGCAGTTGCATTTGTCTATGGGATATAAACAAATCTCAAAGCTTTCTGTACACCATAAAGAAAAATAAGTTTGAAGTGGATAACAGACCTGAATTTGAAAGTTAACAAATCAAATTTCTAGAAGAATTACAGAACAATATCTTTACAAACTTGGCTAAAGATTTCTTAAAAGTACATAAAGAGATGAAAGGAAAAAAAAGAATGGGACTCAGTTAAGAACATCTGTTCATCGGGGCGCCTGGGTGGCTCAGTCGGGTAAGCGTCCGACTTCAGCTCAGGTCAGGATCTCGCGGTCTGTGAGTTGGAGCCCGCGGGGCTCTAGGCTGATGGCTCAGGGCCTGGAGCCTGCTTCGGATTCTGTGTCTCCCTCTCTCTCTGCCCCTCCCCCGTTCATGCTCTGTCTCTCTCTGTCTCAAAAAAATAAACATTAAAAAAATTTATAAGAACATCTGTTCATCAAAAGAAAGGCAAACCACATCTGAGAAACTTTATTTGCAATACATCTGACAAAGGAGTTGTATTCAGATATGTAGAGAACTCCAACAAATCAGTGGGAAAAGACAACCTAGTAAAAAGTGCAAAAGAATTGAAAAGGCAATTAATAAAATATGATATCCAAATTGGCCAATAGGTACATAAAAATGTGCTCAACATTATTGGTCAATAAGGAAATGTAAATTTCATCTACAAGGAGGCCACTATAAAGCCACCAGAGTGGCTAAAATCAATCACTGACAATATGAATTACTGGCAAGGATACCGAACACGTGGGACTCCTAAATTTAGCTTTTGAGTGTATCAATTGCCCCAGCCAATTTAGGAAGTAATGAAAGTTGAAAAACTAATCTTATACCTATCCTATGACATACCAATCCAATGCCTACATGTATACTCAAGAAAATGGCATAAATATCCACAAAAAATGAGTACAAAAATGTTAATAGTAACTTTATTCATAGAAATTAAAAACTATAAATAGTCCACATGTTCATGAAGAAGAGAATGGATAAATAAGTCATGTCATACTTATGCAATGGGATTCTATACCATAATACAAAAGAATGAACATAGAACAGTATGGGTGAATCTCAAAAACATTGTGCCAAATATAAGAAGTCAGACACAAAAAAGTAAATACTGTTTGGCTCCACTTATAGACTCCCTATGTAGTTCAAAACCAGCAAAATTAATTTATTGCATTAAAGTTAGAATGGCAGTGACCTGGTAGGGAGAAGGTGTTGATTAGGAAGGGGCATGAAGAAACCCTCTGGGAAGTTGGAATTATTCTATACCTTCATCTGAGTCCCAGTTACATGGAGGTATACAAATGTAACAGTTATTGAGCCCTACACTTAAGGTGTGTGTGTGTGTGTGTGTGTGTGTGTATGTAATTTCTCAATTTATTTATATTTATCTATTTATATTTCTCAATCTATTTATAATAAAATGAAAACACACATATACAAATATATACAAATATTATTTAATCATTATTCATCACTTAAATTGTGGTTGCCACTGAATTTGAAGTTAGGACTCACAAATATGAATGAACAGTGGCGCCTGGGTGCCTCAGTTGGTTACATGCCCAACTCTTAATTTTGGCTCAGGTCTCTGCATTGGGATGCTCCCTGCTTGATCTTTCCCTACCCTTTCTCTCTGCCCCTCCTCTGCTTTCTCTCTCTCTAAAAAATAATAATAATAACAAAAAACATGAATGAACATCCTACCACACATTCTGGTGGTGGGGTTGTGAAGACAGGTATTTAAACAGACAAATCAGAATATCATATCATAAATTCTTTTTCAGAGTCATCATTATGTTGCTGAGGTAATAACTAGGATGACAAAAACCAAGTCTTTGTGGGGGCTGATGGCGAAGGCTTCACTCGAGAACAAATTTTGAGCTTGGAATTTTATATTTTATTTTATTTTATTTTATTTTATTTTATTTTATTTTATTTTATTTTATTATTTTTCAGCTTGGAATTTTAAATGAAATAGAAATGTTCTGGGGAGAAAGAAAATAGAGTAGGTGGAGTTTGCTTTTCCAGATGGATATATAAAAAGGTGAGATTCAGGGCAAATAAGTGGGGTTCATAATGCTAATGAAATTAGTGACCTGGATTATATCCAGATTACAAAAGGCTAAATAATTTAACACTAATGATTCCTAGGCATGAGTTAGGTGTGTTTAAATAACTGTGGAGTCTTCTTTATTTTATTTTTTAAATTTTATTAATGTTATATTTATTTTTGAGAGAGACACAGAGCATGAGTGGAGGAGGGGCAGAAAGAGAGGGAGACAGAATCTGAAGCAGGCTTCAGGCTTGTAGCTATTAGCACAGGACCCGATGCTGGTCTTGAACTCATGAGCCTCTAGATTGTGACCTGAGCCCAAGTCAGAAGCCCAACTGACTGAGCCACCCAGGCACCTATGGAGTCTTCCTTCTCCTTCTCCTTCTCCTTCTCCTTCTCCTTCTCCTTCTCCTTCTCCTTCTCCTTCTCCTTCTCCTTCTCCTTCTCCTTCTTCTTCTCCTTCTCCTTCTTCTTCTTTTCTTAACGTAATTTATTGTCAAATTGGCTGACATACAGTGTGTAAAATGTGCTCTTGGTTTTGGGGGTAGATTCCCGTGGTTCATCGCTTACATACAATACCCAGTGCTCATCCCAGCAAGTGCTCTCCTCAATGCCCATCACCCATTTTCCCCTCTCCCCCATCCCCATCCATCCTCAGTTTGTTCTCTGTATTTCAGAGTCTCTTATGGTTTACCTCCCTCCCTCTCTGTAACTATTTTTCCCCCTTTCCTTCCCCCATGGTCTTCTGTTAATTTTCTCAAGATCCACATAGGAGTGAAAACATATGATATCTGTCCTTGTCTGACTGAGTCTTCTTTATAACATGCAAGTTACTCCAGAGATCGTCATGCCCCTCTTGTACTTTCCATGCCTCCACCTTATCGAACACTCTCATAGGGAGCCACTGTAACTCCAACAGGAGTACATCAAGTACCACCAGTGTTTTGGGGACAGGAAGAAAAAAGATTGAAAATAAATGTTTTAGGACAAGGCTGTGGTAAGCCAAGAAAGGAAAGATGAGGCTCTCATCAAAGGCAGAAACAGAATTTTCAAGCTATTTCTGAATAAACACAATAGGAGTAAGAATCTGATTGGTGGTTGGAGACAGTCACTCTTCCAATCCTGAAGAATAACATCCTCGTATATTTCTTGTATATTTCTGGTTTCCACCTTGTTACCAAATTGGAACAGACACTCCCTGAAACACTCAGTTCTTAGTAAAAACAATATTACATGAATTATAAATGTAATGAGAATCTTTCTCAAAGTGTGTATTTTTAATGTTCACTATGTTCCTCTTTGTACCCGACAAATGCAACTCTGAAATAGTCCTCTGGTTTTGTGGCAGGGTTTCATACAATCACAAGGAGATATAAATAGTCTTCTATCTGGCTTTTTTTTTTCACATGTCTTACTTTTTCCATACAATTTATGTTATCCTGAGAAGTTGGAGATTCCTCACCTTTCATCTGTAAAAATATTCTGTGTTGTCAGACTGTTTGAGCAGTACATTTGACAGGCTTTCATGTTCCATCTTTCCTATTAAAAATTGCACCATGAATAAATACTGCCCCCAGTAGTTAGTTAAAATAGTATCCGGCCACCTTTCACCCCTTTTTGCTCACAAAGTAATCTAAACCTAGCACATTAAGGGAGAGATCAAAGTGATGTTGCTGTTTTATGTACAGTAGGTGCAGCTGGCTCATTTGTGAGTTACCCCTCTCTAGGGCAGAGATAAGGCATGCAAACAGTTAGTTGTGGCCTTTCACCCGCAAAATCGAGTTCATAGTAAAATATGTGTGATGCACAAAAGAGATAAATAGGAAGAGATGTAGAAATTAACATAAAGAAGGAAAAGAGACAGATTTAAACATTTTCCAGATATTAAAATGTCACAGTATTTAAAATGAACAATTATGACAGAATCTAAATTTCTTTATGTGTGCTACACGGGGAAGAGGCCATATTATCTCTGTCCAATAAACGCAGGACAGACAGACAAGGCATGATGTAACCTCTATTCACATGTTAACCTCTAAAACTACCCTGCTAAGCAACTTCTGAAAAAGTCTTTTCTAAATCTGAACCTGATTTATCTCCCAAGTTATGAGCTTCGTCACCAGAGAGTCTAGTTCAAACATCAAACATTGTTCTTCGAAGGAAGAAAGTAACTCCCCCACTGTCAATGTAATTTTATCCCAGTGGCTGAGGATCACATTTTCCATTGTGGAGCACATTTTGCTTTTTCTTTTGTCCTCCTCTCCTTTTATAGAAAAGTCACATTAACGCCAGCCAGGATGTGGAATGCAGATGTCCAGCCACTTCAGGGATATTCAGGGAGATGGCAGGTATGACTAACGCAGGCAATGTACTTTTCTTGCCATATTTCTTTTGAGGATGCCTTCAGATTTGCGCCATATTGTTGATTTTACAAGCTGTGGAACATGGCACTATATTTAGCCCAATATTGTCTTCCAAGAGCAGACAAAAGGTTTTTTTTTTTTTTTATTCTACTATACCACAGAGGTAAGCCCAGGCATGCCAAACAGTTTTAAAATGTTATGAACCCTGTGAGGACAACCCGGGTCCTAGAGGAAAGACATTCAGGATACTTTAAAACATTTGATCTAGGTCTTTCACTTCCTATGAGACATGTTACCAAGTCACCTTCTGGTAAAACTTGGGGATAAATAAATCTGTGAGAGGTTTATTTCTGTTTATTCTATGTTTTACCATCACTCGTTTCTGCCCTCAGTGCTCTTTTCCAAACAGAGTTTATGATCTCTTACCCTCAGAGCACATTTGCAAAAGGATGAAAAGGTGTGTTCCTTCTCTTTTGAAAATGCCTAAACTTTTAGAAGTGATCACGCAAAGAGCCTTCCTTTTGGAAGGGAGAGAAAAGAGTGGCTTGCCTTTAAGGTTGACCAAGAAGGAACTGAAAGCTAGTTCGGTCAGTCAGCCTGAGAAGAAATCTGAGGTCTCCAGAGTAATGAGAACTTGAAAGTCAACTTGTGCCAGCCATTCATGGAGATAAGACTGCAGAGCGTTGGGGTTTATTCTGGGAAGAATTTCTGGAAGCCACCAAATCCTGGGCACAGGGTGGATTTGTTTTGCCAAAGATTCAGGTGTCACCAGATTTGAAGATTCAAAAAGAGCCAGTGTCAGCCTGTCATTTGCTTCAAACAGATTTTCCTAACCATTACCCTTGACTCTCAAACAGAATCATCATTCCAGACAGCCTGGTCTATACATGTTTCCCAGAGCATAACTGTTTGCTGCTTAGAGTCACATGACTTTGATTCGTGACATGGTTTCTCTCTGGGAAATGTCCCACATCTTCTTCCTGTCTGATCTCACCTTCCCAGGACTCCAATCTGAATTCCTCTTCCTCCAGGAAGTCTTCCCAGAGTACTCCGGATTTCAGTAATCTCCCCTTTCTCTAACGTAATCATGTATGCCCTTGCTCCTCATTTTTGAGATTAGTTGCAATAGCTATAATTTTAATGTATTTATTACTATTTAGCTACTTAAATGATGCAAACATGCACAGTTTTCCCGGTTATATATAAAGTTCTTTGAAGGAAGTGACCATGTCAATATCATTCTCTATATTACCCACAGAGCTTTGAGAAGCATTGTGCAGTGGTTAAGAGCACAGATGCTGAAACCAGACTTCTGGGATTAAGTCCTGGCTTAACCACTAACTAGCTGTGTGATCTTAGACAAGTTGTTTAATTTTTGTGCTTCAGATACTTCTTCGGGACAACATAGACATAACAATAGCAATTATTTCAATACAGTTTTGAAAATTAAAAAACTCAATACATTTAAACAGCAGCACTTAACAAATATTTGCCATCATCATAATTATCATTATACTTATTATTATAATTATTCACATTTTCCCTGGAATACCTTCTTTTATTGCATTTACTTATGTGGATTCAATTAGAAAACATTTCTTGAGTTTCTACTGAATGCAAAGCATTGTTCTAGGCAACATCGAGAGAGAAAAAGACATAGGCAACATATTTCCTTCTCTCAATAAATTTAACATGTGAAGAATACCTATCATTTAAGGAAAACTTATTCCATCTCCTTGTTCAGGTCTTCCTGGAAGCTTTCTCTGAATGTGGCACATCACATGGCATAGCTTGCCTAACCAAATTTTTAAACACCTGAGGACAGAGCCTACCTTAAGGTGATTTTATCACTCGTAGTATCCAACAGAATGTTTTTCACATTGTAAGAACTGGGTAAATATTTAGTAATTGATTTAGCTTTATTTTGTCATTGTTTCTTTAGTGCAACTCTCAGGAAAAGCAAATACTAGCCTATTAGAAATACCTTGTTGTTGGAAGAGGTTGAAATTCCATAGTGTTGACCTTCGTGGTAGTACTAATTAGAGGCTCTAAATGATTTCAGTAAAGCCAAGGAATTATGAAGTCAATTTTCAAAAGAATTTGTATATGTGAGATATATACATATATATTATTGTATCAGCATCAAAATAGCTAGTTTCTTTCAAGGATATCACATAGGTTCTATGTTTGAATTTTTCTGCATAGATCTTATGACTTAAGGGCTATTGAAAACTCAAGGCTATCTTAGAACAGTATCTGAAATAACAATGCCCCTAAGTACAACACATTTCATTCTTTATCCTATGAAAAGATAATAAACAACACAATCATGTCGAATTTTTAATTTTCCACACTTTAGTCTGAGTGGTTTGTTTCTTCTATGAGATCTAGGGTTATAACTGTTTTCATAACTTTTAGAATTGTAGCTCTGATTTGGTTATATGCCTTGTCTTTTTATTATTCTATATCTACCATTCAGCATGTAAAAAAGAATTATGAAATATTTGTGGAATGTTGAAAGGGAAAAAATTCCCTTTTATTAATACTCAGAATGTTGAAGGAGAAAAAAGATGATTTGACAAAAGTGTTTCTAACATAAAGAAATCAAAATTCATAGTCAGAATTTGATTGAAATCATATATGTTTTAGCTATGAATTGGAGAAGATAAAATTTAGAATGTAAAATTCAGGGTGTAAGTTTACTTTAGGCACATTTCCTTAGAATTATGAAAACCAAAGTGTTTAATAATATTGCCAAAGTATTGCCTATAAGTTGTAATTATAAAGCAAGGGAATTATGAACAATAACTTACGAATTTACCCGTGCTATTTCAATATTCATTCATTTGTACTTGTATTTGAACATTTCTATGTTCTTGTCTCTCATGACTCTTTATTTGTACATTTAATTAGGACAGGGAAATGAAATCAGCATAAAGCCAATTAAGATAAATAACAAGTCACTGGGTATTGTATGGAAACCAATTTGACAATAAACTTCATATATTGGAAAAAAAATAAATAGTGATATAGAAAGAGCTTATAAACAACCAAACAAAAAAGATAAATAACAAGAGTATACTGTGAAAAGTTTTTATGTTATCTGTATTCCCAGGTCCTAGAATAGTGCCTGGAATATTGGTATATAGTAGGTGCTCAATAAATTGGGAGCTGAATGTTTTTAAATGGACTTTTTGGTAAAAGATGGACATCCTTTTGTTAGATATATTTAAAAGAGGATCCCGGATAAAATTAAAAATAAACAATGAAAGAGTTATACAAACCTACCAGATTAAGTTAACTAAAAATGTCATTTCTCCTCTAACTTTCATTGCTTATGTTCTTTCAATTTCATAAGAAAATTATTTTCTAAGCCAAACTAATATCAAATGTGATCTCTATTTATGAGAAAACCACACAGCGGAAGCTATCAAAGTAGGGTTAAATTTACATTCTGTCAAATCGTTTTACTTTAAGGGTTCTTGGAAGTCAAGCATGCTGGTTAATTCCCCATAGAGATTTGAATGCTCCAAAAACAATTCAGAACTTCCACTCATCTCTGCTAAAAGAAAAAAAGAGCGTAATGAGTATATAGGAGGCGGGATAAGAAATAAAAAGTAAAAATGAAGAACGGCTGTTTAATTAAGGTGACAATGAATCTTTGAATCATCTAGGGACTTAACTGGTCATGGAATAATTCTCTGCGAGTTTTTCCTAGTATCCAGCATATAGACACAAGCCAAATCTAGTTGCAGCATGTTAAAGATGGAACAGAAACACACACACGCACACACGCACATGCACACGCACACACACACAAGTTGAAATAAAATAAATGAAAATTACTTGGAACTATAATGAGACATAAAGAGTGATCGCAAGAACCAACAATTTCTGTTGTTTAATCTTGTGTTTTAAAACTAGAAAGTGTTTTATAATGCTATACAGCTCAACTGGATGACTTGCTACCACCATTCATAAAATGCATTTCTTTCTTATTTGCATAGTGTTTCATGATTTCTGCATTAAATATTTGTTTTCAGTGATTATTTCATTCATCCATTTATTAGCCATTCATTTATCTGTTCACTCAATAAACATTGATGGTGTGCCTATATGAGGAACATTCTTATTAATCCAGATAGAATAGAGATAAATACATGCTTACAGATATACATATAAGGTGCTTGTTGTTGCATTGCAATGGAAAATATAATGGGGACTGGAGAAAGAGATGGAAATAGTAGAAGTTAGTTTTGGAAAAAAGAAACAATTTACTCTCATACAGGAAAAAGTATTGATGATGATATAACCAATCTAGGAGTTGTAAATTCGCAGAAAATAGAAAATTAGTCTGAGATAATGGCGTTTATCAAAATCAACCCTGTGGACATCAGAAAAGAGAGGTAGAAGCATAGATATGAGAAACCAACATTAAAACTGACAGAAAGCCTTGGGGACACTGAAGACCATCTTGGATTGGAGGTGTGTGTTTGATGGTTAACTTGAGTAGGTCACAAGGTGCACATTGGTCAAACATTGTTCTGGGTGTTTCTGTAAAAGTGTTTTTAGATAATATTGATATTTATATCCATAGACTGAGTAAGCAGATTGCCCTCCCTAAAAGAGTGTTGTTTTATCCAACTGTTTGAAGGCCCGAATAGAATAGAAAGATTGGCCTTCCCCTGAGTAAAAGAGAATTAATCGTACCTGACTGCCTTCAAACTCACACACTAGCTTTTCCTTCCCTTGGGCTCAAACTGAAATGTCAGCTCTTCTTGGGTTTCCAGCCTGCTGGTCTTTATTAGAACTGGACCATCTGTGTCTTGGTTCTCAGGGCATCAGACTAAGACTGGAGCTACACCATTGACTCTTCTGGGTCTCCACCTTGTCGATTCACCAGCAGATGATCTTAGGACAGGTCAGTCTCCATAATCATGACAGCCAATTCCTTATAATAAATCTCTCTTCCCCATATATATATATATATATATATATATATATCTCATATATACATATATAATATGCAATATATATGCATATATATTACCTCTATATGTGATACATATACACACATTCTATTGATTCTATTTATATATATGTATATATGTATGTATATATATGTATGTGTGTGTGTGTGTATATATGTATGTGTATACACACACATATCCTGTTGGTTCTATTTCTCTGGAGAATTCTGACTGACACAGTATATGTGTGTATATGCATGTGTGTGTGTGTATATGTGTGTGTGACTTAGGGGTGAAGATGTATTATCAGGAATAAGACTATAAAGTTGGGGGGGGGCAACAAAAACAAAAGTAGAAGTTTAAGATGTTGAATAATTTAAGCTTCATTTTTGGCTCGTCCCATCTGCTCTTAAGCGAATCATTGCTTCAACTATGAAGCAGAAAACAACCATCCAGGGTTGACTAGGTAATATGCAGGCTGCTCATAAGTATTTACTTATTTTCTCCCACTGCTCCAAGCCCTAACTAAGTTAAAAAACATGGAAGAGTGAAGAGTACTATTTAACAATCTGAAAAGAAGGAAAACATACATCTACATATGGTAATGGACATCAACTGATTTATTGGGTGATCATTTTAGAATAAATACAAATATAAAAACCATTATGTTGTGCACTTGAAGTTAATATAATGTTATATATCAATTATATTTCAATTAAAAAAAAAGAAAGGAAATTATAGGAACAAAACATCAACTAAAAAATTTAAATAAGAGTTTCAAACTATCAACCACAACACAAGAGTGACTGTAAGAGCCATAGAAAATAGCTGAAGTGACCCAGCATACATACAACTTTCTGAAAAAGAACAAATATTAAAAACAATAAGTTTTTAAAGTTTTAAATTAAAATAAGGCTTGAAACTAGCTATACAATCACTCAAAGACAAGAATACTTTCGTGGGAGTCTTGGAGTCAAGGAGAGCAATTCCAGAATACTAGTGGAACAAAACACCCAAAAATAGATGCAAGAATAGCTTTACTTTATCTGTATCACTCATGTCCCAAGGCAGCACAGTTCAATTCCAAGAGAGATTCCCTTCAGCCAACGATTTCTTCTACACAGAAAAGAGAGCACAGTGAGGGAGAGACTAGTTTTCCTAGCTAGGCAGGATATTGCCCAAAGCCTACCCAGAATGCTGAGGTGATTGGCATGGCCGAGTGATTGAGAGCCTAGGAGCAGGGAAGATACGTGTTCTGGGAGTAGGGACTCTGGTTCTAAGCAATCAGGGCTCAGAATTCATCAAAGGGCCAAGGATCCCACCAACCACTTTGTGAATTCCATCAGGAAATCCACCCATGAATGGTGTGGGATGCCTCACCTGTGGACACCTGAGTGGCCTATGGAAAACTCCAATGCTCTGCACACCTCATTCCCCTCCCAACATGGCAGTTTCCCCATGTGCCCCCACAGAAGATGACTGTGTTCCTTTGCAGGTGGCTTGTGAACTTATGCAGAAAGCCAGCCCAACTCTGCAGGATTGGTAGGAGGCACACAAATTTGAACATTTTCCAGGCGCTACTTTAGGGAAAACAAATGAGAGACTGTCAGCACTCAGCTTGATAAAGAAAAAGGCACGTCATCCAAGAATTCCCTCTCCCTGACCCAAACATATCTGTTTTGCTTTTTTCTTTGGTATATATACATATATTTATGATATGGTGTGTGTGTGTGTGTGTGTGTGTGTATGTGTGTGTATTATATATATATATATATATATATATATATATATATATATATATGAAGAGAGGTAAAGAAGAAGCTTTACTTTGGGGAAGTATGACTCATGTAGACTTGATCTGTATGAATAGGGTAATAAAATAGAGGCTATATTTCCCTTTCCAAGTATGAGGGCTGATGGTAGTTTTAATGATGGTGGGGAAAATGACAAGGTGACAGTTTAAAAGGTGAGAAGTTCAATTTGTGCCAGATTTAGCTTTTATGGGTGGCAGTATATGCACATGCCCATGTCACTCAGGCAGCAGCAGACATAAAACTGGAGCACAGCTGAGAAATTATGCCTTGGATAAAGATTTGGAAACCATCTTCATACTCCATACATGTGGTGAGAGCAAGTAAGTGAAGAAGTAACAGAGCACAGATTTCAATCCTGGATCTCAGAGGGATTAACTAGAAGAAAAGGTAAAAATGGTAACTCAATGCCCAGGAATGAAAAGGTGTCCATGAGAGAGGAGAGTTCGATATTATCAATGGCAATGTACAGATTTCGGAAGTTTTAGATCACTAGATTTTGCAGAGAAGTTTGGAGGATTTTTGCAAAGTGGTACATGAAGGGCTTTACTTCATTCCTGTATACTTTTAGATAGAAAATGCTGTCTATTTCTTCCAAACATTCCCTCCGGAAGACTTAGGTCAAAATGAAGTTGATTCTGGTTGCTCTGTTGGACTGAAAGACTGTGACGTGTTCATGTAAGTAAACAATATATCCTTCACAAGGTAGGTGCTAAAAACATTTAATGATTGATTAAATTTAATACAGCATTTATTTAACATCTATATTTCTTCGTGGTCCTACAGAAGACAAGAAGATGAATAAATCATGGTTTTTGCTCTCCACTGACTCGTAGTCTAGTTGCATCAAGAAATATGCTTAATAATAATACAAAGCTGGGTAGGTCATTTTATTGAATGTAAACAGGAAAATATGTTGGATGAATTGAGGAGGTTTTCGGAATTAATGGGAAGCTTAAGAACCAGGCTAGAGCACTGAGAGCCACCACATCCAGAAAGAAAGCTAAAATGCAAGAACCACCACAGAGGAGTGATAGCAGAGTCTGGTGAGGCTTAGGTAAGTTTACTTATGTGCTTAGGTAAAATGACCATTTTCTTTCCAGGGAAGGAGTGTAGGATTGGCCTATCATGGAGCAAGTGCCTTTAGACAGAAGAGTGAAATGGAAAAGCCGTCATTTCAATAATAGAATTCATAATTCCAAGAATAGAATAGGCAATTAGGAAGGGTCAATGAATGTTGGGCAGCAAAATAACAAGTCCTCAGATAATTAGAATCATAATGAATGCACAAACAAAATGCCAAGGGAAGGCCTAGAAGAAAGCACCTGTCCCCCAGTAGAACGATTCAATGGCCATTGAGACGGAATGACCCAGTCAGTTGATGTTAGCCAGGCTTGGCCAATAGCCATTGCATTGTTGGCACAATTGGTGTAAAAGTCTAAGATGGTAGAATGAAGACTATTTATACATGGGTGTAGCATGCACTTACTCACTAAGGTTGAACTAGCCATTGCTCCTAATGATGAATATCAAAGCAGCCAGCCACAGAGATCTAAAGTGATGACAGGAATGAATGCTGGGTCCAGATTTGGCACCATCCCTCAGGGAGATTAAAACAGCCACTGAGAATCAGGTTGATTACATTGAACCCTTCTACTCTAGAAGGTGGTGTTATTCATCTTGACCAAAACAGACACACATTCCAAGTACGGGTTGCTCTTACTTACTATGATGGGGTTTATAGAGTATTTGACTCATCAGCACAAAATTCCATCTAAGAGTGCTCCAACTAAGAAACCACTTTACAGGGGTGCCTGGGTGGCTCCGTCGGTTAAGCGTCTGACTTCGGCTCAGGTCATGATATCACAGTCTGTGGGTTCAAGCCCTGCATCGGGCTCTGTGCTGACAGCTCAGAGCCTGGAGCCTGTTTCCGATTCTGTGTCTCCCTCTCTCTCTGCCCCTCCCCTGCTCATGCTCTGTCTCTGTCGCAAAAATAAATAAAAACATTAAAAAAAATTTAAAAAAAAAAACCACTTTACAGAAAAGGAAGCATGGCAGTGAGTTTATCACCATGGACATGACAATGGATCATATACCGTACCATCCAGAAACTGTTGGTTTGATAGAGTGACGAAAGAACCATTTGAAGGCAGAAGTGAGATAACAATTAGGAGATGATTCCATACATAGAAAATACTGTTCACGTGAAAATACATTTTAAGTATAAAACACTTATAATATGCTATGCTATTGAATATGCTATGTATTCAATAAATAGGATACATGGATCTAGAAGCTATGAACTAGAAGTAGAAGAAGCCCCACTTGGGAAATTGGTGATTCTCATTCTTGGAACTCTGGGCTTCATAAGTTTAGTGTTCTAGTTCCCAAAAGGGAAATGCTTTCATCAGGGAAGAAAATAAGAGTCTCATTAAACTTTAAGCTAAGGCTATTTATTACCTCATCAGACAGAGAGTCATCCTTCCAAGAAACCTGCAGGAAAGGAAAGGAGTAGCCCTACTGTTAGAAGCAACAGACCTTGATCAATAAGTGATAAGGTTACTTTTAAACAATGGGGGTGGATGTTTGGTACTCAGGTGATCCACTGTTATTCTCTCACCCAATTTTATTGGTAAATGGACATGTGCAGCAGCCATGGGTATAGCAACTCCTCAGGACTGAAGTCTGGATCATTTCATCAGGTCAAGTAATGCAGACAAAAAGAGGTGGTAGTCACGAGGCAGGGAAATTGGTAGCAGAATTTAGTAGAGGAAGGAGACAAGGAGCATCGACTGAAGTCTTGAGAACAGTTGTGGAAATGGGCTAGTAAGGCATCCCAGTAACCTTTCTCAGGCAAGTTTCACCCCAAAAAGGGACCTATCAGAATCCTGGAGAAAATGATCCTAGAACTTATCATGCAAAGCAAATGGATCTGATAAGCTCAATGGGTAGACTGTAATAGATGCTGAGGCACTCATTGCCTCAACTGCTGGGAACCTCAGCTAATGCTTAAAGATTCTTAGATGAGTCCTCTGGCAATTGACAGGAGACAGCAGTGTTTCCCAAGGTCACCTCCCCTTCCCACTGACAGCCCAAATCCAATTGCTGTTTGGATAAAGGTCCAACTCTGAAGAATCATTCCAGTTCCAGAATTTTCTATAGGATCCAAGGAGGTATTGTCGTGATTGCATCACAATTCAACTTCCTTCTGCTATTCTTCTTTCACTCCATCACCAGTGTTGATCCTAAGAGCACACCTCAAGAAACATCCAACATGGTAACCTCAGACTCAAAATTTATTTCCCAGGAAACCTAAGTTAAGACAGTTTTCTATTTAGATTTAAAAACATGTAAAAAATTACATAGAGTCTGGGAAAGTTCATTACAAGAGCCTTTCTAATGACAAGGGAGGTGAGTTTTCCTTAGATTATGAATATGTTCAATGTTGCAGAATCAAAATGCAATTAGCATCCTCAATGAAAAGACCTGAATCTGCAGTTAGGGTATTTTGCCCCTTATGGAAGTGGGCACCTAGATGAGGCAGTCTGGGATATCAAAATGTGCCTGAGTGTAATTATTTTAAAAGATTAACATTTTTAGTCACCCGTGAAAGAAATAGGAAAAATTATTATTTTGCATGATTGATTCTTAAAGCCAGTACATAAAGACAAACTTTAAGGAAAATAAAATCAGAGTAGAAATAAATTGTTAGCATAAACATTTCCTTCTAAATCACCCTTAATCCTTACACTGGATTCAAACTGCTTTCAGCATTAATATACTTTGGTTTTTCACCAAAATCCCTCTGGACAGCCTTTATCAGCTGCCAATATGTCTCCATCACAGACCCAAGTAGTCTGTTCACTCTGATTAGACTGTTGGAGCTAATTTAAAGTATGGCCTTTGTTATGTCTACAGCAGTCTAATCAGCTAGGAAGATTCTCTGACACCCTGGCATCCAATCCGTCTCCATGTCATTGAAGCAGAAAGGCAAAGATTATGGCCATCAAAGTATATCTTCAGGCAGAGATATAGCTTTCCAAACCAGTGCTTAGTTGAAATTGTCATGTTTTAAAATCACTTTAAAATCAAAGATATTCAGATATTTCATAGAAATTCCAGGAAGCTTAGAAGTGGCTCCGTTGTTTTATCTCGGCTAGGTCTCATTTCCCTCACTAGATGGTAAGCTCCTTGAAGGAATAGATCATATTCTTCTCAATATTTCCTACAGTATCTTATAGGTAGAATGGCTTTATACAAATTTATGTAACAAGATAATTTACTGGGAAAGTTCTTTGTTACTTTGAATGTCTCTGATGCTCTTTCAGCAGAGCACTCACCTTGGACTAGACCCAATGTTAGGTTCTTTATCTGTATCATCTTATTTACTCTCTACAACCTTAGGAGTGACATTATTATTATTATTATTATTATCCCTGTCGAGACAACCAAAGCACAAAAAGGTTAAATATTTGCCTACATATATCTAGTTGGTGGGAAAAGTGGTATTTAAATACAGACTCTCTGTCTTCAAAGCCCAGAATTTCATCTTCTTACTTCTTGATGGTAGTAGAACTCTCAGAATATTCTCTGAGTATTCGAGTGTGCTCCTGGGTACAGAACAAGTGAGGGAACTGAACTCCCGTTCCTGGCACTCCATGTTGAAAGTCATTTTGATCAGAGAATAACAAGGATAATAAGCGCGGCCCTTCTGATGATATATTTGTTAATTCAGCAAAAATATAAATGATAGCACTTCCTGATTTCCATCTTCCCTACTTCACCTTCAGGTGTTTTTTTTTTTCCTCTCATTTGAACCTTGCTCTCATCCTTGGAGGTGGACTGGTATGCTGCAAAGAACATGAGCCTTGGAATTAAACTAGCCTCATTCCTTTTTTGACTCTACCATTTACTAACTGTGTCCTTGTGCATAGTTTTTAAAATACTTGAATTCAGTTTTCAATAAAATGAGAACAATAAACCCTGCCACATAAAGTTGTTTGGATGATTAAATGACATGACAAACATAACATTCGGAGCCTATGGATGATACTCAATAATCATGAATTCTCTCTGTCCTGCTTTGACTACTTTATTTTCTGATGAAGGGATACATGTGCAATCAGCCATCAAGTCTTAACAGTCTTTCCCTATAGCAAGGAGCAAGGAAGAGCTGCTCAAGCTGGAAATTGAAGATTTCCTATCTTCCATATGTCGAATTGCTTTAATTGAGTAATTAAGGAAGGACCTCAATTACATTTAAATACTTGTCTTGATACTTTAAATACTTGCTTTAGTCCTTTTGTATTTTAAAACCAATACCTTTGATGTTTTAGTACTTGCATCTGGGGATGTTTTCTAGGTTCTGAATTTGATCCCTGTTGTACGGATGTTAAGGCCCATTACTTCAAATACTGTAGGTTTGCTTTTAATAGATCCAAAATAGAAAGGTCTTTATTAACCTGCCGTGAGTTAGAGGTACTGATTCATTTACATAACTGCCGAGCATTCTCTGTCTTTAGTATTGGTCAGACTCTTAAACTTCAGAAGTCTTATAGAAAGAGCACTAAACCAGGAGTTGTGACAACCTGAGTTAGCACATTGGCTCTGCTACTATCTGTCGGCAGCATCTTGGACAAATAGCTCTCTGAGCTCCTCTAGCCGGGTACCATTTCTCATTTATTTGTTCTTTGTACAGAGTCTATCAGAGTACCTAGAACAAGGTAAAAACTACAAAAAACAAAGTTTGTGGAGTCAAGAAATATTTTAATCAATTAGACAATTAGTATAGGAATTGAAAGCTAAAGAGCTTGGCGCATTTTCAGCTGGCTACCTTGCGGTCACTCTTTGGATCTGGACTTGTAACAAATGAGATGAGGAATGGTAATAATTCTACAAATTTCTAACTTCAGTTTTTAACAGTGAACTTCCAAATTTTCAACCAAATCTCTCCAGTCTGTAACAATTCTTTCTACATCTACCCTCCCATCCATTTTGTTTATTTTCCTCTGAAATTCCTCCAAGTTTCCAACCTTAAACAATAGCACTTCAATCTAGTTTAATAGTTATACATTTTTGTATTTCTTTTCTAGGCTGAGTTTGACCCTTACTTATTTGCAACTTTTGTAACTATCTTCATTTACGTCATTAAAATGACAAGCTTAGCGCATTTATAAACAATAGCTTTAAGCAAAAATACAAAACAGTTTTTAAAATAGAGGTGTAAATTGACTTCATAATCAATGAAATCTATAACTACAAAGTTATTTCTTTTCCACATGGTTTCATTTAATATCTTGTTCCCAAATAGAAAACTAAACCTGGGTGGCTCAGTCAGCTAAGTGTCTGGCTCTTGATTTTGGCTCAGGTCATGATTTCATGGTTTGTGAGCTCCAACCCTCTGTTGGGCTCTGTGCTGACAGTGGGGAGCTTGCTTAGGATTCTCTCTCTCTCTCTCTCTCTCTGCCCCTCCCCCACGCTCTTTCATGCTCTCTGTCTCAAAATAAATAAACTTTAAAATAAACGTATAAATAAATAAATAAATAATAGATAGATAGACAGGTAGATAAAATTAATAGGCCCATCTGACCCTATGTTAAAGGCAACCATTCATTTATGTATATACAAACACACATGAAGGGACTACATATTATTCTTTTTGCTAAAGCATATAGAATGTATATAGAGAGTGCAAATCTTTCAATTATTTCTAGAATATTGCTACAAACATTTATAAAAGAAGCTTCAAAGACATTTGTTTGTGAGTTTTCTAAGCAAATATGGTGAGTAAGTAAGATGATGTCTTCAAATCTGTATACTTCACTATGCACCCCTCTTCACTATGGAAATTAATTAACTGGCATCATGAAATAAACAATATAAACTCCAAATGTTAGCGAGAAAAATTCTTGCTTTTGTATTCAAACTGGAAAATGGAAAGACATACGTGAAGAGTAGACTGTCTAAAATCTTAATGTATGGGAAGAGTAGCAGAATATGCTACCCAAAAATATGCTGGTTTGATATAGTGATTAATCTGAGCTGTAGGCCTTTGGAAAAGAGTAAATGCAAGGATAAGCTTTCTCTTCTGCCTAAAGACAGACCCTCCAAAAAGAACTCAATGGCCATGAGTTCCCTCCCTGACTTTCATCAATGAAGGAAGACTGACTTTTGTCACAGAGGAGAAGACAAGAAGTAGACACGATGTGTGAACTTTGTCACAAGTGATCATACCTCCTATGATTCCAAGGACCCATTCACCTTTCTTAAAAATCATTTAGGCTCTTCTAAGACTAAGTCTACATCCTGCCTCTCCTTTCTCTGTTAAAACAGTATTTAAGCCTGAATTTTAAGCAAGCTTAGGGAGTTATTCATTTTCCCTTGGTTATCTCCAACGCGTACATATGTATCAATAAACTTCAGTTTTTCTTTTGTTAGTCTGTCCTTTATTACAAAGGTCTCATCCAAGAACTCAGAAATGTATATTCCTCCTTTATATGTGATTCCAGAAAATTACATATCAACTATGAAATGCAAATTTGGCTTTTAATGCTCAGTTCCTTATAAATGTTTTAACCTACCATAAATACTAAAACATACAGTAATTATCAGAAAATATATATTTTTTAAATAACCATCCTGAGACCTAAAGAAATCAGGTAGTATGGAGGAAGTCATGAATCTTCCACTTTTTGTCAATAGTTTGAATGTAATAAATAGCTTACCAATTGGTTGTGAGTCTCTGACCTGTAGAGTCCACATTTTTAGTCTAAAAAATATCACAAATCTGTGTACATAAAACTAAAAGGTAGTAGCTAGAATAATTGACATCCCAGAGGGATAAAGAGAGTGCAGAAGTTTAGGAAGCCTAATTGTCTTTTTGGACACCAATATTATTGCTCTTGGTAGAACTAGCAACCCACTTTGCCCTTCTTGCAGCATATTCACAAGTGAACCAGCATGTTGTTTTGATTTTTCATTATTCACATAAGAAAAGTGCAATTCCTAGTAATTTTCAAAGACTTTGAAATCTCAATAGGAAGGAGAGAAGAAATATAACAGCAAAAAATATAAGAAAAAATAATAAATATAAAATTTGATTCATAGCTAGCAATTACAAAGAGTTCTCATCATTTCATTTAATAAAGGTATATCCTTAAATGTTAAGTTGCATACTATAGGCTTTATTGATGCAAGGGTGTTGGAGAAGAAAAAGATTAGTATGCGTAGTACTAGTTTAGGAAGCCGTCAGTTCAGAATAGATTTTTAAGTTGGCCTTAAAAAACATGACAGGATAGTGTTGACCTAGAAGGTTCTCAGCCTCTGAAATAGCTTAACACTGGCAGACATATCTCGTAAAACATTTATTTAGGCACTAAGTCCCAGTGTCTGCAATTGGAAGGACTTTTGAGTCAACCGCCTACTGGTCTATTTGGTTGTACAAAACATCTGTGAAATGAGAGACATGATAGACAAATGTTACCCTGAGTACCACTTGGATATGGATAGAATAACAGAATCACTTTAGGAACTTTAAAAATTACAGGCACTCTTTAGACTTACTGAAACAAAATCTACAAAGGGATGAAGAATTTTTATTTTTTTTACAAGCCCCAGATAATTCTGGCAGTTGGTAAGATTTGAGAATTACTAGATTAGAGTTTAAAGTATATTATTTTGTCAAGACATTTTTCTTAGAACTGACAATGAACAATGAAATACTGAACAGTAATTCTAATAGGACTTGCTGAATATGGTAGCAGCACCCTCACAATTAAACTCATCCTGGTTCTCTTTTCTTTACAAAGCTCCATGCACTCTTTATCAGCCTTCAGGAGTGTCCAAGATGAAGGCAAATTTCAGCTCTTCCTTGATAAGAAGATGGAGATCAAAGTGTCTGGTACTATGTTAGAGAGGGCCATTGGGAAAGTGGTATGTGGTTCCAGGAAGAAGGACATAAATATATGACTAGGAATGAATACTCACTGACTCTACTTCAGTATTATAATTCTCTTTTTTTTTTTTTAAAAAAAAAAAGCAATATTTTTTGTTAACAGAAGAATTACAAAATAGAATGATTCTAAAGGAATAATACAAGCACTTTTAACTACTTTTACTCTATACAAAGTACTAGTTTACAACGAGGTTAAACTTGCAACTCATTCAAAATTTATGTTGAAATGTGTGACTCTCTCTCTCTCCCTCTCTCTCTCTCTCTCCCATCTCCCTTACACCAAGGCTTCCAATCATGATGTTCATAACTTTTCATCTTGGCATTCTTTAATATCTGAAATGTTTGTATAATAGAATTTCAGGTATCCTGGAAGTTGGAGTGAAGACTACTTGGTTACAAAGAGCCTTCTACAGACACAAAAAATTATACCAAGTAGGAAATAAGTAGGAAATACTTATATGGTTATATAAGACCATAGAGTCACAACTCTTACTAGGCATATATCATGACACTTAACTACTGGTCCTACATAAAACTTAAAGTTCACTCTGTTTTAGAAAAAAAATTTTGCACAGAGTAAGGCTTACTATTATGTTTACGAGAAGAGAATAATATACATTCATTCATTCATTTGGTATTTGCTAAGAGTTTTCTATGTGCCAGGAATTATATGCTAGAGATGCCAAGATTAAATGACACTATTAATTGCATAGCCTAGAAGTGGAAATAAATGTAAACAAATATTGGCAACATACTATGACAGGTGCTAGAATAACAAGATGTAGTGGTTTACCCAAAAGGAGGGGATAATCAACACTTCTTTGAGAATGTGTGGAAAGAATTAAGAGTAGGTGAGACATTTAAGATGTATCTATAAAGATAAGTAGACTTTGCTTACATTATCTGGGGGAGAGGATAAAAGGGAATTCTAGTGTAATGAATATTTCATCATCATTTTTCCTCATCCAGATACTCAGGCTGGGAGATTTCTCTCTCATCAAATGCTGCACAACCACTTACTTGCTGTTTTCAGTGTTCACAAAATGTCCCAGCCATTAAAAATTGGATGACCTGTTCATAATGGGATTGCTTTGGATGACAGTCAGCAAAATCTTGGGCAATGAACAGATGTCTTTTCTGCTGAAGAATCCACAGACAACATGCAGGCACCTGTGAATGCAAGACTCTCCCTTAACAACTACATGAGCAGCAGCTAACAGGGCTCCTCAACACAAGTGACGTGTGGTGGCCACCAAAATGGCAACAGAGCATCACAGGAATCAACTTGCTCTTTCACATCAAATTGAGGTTGAAAAACCAGAGTGATAGTGGTTCTCTTGATGCTGATTTGCTAGCCTCATCCATTCCCTTCCCTCCTTTCTTTCTCGGTGGTCCTCATTGAGTAACCACACGACTCACCCCAAAAGTAATGACCACTACCACCACCATCAAGGGTAGGAAGACCAAGGAGTTTGTTACTTTATTTCTAACTTATTATCATGGCATATACTCTATGTTCTGCTTCCTTCAGAGCCCTCTTCTTGATCTTAAGAAGATTTTCTTCTTTCCATAGAAAGCTGAGTCTTCTAAATTTAAAAAAAAAATATTGTTTTCAAAATTACTGCTTTTGATGATGGATCCAAAAGCCTATTCTGGAAGAAATGTCAGTTGTTTTTGTTTTTTTGTTTTTTCTCTAAATGCTTCTTAATATTTACAATTCTAATTCTCTTCAAAGTAATGAATGCCTCTGACCAATTCCAACCAGGAAGAGATTAGGACAAAATTAATATTTCTAAGTAATATCTCACTACATTTGTCTGTGAACAAAATGATAAAAAGGAAACCTGGCAGATCGGGGTGGGGCAGTTACTTTAAAGATTATATTTCATAAGTGTAAAACAATCCTCTGAGGTAGATGTTACCATACCTCACGTGATTGATGTAGTTGTTAAGATTTAGGCTGTGCCCATGGTCACAGTTAGTGAGTTGGATTCAAATACAAGTGTTCTGACTTCAAGTCTAATGCACTTTAAGTTTGATCTATAAAAAGAAATAACTAGGAATAGTGTAGCTCCAATTTCCACACTGCATATGCATGACTTCTAAATGCAAAAATTCAGACATATCACTGGCCAAATAACAAGAATAGCTAACATTTATAAGTAGTTTACTATTTAGGAGGCACTATGCTATGTACGTTATATGAGCTAATTGTATTTTTACCAAAACTTTATGAGATTGGTATTACCATTAATTCCATTTGGCACTTATGTCAAGTAGGGCTTATAGAACTTATATAACTTTCCAAAGACCACAAAGCTAAAGGTGAGTGAGCCTAAATATGAAGTCAGGACTGATCCTAAAATCCATGCTCTTAATGATTAGTCTCTACTACTCTTATGGCTAATATACCTCTTTAGGGAACATACATCATCAAAGAAGTCGTGGTCCTTCCCTAGTTCTATCCTCTGCTTAGAGCATTAGAGAGCAACTTTGTTATGATGCTACTCTTTTGAGGAATTACATCACCTGAAACACCACCATTTGTATATCCCTTTATCATGTCACATTAGCTTTTATTAGAATTAACTGCATAAGCTAAGTCATCCAAAAACATCATATATTATTAAAGAAGACTGACTTTTCAAAAAAAATCTTTGTGGGTTTTTTGAACTGCAACCTCTCACTGTCCCAGTAGTCTGTTAAATTTAACACAAAAGTATCTTAGGTAATATTCTCTATATACTTAAAATCTTTCTTTGGCTATCTCACAATTGTGGCTCATATAATAACTCACTTCACAGGATTTAATCATTATAATGTATGAGATATACTCAACATTGTATGTAATTTTTTTATTTATTCAATGAATATTTTTGAAAACCTGCAATGATCCAGGCAGTAGTGTTGCACAAGACCTTGAGGACTAGAAGTCATGGTGAGTCCAACAGACATGGTTCTACCCTAATAAAACTTAGGCCTAGAATGAAGACAGCCAATAAATAAAAACAGACAAATATACAATTACAATTTTGACAAGTAGGTGTTGCCTTGAAGGTCTCTTAACAGAAAGATTTTATAGGAGATAGAGGTCTGGGAAAGCATTCCTAAGTACATAATGGCTGAACAGTCAGAGCTAAATAAGCGGGCATGGAGCCAGGAGGAAGTACATTCCAGCCAGAGGGAAAGTCACAGCAAAGGTTCTATGCAGGACAGCCTAACTGGGTAGAAAAGCAAGAGAGTGATAGAATGGTTCTGAAGAAGTTTGAGAGAAAACAAGACCAAACCAATTAAGTGTAGTCTATTCTGTGAATAAGGAGAAATGGATGGGTTAGGAACACTGGTAATATGTCTAATGGATGATTGAATACCAAACTTGCCTTGGAAGCAATGGATATGGTATTGTTCTAGAAAGGTTTAGAGACAGTTCCCCAGGAGCCATTTGTTTACTACATTCCAGGGAGATAAAAATCTGAATATTCCTTTCCTGTCTTCTTAAAGAGAATTTGTTTGTTTGTTTTTCAGAGTAAAGATTTCTCTTCCTCTTTTTCCTCTCTCTCTTTTTGTGGAGATGAAGAAGGGTAGATGTGTTAGCTCCAATCTTCCTTATTTTCAGAGATTCTTTCCTGTGGTACAACCCAACAGCACGCATCGGTGAACATGTAGCCATCATGACTTCACCTTATTAGATATTGGTTTATGATTAACAGATGCTAAAATGTTCTATGAGTAATAAATGGTCTGTTTTCTGAACAGACATTTCTGTCAAAGTATATTTGGGAATATATGTACACACATATATACAGACAGACAGACACTGCCTTAACTCCAGGCCTCAAATAATTCTACAAATAAATGTCTTTTATTTTTTTTAACACTTATTTATTATTGAGAGATAGGAAGAGATAGAGCATGAGCATGGGAGGGGCAGAGAGAGGGGGAGACACAGAATCTGAAGCAGGCTCTAGGCTCTGAGCTGTCAGCACAGAGACTGAAGCAGGGCTTGAACTTACAAACCTAGAGATCATGACCTGAGCTGAAGTCAGATGCTTAACCAACTGAGCCACCCAGGCACCCCAATACATTTCTTTTAAAAAAGCAGTTCACATTTTCTTTGTAAACTATTCATGAAAACTAGACATCATAAACATGAACTCAGAAAGAGAAATCATATCCACAAAGACTTTAAGTGTTTACATTACAAACACAGAATATAAAATACTAATGTCTAGTTGGTTTAAAAATAAGAGATAAATTTAACATTGTGTTCAGAGAATATAAAACTTTAAAGAATGACCAAGTAAATTTGCACACAAAAAAGAACTTCCGAAAATGAGAAATACTACACTCAAAATTTTAAAGTGAATACATATAGAATTTAGAGTGGATTATATGGGGTTTTGAGTAGATTAGACTCAGCTAAAAAGAGAATTTGTGAATTAGACAGAGATCAAAAGAATTATCCAGAATGTAGCACAAATTTACAAAGAATTAGAAAATATGAAAAATGTGAAAGAGAGAGTGAGATGATCTGACATATTAAATCAGAATTTCAGAAGTAGGGTAAGGAGAACAAAAAAAAGATAATTTATTAGCTAAGAATTTTCTAAAACAAATGAAATATACCAAAACACAAATACAAGAATCTCAATAAATTCAAAGTAGAGGAAAATACTCATAGTAAAATTGCCAAATGCCGAAATAAAAGAAAAGATTGTAAAAGTAGTCAGAGGCAAAGATTAACTTTAAAGGAAGAGCATTTAGACTGGTAGCTTTCATCTCAACAGTGCTAAAGGAAGTGAAAAAGAAATAGAATGATAGTTGGAATGTGCTTATTGAAAAGCATTTATCACACTATAGTTCTATACTCATCAAAATGTCTTTCAAGAATAAAGGTGGAATAAAGACATTTTTCAAAAACTAAAACTGCCACCAACATATCCATGCTAAAAACAAGTCTATAAGATGTACCTCAAACCAAAGGAAAGTAATCCTAGTTGACAGTTCTATATACCCAGACATAAGGAGCAAATAAAGTGGCATATGAAGATGTAAAGCTAGATCACTGACTGAATACAATAGTAGTAATATCTCTACAGTTTAAAAATTAAAATAAACAAGGACAATAGCATAAATGTATGGAAAGAAATAAATCAAGCAAAATTTTAATGATCTCTAAAACATCTCAGAGAAGGTTAAAAGTATTGGCTAAATTTGGACTTGATCAGTTAAGGATGCCTGTAGTAATTTAAGAATAACATTTAAAAATATAAACAGAATGGGGTGCCTGGGTGGCTCAGTCAGTTAAGCGTCTGACTTGGGCTTAGGTCATAATCTTGGGGTAAGTGTGTTTTAGCCCTGCGTCGGGCTCTGTGCTGACAGCTCAGAGCCTGGAGCCTGCTTCACATTCTATGTCTCCCTCTCTCTGCCTCTCTCTCTCTCAAAAAAAAAAAAAAAAACATTAAAAAATATATAAACAGAATATATAGCTTCTAAACTAGTTCTGGGAAAAGAATAAATGATTAATTATAAAAAAGAAAAATAGAAGATTAAGTATAAACACAAATATATCAGCAGTGAATAGACTAAAAAGAAACCAAATGCTCCTGTAAAAAGATGAGGATTGTCAGATTGAATTTTAAAAAATAATCTAATATATGCTGTTAATTATTGTAATAATTCAGACAAGTTGAAAGTAAAAAGATAGGAAAAACACTGTGCAAACATTAACTAAAAGGATGCTAGTGTAGCTATATTAATTATCATGCAAAACAGATTTTAAGGCTGAGAGAATTTCTTGGGAGAAAGAGGGACAAAAGTTACAACTCAAATATATATGCATATATTTGCATATATAATTTTGTATCTGCTTAAATCATGACCTCAAACTACCTGACACAACACTGAACTAGAAGGAGAAATGAATAGCTCTGCGATCATAGTGGAAGATTTCAAGTTTGCTCATAATTGACATTAAAAAATCAGACAAAAATTTTACAGCATAATTAAACTTTGACACATAGAGAACATTATATCCATCAATTGCAAAATAAGTTTTTTTCAAATACACGGAATATTTGCAAAATTGACTATATGATGGGCCATAAAAAACGTTTAAACAAATTTCAAAGGACTGAAATCATACATGGCATATCTTCTTGCCTCATGAATTTAAGTCAGAAACTAGAAGTAACAATGAAGCAAACAAGCAAAAAAGAGGGAATAAACTCACACATTTAGTATTAAATATAATCTATGGGTCAAAGAAGAGTTGGAAAAAAAATTGAGAACATTTTGACTGAATGATAAAAATCCTACATGCCAAATTTGTGGGATGCAGCTAAATCTGTACTTTTAGGAAATTTACAGTCTTAAATATTTATATTAAAAAACGGAAAGAATAAAAATTATTGAGTCTAGCATCCATCTAAAAAGTAGAATAATTTTTAAATGTATAAAAAGGCAAAAATAAAATCCATAATAAATCCAAAGAAAGTAGAAGAAAGGAAATAGATTAGCAAACAGCAGAAATCAATAAAATAGAAAACACACATAGAATAGAAGAGATCAACAACAGAGAAAGTTGGTTCCTTAAAAGACAAATAAACAACAACAAAAAACACATACAAATATCTGTTAGACTAATCAAGAAAAGCTTAGAAGTCACCAATAAATGGAGAATCCAAAAGAATCTATCATATTAAGAGATTTGAGTAAGTTTACTGGATATAGAATGATATATAAAACTCCATTACATTTCTATACCACTGCAACAAACAGGAAAAAAATTAGAAAAAGGTCCTATTTAAATAACATCAGAAATAATAAGAACTACTTATAAATCTAACCAAGGATGCACAAAATTCTATAGAGAAATTGAACTATTTGTGAGAGATGTCATAGTGCGTATAAGTATATGGAGAGATATTTGTGACCGTGAATTAGAAGATTCAATTATGTACAAATGTCAATCTTCCAACAGGTCTTCTAGTGACCTATAGATTTAATGTAACCCTATCCCAAATTTTAATGTAGTGCTGTGGGCAGGATGAGGGGGAGGGACATTACACAGCTATTTTAATTAAAATACTGTGCTGTTGATGCTGGAGTAGACACATAGACTAATGGAATGAATATAGAGAGGTCAGGGAAACACATACACATATATGGAAACTTCACATATGTTGATATGAAAATATCCAAAAAAAATTATTTATATATATATATATATATATATACACACACACACATATATATATATAGTATAACATATATAATTGTATATATATAGTATATATATGTATAGTATAGTATATAGTATATATTGTAGTATTGTATACTACAATTGTAGTATTGTATACTATAGTACATAGTATTATAGTATATATTATAGTATTGTATATACTATAGTATATAGCATTATAGTATAGTTAACTATACTATATATACTATACTGTATATATAGTAAACTTTTGTATATGTCAAAGCATCAACTGCAGGAAAAAAAAATGGCAAGTCTTTTTCAAAGAGACCTCTAGAGGGTGAGGTAGTGAAGGGTATTCAGAAAGTGGAAAGACACTCATAGAAAGACATGTGATATACTTGTGATAAGAGGGAGATTATGAACCAGGGAGGAAAATGTGAATTGCATTCTCAATGTTTTTCTAGTCAAAATATTTTTTAATTGGGTTAAATGGTAATACAAATATTATGAACCTGCCTTAATCTTCTAATGTATTTTACTTCAAATGTCCAAAATTTAAAAATATATCATTTTATCTTTTAATTTTTAATGTTAATTTTTAATTGTAAGTTTTAAATTTATAAAACCATATATGACCCAGGTTCTTTCACAATGCATACTATAGGCCTTCAGATTTAATTGTACATGCTTTGAAATTCTCTCCTTGACCCGACTATTATAGGTTTGAAAAGAGAACAGTAGCAGTAATATCAACTAGGCCCTCAGTTATAAACATAAAAGCACAGGAATAAGAGGAGAGAAGGGACTAGGGAGAGAGAAGAGCAGGTTTATTTCATTTAAATGGGAAATGATGGAATTTCAATGAATGGTAATGAGAAAGTGGGATTTCCTACCTTGTACGATATTTTCTTTTTTTTTTTTTTACAATGTTGTACAATCACCACCTTTAGTAAGTTCTAAAACATTTTCATCACCCCCAAAGACAATCTCATACTCAATAAGCAATCGCCCTCTATTTCCGCCCCCCAGCCCATCCCATGGAAACCACCTCTCTGCTTTCTGACTCTATGGATTTACTTATTCTGCTTATTTCATATACATGGAAGTATGCAATATGTGGCTTTTTGCGTCTGGCTAGTTTCACTTAGCATGTTTTCAAGGTTCATCCATGTTGTAGCATATGTCAGCACCGCATTCCTCTTTATGGCTGAACAATTCCTTTGTATGTATGTATCATATTTTGCCTATCTACTCATCCCTTTACAGACTTTTAGCGTGTTTTCTCCTTCTGGTTGAGGGTTCCAATGTTTCCACAACTTATTATTATTGTTTTAATTATGGTCTTCCTGGTGGATGTGAAATGATATCTCACTGTGGTTTTGATTTGCACTTCCCTAATGGCTAATGATGTTGAGTACCTTTTCACATGCTTGGCCATTTTGTATACATCTTTGAGGAAATGTCTGTTTAGGTTCTTCACCCATTTTTAAATTGGATTGTTTTTATGTATTCTGGATACTAGACCCTTGTCAGTTATATAATTCACAAATATTTTCTCCCAATCTGTGGGTTGTCTTTTCACTTCATCAATATTCCTTGATGCACAAATGTTTTTAATTTTGAGGAAGATCACTTTATTTTTTCTTTTGTTGCTTGCACTTTTGGTGTCATACCTAAGAATCTATTGCCAAAACCAAGGTCAAAAAGATTTACCTCTATGTTTTCTCCTTAGTTTTATAGTTTCGGTCTTAGATGTAGCCCCTTTTTAGGTGTATGTTTATTAAATTTATTCTATAGATGACTTTATGTGTTTTATCAATCTGATTCTCTTTTCAGTTTTATCTTCTGCTTAATTACTATGTTTAATATTTTTAAAAATTTTAATTCCAGTATAGTAAATATATAGTGCCATGTTAGTTTCAAGTGCACAATATAGTGAGTCAATAATTCTATACATTACTCAGTGCTCATCATAAGTGTACTCTTAATCCCCTTCACCTATTTCACCCATCCCTCCACCTACGTCCCCTGTGGTTACCATCTCTTTGTTCTCTATAGTTAAGAGTCAATTTTTTTTGTCTATTTTTCTTTTGTTCATTTGTTTTGTTTCTTAAATTCCACATATGAGTGAGATCATATGTATTTGTCTTCCTCTGACTATTTCACTAAGCATTTTACCCACTAGATCCATCTATGTTGCTGTGAATGGCAAGATTTCATTTTTATGGTTGAGTCCTATTCCATTTAATATATATTTATATATAAATATAAATCACTTCTTGTTTATCCCTTCATCTATCGGTGGACACTTGGGCTGTGTCCATAATTTGGCTATTGTAAAAAATGCTATTATAAACATAGGGGTGAATATATCCCTTTGAATTAGTTGAATTTTTGTATTTGTGGGGTAAATACCCAGTAGTGTGATTACTGGGTAGTAGGATATTTTTATTTTTAACTTTTTGAGGAACCTCCATACTGTTTTCCACAATGGCTCCACCAGTTTGCATTCCCACTAACAGTGCACGAGGTTTCTGCTTTCTCCACATTCTCACCAAAACTTGTTCCTTGTGTTTTTGATTTTAGCCACTCTGACAGATGTGAAGAGAGATCTCCTTGTGGTTTTAATTTGCATTTTCCCGATGATGAGCAATGTTGAGCATCTGTTCATGTGTCTGTTGGCCATCTGGATGCCTTTTTTGGAGGTATGTCTATTCATGTTTTCTGCCCATTTTTAATTGGGTTATTCATTTTTTGATTGTTGAGTTTTATTAGTTATATATATATATATATATATATATATATATATATATATATATATTGATATTAGCCTTTTATCAGTTAAATCATTTGTAAAGATCTTCTCCCATTCAGTAAGTTGTCTTTTAATGTTGTTGATTGTTTCCTTTGCTGTGCAGAACCTTTTTAATTTGATGTAGTCTCAGTAGTTTTGTTTGTTTGTTTTGCTTTTGTTTCCTTTGCCTCAGGAGACATATCTAGAAAAAAATGTTGATACGGCTGATGTCAGAGAAATTACTGCCTGTGCTGTCTTCTAGAATTTTTATGGCTTCAAGTATCACATCTAGGTCTTGAATCCATTTTGAGTTTATTTTTGTGTATGATGTAAGAAAGTGGTCCAGTTTCATTTCTTTGCATGTAGCTGTCCAGGTTTCCTAACACTGCTTGCTGAAGAGATTTTTTTCCCATTGCATATTCTTGCCTCCTTTATTGAAGATTAATTGACTATTAATCATGGATTTACTTCTGGAATCTCTAATCTGTTCCACTGATCTATGTGTCTATTTTTGTGCCCCTACCATACTGTTTTGGTTACTACATCTTTGTAGTATATCTTGATATCTGGGATTGTGATACCTCCAGTTTGTTCTTCTTTTTCAAGATTGTCTCATACTATATTTTCAAATGTCACTTCCCCCTGTGAATTATGGCCTATAAAAAGATAAAACTACAAATATTTTAGAAATACAGGGAAATATTTTTATAAACTCAGAGTATTGTCATTCATTTTAGCCAGAAAACACCAAAACAGAAAAAGAAAAGATATTTTAATTCAATTACACTAACGTTAAAGATTTGTGTTTATCAAAAGACACCTCAAAGAGAAGAAAAAGATAAGCTTATCAGAAAATATTTACTGCATATAAAACTGGTATGAGCTAGTTTTCAGAAAATATAAGGAAGTTTTATGAATCAATAAAGAAAGGGCAGATAAGTCAGTAGAAAAATCGTCAAAAGAGCTGAATAAGCACTTGCAAAAAGACAAAACTCCAAGAGTCAAAGATGTATGAAAAGTTGCTTGCCACAATAGACAAAAAGGCAAACTAAAGCCACAGAGAGATACCATTAACCATTCATAAATTTGAGAAATATTAAAAAGTATGACATTACCAAGTGTTGATAAAGATGTAGGGCAAAAGGAGGTCTCATATACTGTTGGTGGAAGTGTTTCATGAGGCTACGAGGTTGGAAAAACAGTTTGTAATTACCAAGTAAAATTGGAGATGTACATGTTCTACAGCCCAATAATTTGTCTTCTAGGTATGTCTCCCAGAGAATATCTTGTATGTTAGCCCAGGGACACATGTATCTGGATGTTCACAGCACAAGTTAGGAAGCAACCTAAATGTTTATAAGCTGGATAAATGCGGTCTATTAATGTAGTAGATTGTCAAACAAAACCGACAATAAAAGAACTATACCGTCAGGTTGGATTGGGTTTGAGTTGCGTGTCAACTGATAACAATATCCTAGTGGCTTAAATGCATTACAAATGTTTAAGTGTAGCAGATATTTTGGGGCCACTGACCAAGGGAAGAAAAACATAAGGACGTGGGTAATGGAAGTATAACAGGCTGAGCCCCAATTAGCATATTCTCTGAAATATCAGCCTCCTTTCTTTCCTCAAACCATGTCTCTCAAATCCAGGTGATTGCCAAAGGTTTACAAGCTTTTTCATTACGAGCATCAACTGTTACCTGCTGTTCCTCCAGGCCTCGGGTTTGATGAAAGTGTACTCCAAATCTGTTGGTTTTCACCTTTGCTGCTGTGGTAATATCTGAGAGTCACTGCTCTTGTGTGGACAGCCTCTCACTGCAGGTTTTTCTTGCCCTGACAGGAAAAGAAAACAGGAAGGAAACTCCAAGAATCTAGTGTTGACAGTGCACATGACAGGGGACATTCCTCTTTATTTCCCACATTTTTGGGGACACACTCTCCTGCTCCTGTCTCTTCTCACCAACTTACTCTGAAGCTATTGAACTTTAAGCATGAAGACCCCTTCATTTGCACAGGTGTCTTCAAAAGGTCTGGAAAGAGCCCCAGCAGTGTGTTCACATGATTATATGTCTTTATAAAATTTGCAAAACTAATGTGTGTAAACAGGAATGAGTTGAGACCACTCACTGTCTATTTTCACCCTGACACACCCTTCAGAAAACTTCAGCTCATGTTGAGTGACATTACAACAGCTCAGAGCATTTTTGATACTTGGTTAAGGGGAAGTTGAACTGGGAATACACTAAAAAGATTTTAGGTGGGAGGGGTGCCTGGGTGGCTGAGTCAGTTAAGCCGCTGACTTCTGCTCAGGTCATGATCTTGCACTCCGTGAGTTCGAGCCCCATGTCGGGCTCTGTGCTGACAGCTCAGAGCCTGGAGCCTGCTTTGGATTCTGTGTCTCCTTCTCTCTCTGCCCCTCTGTCTCTCATGCTCTCTCTCTGTCTCTGTCAAAATAAATAAACATTAAAAAAAATTAAAAACAAAAAAAAGATTTTAGGTTGGAGATGCTTGGGTGGCCCAGTCGGTTACAACGAAGACCCATTTCTGTTCAGGTCATGATCTCGTGGTGGGTGAATTCAAACCCCACATCAGGCTCTCTGCTGTCAGCGCGGAGCCCGCTTCAGATCTTCTCTATCTCTCTCTGTCTCTCTCTCTGTCCCTTTCCCACTTGTGCTTCCTCTCAAAAATAAATAAACATTTAAAAAAAAGATTTTAGTTGGATATGGATAAATATCAATTTCTCTCTATTTATCTATCTCTCCATCCATCCATCTGACTAGATATAATTACATAATAGATACAAATAATTATATAATAGATACAGCTAAATAAAGATAAAGATAGAGATGGGGAAGAGACAGATAATTGCTTGTAGTCATTTCTGGGCAAGGTTAAGTTATTGCTAAGCATCCATGTGTAGTAATGGCTTGTAGGAATATTCATCTTGGCCACTGTGCTGACTCACCTGGTAAGAACACAAGTGACCGCCAAGAGTTTATATTATGATTCGAACATATATTATTGTGTTAACCACCCAAATCACATAAATACAGGGAGAGAAATCAGGTTGAAACACATGCAACCAGAGCCTGGTCTGTAGAAATCTTTCCAACCATTCATGTATGAAGAAATCTGATGGAAATGTTCCTAAATTTGTCAACAATCCCAAAAGTTTGCATGATATTAACTGATAACACATTATAAAACTAAAATTTCTCTCATAGTATCAGTACGTGTTTAAATTTTTTGACTAAACGTGTGTAGGGGAGGAAAAAGTATTCTTCCACCCTCTTGCGGGCCCCGACGGGGTTTGAAAATTAAATTGACAATGACAGATAAACAGCAGAAGAGCACACAAATGTATTTAATATGAGTTTTGCCTGACACAGGGGCCTTCGTTAGGGAATGGAAACCTCAAGAGATGGTTAGATCAGAATATTTTATGCTAGGTTTGATAAGGGGTGAGCAGTTGTATAGAAATATGATAAGTTAAGGAGTATGGGATAAGTGCAGTGTGCTGGCAAAACTTAACAAAGTGGTTTGTGAAGTTCTCCTTGGCATCCTTTTGTCTTCAGAGATAAGGACACGTCTTTCCTCCAGGTGTTGGGAGGGCACCTCTTTCACGAGGGTTGTATGACCTGTTTCAGGAGAGAAGGGCTGGGAAGGTCAGATTGACATTCTTGCTTCTGCTATTTTTTCAAAGTTTTTCATCTTAAAATACTCCATATGCTGGGGTGCCTGGGTTGGCTCAGTCGGTTAGGCATCTGACTTCAGCTCAGGTCTGGATCTCGCAGTTCATGAGTTCCAGCCCTGCATCCGGATCTGTGCTGACAGCTCAGAGCCTGGAGCTTGCTTCAGATTCTGTGTCTCCATCTCTTTCTGCCTCTCTCTCTCTCTCTCTCAAAAATAAACAAACATTAAAAAATTAAAAAAAAATACTCCATATGCCAAGGTGCCATATTTTGAGGTAACTGATCCTCAACCCGATCACATGAAAGGAAGAGGCACTCAAAGAAGATGCAATGAAAATATGTAGAAAAAAATGACACGAAGATGGCTGGCGATTAAAAATGGTTATGTTTTCTGTATTTTGTGGTACTCGTTAGCTCTTTAAGATGGATGTTTTGTTTTGTTTTTATTTTCTCATCTCAATAAATACTTACTTTTATACCTAATTTTATATATTTTTAAATTTGTTTTTTCTCTGAGGTACCCGCAAAGTACATATGCTTCAGGCTCAACGAAACCTGTTTGTGTCCCTGCCTGTGTTATATTTTCCAAGGAAGATGCTGCAGAGGTCGGCCCTCACAAGAGGCATCATTCTGGAAGGACATATTTAGGGCCCCTCTTTTGGAGCCCTTGCCACATAAAGGCAAACATATAAACGTGAGCCTTACCCCGTGGAATTTCAGTCCCTGGTTGATGGACCTGTGTATATTGCCCCTCAATTTCTTTTCTCACCTGCGCATTTCTTTCCTCTTCTTTTTCCACTTGTGCAGCTTCCTCTCACTCTTCTACCACTTCCTCTCGGTAGTACCTGATTCAGAGTTTCTGGTACTCACCACTCTGCATCGTCTGTGAGACATCCCATGCCTAGCTCCAGGCCACCACTAGAAGATTGTACTGCACAAACCCCAACCCTCCTCATTGAACATGGCTTTATACTTCAAACTTCAAAGAAACAGCTTATGAAACCCTTCTTCCACAATTCCCTTTGTCTGGAATCCTACCTCTCGTCTGGCCACTGCCATGAGGGTCTCGGGTCATATTTCTGTCCTGATCAGAGCAAGGAAATTCAGAGAAACCCCATGCCTCCAGCGGCTCTTCTGAGAAAGGGCAGGGAAACCTTCGATCAAAATGGGGTGTAATAGAGAAATCAATGTTCTCTGCCGGTGGACTTGATCTAACCTATGGAATTATAAAAGAAAAAAAACATTGCTTTATTATTTTAATTCAATTACTGCCTGGTTTAAATGATATTCTGTGAACTAACAGGAAACTTAACCACCATCCTCGACTTTGTCTTTAAGGCAAATTGTGCTTTTGCATTACGCATAGCTGGCTTAATAAATGATTGTTGTGACACAAACTGTTGGTGCATTGAGTAAACAAACTATTTCTTTCCCGTTTGTGAAGCTAAAACTCTCTTTCCCTATTTCTGTAATTGGAGCCGGTTGCTGGGTAAGCCATCACACTATCTATCACCTAGGCTTCACTATGGGTAATTATTAAAATGAATCCAAGTACATGGTATTTACGATCCCTACCCCACCTTTATTTCTTTTCTAAAGTGCAAGTGAGCCCTTACAAGGCTCACTTAATTTCTGCAAGAAGGTTCAGAAGCTGTAAGAACTCTCATTCCCTCTCCACTGTTGTTGCTTCCAAGGGTCACCCATTGTTTCTGTTTAAAGGAGCCATAATTTGAGGGGCGTCTGGGTCTCTCAATTGGTTCAGCATATGACTCTTGATTTCAACTCAGGTCATGATCTGTCAGTTCATGAGTCCAAGCCCTGCCAGTGTGGAGCCTGCTTGGGACTTTCTCTCTCCCTCTCTCTCTGCCCTTCCCCTGATCTCTCTCTCTCTCTCTCTCTCTCTCTCTCTCTCTCTCATAATAAATAAATTTAAAAAAAAAACTTTAAAAAAGTATCCATAATTTGAGATGCAGTGCAGGAGCTCAGTGGAAGATCCATATCTGACCTAGAGCAGGTGCCCTGAAAAGACAGAGACCACACCCTCCACACATGGCATGAGTCTCCATTCAAGTTTTCCAAAGCTGCCTTTAGTTCCCCATTTCCTCATGGCCCATTGGTTTTAATTCAAGGATGTAGAACTAAGCCTTAGGGTAACACTAGACCAGTGCCACTCCAAATGTGGTCCTCAGACCAATGCTGCTCTGCAAACTGTTGCCAGTCAATGACAGCAGAAATACAGAAACTGAGAGTTCGCGCGAGAAAACACTTACAGTCAGCTTACGCTGCAGTACAATGGCACATCCAAGCACATAATCAGTGAACTCATTTCCTTAAACAGGGAATACCCAGTTTGGATGTTACCAAACTCGCCTGTTGAGTTACATGTGATGTGAGGGGCAAGCTGGCTGGGCACCAGTGAGACTATGTATTGGTCTATGAGAGAGAGATCAGAAGCATAAAAACATATTTTTAAGAGCTAGTTTTTCATGATAGTTTGAAAAGCTTTGGTTCAGGGTACTGAGAGTGGGCTGACAGGCAGGGAAGTTTAATGACTGAGAGTTGGAAAGGACCCAGGGAACTCTGTAGAGAGGGTCCTGATTTCTTCACAATCTCGGAGTGATTTTCCCCTTTGCCATGCCCTTATGTTTGAAATCAGGGTATGAGAGTAAGGTGTGTCGGGTGCCAGCCTGGATAACACTCAACTGTAAACTGGCTCTTCGGAGACTGTAGAACTCTCTCCTGCCATGCAGCAGGGCAGAAATAACTTGCAGGCACACAGCACCGATGTCCAAAAGAAAAGCCACACAGGGACATCTAGTGGCAATGGGAGATCCCGGAAATGCACCCGAGGAGCCCAAGAATTTCCAAACCACTAGCTGCTTGGGGGCTTTACATTAATTTATTGAACTTCACCTCTACCCTAACAAATCAGTCATTGCATTTGAAGGCAAGCAGAGGTCAGAAAGATTTGCAGCACCTGAAACCTTCACCACTTGATAGACCACACCTAAAGAGTCACTGGATAGCCAAACAAAGCAAAGAGTGAAGACAGATAGATTCTTCAGGCCAGTGTGCTGAGGAGAGAATCTGGATGGGAGACCCTCATTTTACAGATGATTACTTCCATACTCTTGTTCTAGTTGTCTGCAAAACAGACCTGACCCTTGAGAGGTTGAAAAGATGCAAAGCTTCAAAATAAAGTGAATACATTAAAAACAGTCCTCCAAACTTGCTAATCTATAAATTAGCATCAGCAGAACTCTTAATGAGAGTCACTTGTGAGCTTCATGGCAAGATGACAAAGCCAAATCAAAGCCAGCCACCCAGACTGATAAAACAAAGCCCTCAGAAGAGGCAGGCTTCTCCTGGCCTTTGATGGTAGGACTGAAGCTGAAATAGATACAGTTGCATCAGAAATTCATTGTCAAAAGCTGACTCTTTCACAGGCAGACAGATGTGCAAATAAATTAAATTAGATCTAACTTAGATGATAAAAATCACAGTGGATTGTATTATGACAAAACTATTCAAAGTCTGTAAGCACTGATCTTTTTTTGCCTCTTCTATGTGTAGCAAGGTCAATTTTTACACATACTACGTGCACCCTAGTACAGCTTTTCAAAAAGTATCTACTTGATGTAATTTTAAAGTCCTCAGTTCCACCCGCCTACATCCCCATCATCTAATGACAAGAAAAGTCTTAAATGTTCCCATGCATGCTCACCAACCCTCTTCTCGAGTACAATCATCCATTGCAGGCAAACTCCTACTGCAGTTCAAACTAGTTATTCAAGCAATTTCTCTTTGCAAGGTTCTCCTCTTCCTCCAAGTGAAATTTGGGCACATGAAGAAGTTCATACGGGGGAAGTGATGTCCAGTCTCTTGTATTTCTCTCCTGCCTTCTGCTTCTCTGAGCTTTTAAAGTTTTGCTTCAGTCTTCACATTTATAGGTTCTTCTACTCTCCCACCTCAGAGTGTTCTGTCTAAATGCACTCTAACAGGTCCACACTCGTGGAATCCCTGGGCAGTTCTCTCAGCACATTTAGTGTGTCTGGTAATATCCTCCATTCCCACCCAACCTCTGTCCCAGTGTCTACGTCTACCATCCACCTGCCCCTGTCATCTCTGCTGTGACCCTCACTAGAGTCTGGCCTCACCGTGGGACCTCTGTGATAAGGCCTCCTGTTCTCAGCTATCTCACCTGGAACAGGTCAGAAACTCAGAAAACAGTCTCTGAAAGTGAGCCAGGAGAGACTTGGGGGTCTTATTTCTGGGCCTTTCCCTTCCAAACTACGTGACACTGACATTGCTATTCTCATATTGCCCTGGAGCGCCTGTGAGATGCACTTTTCCCAGAGCCCACTATCAGAAGCTGGGCATATGAGTTTCTTGGGGTTCCTGTGGCAAATTATCACAAATTCAGTGGCTTGAAACAACAGAAATTGATTCTTTTCCAGTTGTGGAGGCCAGAAGTCTGAAATCAAGTTGTCAGCAGGGCTGGTTTTCTCTGGAAGCTCTGAGAGAGAATCTGTTCTATGGCTCTCTCCTCACTTCCCATGGCTGCCACCAACCCTTGGCGTTCCTTGGCGGGGGTTGTATAGCGCCAGTCTGCCTCTATCTTCCCATCACTTTCTTTCCTCTGTACCTCAGCCTCTGTTTCCCCTTCCCTTTTCTTCTAAGGATTTGGTATTGGATTTAGGGTCCATCCTAATCCAGAAAAATCTCCAGTCAAGATCTTTAATTTAATTACATCTGCAAAGATCCTTCACATTTATAGGTTCTAGTGGGTTAGGACTTGTACACATCTTTGGGAGGGGGCACTATTAAACCAATTAGATGGGACACAGTTCTTACTGGGGCCTCTATCTTCTCACAAAGGCCAAGGAGGTGTAGGTCCCCTCATAGGATCTCAGTAGCAGTTCATTCCTAGACCCATTCTCTCTTTTTGGTGGTTTCCTGTCCCTCTTCAATGAAGAATTCTCCTGTGTCATATCTTCCCTCTTTCCTACCAATGGGCCTCTCAATTCTAGAAGGTACCTACTCTCTTCTTGCCTGGGGTGATAAAGTCTCAGGGCATGTACTAATGGCAAAAAATGTGTGGTTTAAAAGAGATTAAATTGTTTGAGAAAATATTATCTCCATTATATATGTACAGATGCACATCGAGTCTGTTATATTAAGATATTGGCCCTGCATGGCAATATCTTAACAGAGATTTTAAAGGAGAAATCCAAAGTTGGAAAATAATATAAAATTTTACTGTGGATAAAAATGCTAATCATAAGCACCAATTAATGTACCTCAGCTTGTCTATAATTTTCTTCTATAGAGTACAGAACATTTTTTCCTTCGGTTGATCATTTATTTTTATCAATTTTTATTCCAGTAGAGTTAATATGCAGAGTTATATTAGTTTCAGGTGTACAACATAGTGATTCAACACTTCCATATATCACTCCGTGCTCATCAGAGTACAAATATTTTTAAAGTATTAGTTCAACAGACAACATCTAATTTATTTAGACTTTGATAAAGCTATAGTTCTAGGTCTTAGAAGACTTTGTTCACCTCCCCCTTTATGTTTTAATGTTTTATTTTAAAACATTTCTTTTTTTTTTAATATATGAAATTTATTGTCAAATTTGTTTCCATACAACACCCAGTGCTCATCCCAAAAGGTGCCCTCCTCAATACCCATCACCCACCCTCCCCTCCCTCCCACCCCCCATCAACCCTCAGTTTGTTCTCAGTTTTTAAGAGTCTCTTATGCTTTGGCTCTCTCCCACTCTAACCTCTTTTTTTTTTTTTCCTTCCCCTCCTCCATGGGTTTCTGTTACGTTTCTCAGGATCCACATAAGAGTGAAACCATATGGTATCTGTCTTTCTCTCTATGGCTTATTTCACTTAGCATCACACTCTCCAGTTCCATCCACGTTGCTACAAAAGGCCATATTTCATTCTTTCTCATTGCCACGTAGTATTCCATTGTGTATATAAACCACGATTTCTTTATCCATTCATCAGTTGATGGACATTTAGGCTCTTTCCATAATTTGGCTACTGTTGAGAGTGCTGCTATAAACATTGGGGTACAAGTGCCCCTATGCATCAGTACTCCTGTATCCCTTGGGTAAATTCCTAGCAGTGCTATTGCTGGGTCATAGGGTAGGTCTATTTTTAATTTTCTGAGGAACCTCCACACTGCTTTCCAGAGCGGCTGCACCAATTTGCATTCCCACCAACAGTGCAAGAGGGTTCCTGTTTCTCCACATCCTCTCCAGCATCTATAGTCTCCTGATTTCTTCATTTTGGCCACTCGGACTGGCGTGAGGTGGTATCTGAGTGTGGTTTTGATTTGTATTTAACTGATGAGGAGTGACGTTGAGCATCTTTTCATGTGCCTGTTGGCCATCCGGATGTCTTCTTTAGAGAAGTGTCTATTCATGTTTTCTGCCCATTTCTTCACTGGGTTATTTGTTTTTCGGGTGTGGAGTTTGGTGAGCTCTTTATAGATTTTGGATACTAGCCCTTTGTCTGATATGTCATTTGCAAATATCTTTTCCCATTCCGTTGGTTGCCTTTTAGTTTTGTTGGTTGTTTCCTTTGCTGTGCAGAAGCTTTTTATCTTCATAAGGTCCCAGTAATTCACTTTTGCTTTTAATTCCCTTGCCTTTGGGGATGTGTCGAGTAAGAGATTGCTACGGCTGAGGTCAGAGAGGTCTTTTCCTGCTTTCTCCTCTAAGGTTTTGATGGTTTCCTGTCTCACATTCAGGTCCTTTATCCATTTTGAGTTTATTTTTGTGAATGGTGTGAGAAAGTGGTCTAGTTTCAACCTTCTGCATGTTGCTGTCCAGTTCTCCCAGCACCATTTGTTAAAGAGACTGTCTTTTTTCCATTGGATGTTCTTTCCTGCTTTGTCAAAGATTAGTTGGCCATACGTTTGTGGGTCTAGTTCTGGGGTTTCTATTCTATTCCATTGGTCTATGTGTCTGTTTTTGTGCCAATACCATGCTGTCTTGATGATTACAACTTTGTAGTAGAGGCTAAAGTCTGGGATTGTGATGCCTCCTGCTTTGGTCCTCTTCTTCAAAATTACTTTGGCTATTCGGGGCCTTTTGTGGTTCCATATGAATTTTAGGATTGCTTGTTCTAGCTTCGAGAAGAATGCTGGTGTCATTTTGATTGGGATTGCATTGAATGTGTAGATAGCTTTGGGTAGTATTGACATTTTGACAATATTTATTCTTCCAATCCATGAGCAGGGAATGTCTTTCCATTTCTTTAAATCTTCTTCAATTACCTTCATAAGCTTTCTATAGTTTTCAGCATACAGATCTTTTACATCTTTGGTTAGATTTATTCCTAGGTATTTTATGCTTCTTGGTGCATTGTGAATGGGATCAGTTTCTTTATTTGTCTTTCTGTTGCTTCATTGTTAGTGTATAAGAATGCAACAGATTTCTGTACATTGATTTTGTATCCTGCAACTTTGCTGAATTCATGTATCAGTTCTAGCAGACTTTTGGTGGAGTCTATCGGATTTTCCATGTATAATATCATGTCATCTGCAAAAAGCGAAAGCTTGACTTCATCTTTGCCAATTTTGATGCCTTTGATTTCCTTTTGTTGTCTGATTGCTGATGCTAGAACTTCCAGCACTATGTTAAACAACAGCGGAGAGAGTGGGCATCCCTGTCGTGTTCCTGATCTCAGGGAAAAAGCTCTCAGTTTTTCCCCGTTGAGGATGATGTTAGCTGTGGGCTTTTCATAAATGGCTTTTATGATCTTTAAGTATGTTCCTTCTATCCCGACTTTCTCAAGGGTTTTTATTAAGAAAAGGTTCTGGATTTTGTCAAAGGCCTTTTCTGCATCGATTGACAGGATCATATGGTTCTTCTCTTTTTTTTTTTGTTAATGTGGTATGTCACATTGGTTGATTTGCGAATGTTGAACCAGCCCTGCACCCCAGGAATGAATCCCACTTGATCATGGTGAATAATTCTTTTTATATGCTGTTGAATTCGATTTGCTAGTATCTTATTGAGAATTTTTGCATCCATATTCATCAGGGATATTGGCCTGTAGTTCTCTTTTTTTACTGGGTCTCTGTCTGGTTTAGGAATCATAGAATGAGTCTGGAAGTTTTCCTTCCCTTTCTATTTCTTGGAATAGCTTGAGAAGAATAGGTATTATCTCTGCTTTAAACGTCTGGTAGAACTCCCCTGGGAAGCCATCTGGTCCTGGACTCTTATTTGTTGGGAAATTTTTGATAACCGATTCAATTTCTTCGCTGGTTATGGGTCTGTTCAAGCTTTCTATTTCCTCCTGATTGAGTTTTGGAAGAGTGTGGGTGTTTAGGAATTTGTCCAATTCTTCCAGGTTGTCCAATTTGTTGGCATATAATTTTTCATAGTATTCCCTGATAATTGTTTGTATCTCTGAGGGATTGGTTGTAATAATTCCATTTCATTTATGATTTTATCTATTTGGGTCATCTCCCTTTTCTTTTTGAGAAGCCTGGCTAGAGGTTTGTCAATTTTGTTTATTTTTTCAAAAAACCAACTCTTGGTTTCGTTGATCTGCTCTACAGTTTTTTTAGATTCTATATTGTTTATTTCTGCTCTGATCTTTATTATTTCTCTTCTTCTGCTGGGTTTAGGCTGCCTTTGCTGTTCTGCTTCTATTTCCTTTAGGTGTGCTGTTAGATTTTGTATTTGGGATTTTTCTTGTTTCTTGAGATAGGCCTGGATTGCAATGTATTTTCCTCTCAGGACTGCCTTCGCTGCATCCCAAAGCATTTGGATTGTTGTATTTTCATTTCTGTTTGTTTCCATATATTTTTTAATTTCTTCTCTAATTGCCTGGTTGACCCACTCATTCGTTAGTAGGGTGTTCTTTAACCTCCATGCTTTTGGAGGTTTTCCAGACTTTTTCCTGTGGTTGATTTCAAGCTTCATAGCATTGTGGTCTGAAAGTATGCATGGTATAATTTCAATTCTTGTAAACTTATGAAGGGCTGTTTTGTGACCCAGTATATGATCTATCTTGGAGAATGTTCCATGTGCACTCGAGAAGAAAGTATATTCTGGTGCTCTGGGATGCAGAGTTCTAAATATATCTGTCAAGTCCATCTGATCCAATGTATCATTCAGGGCCCTTATTTCTTTATTGACCGTGTGTCTAGATGATCTATCCATTTCTGTAAGTGGGGCGTTAAAGTCCCCTGCAATTACCACATTCTTATCAATAAGGTTGCTTATGTTTATGAGTAATTGTTTTATATATTTGGGGGCTCCAGTATTCGGCGCATAGACATTTATAATTGTTAGCTCTTCCTGATGGATAGACCCTGTAATTATTATAAAATGCCTTCTTCATCTCTTGTTACAGCCTTTAATTTAAAGTCTAGTTTGTCTGATATAAGTATGGCTACTCCAGCTTTCTTTTGGCTTCCAGTAGCATGATAAATAGTTCTCCATCCCCTCACTCTCAATCTAAAGGTGTCCTCAGATCTAAAATGAGTCTCTTGTAGACAGCAAATAGATGGGTCTTGTTTTTTTTATCCATTCTGATACCCTATGTCTTTTGGTTGGCTCATTTAATCCATTTACATTCAGTGTTATTATAGAAAGATATGGGTTTAGAGTCATTGTGATGTCTGTATGTTTTATGCTTGCAGTGATGTCTCTGGTACTTTGTCTCACAGGATCCCCCTTAGGATCTCTTGTAGGGCTGGTTTAGTGGTGACAAATTCCTTCAGTTTTTGTTTGTTTGGGAAGACCTTTATCTCTCCTTCTATTCTAAATGACAGACTTGCTGGATAAAGGATTCTCGGCTGCATATTTTTTTCTGTTTAGCACACTGAAGATCTCGTGCCAATCCTTTCTGGCCTGCCAAGTTTCAAAAGAGAGATCAGTCACGAGTCTTATAGGTCTCCCTTTATATGTGAGGGCACGTTTATCCCTTGCTGCTTTCAGAATTTTCTCTTTATCTTTGTATTTTGCCAGTTTCACTATGATATGTCGTGCAGAAGATCGATTCAAGTTACGTCTGAAGGGAGTTCTCTGTGCCTCTTGGATTTCAATGCCTTTTTCCTTCCCCAGTTCAGGGAAGTTCTCAGCTATAATTTCTTCAAGTACCCCTTCAGCACCTTTCCCTCTCTCTTCCTCCTCTGGGATACCAATTATGCATATATTATTTCTTTTTAGTGTATCACTTAGTTCTCTAATTTTCCCCTCATACTCCTGGATTTTTTTATCTTTCTCTCAGCTTCCTCTTTTTCCATAACTTTATCTTCTAGTTCACCTATTCTCTCCTCTGCCTCTTCAATCCGAGCTGTTGTCGTTTCCATTTTGTTTTGCATTTCGTTTAAAGCACGTTTCAGCTCCTCGTGACTGTTCCTTAGTCCCTTGATCTCTGTAGCAAGAGATTCTCTGCTGTCCTCTATACTGTTTTCAAGCCCAGCGATTAATTTTATGACTATTATTCTAAATTCACTTTCTGTTATATTATTTAAATCCTTTTTGATCAGTTCATTAGCTGTTGTTATTTCCTGGAGATTCTTCTGAGGGGAATTCTTCCGTTTGGTCATTTTGGATAGTCCCTGGAGTGGTGAGGACCTGCAGGGCACTTCCCCTGTGCTGTGGTGTATAACTGGAGTTGGTGGGCGGGGCCGCAGTCCGACCTGATGTCTTCCCCCAGCCCACCACTGGGGCCACAATCAGACTGGTGTGTGCCTTCTCTTCCCCTCTCCTAGGGGCGGGATTCACTGTGGGGTGGCGTGGCCCGTCTGGGCTACTTGCACACTGCCAGGCTTGTGGTGCTGGGGATCTGGCGTATTAGCTGGGGTGGGTAGGCAAGGTGCACGGGGGCAGGAGGGGCAGGTTTAGCTCGCTTCTCCTTAGGTGATCCACTTCAGGAGGGGCCCTGTGGCAGCGGGAAGGAGTCAGATCCGCTGCCAGAGGTTTGGCTCCGCAGAAGCACGGAGTTAGGTGTTTGCGAGGAGCGAGCAAGTTCCCTGGCAGGAACTGGTTCCCTTTGGGATTTTGGCTGGGGGATAGGCGAGGGAGATGGCGCTGGCGAGCGCCTTTGTTCCCCGCCAAACTGAGCTCTGCCATCCGGGGGCTCAGCAGCTCTCCCTCCCTTTGTCCTCCAGCCTTCCTGCTTTCTGAGCAGAGCTGTTAACTTATGACCTCCCAGACGCTAAGTCGCGCTTGCTGTCGGAACACAGTCCGTCCGGCCCCTCCGCTTTTGCCAGCCAGACTCGGGGGCTCTGCTTGGCCGGCGAGCAGCCCCTCCGCCCCGGCTCCCTCCTGCCAGTCCGTGGAGCGTGCACCGCCTCGCCGCCCTTCCTACCCTCTTCCGTGGGCCTCTCGTCTGCGCTTGGCTCCGGAGACTCTGTTCTGCTAATCCTCTGGCGGTTTTCTGGGTTATTTAGGCAGGTGTAGGTGGAATCTAAGTGATCAGCAGGACACACGGTGAGCCCAGCGTCCTCCTACGCCGCCATCTTCCCTCTCTCTCTTATTTTAAAACATTTCAAAGACAAATAAGAGCAGAGAGAACAGTATAGTGATTTTCCATGAACTTATCACTCAGCTTCAACAGTTCAAAACTCAAGACCAGTGTCGCTTTCTTTACACCCACCCTTTCTTGTCCTCTATCCCATCCCTGCAGTTTGAAATTATCTCAGACACCACATCATCTGTAAATATTTCAGAGATGTTTCTAAAAGATGGAGACTTTTTTGCATATTCAATCTCATTATCACACCCGAAAAATGTTAAAGGAATTCTTTTCTAAAAAAATATTCCTTTATATCAAATATTCAATCATGTTCACATTTCCCCAATTATTTACTGGTTTTCACTTTGTTTCTTGATTTAGAATCCAAATGACATCCATACATGGACAGATGATAAATCTCTCAAATTTCTTTTATCTATCGGTTCCTTCTCTGTCTGTGTCTTTCTTTTTCTCTGTTGCTTTTATTCTCTTTCTTCAAGCTTTTGTTGAAAAAATGGATTGTTTGTCTTTTAAAGTTTGCTTCAGTCTGAATTTTTAATCTCATCCTCATGGTGACTTTTAATCCTTTGTATTTCCTATAAGTTTGTATTAAAAATTAGAGGCTTGTGGAGACTCATGCTGGTTTTTTTTGCCCAGACAACTTCATAGGTGGTGCTGTATACTACCCTCAGGAATAAATTATCGCTGGCTGTCTTCTTTTTGTGATGTTAGTGGTCATTAATAATCATTGTTTGGATCCATTAATTCATAAGGTATTGAAAAGACAAATTTTTTTTCTTCAATTATTAGCTGGCATTCTTCTACAAAGAGACATTTCCCTCTCAACAGCAATTGGTAACGCTGAGGTACAGTTTGTAAAAGAGGCAACATAAATGCTTGTTTTTTTTAACAGTTTTCAAAAACAATGGGACCCCTAACATCCTTCAAAGAAGATAATATATGTGGTCTTTTATGTATATTAGATGTATAATATGCATGCATGTACACATATGTATGTGTATGTATTTGTAAATATTTTATCAACTCATGGATTTAAACATCTTTGATGTTTTACAATTTACTGCAATTATTCCTCCTGATACTCAAGTCATCCTGTATTTGACACAGGAGTCTATTCATTTAGGCCCCTGAGTCCTTTTCAAGATGACACTAGTGGTGTTGAATAGCATCCTTATTTTCTGATGTGACAAGCTATATACCAGGTTCATCTTACATTTCCTGCATCTGGCTGTTAGTTCTTTTCAGTGAACGTAGATAGAAAATAAGGTTATCTCTGTTTCATTTTAGATGAAACACATCATAAGTTCAAACTAATACTTCCAATTCAAAATCAGGAGTACAGGCTTTTCACTCTACTAACTGATTTCATATTTGTATCTCCTCTCTGCCATGCCCCTAAATCCTGATTTTCAACGATGCCAGGATAACTACTCATTTGCTTTATTTCACACTAAATACACAAACGTCTTAGAATAATATTGACACTACCACCAGCTATAGCATCACGGAAAAGAAGATTTTGTTTGTTTGTCTTTTTATGTTCTTTGGTCCCACTAAGGATGTACAATCAATCTGTTACGCTTTAAAGTCACTTGGGATAGTTCCTCTGTGGGAGGTTATGCCATCAACACACACTCTGAGGATTCTTTTTCTTTTGACTTTCAGTGTTTAGGAATTGCTCTTTGTGTTTAATTTAATTTTATTATTATGTAAAATATTTACATTTCCAAAGTCACATCTTCAAAACAAAGTATTTAAAGGAAGAAAAGAATAGTTTCTATCCTTCCCCCTTCCACTCTACCTTCTTTGTCCCCTGAAAAAAAAATAGTTATTTTTTGAACCTTATGGTTTGTCTTTTTATTGATTTTTAAAATATAAGCACACACCGGCATGCACACACACACACACACACACACACACACACGCATGAACACACACACATTCTTACAACCTGGAGATTATTCCATAGTTAACATAGAAATTTTTCTCATTCTTTATAGCTGCATAATAATCCATGTGTATCATAGATAATTCAGCTATTCCCTATTGGTGGGTATTTGGATTATTTTCAGTATTTTGCTATTCATTGGTGCTTCAGTGAATTCAGGTGCTTCAGCCTTGTTCACAAGTACTTTCATATTTTGGACTGGTATATCTTTGGGATGGATTCCTAAAAATGGGTATCTATGCAATTTTGCTAGTTCATATTTTGAAATAATTTTAAAACTCTAACTCAGAATTCTAAATGTAATGGTTAGTGTTTTTGTTTTTGGTAAAGGGTTTGGGGTGATTTTTGAATTCGTGAATTTAAAATTCGTTTGTGTGGCAGAGCAATGAGAAGTGATTTTTCTAGTCGAACAATATCCTATTTCTCCATAAAATAGTAATAAATTTAAATCCATCAAAGAAACTAAGAACAATTTTAAAATCAATAACCATGACTATATTATATGTATGCAATATAAAATCACCACCATGAGCATAAATGTCCCAGGAAAAAACAAAGATGTTGAATTAAATCTCGTCAATGGTTTCTGAGTCTCCCATTCACTTTCATTTGCCCACAGTTTATTCTGCTCTCTGTTAGTGTAAACTACCTGAAGTGATTAAACATTAATGGTTTTAACTACCGTGTCTGACATGTGAGTGAGTAATAGTGTTACACTGGAAGTGTCATGATTTCTGTACGTCTAATCCAAGCAACACGAAACTTTTACAGCCAAAAGGCCTTCCAAACTTCATGGTAACATCAAGAGTACTGATCTCAAGGAGAAAATTCAGCTACCAGGGAGCACTCATCCAGATTCAAAACATGCTGGTAAGAAGCTGTGTTTTCACAGAGGTCAATTAACAATATCTCAATCCCTTTAACAATTGAGCGAATGCTTAAAAGATTACCAAATATTCCAGCATACGCCATATCATGTAGGACATAATAATTTGTAATAAAAATAGATAACTTAAGTCAAACATAAGAGGATCAATGTTGAAATAAAGTTTTTTTAAAAATTTTTTTAATGTTTATCCATTTTTGAGAGAAAGAGAAAGAGACAGAATGTGAGAGAGGGAGGGACAGAGAGAGGGAGACATCGAATCTGGATCCAGGCTCCGAGCTGTCAGCACAGAGCCCCAAGTGGGGCTCAAACTCACAGACTGTGGTATCATGACCCGAGCCAAAGTCTGACACCCAACTGACTGAGCTACCCAGGTGCCCTGAAATAAAGTTTTCTTAGTTGCTTTGATTAAATTCTGGCATAAGTTATTTAGTGAAAAAGAACTAGAGACATTGCTGCATCCATTTGTGTCCTTTTGATTCAGTTGTGTAGATCAGGAACTGACAACATTTTTTTCTGTAAGAGCCTGCATAGTGAATATTTAAACTTTGTGAACTAAAAGCAAAATTGAGTGTGTTACGCAGCTACTTTTATGACAAGAGAGAAAGCAAATTTCCACATTTTTAATTGAGGAAATTCAAAAGACAATTATAATGGAGCCCAATTCTGTTTTTGTAATTCAGATCCACTAGAGAGAAGAATGGAATTTTATTCAAAGGATACCATTTAGCTTATTTGTGGTTCAGGGTGTGCTCAATTATCAAAGTTAGTGCAAATGCTCATTAGTAAAAAAGAAAAGAAAAAAAAATTGTAGCTTATGGATCTAACAATAACAGGTAGCAGGTCAGATGTGGCCCACAGGCCACAGTGACCTGAACTCTGGCATAGACAATTCCCATTATAGCATAGGTTCAATCAGTTGAACAAATCCTTTTGCTTTCCTTTGGCCTTCTTTACAAGTCCTAAATTAAAGGATCCCCACTAGAATGCAAACTCTATGAGGCAAAGATCTTCATTTGTCTATCATTAATGTATACCAAGCACCTAGAGCAGTGCCTGGCACAGAAGAGGCCCTCAGTGAATATTTCTTTCATAAAACAATGAATAAAACCTTTTCTGCTGTTTTACGTGTAGATATTTGGACTAGATGGAACCTCGTTAACTCTTAGAGTCAACATTCTGGAAGCCAAGAATTAAAAAAAACCAAGGAATCTTATTCCGCTCTGTCCCACAAATGATCACCGCTACTAGTGACTGGACTACTGCAGTGATAGTATGTTTAATGTCTGAAAAAGTTTAACAGAAAGAAAGCTTAAAAGTGGGAGCAATAATGCATTTTTTTCCAGAAAATTAACAAATGATCATTTGGTTTTGGTGACATCACATTGGATACTCAGAGAAAATTAATTTAAAGATTAATATTCTAAGACATTAAATCACAAGTTGATATTTAACTTACAAACTTATCTTTGACCTCATTAATAGATGCTACAAGCTTTCTGCTATAACTATTCCCACATCTTGCCATTCACGTTTTACCACTGGAAAAAGAAGAGTCCAATACCTGCCTTTAAAACAAATAGAACTTCTAGAGTCAGAGAATATGTCAAATGTTTTTCTAATTCAACCTCTTTCTTTTAAGTGTGAAAAATGGAGAGAGCAAGGGTAGGTGATGTGCAAGAGTGTCTCATGCAAATTAGTGGCAAAACTGTTGTTGGAACCAGTTCTTGGTTCTCAAGTCTAATTGTATTGTCATGAAATATGAGTTATTAAGGAAAAGTAAATTACATACCATTAGTTATCAAGCTTATAGATTTAGTAGCTCAGAGAAGAATTTAGCACAGTTCTTACTTTCATGATTAATACAATGCATAGAAAGATAATATACAATTATTCCAGCAAATACTAAACCAAAAATTTTACATTTGGGCCAGTAATATTGTCTATTCTATATTCTATACACCAATAGTCAGAAATTGATTAGATTTGAGGAAACACTTGGTTGGGAGCAGGGTGCAGATCATAATTCAAGAGAACAGACTGGGCACAGTTTGGGAACCAACTTGATTATGGAGGCAATAAGGCTATCCAAATATTTGTTCCTTGTCCCATCTGTCTCCCTAGGCAGCACATTGCAAATGAGAGGGAGAAGGCCAAGTTCAGACACCCAGTATCATATTTTTTATTTAGTTACAACTATTGCTATCATACTGAGTCTATAACAGATTACCACGAATCTGAAAAGAATTATTACACATTAGAATGAATGCTGTTTTAATGTGGTAGAGTTTATAAGATGCTTTACATGTGTTCGAACTGAACCTTACACAACAACATCATAACATGGGCAGATGTGGTAGACTGCTTGCATAAACAGCCTAAACTCTTTCTCTCTCTGTGCATCCATGCCTTTTTGCCATGTGACTTTGCAGTTCTCACTAATGAGGTTGAGTCTATTTCCTAGCATTTTCATTCTTCAGTTACACATGTGACTTTTTTTTTTTTTTGCCAATAGCATGTTAGCCTATGTGATGCATGCAGAATGTTGAAAACGTGCTTACATTTTTCCATTTCCTCTATTGCTCTTTGCCATGGCCATGGTGACACATCAAGCTAGCCTACTAGAGCAAGAGTCAGCAAAACTTTTCCCGTAAAAGATTAGACCGTAATTTTTTTGGTTTTTTTTTTTTTTTTTTTTTTTTTGGTTTTGTGGGCCATGTGGTCTCTTTTGCAACTCTTCAATTACTCATCTCTGCCATTGTGACAGGAAAGTAGCCGTAGAAAAAATGAAAATCAATGAGCACAACTGTGTCCCAATTAAACGTTATTTATAAAAATAGCCTGTGGGCTAGATTTGGCTGAAAAGCCATCCATGGTTTGCTGACTTCTGCCTTAGAGGAGGAGACACATGGAATAGAGGTGAGTTGCCCCAGTAATCCTAGTTGAGATCATTTGGAATCAGCCAAGCTCCAGCCGGTTCCCAGAAACATCAGACAACTAGACACACGTCCAGCAGCACTGCCCGGCCAACGCGTAGCTTACAGCAGACACGTGAGCAAACCCAGCCAACATCAGCTCAACCCTGCAGAATCATTTGCAAAGCCACTGAGTCATGGGTGATTTGTTATACAGAATTATCGTGGCATGAATAATCATTCATATAGTAGGTAAAGTATTAGTTTTGCCATTTGAGAATTAAGGATGGGGCTTAAGGAGGTTAAATACCTTGGTCATTATCTCAGGCAGCCAGAAAGTGTCAGAGTCAAGACTTAGATATAGATGTTTTCAAATCCAATGTTCTATTCACTATACAAAACTACTTTGATCCTTCTCTTTTCTCTCTCTCTCTCTTTCGTTTTGTTTACATGGAGATACAGATACAGATAAGTACAATGTAGGCTAAAAAATAAGAATTTTAAGCAGTTTCAAACTCTTCCCTGCTTCCGCTTTTAGCTTTTAGCTGTTAAAAATCCTATCACCTCACTCAGGTGTAAAGTTTGGCTTATTTTCCTTACACTGCTAACGCCGATCTCCTCGTGGTGTCTCATAGTCTATGTTGTCCTGGTTCGTATTTTCCAAAACTCCAGTAAAAGGAAATAACTTAAATGGCCCACTCTTGCACACAGCTCCTATTTCTTCATTTTACTGCTCCCATTTTATGCAGGGCTGTCAGGGCTCCCTGAATTAAATGTGACTTAGGGTCTGCGCACGCTGACTGAGGGGGCTCATAGGTTCTATAGCTCATCCGCAACCCTGTACTTGAGCTGTCAAGTGTGAGAGATTGGTGCCAAATTCAACCGAACATAGCCCCTTCCCAGTAGTCTGCCTTTGACAACTCCTCCTTGTCAAATCCAACAGTTTACATAGGATGTAGAGTGAATAAAATACTCTGGAAGATACGCATGTAGAGGTGCTGCTTCCGCTGATAGCAGGAACACCTATCAGCTTCCCACAGGGCTGACATTTCAGGCTGGCAGGGGGGAGACGATCATGGGACTTTTGTGCCGCCGTTTCTAAATGGATTGTGGCGACTCCCGAGGCAAATTGCCTCACGTCTCACCAACTGCCTTCAAGAAGAGTCAGTGTGATGCAACTGTGCATCTCAAAAATTTATTATTTTTTTTGTATTTATAAAGTAGACCCTTCAGGTGAATGGCTTATACAGCCCATGCAGGATTCCGTGGATTTGAGTCTCTTTGCCTTAAAGTTTAATGCTTTAGGCACCAGAAACTCCATGCTCTTCACACCGCCTGGGGAGACATCTGGCCTTAGAATCATTGAATGTTAGAGCGCTAACTGCTGTTAGCAGTGCTTAGGTGTTTCTGGAGGTTCCCCTATTACTAGGAATCAAAGGTTGAACAATTAATTTTTGACAGTTAATCTCCTAGCTGAACATAGTGTAGGTATAAGTCATTAGCTTCCAACTCATTAAGACTCAAGAGGTAGACTAGACTCTCAGTCGGAAGAAGGATCAGATAGCTAGGGAAACGGGAAAAGAAGAACACAAAGATACGCGTTGACTGTGACCGTCTAAGCACCCAGGTTGGAGAGGGGCTCGCATTGTCAGTGTAGGTCTTGCTAGTCCCCACTTGCAAGGCTGTTCCAAGTGTGGAGACGAATGTGAAGTGCTATAGCCAGGGGACTCTGAGTATTTTTAATCCTGTTCAAGAGATCATCTCTGTTTTGAAATGGATGTATCAGATTATTTTAGTCTTATGCCATTTAACATTTGATTCATCTAACTCTCTTGGGTCTAAACCCATGCTCACCAAGTATGATTTTTTTTTTTTTTTTTTTTGCCACATAAGCCTACCTACAATGTGTAGAGTGTTAAGGGGTGGAGTAACTTTGGTACTTTTGGCAACACTCCTTCAGATAAAATCAACAGAGGCTTTCTGATCATGATTTTAGCTTCTAAGTTACTGTGACCATGGCGACACAATGGACTGGTCCCTGGGATTTAGACCAGAACATGGGACACTTATAAGACTGACTTTCGATGAATTCCCTGCCATTCTGGTTTACACTGCAGTCTCATTTATATTTTGGTTCTTACGACTTTGCGTCTCAGTTCCTGAGGGCACCTATGCAATGAAAGAGTAAATCTCTGAGCCTTCAAAACAGATGGACTCCTTCATTCGGCATCGATTGGTAAAGTTTTCTTAACCTTTTTTAAAGCGCTGAGCCCTTTGATATTCATGAAACTCACCATCTTTCACAACATGCCCCATCCAAATAAGTACATCTTATAAATAGATGTCCCCACCTGCTTAGAAGATTCTATGCAATATCATAAGATAAAACAATAGGGCTTATATCCTAAATAATATAGATTCAATTTTATATATAAAATTGTGTGTATAGATGCTAGCTGTAGAGATTTTAATGAAACATGTCCCACCTTTCACCCTCATTCGAGAGCCACTGCATCCTCTCCAACAAAACTCCCATCGCTTCCCTACATACGGCATCTATAAGAATTACAGATAAATATCTTCTGATTTCTGCAGAAAAATCTTGACTTACGGTAGAGCTGTTTTAGGGTAGGTGAGGGGATAGCAAGGCATGAGTGAAGGGAGATGGTGAAGCTTGAAGAAGTAACATGTTACCCAATCACTAAGTATCCATAACGGTTAGTACTGGTGATGGTGCTGGTACCGGCTGTGTGTGTGTGATGTAGGGTTTGAGAATACGACGTGTGTGGGTGCAAGTATTTATATGCATGTCTGTGTAAATGAATGAGAACACGTATACAAAAATAAATAAAACACAATCCTCACTTTCAGAGTTCCAATTAAGTGGCAGAAACATGAACATATCCACCATATGCCTCGCAGATAACAGTGTGTGTAAACTGTGCACTCTCTTTTCCATGTCTGTCCGATCACAGGTGAGTTGCTCACTGTGCACTTTGCTCTAAAGCCCAGGGTATTATGCGGTCAAGTGGGGAATCCTTGGTGCAGGAGAGACTAGACCAGTATTTGTCCCCTTCATCCATCTGCTTCCATTAAAACAATTCCACTGGGGCACGTAGGTAGTTCAGTCGATTGAGCCTCCTACTTCAGCTCACGTCATGATCTCATGGTTTGTGAATTCGAGCCCTGCATCAGGCTGTCTGCTGTCAGCACAGAGTCCGCTTTGGATCTTCTGTCTCCCTCTCAATGCCCCTCCCCATCTCTCTCAAACATAAATAAACATTAAAAAAAAAAATGATTCCACTAGTGAATCTCCCAACATCTAAAGCTTCTCTTGTAAGGGAAAATAGAGTTAGAAACCATTTAAAATTGTCTTTACAGGGCATCTGGGTGGCTCAGTTGGTTAAGCATCTGACTTCAGCTCACGTCATGACCCCAGAGTTCATGACTTTGAGCCCCGCGTCGGGCTCTGTGTTGACAGCTCTGAGCCCGGAGCCTGCTTCAGTTTCTGTGTCTCCTTCTCTCTCTGCCCCTCCCCTACTTGCACTCTCTCTCTCTCTCTCTGTCTCTCAAAAATAAACATTAAAAAAATTGTTTTAAATTAAAAAAATAAAATTGTCTTTGCAACTATTATTCAAACTTGGGAATTAAATGAAGTAGGTTACTTCTGGACATTTTCATTTTTTCTTAAGTGTTTTCTGCACATACACATAGTTCTTATGCCTCTGAGAATATAAAACTTAAACGTCTGTTTTTTTGTCCTGACAGTTTAGTGATGGGTATCAAATATTAGTAACTGAATGGATAACCATTATGATAACCACAGTCTACTCAGCTAATACTCTGAGAAGCATTACTAGGGAAGTAGAAATTTAAAAAAAACAAAGAGAAGAATGACCATGGTTAAAGATCTCACATGAAGCTAAGAAAACTTCAGCTAACTGAATCGTTAAGCCTGATAGATTACTCAGATAATTTTTCACATGGAGAATACTTGTTTAGAAAGTATTTTTTTATAGGCTCCACACACAGAGATCATTAGACCTTTAAAAAATCTCACAAAAAGTTTGAGGAAAATGAAGCTCAGGGTAAATAGGTAATCCAAATCCAAAGAGCAGGGAGAGAGAGAGAGAGAGAGTGTGTGTGTGTGTGTGTGTTTATGCAGGTAGATCCAATCCTTGAACTTTGGGCCTTTCACTTCTAAGCTCATGGACTTTTCCATTAATTACACTACAAGCTTTTCTGAAGCCAAGACCCATGCTATGCACAAGCTGCTTTCAAACAGAAAAAAAAAAAAGTAAAAAGAAACTTGTACAGAATTCTCCATAGGCCAACAGTTTCTGTTTATGTACTTAAGAGTTGCTCAAATTATGAGACCTAAAATATTACACAATGATATTCTCTTGTGCAGTAAACCTGAATGAACAATTATGAGAGCCACTAAAAGCACTTTTTTAAGAAATATGTATTTATAATTGAGACTAATCAAGAGATAGCAAAACTAATAATATAAATTTAGTGGCAAGTGTAATATTGGTATTTTAGAAGTTCATCCTTTATTATAAGATATTAAGTACACATAATTCCATTTAAAAATCTAAATCTGTGTGGATTTATATGTGTTTATATGTGTGTATACTTATATATATTTCATGAATTTTTATATGTATATATTAATATTTTTATGCAGAAACCAAACAGCATTATTAGAATGCTCAATCCATTGGGTGAAAGTTTATAGGAAAACAGGATTTGGGTAGTGTCAACTTGTCCCCATGTATGATTACAAAAATAAAAAGATATCTTTACAATGGACAAATATGGTTGATACAACCTTACTAAGTTGATCAAATTGAACAGCACCAATTAACAGGGCAAACTGACATCATATGCTTATTGATATGTTGTAATGTGGAAGACACAGTGTCACCAAAAATGTTTAATCTGAACATAAGAACAAGAAAACAATAGAAAAACAAAGTCAGATTAAGGTTCATCCCGTAAAACGAGCATTTACTCCTCAAAAAAATGTCAATGTTATTAAAGACAAAAAAAAAAAAAGAAAAGAAAAGAAAATGAAAGAACTCTTCAATTTCATTGAAAACTAAATAGAAACAATAACAAAATGCTTGTGTGGTCCTTGTTTGATTCCTGGATCAAAACTATAGCAGTTATAAAGGACGTTATTAGAAAAATCAGGGAAATTTAGATATGAATTATATATAACATTATTATATTAATGTTAAATTTCTTGTGTGTGATCATGATATTGCACTTATTTGGAGATTGTCTTATTCATAGGAGATACATGTTGAAGTATTTAGAAGTGAAGTATCATGATTTCTGCAACCTACTTTGAAATGATTCAGAAAAAAACATTGAGTGAGAGAGTGAAAGCAAGTAAGAAAAATGTTAACAGTTGGTAAACTTGGGTGAAACATATATAAAGGAGCATTGTACTACTTTTCCACTTTCCTATAGGTTTAAAACTTTTGAAAATATAAGATGGGAAAAATTAAACCAAATTAAACTATTCTTCAAATTCTTTATTTCATATGTCTGTTTCAGCAATATTGAAATACAGGGGTATCATACATACACTCACCCTTTTTATAGATTTAAAATATTAAATGTTGAATGAATGTTACAAATTATAATCTGAATTTATCACAAGGCACTTAAATAGGAAATCAAAAGACTTAAGAATTGTGTTAAAATTTCAGTACAAGCATAAGAATAAAGGATATTGGTCATGTTAATATTCAGGCTGTCTGCCCCATCTAAATTTCTCTGCTCCCCTCCCACTTAAAATCTAAAAACAAAAAAAAAAATCATCATAAATTGGAAGTACAGAATTCTTAGAAAATAACTGGATGATGAGTTGTAGGATTCTCCTTACAGGTACAATCTACTCTTTAGCAACCTGTAAGCCATTGAAAAAGTAACTCCATAGCCAAGAAAGAAAGCCAAAGCACGATTTGGCTGGGGAAGGGGTGTCAAATACGCGACTGTGTGGTAGATCCGTGCTCCAACAAAGAGTCTGAAGTGCAGGATGGCTGTAGAGAGATCTGGACCACTCAAGGAATACAGAAGGCCAATACCAAGAAATGGCACAATGTTTTCAAGGTCATTCAGGTGAGCTCTGTGGGAAATTAGCAAAACACTACTTTCAAAATCAGTAGACATATATTCATTTTTCCATTTCTTTTAAAACTAAACGGATTTTTTAAAATGCGTATTTATTTCATTTTTGTTTAAATTGCCTTGCCCTTTAACCATCTGGCTTTTATTTAACATATCATTATTTTTGTTTCTATCATTAGTGTATCTCAACATAATAATGAAGACACTTTGCACTTTCAGGAATATCAGTCTTAAAGCTCTTTTATATTATCCCAATAGAAGCAGTGACAGTGATACACACACAATAATGTCTCAGTGAATGCTTTGTTCATGCACTGGGGCCAGAAGGGAAGCCATCTAGTTCAACTCCTAGCCCATGCATCAGTCCCTTAGCAGAATCCCCAGTGAGTATCACCTAGACTTGATTAAGCACTCTGAGGGAAAGGGGATTCTCTGCCTTTGAAAGTAGTATATTCTAAACATCTCTCCTTTCCCTATATACCAAAGCCAAGCCTTCCTTCTTTTCCTTTTGAATGGTACCCTTTATTTCTCCAGCTGCTCTGATTACCTTGCAACTTTCCTTTTATCTTGTATTGAATGTATATATGGTCTCAAATTCTTTCCAGAACATGGTGAGATAGGATTAAATAAATACATATGTAAAATGTTTTCTAATCATCACTGATTTCTGTCTGCCCAAATGCAAGTAACTTACTTTAAGCCATTCATTTATCTTAACATTTCCAAGACATATTACTTTATGTTTTTAATTATGTCATCGATATCAATTTTTTCAGTATTGCATACTGAAAGCATACTTCATTTCACTTCATTTGTAGCCCCACTCAGTCCCTGACATTGGATTTACATGTGGAAATTTACATATTTCTATACTAATAGAAATAGCTTTACATGTGGAAGTAATGAAAAGAAAAAAAAGTCAAGGTTAAAAACGAAATGGGGAGATTCTGGAAAATCTTTATCTGCAAAGTATCTCCAATGGCGAATTGTTACTAGAAACTTTTTGGTGGGGTCGATAAAGTCTCAAAAATTACAACAGGAAACCCGACAGTCTTTCTTGGAGACGCTTTCTCCTGTCTCCACACTGAAAACCCAGTGTCTGATCACCAGGGGGCGCTGTGCACACATTCGCTGCATCTCTAAGGATACGGACTCCTTTCAGAACTAAGGTCAATGGTTATTCACAACCTGACTAGAAGATCAGCTTCAATAATGGCTTTCTAGAAGATCAGCTTCAATAATGGCTTTCTCCTCTGGAAGTACAATGGACATGGGGGGTGGGAATGGGAAGGGAAAGTGGGGAAGTCTCTAAAATCTCATAATAAAATATCTTTCATTAAGCTTTCACACATGACACTTGGATCTTCCCTTCAAACTTACTAATGCTATTGAGAGTCTAATTGTTATCACTTTCAAGTCCCGGGCAATGTTATGAGTATAGGGTCATGATTAGCATCATGGATGTGATTACCTTCTTAGTAACTCCACAAAGCATTACTCACCTTTTCTAAAGTTTATTCTTTTTCACCATAACACTTATAATTTTCTGATACAGTTTGAAATTTTCACATTGATTCTCTGTCCTGAAACTATTTTAGATCCACACGCTTGACACAGTCCATTTTTAAGACTGGCTGATTTACTCTGCAGGACTGCTAACTTAACAAATATATAACTAAGTGAAGCAGAGGCTAAAATTTTATTCATGCTATCTAGCACAGACTTCTTAGAAGAAAAACATTCTTGTTTAATAAATAACTTGGGATTGAATTTTTGCATAAGAAAAAAATGTGAATTTCATTTTGGTACTGGTAGAACAAGAGAATGCATGGGGCAAAAGCAGAGCCTGCAAAATGATGTCCTGCTGGGCATCATCCAAAGCAAAGAAGGTACAGTGCAACTTCCCAGGGAGAGGCCGCTGAAGGACACCGTCAGAGCTCTGTCTAACCTACAACTTGAAATGTTTGCGTTGCCGTAACGTGACTCAATTTAGTCAAGTCTATTTTAGCCACATTTCTTAAGTTGGTTTGTCGAGAGTTGAGGGAAGAGCCAAGTTTATGCTAGTCTCACAAAATGTAGACAACGGAAACATGCACAAATGTAGGGACCAGACTGACAGGGAATCTGCAGAAATCTTGGGAGAGGTTTCAGACTCTCACTAGGAATCAAAAATGTGATAATGTAAATATGATCTAGATCCTAAAGGGACTAGAGACTCTAACTGATACCTGAATTACAGAAGTAAATGTTTCTTATTTCAGTATCCATTTCACTCTTCATATTCACCAAACAGAAGTGGTGCCATCAGCTATACTCATGATGTTTCCTATCTTAACTATTCGCCACAAAACTAACTATCTGTATGTTTGAGTATGGTTGTGAAAACACTTCATTGTTTCTTTAATTTTATGTAAGTTTACTTATTCCTTGAAATGTGCCTAGAATTGCACCATGTGTGGATGAGCATTAGAAAATACTAGATGTGGGGCGCCTGGGTAGCTCAGTCGATTAAGCATCCGACTTCAGCTCAGGTCATGACCTTGTGGTTTGTGAGCCTCAGCCCTGTGTTAGGCTCTGTGCTGACAGCTCAGAGCCTGGAGCCTGCTTCAGATTCAGTATATCCCCCTCTCTGTCCCTTCCCTGCTCATGCTCTGTATCTCTCTCTCTCAAAAATAAATAAACATTAAAAAAAAGAGAAAAGAATACACTAAATGAGAAATTGATATATAACTTTGATGTTTCAGTGTTAGGACACGGTAATTAATAGATCAGTAATAGAATCCCAACAACAACAAAAATTCTGTGGGTGAAAAAGGGACAGCCAAGATGGTGACACAGGAGGCTCCTGAACTCCCTCCCTTCCACAGCCACATCAAATGTAGAGCTCCACACAAAGTAATTACATCTGAAAGAAATCCAGAAAACAACTGCGTGACTCCTAGACATTGAACAATACCCATCTTTAAGGCTGAGACACAGTCTTGCCATAAACCCTACCCCCAGCTTACTGTCACACAACTGAGAGGGAATTTCCAACTCCCAGCTTCTTCCTGAGGAGGAGTGGGTTTGGACTTCACATTTAGTGCCCAAACATTTAAGACTCTCACCCCAGGACAGAACCCCCAAAATATCTTGCTCTGAAAATTACTGAGGATTGCATCTCAAAGACCCACGAGACTTACAACAAATAAAATAGAGAAGTTAAGGGATGTACAAGACTTGTGTGTCAGCACAGAGGGAGCAGGCAAAATTGTCCATCTCCCAGTCTTTCTCTTAAAGGTCTGCAACTACATACTTTGAAATCTACTGCCTAAGCATCAGCACTCTTGTATCTAGGTTCAGTCTTTGATCCTTTGTAGAAACCAGGGAAGCCGGCGGATACCTCCCTGGCCTTCTCTCTCTAGCTTGATCCCAGTCACCACTATCTCCCTGGAAGGAGTTTATACACATGTATGCACCCCAACCTTTATGGCTGCAGTCCTAGGGAGGGGTCCCTGGGTCACCTGGCCCTGATCAGCACTAACAGTCATGAGTTAGTTAGTTAGATTTTATTCCCACAAAACATAGCAAACAAAGAATCAGTTCTCCACAAGCTCAAGCAGTCACTTCGGCTATCTGTCCACATGGCTATACGCAAGCCCAGCACAGATGGAGTTGACTAAAATGCCCAAACCCCAGTATCTCCTTAGAAGGGGCATAACTACATACTTTCCCAGCTGTTACTTAAATGTCCAGCTTCCAATTAGCTTATATTTAAATGTTGACTGTGATCCTCCCTTTGGAACACTTGACAAATCTTGACATACCTTGAACTATTGGGGGCCAGTAAAAACAAAGATGGCAGCTTGGACTGTCACGAAGGTCTGAGAGAAAACAGGGCTCAGGCTAGGATAATTAACAAGGTTCATTTCCTACATGAGACCACTCTGTCAAGACTGAGAGAAGTGGTTGTTTTATCTAATGCACAGAAACCAACACAGTGCCAAGGAAGACGAAAAAACAGAAGAATATGTTTCAAACCAAAGAACAAGATAAATCTACAGGAACAGATCTTAATGAAACAGAAATAACTAGATTTACTTAATACAGAGTTCAAAATAATGATCATAAGATGCTCAGTAAGGTCAGGAGAGAAATGCATGAACAAAGCTAGATTTACAACAGAAATAGAAAATATTAAAAAGTGCCTAAAAGAAAACACAGAGCAGAAGAATACAGTAACTGAATTTAAAAATTCAATAAAGTGGTTCATCAACAGACTAGATCAAGTAGAATAAAGGATCAGTAAACTTGAAGACATAGCAGTGGAATTCATCCAATTATAGGCACAAAAAGAAAAAAAATAATGAAAAAGTAAATATAGTTTATGGAACTTATGGAATATAATTAAAAACATTAATTTTATGTATGTATGTATGTATGTATGTATGTATGTATGTATGTATTATGGAGGTCCCAGAAGTAGAAGAGGGTGAAAAGGGGGCAGAAAGCTTAGCCCAAAAAATAATGGTTAACACCTTCCCTAACCTGGAGAAATAAACAGATATCCAGATACAGGAACCTCAGAAACTACAAAAAAATATGAATCCAAAGAGACCCACACTGAAACACATTATAAGTAAATTACCAAAAGTTAAAGACAGGAGAGACTCTTAAAACCAGCAAGAGAAAAGCAGGTTGTTTTATACAAAGGAACCCTATAAGACTATCAGAATATTTTTTACTAGAAACTACAAGGCAGAAGGGAGTGGATGATATATTCTACTGTTTTAAAAGAAAAAAAATAACAACAACAACAATAAAAAACCTGCCATCAGGAATCCTATACCTGACAAAGTTGTCCTTCAGATTGAAGAAGAGATAAGAGTTTTCCAAATAAAAGCTGAAAGTGTTCATCACCACTAAAGCAGCTAGAAATATTAAAGGGTGTTCTTTAAGCTGAAACAAAAGGACAGCAATTAGTAAGAAGAAAATGTATGAAAGTATAAAACTCATCAGCAAAAGCAAATATAATTAAATTCAAAATATACTAATGTAATGATGGTGGGTAAATCACATAACTCTAGTATAAAGACTAGAAGACAGTCACCTGGGTGGCTCAGTCGGTTAAGTGACCGACTTCAGCTCAGGTCATTATCTCATGGTCTGTAGGTTTGAGCCCCACGTCAGGCTCTGTGCTGACAGCTCAGAGCCTGGACCCTGCTTCGGATTCTGTGTCTCCCTCTCCCTCTTCCCCTCCCCTGCTCGTGCTCTGTCTCTCTCTCTCTCTCTCTCTTTCAAAATTAAACACTAAAAAAAAATTAAAAAAGAAAAGATTAAAAGACGAAAGTAGTATAAGTAACTATAACAAAAGATACAGAATGAATGGATAAAAAAAACAACAACAAGATAAAACTAGATGCTGCCTACAAAAGACTCATTTCTGCTTTAAGGACACATAGACTGAAAGTGAAGGGATGGAAAAAGATATTCCATGGAAATGGAACACAAAAGAAAGCAGGAATAGCTACACTTATATCAGACAAAACAGGCTTCAAGCTAAAGATTATAAGAGATAAAGAAAGCCATTATATAATGATGAAAGAGGTCAATTCATCCAGAGGATATAACATTAGTAAATATTTATACACCTATCATAGAAGCATCTAAATATATAAAGCAAATATTAACAGACCAAAAGGGAGAAATGAAAATATAGTAATAATAGTAGGGGATTTTAATACCCCACTTTCAACAATGGATAGATCATCCAGGGACACCTGGGTGGCTCAGTCGATTAAGCATCCGACTCTTGATTATTGGCTCAGGTCATGATCTCACAGTTTGTGGGTTTGAGCTCTGTGTCAGGCTCCTCACTATCAGCTTAAGATTCTGTCTCTCCCTCTCTCTCTGCCCCCCCAAAATAAATAAAATTTAAAAAATAACAATGGAAAGATTATCCAGACATAAAATCAATATGAAAACATTGGAGTTAAATTCTATACATAAGCTCAGATGAACCCAAAGACATTTTTTTAAACGTGCCACCCAACAACAACAGAATACACATTCTTCTCAAATACACATAGAACTTTCTCCAGGACAGATCATATGTTAGGCCAAAAAACAAGACTTAATAAATTTAAGAAGTATGAAATCATATCAAGCATCAATTCCAATCATAACTGTACTAAACTAGAAATCAATTACAAGAAAAAAAAAACTGGAAAATTCACAAATATGTGGAGATTAAACAACATACTACTAAACAACCAAAGGGTTAAAGAAATCAAGAGAAATAAAAAAATATCTTGAGACAAATGAAGATAAAACAGAAAACACTAAAACTTATGGGAAAAGCAAAAGCAGTTTGAAGAGGGAAGTTTGTGATGATAAATCCTACAGGAAGAAAAGGAAACATATCAAATAAACAACCTAACTTTACACCTCAAGAAACAAGAAAATGGCAAATAATCTAACCCCAAAGTTAGCAGAAGGAAATAACAAAAATCATAGTGGAAATAAATGGAATATAGCCTAAAAAGACAATAGAAAAGGTCAATGAAATGAAGAACTGGTTTTTTAAAAAGATAAAATAGATAAACCTTCAGATTTAACAAGAAAAAAATGAGGAAGGATGCAAATAAATAAAATTAGAATTGAAAGTAGAGACATTCCGGGGCGCCTGGGTGGCTAAGTCCAACTTCGGCTCAAGTCATGATCTCACGGTCCGTGAGTTCAAGCCCCACGTCGGGCTCTGTGCTGACAGCTCGGAGCCTGAAGTCTGCTTCAGATTCTGTGTCTCCCTCTTTCTCTGACCCTCCCCCATTCATGCTCTGTCTCTCTCTGTCTCAAAAATAAATAAATGTTAAAAAAAATTTTAAAAAAAGAAAGTAGAGACATTCCAACTGATACCAAAGACATACAAAGGAGACTAGTATGAACAATTAGACACCAACAAACTGGACAACAAACTTGAAGAAATGGACAAATTCCTGGAAACATACAACATACAAAGATGGAATCATGAAGAACTAGAAAATCTGAGTAGACCAATTACTAGTAATGAGACTGAATCAATAATCAAAACCTCCCAACGAAGAAACCCAGGGCCAGATGACTTCACTGGTTAATTCTACTGATCAGTTAAAGAAGAACTAATACCAATTCTTCTCAAACTCTTCCAAAACAGTAGAAGAGAACAGAATACTTCTAAACTCATTTGACAAGGCCAGCATTACCCTGATGCCAAAGCCAGATAAAGGCACTATAAGAAAAGAAAAACAGGTCAATATCCTGATGAACATAGATAGGAAAATCCTCAACAAAATACTAGCAAACCAAATACAACAGTTTAATTTAAAAAGATTTAAAAAATCATATACCATTATCAAATGAAATTTAATACAGAGATGCAAGAATGGTTCAACATCTATAAATCAACACCACATTAACAAAAAGAAGGATAAAAATCATATTGTCATCTCAAGAGATGCAGAAAAAGCATTTGACAAAATTCAAAATTTCTCATGATAGAGACTCTGAACAAATTGGACATAGAGGGAATATACTTCAACATAATGAAGTCCACATATGTCAATCCCATGGCTAATGTCATACATCATGAAAAGCTGAAAGTTTTTCCTCTAAGATCAGGAGTAAGATAAGGATGCCCACTCTCACCACTTTAATTCAGCACAGTGTGGAAGTCTTAGCCAGACTAATTAATCAAGAACAGAAAATAAAAATCCAAATTGGATTGACATATAGATCAAAGGAAAAGAAATAAATCAATGTATTTATAGTCAATTAATTTCCTATAACTAATTTTCTAGAAAACCCAGAAATAAACCCATGGTTTGCAGTCAATTAATTTTTGACAAAAGAGCCAATAATATACAAGAAGAAAGTACAGTTTCTTCAATAAACTGTGTTAGGAGAACTGGATATCCACATGCAAAAGAATGAAAACAGGACCCCACTTTATACTATACACAAAAATGAACTCAAAATAGATTGAAGACTTAAATGTAATACCTGAAGCCATAAAACTCCTGGAAGAAAACACAGAAGGTAAGCTCCTTGACATTGGTTTTGGCAATGATTTTTTTTTTTTTTTTGGATTTGATGCCAAAAGCAAAGACAACAAAACCAAAAAGAAACACATGGGTCTATATCAAACCAAAAAGCTTCTGTTCAGCAAAGGAAGCCATCATCAAAATGGAAAGACAATCTACGGAATAGGAGAAAATATTTGCAAATCACATATCTGATAGGTAGTTAATATCCAAAATATACAAAGAACTTATACAACTCCATAGCAATAATAATAATCCAATTGGTAAATGACAAAGGACCTGAATAGTCATTTTTGTCCAAAAAAGACATCCAAAACTATTGGCTGGCAATGGTTTTGATTAGCCTAACCTCTGTTAGGATGGCTATTATCAAAAAAGACAACAGATAACAAATGCTGGGGAGGATGTGGAAAAAAGGGAACACTGTTGGTGGGAATGCAAAAAAATAATATCCAAATATCCAAAAAAAGAAACCATTATTCCAAAGAGATATCTGCATTCCCATGTTCATTACAGCATTCCCAATAGCCAAGATACAGAAACACCCTAAGTGTCCCTCAACGGATGAGTGGATAAAGACAATGTGGCATATATATGCGATGGAAGATTATTCACCCTTGAAAAAGAAGTAAATCCTGTTATGTGCAACAACATGGATGAACCTGGAGGACACTATGCTAAATAAAATAAAGCAGACAGAGAAAGATAAATGTTGTATGGTATCAGTTATATAAGGAATCTAAAAGACAGGGAAAAGAAGTCAAACTCATAGAAACAGAGTAGAAAAGTGACTGCCAGATGCTTGGGGGAACTAAGAACAGGTTGGTGAAAAGGTACAAAATTTTAGTCATAAGATGAAGAAGGTCTGTGGATCTAAAGCATAACATGGTGGTTATAGTTAATAACACTGTACTGTGTAATTGAAATTTGCTAAGAGATTAGAACTTAAATGTTTTCATAAAAAAACAAAGAGGTTGGTAAATGTGGAGGTGATGGATGTGTTAATGAACACGTTGGGGATAAACCTTTCACAACATATATTGATGAAATCATGATGCTGTGCACTTCAAATGTCTTATAATTTTGTCAATTACAGTTCAGTAGAGGTGAAAAAAGTTTGAAATTTACATGACTTTATGGAAAGGATTAAGAAATATACACTTGGAACTAGAATTCAATGTGTTTTTTTTAAGTATATTAATTATATTAGGAACCTGTGTGAATGGTATCTTGGCTTATTGTTTTTCATTGTTTATTGAATTCTCAGTGCATTAAACATAATACCTACAAAGGACAGAGAGAAAGAAGGGCAAGATTTCCCATGTTCATATTTTGAGTCTTGTTTTTTCAATTTTTATTTATTTATTTTGAGAGAGAGCTAGAGAGTGAGTGTGTATGAGACGAGGAGGGGCAGAGAGAGAGAGAGAGAGAGAGAGAGAGAGAGAGAGAGAGAATCCCAAGCAGGCTCCATGCTGTCAGTGCAGAGCCTGACATGGGGCTTGATTCCATGAACCATGAAATCATGATCTGAGCCAAAATTGAGTCAGACACTAAACTGACTGAGTCACCCACCCACATTTTGAGTCTTATGCAAAAGTATCTTCAACCTTTCACACAAGCTGACACTCTCAACTCTAGAGAAAGATGACAAAACACAAGAATCTTCTATCCTCATTTTACCTCCTACCTGTAACTACTTTCGAAAAATCCCTACACAGAACAAAGTTATTAACCCCAACAAAGTAGGAAATTGGCAACATGTACAATTGCAGTGAGAGTTGGAGACTTCTACATCCCAATTTTCCATAATTATTATATGGACTATATAAGATGACTGCTTTTCCCTCTTCTTATGACCCTCAACATCTCACTGAGCTCCTTGACCAAAACTCTTTGATAAAATAGATAATTTCAGGAGGCAGTGTGTTTACCTTCGCACACGTTCCACTTTGTCATCTGTCCGAAGATATTTCTTGGCATTTTCTCCTTTGCCAAAGCCTGCACAGTCTTCTGGGTTGGCAAAAACCTATTCCAAATACCAAGGAATAAAAAACGTTGTTCAAATACCAAATAACAGGTGAGTATTCTACCTGATAAGTTATTTGGATTTTAACAAAAGAAATACAGGCATCCAGATTGGCCCTTAGAAAAAATTCAGAGCTCAAGCACGGGGAAGGGTCTATACTTTAAATCTGCATTTTTATTAACAGTCCAAAATTTTTTTAAAGAAAAGAATAAATAGGGACTTAAATAAAAACCAATGTATAAAAATAGCAAAAAGGAACCAAAAAGGGAAAAGAGAGCATAATTTTAAGTTATCATTGACTATTATTATGGTGAATTGGCATTTTTTTTTCATAGTGATGTTGATATAACTTCTCTCAAGGGTATTAACATTTCCAACTGACTGGTTCATAGGAAAGTCATAAGTTTACCAGCCAAGGATGTTAGAGAACAGGCAAGAAACATAAAAGAGTGAGGGGCAGGAAATGTATTTTGTACTTTGTTAGGATATGTGTATCTCTTTTCTTATGCTGAATTAACACTTTGGGTTGAATAATATAGTGAAATATAAGAAGTTGAATTGCATTCCTATAAAGGACATGTTCTACGGCATATATTCATTTATTTCTTCCTGCAATGATTATGCTCTTTGATATGATTTCCCCATCCCTTGAAACTTGAAAAATGCATTTAGGAAATATTTAAGTATGCTCCACTGCTTAATAATTCAAAGCAAAGAAAAACATGAACTACAAAATTAGCCTAATTTACACTTAGAAATCCATAAATATTATAATATTTTTCTTAATATGATATAAACATTTATCTCAGATTAAGATGTTGAAGAGAACTGATGAGAAAGGACATGATACAGGATCAGCTCTTGAAGTCAGCTCTGTCTGGCACACACTAGATGTTCAATAAACATGTTTCAAACAAGTAAACAAATGTATTACAATGGCAAGTGCATGAGATTTGAGTTTAAAGCAGTCTGAATTAGAATCTCAGCATCACCCTTTATTGGTGCATAACGTCTCTGATCTTCAGTTCCTCAACTGTAAAATGGGGGGGCTAACCCTCATTTCCCGTGATAATATGAACGATGATGTAAAATGATCCTGTGATTTCACACATACCAAGAGCACCACACGGCTACATATCATTGGTATTCCACAAATCTGAGTTCCTTTCTCTTTTCCTTATAAGACAGGGAACATTTCTGCTATGCTGTGTGCCATGTTTCTAGAGGACACTGTGGAGCTGGTGGTAGGCAACTACCTTACTGCTTGCTGCTCTAACACCTGGACCTATTAGAGCCTTAAACATGTCTGTGTATGCCCGCGTTAAAATGTAAATGTCCTCGGGAAGGAATTATACCTCAAGACAGTAACAGGGAAATATCTTAAGGATGGCTGTGAGCTCTAGACAAAAGCAAGTCTCTGGACAAAAACTCAGGACAGGCACTCCTAGAGAAATAGGTGTTTCCAGGAAGTAGTTGCTGACGAGGGACGACACCAATGAAAATAGTTTCTCTGTCAAGGTAGCTTTGCTCTACCCCCCTTACTGTGTTAGAAACCCTGCTTGAGTACAGGATATATGTTCCAAAATCTTTCTAATACCTTCCCCAACCCTCCATTTTAGGAAAAAATCACATTCTTATAATGCTGGGCAGAAATAGCATCTACTTAAGAAGTTGGAACTACACAAAATTCAAATGTCTTGTCCCAGTCATAAAAGACTCTATTGATAATCATAAGAACTTAATTCTGTCCCCAAAGGTATATCCTTCACCTGTCATAGAACTGAAGACACCAGTTAACTGTCTGGAAAATGACTATTTTCTAAACTCTAGCAGGCAAAATTAACTCCAAAATTATAGAACGTTTCCTTGAAAACTTTGATACTACAGGAATCTCATATACTAATATGAGGAACATACAGGAATCTCAGGAATCTCATACACTAAGAAGCATGGAATCTGCTTACAGAATACAGGAATCTCATATACTAAGCAGCATGACAAAAGGTAAAAGCCACAATGAAAACAACCACTTAGTAGTTTCCAGGAGAAAGTGCCTGTTCCATAAATATATCAGATGCATCTGTACCAAATGACTGCATAATGCATTTGCAATATTAAACAACGTGCCATTGGGCTTTACCAAAAAAAAAAAAAAAAAAAAAAAGTAAATTAAGAAAATTGTTTTCCCAAATTTCAAGTCTTAAAGGAAAATATCGCCCCTAAATGTCTTACCTTTCTTGTCAATCTAAAGAATGCAGTTGCAGTACTCATAAACATCATTTTTGAAAGAATAATCGTTGTATAGGAAGCAAAGGCCATGAATACTTCATTTTCCATAAGTTCAGTGAGGTCAACCATTTTTTCAATTTTGGTCTGGAATCTTAAAAATATTTTAGACAAGATAGGAAAAGCAGACATAAATACCCCAAATAACTTGATAGTCACATAATGTACTTACATTGCAGCATTAACTATATTGTTCTTAAAAAAGGATCTTGGGTTTATTCACAGAAGAAATCATCTTTTTTTCAATTTCAAAATAAATAGTATCAGGTTGTTTTCTAGTTCTATAACATTAAGCTTGAAGATATCAAACAGGCATGGAGCGAAAATGAAAATGTAGGGGTATGAGAAGCAAAGATAAATGGGCAAAATTCTATAGAGACTAAAATCATATTTTTGCATCAAACTGCAAGCTGGACCCAAAAGACCAGAGTTCATGGACTGATCTCATTAGAAACATCAAATTATGTACATAGTAGCACCATTAATGTTTGATTGGGAATGCCTAAATTCTAATACACGTCCTGCTTTAGAAACCCAGCTTATAGCTTTTTGCCATTTCAATAGTGTTTAGGATCCCAGGCTACAAGATTTGAATTCCAGTCCCACCATTTGGTTAACTTTGGTTCAGAGATTCGACCTCTCTGAAACGAAATTCTTCATTTATAAGATAGCAATAGTAACGGTTCCTAACTTACTGGTTTGTTGCCAGGATTTAATTGAGATAGCATGTGGAATAAATTTATACTTAGCACAGCACCTGGCCCATGGAACACCCTCAGTAAGGTTTATTATATTATGATCATCATTATCAGCATGATTATGGTCATCATCAGTACCAACACAAGTGAAGAAGGGGAAGCAGGATATTAGAAACAAAATGCTAGGCAAATGCAAAGTAAGGAATTGGCATTGATGGTACTTTCATAGAAGGAATAAGGGAAGAAAGATTATCTTTAATATTTTAAATTTAATTTAATTTATTCTATTTTATTTTATTTTTGAGGAAGAGAGCAAGCACACGAGTGAGGAGGGGCAGAGAAAGAAGGGGACAGAGGATCCTTAATGACAGCAGGGAGCATGACTTGGGGCTTGAACTCATGAACCATGAGATCATGACCTGAGCCAAAGCCAGACGTTCAATTGACTGAGCCACCAGATGCCCCAGGAAGATTATCTTTATATAAGCCTTCAGGTTACTTCACATTGCAATGAATGTTACTATCTGTCTGGAGTTGGAAGTATAATTGGGAATGTACTCAGAAGGAAAGCTAAGATAGACCAGTGATACTGAAGTCAAAGTGGGTAGGGATTAAGTAAAGCTTCAAATTTAAATTTCCTACCCTGTCTGGTAGCCATTCTCTTTAATGTCCTCTCATTCTATGATCAGCCCTGCTATCTGCTTCTTCTATCTTGTCCACATAAACACACATCTTTTCTCATATCCACCCTTGGCATGTAGTACTGTCTCTTATACGCAATGTCCACTCCTGCCTTTAAAACTCAACCCCTGAATGCCACCTTACTAGAGTGACATCTATCAAATTCTGATCATTCTATCCATCTGCCAATAATCTATAAATTTATATATCTTCTTATACTGTGTTACTGGTCATCCTGTGTCTACGCATTGCTGTTAGTGTGATCGAAACAACATACATATACGCTTAATTTTGTAAGAGCTCACTAGGTGTCCAATTCTGTCATGTACTTTATATGCATTATTTAATCTTTGTAACCATACCATTACAGTCCTTATATCTATATCCATTTCATAGATGAAGCAAATGTGACTCCAAGATGTTAAGCAGCCAAGTTAGGACGCAAACCCATGCCTATGACTTCATATCTTGTACACTAACTACACTGTACTATCTTCTTCAAGAGACTGCAAACTGCTGGGGTGCCTGGGTGGCTCAGTCAGTTAAGCACCCAACTTCAGCTCAGGTCATGATCTTGCAGTTCACGAGTTTGAGCCCCGCGTGGGGCTCTGTGCTGACAGCTCAGAACCCGAAGCCTGCTTGGGATTCTCTCTCTCTGCCCCTCCTCTGCTCACACTCTGTCTATCTCTCTCAAAAATTAAAAAAAGAGAGAGAGAGAGAGACTGCAAACTGTTTAATTCTCATTCAACTAACATTGATTGAATGCCTGCTCTGTGGCCAGCTGGCACATCTTACATCTGTTATCTTGTTTCCTCTTCCAATGACGCCACAGGGTAGGTACTATTATTCCCATTTTTCAGATAAAGAAACCAAAGCTTCTCAAGTAACCCCTGTTTTACAAGGTAGGCTGAAAATGTACTTTGGATTTAAGCAAACAGAAACTATATGTCCCCATTTAAAAAACAAAAACAAATACATACAATAAACTAATCCACCTCCACAGGTCAGTAGTCTTGAAAGCACAGAATGTTATATAAGCTCTCAGTGCAAGACAATACTTTTAGTGCCATTTAACGTATCTGATCTTGTTCCACTAGTGGGGGCAGGGGTGGGGAGGAAGTCATGAATAAACTGCACTATCCCTCAGAGTTCATGTAATTAGCTTAATAAGGGATCCCTAAGCCTCTGGACAGAGATCTGAAGAAACATAGCAGGAATGTTAATTTAAAAAAATTGAGAAAAGTTTATCAAGTAGGAATTTTTGTTATTTAACAATAATTTTACATCTAAAACAGTTTCTGTAGGTCTCTACGAATGTTTGCAGAATGAAATTTATTTAGCAGTGGAATGCCCAGAGAATGGTCTTCCCTTTGAGAAAATTGGTATTGAAAAAGTAGAGGGGTGCCTGGGTGGCTCAGTTAAGCATCCGACTTCGGCTCAGGTCATAATCCCACAGCTCGTGGGTCCGAGTCCCTCATCCAGCTCCGTGCTGACAGCTCAGAGCATGGAGCCTGCTTCAGATTCTGTGTCTCCCTCTCTCTCTGCCCCTCCCCAGCTCGCACTCTGTCTCTCTCAAAAATAAATAAACATGAAAAAAAAATTTTTTTAAGAAAAAGTAGAGAGAAAGTGGAAGCTTTCCAGAACAGCTGGTGGTAAAAGCACACAAAGATGTCAGCAGTTGGAGGAAAAGGGCAATGAGAGGTTTTTTTTCTTTAAATGTGAACAACACATTGAAAGTGCACCTCACACAAAGTTTTTCCAACACGGAGAATGTGGCTGAACTCCTCAGGTCTGTGGTTTGGGGAAATGGGCCAATGCCAAGCTTCTGATTTCATACCACAAACCACCTCTCAGAGACCTGAGGGCCAGGTGAGGAATAATGAAGGTAAGACATTAAGAGATAGAGAAGTGATCCATGGCATGGAATAAAATGACGCCGGACTAGACTTTTTTTCAAAGCTGATTTGTCAGTAAGTTGCCTTGAGCCCACGTCATGGCTGGACACTGTAGTCAAAATGCAATTACTGAAAGCTTTTTACTAGAAAAGGTTGCCAGGAGGGAGGAGAGCAATATAGTAGTACTAATAATTAAAAGAGTAAAATGTTAGGTGTTTTGAGTATTCTAGGAGTGAGGTACAAATCCAAGTTGGTTATGAATTATGGAAAATAAAATATTACGGGGCGCCTGGGTGCTTTAGTTGGTAAAGCCTCTGACTCTTGATTTCGGATCAAGTCATTATGTCACAGCTTATGGGATTAGGCCCCACATCGGGGTCTGCATTGTCAGTGCAGGCCCTGCTTGGGATTCTCTCTCTCCTTCCCTCTGTCCCTTCCCCACTCTCTATCTCAAAATAAATAAATAAACATTAAAAAAAGAAAATAAAATATTACAATGATGTCATATTTGTATAGTGTACTGTTCCTTTCATTGTCCATCATGGGTCAGCACAGCAGAGAATACCTCCATCATTTTTGCCAGAGAGTAGGGCTCGGTCCCCTAAGGTAGAGGTGACTGCTTCTCCTCTGAAGGGACAAGGAGAAGAGTGTTGAGCACACAGAGACTCTGGAACTGGACTAGAGTCCAGGTGAATTAGATTCTGCCACTTACTGGTGGGGATTTAACTTCTCGGGGACTTACTTACCTCTCCTGTATAATGAGGTTAATACTTGTGAGTGTCAAATGAGTAAAGTCTGAAGATCTTGGAAAAGTACTCGGACCTGGTAAGTGCTATATAAGCATTTGGTAAATAAGTTCCTACTTTGGCACTGTCCTAAGCACTGAGGAGATCATTTTAGAGTTTTCAAAAAGCTTTTACATGATGTCACTTGATCTAGAAAACTCTAAGGTAGTTGGAGCAAGTCATATTTGTCTCTGCCTTTAAGGTATAAGGAAACCGAGGCCTGGAGAGGTAGAGTGAGTAATCTGACCCAAATTCACAGTAGAGGGACCAAGACTAGAATCCAGTTTTCTTAAGTGTTCAGCTCATCATGGGCTATCCACCATCACGGCTAAGAATTCTAGACTACTTTGGTTTTCTGGGAGTCTTTTTCTGCCCAATCTCATCTTCCTACCTTGCCGTCCCCACCCAACACCATGCCTACCCCCATTGTATCTATTACAGTTGAGTCTATCTCTCAACTATGGACTATTCCTCTTGTCTTTACAGGCTCTTGGCCAAAAGGACAAAGTTCTTATTTATGGTGGCCTTGCAACATCAATATTGCGAAACACACAAAAAATCTGGGCACACATCTCCGGAGCCATGACTCCGCAACTTTTCACCTTCTAAAACAAATAGAACGCTACCACAAGATAAAGAAAAAAGATAATTCAATGGCCTTTTTGCTGGTTATCAATTCTAGAATTTCTGGACCGCTTGAGGCGACTGCAGCCCTGGCCTCCTATATTTCAGAACCCAGGTGCCGGGAGGAAAACGCTGAGGGATCTGGGTGGATGTGGGGTAAGGCTGTTCTCAGGGGCCAGTGCTGACCTCCCTTCCCAGCCTCAGTGACTAATAAAGTCCGCTCTCAAACAAACCCTTAGAAAAACTACTTGTCCACCACAGAGCAATATTCAAATTTGGACTATTTGTCGTTTTAAAAAATGACCAAAGATGGTCAACGAACACACATAGTCCTCTTATTTTGGAAACAGCACAGGACCACAAACCCTATTATAATCTACCCTAACTCCCAGGGCAGAAAGCCGCCAGGGGATGCAAAAGGTGTGTGTAGCTTGGTTCTAAGGCCCTAAGAACTCTAGTCTTACATGGCTGAAAGGCTGTAACCTGAGGGTCTGGGGGAATTTTCCATCTGCCGTACAACAATGCTTGATTACAACCCACTTGGCATTCCCTTGGAGAGAAAACAGGCAGAAGGCAAAGGAGAAAATAAGAGTGCCCAGACTACCAAGAGGCCTTGGGACTATTTCAAAGGAAACAAAGAGATGGGAGATTTACATGCACCCTTCTCTCCACTGCCCCAGTCCAGTGACAGCAATACTGTCTGAGGCCTCAACTCCCAAATCAGAGTTTCCCACAGCTTCTGCCTCTGGACTGGGGAGCTAGCTACAACATTACAAAGTTTAACCTATGTCCTCCTGCACTTTGCGGCTGCTGTGGCCGTTGTGGTTATCTCATTATCATTAGACTTGCTGGTGTTTTTCTTGCCTGTGAAAGTGAACCACGAGGATCAAGTTTTTCCTGTATTTCCGGAGGTGGGAAAGCCAACTTGGCCCAGGGCTGCAGGAATTCACACTCTCAGGGTGAACAGACGTTGCTTCAACGGTAGCACCTTCACATATAACTACAACTTGCACCTACTTTTCATTCTCCCTAAATTCCAGGGGGCCCATTCAAAGTGGACGTTCCTCTGGCTTGAGAAGAAAACATGAGTAACTCACCACTGAAACTCAAGACTGACTCAAGTTTCTTTCCCGGAGTTTGACAAAGGGGAAAACTTACCTACAAGGGAGGAGGGGCTCAGCTCCCTTTCGGAGGTGACAGATTGAAAAGCCAGCGCGTAGCAGCTAAATGGAGCAAAGGAGTTTCACGCGGGCAAAGACCACTGCAGCCCACACCCGCCTCCTGCAAGGCTACTGCCCGCCCACCACCCTCTCAGTGCCCTCTCCTTCCGCATCTCCTGCCCGGCACGTACAGTGAATCCGAGTAGGAATCCAGCCACAAACCTGTCCCCAGCGGGCGTGTCGCGCTGCCACCTCGGGGCGTTCACAGCGCGGGCAGACGGGACAGCAGGCAGGCGCCCTACCCACTCTGCTAATTTCCTGGTACTCGCGCTGCAGCTCCAGAAGCAGGACTCCCAGCCCTGCGAAGCACCTCCCCCAAGTCACCCGATTGTAGTGCGAGGGAGGAACCGCGGCCCATGCGTTCCCCGCTGGGACCTCCTCCGCTGCGCTCGGGTCGAAGCCCTGCCCTCCCCCCGCCCCCCCCCCCCCCCGGTGTCCCCTATTCGGGGGTGGGGGTGGGGGTGTGAGCGGTTAGTATAGGACCTTGGTCTCCTCGGACCTTTCCAATGTGGGAGTGGAAAGCAAGGAAAATGCAGGTGAGTCCTAGTTAGCTGAAAACAGTTTTTAAAGGTTTTACTGTAGCGTTTTTGAAAGCTTAAAGCTTTATAGAAGATTTAAATCTCTGGGGGAGAAAACAAAACCTGATTAGAAATCATTGATAAAATTGCCTTCTAGTGAACTTCGCTTTGCCTGAGCACGTGGCAGGCAAAAGCTGGCAGGGACACCATATAACATTTAGTAAAGAGCACCTATAGTCTTCCAAATCTGGGATCCCAAGCAACTTGCTTCCTCACTCTGTCCCCTCTTGTTCAGGGTCCAAACTGGATTTAGAGGAGATTATATTGGATCAGTTGATTACACAATCAGCTTAGTACGGTTTTTCAGGGACATTTAGGGAGTATTTTAGGGAGGCATGGTTATTCTAACGTCAATATCTAGATTAGGGATATTTCCAAGCTTCCTAGTCCCCACAAAAATATTTATGGATCTAGCTTCCCTGGTTTTATCTAAAACCGTTTAAGGATTTATGTTTGCAATCTATGTTACTTCTCTCCTGGTAATACTTCTCACACATTTACCACCTCCTGTGTAGTATACTGCCTTTTCTTTTTTCTTTTTTTTTTCATCCTAATTTTACCTACTTCAGGTTCTAAGGAGTGCCCTCAGGACTAGCTGTCCAGGATTTGATGGACAAGTCCTTGTTCTACCAAAAAGGGAAGTAAGACTTACCAGTTTGCTCTAGGAAGCAGAAATTAATCACAAGTCTGAGAACAACTTCTGTACAAGCATCTCAGTAGGAGTATTTGGGAATCTAGCATCAGTGCTTCATTTTCAGGTCTGTATCTTTGAAAATTATACTTGTTTACTTATCTCAGTAAAGTGTTCTGGAACCTGTCTATAACACTAACAGGAGTAGGACGGACTTTGAGATGAATTCTCACCATAGGAGGTTAGTACTCTTTTCATCTATTAGGAGGTGATACAGCCCAAACCATAATATTACAGACAAGGGCACAGAGAGCTATTATTAAGTAACTTTATCTCTAGAATTCCAGTTGAGCAGTTCTAACATGTTTTTGAAAAGAAAGGAGCGAAAGGAGCACCTGACTCATCTGATGCTCTAATTATATAATGTATCCAAACTTAACTAATCAATGAAGAAACCGTGAGCTCCTGCTATCAATAATCCATGAGCAATTATTGCCTGTTATATATATGACACTGTCTTTAGTACAATGTCAACGCTTGGCAGTAATTAATTTAATTCAAAAGCCATTTATGAAGTGAATTCAAAGCACTTGGCTTGATGCTAAAATCTGAAACTAAGATAAATAGCATCAGATAATTTTGCTCAAGGAGTTTATAATCTAGAAAACAAAGACAATGGCCAAAAATGTAAGAAGGCGACCAGACTTGAGGAAGAAAATATTTCCGTTTAGAAATGAGAATGATAATTGGGGTATGAACTAGGGCAATAAAGAATTGACACCTTTGGGGCACCTGGGTGGCTCAGTCGGTTAAGCTTCCAACTTTGGCTCAGGTCCTAATCTCATGGCTCATGGGTTCCAGTCCCCGGGTTTCAGTCCCCCTCGTGCTCTGCACTAATATCTCAGAGCCTGCAATCTGCTTCCTATTCTATGTGTGTGTGTCTCTCTCTGCCCCTCCCCTACTCACACTCTGTCTCTCTCAAAAATAAACAAACATTTAAAAAATGAAAATAAAGTTTTTATCCAATTTGTTTTACCTTGGGTAAAGGGAGGGGTTCAGACTTTGAACCCTTCTCTTCATCATTGCTTTAAGTCTATAATAAAATCTTTCAGGGAAGTCCTATCCAAGCTCCAGGACAAGTAATTCCCTAGTAAATATTAAAACAATTTAAAAGGTCAGTGACTTGGGGGTGGGGAGAGCAGTGGTCATTCAGCACAGTAGCTGCCACAGCAAAGACAAAGGAAATCAAATCAGAAAGGTCTAGAAGAATAAAGCTTTTGCAATCTTGCAGTTCTTGCCTTTTAAAAAATCCACAGAGGAGAAATATCAGAAAGGACTGACATCACTACAAGGCATGGCTTACTGTAAGTGGAAGGGATCAGGTGCCCATCATTTCTTGTAATTATTTTAGATTTTTTTTTTCTAAATCCACAGAAAACGTGTCCCTATAATCTGAAACTAATGGGGCATATCCTTCTTGAAGATTTGAGTAAACATGCCTGAGAACTTTTAAGAAAAGTGAAATAAAAATAAGCAACATTCTAAGCATACAAATTTTATTTTAGAATTATAATGTGCTTTTTAAAAGTATACTAGAGGGGTGGCTCAGTCAGTTAAGCATCCCACTTCAGCTCAGGTCATGATCAACTCTTGATTTTAGCTGATGTCATTATCTCACCGTTTGTGAGTTCAAGCCCTGTGTTAGGTTCTGCACTGACAGCTCGGAGCCTGGAGCCTGGATCATGTTCTGCGTCTCCCTCTCTCTCTGCCTCTCCCCTGCTCGTGTTCTCTCTCTCAAAAATAAATAAATAAACAATTAAAAAATAAATAAATAAAAGTATACTAGATTGTTTATTTCTTCCAACAATCCTGTAACAGAGTTCTTATTTTTTTTATTTTTCCTACTATATATATATATACACACACACATATATATACACTGTGAGATAATTCCGGAGCATTTTGGGTTTTACCAACTTCTGACATAAACTCTGAATCTACTACCTACATAAGGTAAAAGTAGCTACAATGAGAGAAACAGGACTAAAGAATAACAAAACTCATGAAACTAATCAAGAGAATATGGCAAAGGTATAGGATAGGCAAGTAGGTCAAAAGAACGGAATACAGTCCAGAAATAGAATCACACTGAATCAGTCAATTGATTTCCAACAAGATGCCAAAGCAATTCAATGGAAAAAGGGATGTTTTCAACAAGTGGAGCTGTAACAACTAGACAGCCATATTTAAAAAAATAATGTACTTTAACTCTAGCTCACACCATACACAAAGATTAATTCAAGATGGATCATAGACTTAAAAACTAACACCATAAAACTTCTAGAAGAAAACAGGGAAATACCTTGGGGGTGAGCAAGGATTTCTTAGACCACGCACAAAAAACACTATCTATAAGAGAAGAAAAATTGATAAGGTGAACTTCATCAAAATTAAAATCTTCTAATCAAAAAATATCATTAAGAAAAATGAATAGGCAAGCTATAGGCTGGAAAAAAATATTCTCAAAACATTTATCTGATGAAGAACTTGTATGCAAAATATACAAAGAATACCTATAACAATAATTAAGAGACAGAAGTATACAATTAAAACTAGAAAAATGTGCAAGAGATTTAAATAGACAATTCACAAAAGAAGTTATATAAATGCCCAGGGTCATATACAAAGGTACCTGATGTCATTAGTATTCAGAGATATGCAAATCAAAACCACGATGAGATACTTCTTCCCAAACATTAGAACAGCAAGAATTAAAAAGACAGAGAAAATAAAATATTGATCACGGTGTGAAGCAAGTGAGATTTTTAAAAATTTTTTTAATGTTTATTTATTTTTGAGAGAGAGAGGCAGACAGAGAGGAGCAGTAGAGAGAGGGAGACACAGAATCTGAAGCAGGCTCCAGGCACTGTGCTGTTAGCACAGAGCTCGACGCGGGGCTTGAACTCATGAACCATGAGATCATGACCTGAGCCGAAGTTGGATGCTTAACCGACTGAGCCACCCAGGTGCCCCAGCAAGTGAGATTTTTATAAATTGACTGTGAGAGTATAAAATGTAACACCCACACTAGGAAAACTCTTGTAGTTTCTTATAATCATAGATCCAGGCTATAATCCAATAATTCCATGCTGAGGTATCATTCAACAGAAATGAGGACATATAGACACAAAAAGAATTGTTTAAGAATTTTTTTGCAGCTTTATTTATAATTGCTGAAACTTGGGGAAAATTAAATGTCCATCAGCAGAAGAATGGAAAACAAATTGTGGTAACATTCACATAAAAATACTAACTAGGTCAATATAAACAAAATAAAAAGAAACAACCAACACAGAAAAAAACACATCGGGGTGCCTGAGTGACTCAGTCGATTAAGTATCCCACTTCAGCTCAGGTCATGATCTCATGGTTCACAGGTTCAGGTTCCAGCCCCATGTCAGTCTCTATGCTGTCTGCACGCAGCCCACCTCAGATCCTCTGTCCCCCTCTCTGCCCCTCCCCTGCTTGGGCATACTCTCTCTCTCTCTCTCTCTCTCTCAAAAATAAATAAACATTTAAATAAATATTAAATAAATAAACACTTAAAAAAAGAAAGCAAAATACAAAAGACTGTATCCTGTAAAATTTTATTTATGTGAAGTTCAAAGAAAAGGAAAGCTAATCTGTGACAATAGAAATGAGAAAAGTGGCTATTTGCAGTCGGATGGGGTACCAATTGACTGAAAAAGAACCTAAGAAAACTTTCTGGAGTGATGGAAATGTTCAGGATATCTACATGAGAGTACTCGTTTATCAAAACTCAATGAACTATACATGTAAAATCTATATACAAATTATATATAATTCTCTGTGTACAAATTATACTTCAATAACAAATTAATTTTTTAGGTTTTTAGTGTTTATTTTTTTGAGAGAGAGACAGGGACAGAGCACAAGCAGGGGAGGGGCAGAGAGAGAGAGACACACAGAACTCGAAGCAGGCTCCAGACTCTGAGCTGTCAGCGCAGAGACTGATGTGGGACTCAAACTCACAGACCATGAGATCATGACCTGAGCCGAAGTCAGATGCTAAACCTACCGAGCCACCCAGGCACCCCTCAATAACAAATTAATTTTAAAAAACTATGAATTCTTGGAGCACCTGCGTGGCTCAGTCAGTTAAGTATCCAACTCTTGGTTTCAGCTCAAGCCATGATTTCATGGTTTGTGGGATTGAGCCCTACGTTGGGCTCTGTGCTGGCAGTGTGGACCCAGCTTGGAATTCTCTCTCTCCCTGTCTCTCTGTCCCTCTCCCCTACTCGCACATGCATTCTCCCTCCCTCTCTCTCTTTCTCAAAAAAAAAAAATAAATAAACATTTTTTAAATTTATGAATTCTACGAAAGGCGGCAATGGGCTAAACCTAAAATAATTGCATATTCACCTCTATCAGTTCCTTCTTAATATTGGTTTGAAAGTATTGGAGGAAAATGTAGGTAAATATGTTACAGAGGAAACTGTGAACTCCTTGTTTATTTCTGTGCTTCTCCCTCCTCCATAGAAACAGTAGGTATTGCTTGTTTTTCCCAGAAAAGGGATATTCTTAAGTGCAGTTGTCTGCCAAGGATTAAGCAGGACATCATCCCTTTCACTGAAGCAGTCAAATAGCAACACCTAATCCCGCCAAGATTCTCTGGCAAATGTGGCCGGCAACATGGAGACATAATTCTTCATTTGTAGGATTAATGCTAACTTCTCCGGCACATACCACTACACTCATTCATGGATGCTACTATAAGTCCAGGGAAGGCATCCTGACACTCCAGTTTAGTTACATAATTTAGGTTAATTTAACCAAGCCCTTCAGTGTAGGTGATATATTGGAGACTTTAAAACACTGAATTCCCAGAAGCAAACGTGAAAATATTTCAAGTTTAGAAAATAAGCACTATGCACCATTTGCTAATATCTCCGTAATTGCTCTTGCTTCTTTCACATCATATAAGCTTACTGACAGCAATAACCAGAATGTACTAATCCCATCATTTCTACCATGGAGCCTCTGTTACAAATATTAGAGCCTTCCATGTGCTGAGAGAAATCACTTGGCAAATCTCGTAGAGCCTACATTTTTTTCCTGCCAAACCTGTTTAAAAGTCTTCTTTTTCTCAGTTTTGATTTAGTAACTTTAGATCTCTGCATTATGTTGTGTTTTGCACGGAGCTATTGACTTCAGCTAAGGAACCGTGAACAATAATTATTTTGCATGACTAAGCTCTGGTACACCATTGTCAGACAGGCACTTTACGGTACCAGTAGTTTCAAAATTTAGAACAGAACTGTCAAACAAGCAAATGCCTACACCAAAGACTTCTATTTTCAAGCTACAGGCATGAGTTCTATGATGTGCAGTAATAGAGTGAATCTTTGTGCTCTTGTGAATGCTCCTGACTTGACAGTCCTAGAAACGAAAGCTGGTTTCTTTCTAGAACAGATATATCAGTGGTAGCAACAATACAAATTTTCAAGCAAGTCTCAGGTATGGCATGAGTGCTGGAAACGGGAGACTCGGGCACTGAGATTATTAAATGCTAAGAAGTACTGTATTTATGATGAGCACAGAACAACATACCTCAAACTGAGAACATCTGATTTGGCTCATCTTAGTTGGACATCTTTCCAACCATTTCAGAAAACATTCAGAGGGTTACCAGTTTATACGAACTAAAATTTTTATCCTAGAAATCATATAAATCTAATAGAAATGTTTCTCAACTTTTTAAAAAGCCCAAGAATGGAGCACATTACAGCAAATATTCATAGACAGGGACATAGATTTTCTATAAATTAAATGTATTTTACTCTTTCAGCACAGCCAGGTATGACCCATCAAGAACACAGGCCAAACAATTTCTGTTTAAAAGTTGACATTCTACCCTTTACACTTTTACAACACTTCAATTTTTTTCCAAAGGTCTTTTCTTCCACTGATAATTTGATTCTTAAAACAGCACTTTAGGACAAGTATTACCTTCTTGGCATAGATTTAAAAACTTAAGAACAGAGGTTAAATGACCTTGAAATGTGCTATGATCATTGAAAAAATAAAGGGAAGGATGGGGAACATGGATAAGATGCCTCTCAGATGCCTCTGTCTTTAAATATTTCCTTTTTATTGACCCAGGCCAGTGTTCAGGCTCTCCGAAATAAATTCATACTAATCTATTTTTGTTGATTTATAAATCAGAATTCTTATATTAAATAAAAAGAGGAAGTTCTGCCTTCCCTTTGGCCAGACTAGTCCTACCTACATTACAATGCACTCCTTTTCTAAGTGGGAAACCAATGGAGAAATAACAAATTGTCCAGAACAAAGGAAATACTTCACCAGGTTGTAGTAGAACTTGGAAAATGATCTCAGGTGCCCTTCAGGGGATACCTTCCACGTGACTACAGAAATATTACCACAATTTTTAACTGGATTCTCCAATTTATCTTATGTCCCCACCAGTGTAGCCTACCCAGCTCTGCCTATTTGGACTTTCTGGAACACAGCTCTGATAAAGTCACTCTCCTATACAAGAAATTCAAGATAGGATTCAAGAAACAATGATTTCAACCGGCCTACCTTTCCAATCTCATCTGTAGGATGCATTATATTACAGTAAAAGTAAAATGTTGGGAAATGGACTGGACTTTCTTACTTCATTTGGTCAACTTCTGGGACATCTAAATCTTGATGTAATACGGAAATAAGTTGGACCTGCACCCAGCTATAATAGTAGCCAAAGGAGCTTCTCTTCGAAAAGAGCATAAAGGACTCATTGGAAATTGCTAACGAGACATTTTGAAAATAGACAATAAATCCTAGTTATACATATGTGAAACTATAAAATTTGCATTATGGAAAATTTTTAGTTTACTAAAACTCATGCCTTTCCTGAAACCCTCAAAAGGAGGTGGCAACTAAAAAAGAGAGATTTTAAATAACTCTATAGAAGATAGAAGAGAGATAAAAAGAAGAAAGGGTTGCTAGAGCAGAAACTTTACAAACCAGAGCCAGTAGGTCAGCAGGAGCTATTGGAGAAAGGATTGAGATGGGGATAGGTGGCTGGGGAAGAGAGGAGCTTCAGAAGAAGAACAGATGTAACCAATGAGGATTCTCATCAGGATTTCAGGCACAATGTGTAATGTAACCTTCCTTCTCTTTCATTCCCCATATAGTCCTTAGTAAAGTATCCAAGTCTCTCCAAAGTCTTAGGGAGTTGATTTTCTTTGTGGAACTCGTAAGAGGTGCTGAGTTGGCCTCCAACAAACAGATCGAGAATGTAGAGGGCCCTTGAACACAGCCATGTCTTGCTTAAACCACTAACGTACAATGAATATAGAGCAACTCTGATGACAGTTCCAAGTCCTCCTTGGGAAGAAAATGGCAATAATTGGATTCAATCACTCAATAACTGGCAATAAGTTGATCCAGAATGATTTTTCCCCCTATATATTCTACTCTATTTTTGTCCAGCAAAACCCATGCTGCATCTTGCTTTAGAAATTTTACTGTGATATCTTGGTCTTTACTTGGGCACTTGCCCTTAGTGCAGTCCACATATATGGAAGTCTATTTATAGCTTCTATGGAAAAGTTTTTCTTTTCAATATGATCTTTAAGTGCTGACTGGCTGCAAACAATAATATTCTCTACGTCTGCTATCTCTTTGTAATATCAGTGACCATCTAAGCTCTTACTCACAATGAACAAGCAAGTTAGAGATGGAGTTTAAACCCTCTAGTAGGATAAAGTTGCTTCCTGCTTCACATGAGATCTGAAAATAGATTGGTCTACATTGACAGTGACAAGACTCTTTCTGTCAATACTGTGAAGCTTCTATCCTTCCTAATCTCTGTCAGCGATGGCTTAGGAATGCCAAAATGCTTTAATAGCTTATGGGGCCAGTGTACAAATGATTGATATCTTAACTGTATATGAATTTCCAGGACAGGCAGAGAAATCAGAAGACTGGGAGAAAAGAGTCTAAATGCATTGCTTACTTTGGGGTTGGTTAATCGACATATGTTCTACCAGTTTCCATTGCTGTACCTCTCCTCTGTTGTCTTATCTGAGAATATCTTCTTTTTTCACTTCAGTCTATCTAAAATTCACATAGCTTAACCTAACTTCTATTTTCCCTTAATTTTGAGGCTTTTGCCAAATTAAAAGTGATTTCATTCTCTACTGAACTTTTGTTTTACCTTTTTTATGGTATGTTTACATTATCTTATGATTTGATTGCTTTCATAACATTATAACACTCCCACTAGACTACCCATACTCACCTTTAAATACACAGTGAATATATAGGGCTCTAAGCTCGTTGAGAAACAATGTGCATGTGTGTACATGCATGTGGACACACACATGCACACATACACAGACACACAAACTAGAAGGAAATAAACAAAATGGTGATAATTGTACTTTCTGGCCTATAGGCATCTGTATGATCTCCATTTTCTTCCTTTTATTTATCTCTATTTTTGAAAAATGTCCATCATAATATCCATTACTTTTTTTAATGTAAAATACAATAATAAACATTTTTTATCAGAAATTCAAATATTTGAGTACTCCCTTTTCCAAACTTTTTTTCCCCACAAAATACTCTCAAATGATATCAATAAAATACAAGCCACTGACCACGTAGGGTTATTTGCAGGAAGGATAAATAATCTTAGTTCTCATGTTCAATAATGAAAACAAACTCAAGTAGCACCAGTTCAAGTGGTTTTCAAACTACTTTTTTAAATGTTTATTTATTTATTTTTGAGACAGAGAGAGACAGAGAGAGACAGAGAGAGAGAGAGAATGCACAAGGAGTAGGGGAAGACAGAGGAAGAGAGAGAGAGAATTCCAAGCAGGATCCACACTGTCAGTGTGGAGACTGACACAGGGCTCAAACTCATGAATGGTCAGATCATGACCTGAGCCAAAATCAAGAGCTGGATGCTTAACCAACTAAGCCACCCAAGCACCCCTCAAACTATTTTTTAAGTATAATTCTGTTTTTACACAAAATCTTACACAGACTCTTAATATTTAAATAATTTACACCAAGGTACAGGTTTCTCAGGTGGTCCTAAATCTCTAGTGGTTGGAGCAAATATGCATTTCCTTGGCTAGGAAATCCCTAAATCACTTTCATGGAATCTTGGGGTTCCTCTAGTCCAATCCCCTTATTTTTACCATAGAGGAAAATGAGATCCAGAGAGGTTGTAATATCTGTCAAGATAACTCAGCTGGTTACTAGAGCTTACACTTTCTAAGTCTAAGGTTCTGGCTATTATGCCATAATGTCCTAATTCCTAATTGCAATTATTTTAGAGCATTACATTTCTCTGACTCAATTCTAGATTGTGACATACACGTGATTTGAATTCTTGGCTCCTTACCCTTTGCTAGTCTTCAATGTCTAGAGTCCTGCTTTCATTTGAGACCTCAGAGATGGTTTCCCTGCCAAAAATCTGATACTCAATAGCTTTTATTGGATTTCCCAGGGCTTGTCTTAATGCCTGGCCTGTTATCTGACCATATGCTCATTGCTACATTGTTCCTCTTTTGACAGACAGGATTTGTTTGAACCTGAAGGTTCATCTTTTCTATTACACATTTGGGCTGACCTTGCATTTTGAAAGCACTTCAGCTTCCATGTGCCTTTCTCTAAACTTACCACCGCCAAGCTGAGCAACACATTCAAATTTTTCCGCTATTATGCTTTCTCTTTTTTGCCAAGCCCATAGAGAAAATCCTTGAGTACATTCTGTCTTGGTCTTCTAAGAATGATTGAAGTGATATATAACTTCTTTTTTTTTTCATACACACAAGTCTACAAAGTAATGGTATAAGACAACAAATGACTAAGCTTTTCTCTAAAATCAGGAACAACACAAGGGTACCCACTCACACCCCTCTCAACATAGTTCTAGAAGTCCTAAAGCAATCGGGCAAGAAAAAGTAACAAAAGTTAACAGAATTGGAAAGGAAAAAGTAAAATTGTTTCTATTTGCAGATGATATGATTTTTATAGAGAAAATCCTGAAGACTCAACCAAGAAACTGTGAGGTCTAATTCATGAATTCAATAAAGTTTCAGTATACAAAATTCATATATTAACATATAAAAATCAGTAGTATTTCTCTACACTAACAACAAATTTTATGAGAAAAAAATTAAAAAGGCAATACTATTTATACCAGCATCAAAAAGAATAAAATACTTAGGAATAAATTTAACTAAGAAGGTGAAAAATCTCTATGCTGAAAACTAACACATGGATGAAAGTAATTGAAGAAGACACAAATAAATGAAAAGGTAGCCTGTGTTCATGGATTGGAAAATTATTGTTAAAATGTCAATACTACCAAAAGGCATCTATAGATTCAATGCAATCCCTATCAAGATTCCAATGACATTTTTTTACAGAAGTAGAAAAATTACTCCTAAAGTTTATAAAGAACCACAGAAGACTCCAAATAGCCAAAGAAATCCTGAGAAAGAAGAACAAAACAGGAGAATTCACACTTCCTGATTTCAAGCTATACTATAAAGCTATAGTCATCAAAACAGTGTGGTACCGGCATAAAAACAGACAAATAGACCAATGAAATAGAACCAAGGGCCTAGAAATGAACTTAAGCATATAGAGTCGCCAATATTTGACAAGGAAGCCAAAAATAGTCTAAATGTATGATGTTGGGATATTTGCATACTCCCACATACAAGAATGAAACTGGACCCGTATCTTACACTACTCACAAAAATCAACTCGAAATGGATTAAAGACTTAAATGCAGGACCTGAAACTGAAATTCCTAGAGGAAGGTATAGTAATAAGCTCTTCACCATGGGTCCTGGTAATGATGTTTTGGATATCACACTGAAAGCATAAGTCACAGAATAAAAATAAACAAGTGGGATTATGTCAAACTAAAAGGATTTGTGCAGCAAAAGAAACCATCAATAAAGTGAAAAGACAACATAAAGAATGGGAAAAAATATTTGCAAACCATGTATATGATAAGAAATTAAATAAAAATATATATAAACAACTCCTTAGACTCCATAAGGAAGTAAGAATAATAATCCAATTTAAAAATAGGCAAAGGGACTGAATAGACATTTCACAAAAGAAGATATATGAAAGGCCAGCAGGTGCATGAAAAGATGCTCCACATCATTTGTCATGAGGGAAATGCAAACTAAAATCACTGTGAGGTATATTACCTCACACCTGTTAGAAGGGCTGTCATCAAAAAGACAACAGATAACAAATGTTGGTGAGGATACAGAGCAAAGGGAACCCCTGTGCACTTTTGATGGAAATGTAAATTGGTGCAGCCACTATGGGAAACAGGATTGAGGATCCTCAAAAAAGTATGGGGCACCTGGGTGGCTCAGTCCTTTGAATGTCTGACTTTGGCTCAGGTCATGATCTTGCGGTTTGTGGGTTTGAGCCCCGCATCAGGCTCTGTACTGAAAGCTCAGAACCTGGAGCCTGCTTCAGATTCTGTGTCTCCCTCTCTCTCTGCCCCTCCCCTGCATGTGTTCTGTCTCTCTTGTTCTCAAAAATAAAAATATTTAAAATTTTATTATTATTTTTTTAACGTTTATTGTATTTTTGATAGAGAGAGAGAGAGAGAGAGAGCAAGCAGGGGAGGTGCAGAGAGAAAGGGTGACACAAATCCGAAGCAGGCTCCAGGCTCTGAGCTGTCAGCACAGAGCCTGACACGGGGCTTGAACTCACAGACGGCAAGATCATGACCTGAGCAGAAGACGGACGCTTAACTGACTGAACCACCCAGGTGCCCAAAGGCTGTATGCTTTAAACTGGTACAGCGATGTATGTCAGTTATTTCTCAATAAATTTTTTTTAAATTGTTTACAAATACATAGAGATTGACCTGATTGAAAAAAAAAAAAAAAAAAAGTAAAATGTTTGCAGAAGGATTCATACAAGATTATTTTTCACTGGAGTTTAAGATGAATAATTTTGTAGAGTATATTAAGATAATTATAGTCATAAATCCTTTCATGTATCTGCCTTTGATTTAATTCATGTATGGCCACATCCTTCTCTTTGTTTATTAGTCATTAAGTGAGCCTTAGGTAAAACCATAATGTAGGCAAGAGTTCATCTGGCAGAAAATGTTATGCAGTCTTTTCTCTGCACCTAGAAATATATGAAAATGTCTGCAGTGCTGTTCCAGATCTAAGAGTCAGCTGTCCTGATTCTTGTATGGGATAGCATGGCAGCTGCCTATACTCTAAGGTTAGTGTCAAAAAGTTTGGACTCATCCCCCTGCCCAAGTTCTCTCTCTCTATTTGTTAGAGGTTTTTTTATTATTATTTATTTATTTGTTTGCTTGTTTTTTACCTTCCAAGTATCAGAATACCCAACCCAAATTCAATTAAAAGAGATTTATTAACTCACACAATTGGTTAGTCCACAAGTATATTCAGTTTCTTTAAGGACTTAGATGAAGTTTTATAAAATGAATTTGGAATCTCTCTCCATTACTCAGCTTTGCTTGCTTGATGTTGGCTACATTGCAGGCACCCTCTCCCCTCATGTTTGCAAGGTAGTCCTGTCCCCAGAAATAGATCAAGTCGTAGAGGTAAGCTTTCCTGACCTTATTTGGTGTTAATTAGGTCACTTATGCATCTCTGAAAAGGGGTAGATAAAATAACTTACATTGAAATACTTACACTGTTGTGGTGGTTAGTTGGTCATGCGTGTGGTGGTTGAGTGGTCCATGTGTCAACATGGAAGGTGTTTTGAGATGAGATTAATATTTAAATTTGTGAACGTTGAATAAGCAGATTGTCCTATATAATGTGAATGGGCCTCATCCAATCAGTTGGTGACCTAAATGGAACAAAAAGACCAGCCTCTGAGAACAAGAGGGAATCTTCCAGCAGACTGCCAGTGGTGTTCGTCTACACTATCGGCTCTCCTTAGTGTCCAAGCTGCCAGTCCATACTGAAGATTTTGGACTTCCTAGCTTCTATCATCACACAAGCCAATTCCTTATAATAAATCTATTTACCTCTTTGCCTATCTAATTTAACTATTTATCCATCTATTCATCTATTTATCCTAGTTCTGTTTCTCTGGGGAACCCCAGGGACCCCTGACTAATACAACTGGTGAGTGACTCTACCTCCAGAGGTAGGGATAAGAGAGAGCTTCATCCAAATGTTGATTGAGAGACTGGGAATGGTTTTAGGAAGGAAGTAGGGAGGCTTGGCTTCTAATAAGACAATGAACAAATACCCACAAAGGCTTAACAATTGTTTATGACTTTTTTCCTCTCTGCTTCCTTTTGTAGCTCATTCTTTAGGACAAGTGATTAGGTTTGAATCTCAGTTCAGCCACTTATTAGATAAATGACCTTTGGTAAGTTACTTGGCCTCTGTCTCTGTTCCTCATTTTTGTCTCTGTTTCTCATAGAGATAATAATAGTTCCTACCTCATAGGGTTTTGTGATGATTAAATAAATAAATACATGTAGGGGTGCCTGGGTGGCTCAATTGGTTGAGCGTCCAACTTGGCTCAAGTCATGATCTCATGGTCTGTGAATTCGAGCCCCACGTCGGGCTCTGTGCTGACAGCTCAGAGCCTGAAATCTGCTTCAGATTCTGTGTCTCCTTCTCTCTGTGCCCCTCCCCCGCTCGTGCTCTGTCTCTCTCTGTCAAAAATAAACATTAAAAATAATAGTAATAAATAAATACATGTAAAATTATTAAAACAGGGCCTGGAACAGAGAAAGTATGCTATTGTAATTATTATTATTATTATTATTATTATTCATTATAATCTCCTTTGATCCCTACTTCTCCCCTATGTATTGAATTCCTAGTTTTTCCACATTACATTTCTCGCTGCTCTCAGCTGAACTTGCCTGGCCTAGTTTTTCCAGGTTCTTTCTGGCTCCTCTATCATAATTTACCCATGGCTGTAAGATTTTTTATCAGTGCATTCTTTTTATAGTTTACAGAACTGAACAGGCATCCTAAAATCATAGATTTTTAGAACTTGCGGAGATCATCTAGTCCAGTAGTTTCCAAAGTAGGGTGCACAGGAGTCTTGATTCATTCAGTTGAGGGAGAAATCTATTGGGATTTATATTTTTATGCATTTTAAATGTGTAATTTAAGAAAGAAATGAGCTTGCTAGTTAGAGAATGGGTTCATAATGGTATATGTATATGTATATATGTATATCTTATAATACATATATGCTAGAGAGTAAATGCCCATTTTTTTACTGATAGGATAGTGTAATCAAAAAAGTTGAGATAGCAGTGATCTCACAGAAGAGATCACAGAGGAGGCAAGTGACCCCAAAGAAGGAAACAGCTTACCAAGATCTCAACTATTATTAGAAGAATCTGGTTTTCAATGGGAGACAGTGTGAGATGACCATAGCTAAGTTATTCAAGCCCATGGGGTCTGAGTTTCCTCATCTTTAAAGGGGAAATTATGGGCCCTACGAAGTAAACTTGTTGTGAGTATTAAATTAAGTGAAAGCGTATTAAAGAGGGTAGCACAGGGGAGCCTGGGTGGTTCGGTCAGTTAAGTGTCCGACTTTGGCTCAGGTCATGATCTCATAGCTTGTGGGTTCGAGCCCCGCGTCAGGCTCTGTGCTGACAGAGCCTGGAGCCTGCTTTGGATTCTGTGTCTCCCTCTCTCTCTGCACCTAACCCACTCGCATTCTGTCTCTGTCTCTCTCAAAAATAAATAAACATTTAAAAAAAAATTAAAGAGGGCAGTCCAGAGGATGACCCAATGTCAGGACTCAATGTGAGTTCTCTTCGTTTCATGTCTCAGGATAGAGATCTTTCCATTGAATGACAGTGCCTTTCAAAACCTGGAATAAGTAGTACTGGATTATTTGGTACTAATAAAGATATATGTTGGGGCGTCTGGGTTGCTCAGTTGGTCGAGTGTCCAACTCTTGACTTCAGTTCAGGTCATGATCTCAGGGTCGTGGGATCAAGCCCACATCTGGGTCTGCACTGAGCATGGAGACTGCTTAGGAGTCTCTCTCTTCCTCTTTCTCTGCCTCTCCCCTGCACCCACGTGCTCTCTCTCTCTCTCTCTCAAAAAAGATATATTTTACTATGGAAAATTTTTGCAATTCAAAATATTTTTTAAAGGATTCCAACATTATAATAACAACAACAACAACAACAACAACAACAACAACAATAACAACAACCTCAGTACCACAGTAGACTGGTAACTGAGGGATATAGAGGTAAAGGTTTCCTTTGCTACCTTCCTCATGAATCAAACTATATGGGTCAACTCTGTTGTTGGTACCAGAATTCTCTATTGGAGGAGTTTAGAAGCAGTGATCTGTTTGATATAGGAAAGCAAAGACTTGTCCTAAAGCTGGTTGCATGGAAAGTACACTGTTTATTTCATGTATATTTATTTGCTGTAGCATTTTTAAAGGGATTGTGCTATTGTCCCACTCTCACCCCAGTCATCACTGCTTGTTGTCGCATATGCCCTTATCCTTAGCCTAGCAGTCCTTCCATTCCTTCTCAAAATCCCATGCAAACAATAGTAAATCTCTTTCCTATTCATATGTGTTCTAAATAGCCGCCATCCTATGCAAACTCTTCACTTTCAACTTAATAAGTTTTCCCATCCCTAAATCAAAACTAATTAGCTTTGTTTTTCAAATTGCTGACACTGGGGGTCTTCGCTATAACAAACCTGTGTGTGATTAGTGATATAACGGCTGGTGCTGAGCTTGGGCAAATATTTATAGAGTAATCATATTGGATAGGGTTGAATAACCTCTTGGATTAAGCGTGAGCGTCTGCCAGGCAATGCTGCAAAATTGTGCTAATTTAATGGTACAGTCCATTCTTCCGTCTGCTGATACAACCTCTACAGACACTGCTACAAATATAATCAAGGATATTAGGGCACAGCATGGTTCCTTTATTGGCACCCGTGACAGTAATATGCCAGAAGAATCCAAATATCACTTTGCAAATATAAATTATGTGGTAGGTAAAGGGAAGTTCATATAGGGAGAAGATTAAATACACACACACCTAACACATTGACGAAGCAAAGGTAAGTAGTCGCTGGATAAACAGTTGCCACATTATTTGTCTATTAGATACCAAAGGGACAATTTTGCTTTTATTTACTGTCAGGGACAGTAAACAGATCTGAATTAGGCAAGCCAGTTTTAGTGCTAAAGGAGAATTTCTTCTATATCAAACTGTACTGATATTAATGTCAACTTCTCATGGGGACACAGCAAGTAAAGCTGAAGATATACAGTTAATTCTTAATAGTAGTCCTCAAAACCTGTAGTGTGAAACGAGATTCAGACCTTGGGGAGGAAGAAATGAAGGCAGTGGCTTTTAAAAGCCATGAAGTTAAGCAGTGGCCAAATGGAGACTAAAAATCCCATCCCAGTGTGTGAACACACTGCCCAGTGCTTTCCCAACCAGGGCATAGGGACCTATTAAAACAAAACACCATAATATTGACATACAAATGACCATAGCAAACTGGGTCATTTCCTTACAAATATTCTTCACTCATAGTGTTGTACAAATTTTAATTTAATAAAGATTCTATATTCGATACATATAGGGACAAAGACCTTGAGTTTCTTCTTTGCATTGATTAATTGTAATTATACCATTTTTTAAATACAGCTTAGCTATCTTTCTCAGATACTCCAACTGGTTAGCTATATTTAGATGTGAGGAGGAAGCAGAGTAATTCTTAAAGAGCTCTATGTTTCTTACAACTGACTTGACTGACAGTCCTTAAGTGCTATTTCTTTCAAAGCAAATATGACTCACAGCCCTTAGGTAGAGTGTGTGCACAGACTAGAAATATTGATCTGTCCACATCCTAGAAACATTAAGACACAATAAAAAGAATTTTTAACTTAATTCTGAATAATGCAATAGCAAAAACATATGAACGGTACACAATCGACAATGGTAATGTATCTGTAATGTTTTATAATGTCAAGGATTTAATTTAAACTCAAAAAACAGAAAGTGTCTTCCCAGCCCAAACTCACCCCCCTTCAGCTTCACTGTGACAGTTCTTAGAACAGTAAGTGCCTAAAAAAACTTATTCAAAGATATAAATAAATATGCATTATTTAAGTCATTGGGTACCAGGTACCCACCTTGTAGTAACTCTAGTCACCAGCTCAAAATTTAGAAATGAGAGCGCCAGGAGGCAGTCTGGTTAAGTGGAGTGAAGAAATGTTCCCAATTACTCCACATCAATACTGGCCAGAGGTAAATGGAGGAAGAGGCAGGTTGCAAAAGGCAGCCTGGGACCAGGAGATCCCAGTCGATAGATACTCCTCTCCCTGGTGCTTCTTCAACTACTTGGAAACCTCTTTTTCTACTTGCCCCTGGCCAGCCTTCTTGCTGCAATTATTTCTGGTTCCCACAGAAGGCAGCAGAGAATAATCAATACTGCTGTGGGTTACAAAACGTGAAGTTTTCTCAGTTTTGGCTCCAATGGTTCTCCCAGCCCCGCGGAGGTGCCAGCTGCTAGATTCTTCCTTCCAACAGTAATTCAATGACAGGGTTGCAGGCTATACTGCTGTCACTACCTTAAAAGTAGTATTTTCAATTAAAAAAAAACCAGGTTTACTTACTACATATAGTTCTGTTTTCATTTAATAAATGTATATAATATTTCCCCAGGGCAATGGAGATATGCTTCCACACACAATTACATTATTTGGGGAACAAATGTCCATAGATGAAAGAAAAATTGGTGAGAGGCAGACAGAGCTGGTGACTATAGGAAGAAAAAGACTGATGTGTCACCAAAAGACAGTTTCCATGCCTGCTGACTACTCCTGTTTCCCAGGCCTGTCTTTCTTCAAATCATTGCCATAGTCTCTCACGCATTCCTTCCTCGGTACCTCCCTGGAGTTTGCAATGATGTCTTTGGCTCTCACCATGTAGATCAGAGTATTGCTTGGGAACATGTACACTCAGCCTTCATCTATAGGCTAAGACTTAACCCATACAATACAATCAGCCCAGTCCTTAGGCAGAGGAGTTTAAGGGTTCGTATTTGAGAGGTTTTATCTCCATGTTAAATCAAGTTGTTTGTTTTCATGACACTGTGATTAATGCAGCCAAGTTTCTGCAAGTCTGGGTTCCTGTCCCTGAGCCATGTTTATTACCTGGTCTTTCACCTAATTTATGCCCCATATCTGCATCTAGGCTCTTGACATCTACTCTTGAATGTCTGAATAGCTATTTCCTTGAATCTGTGCCAGATCTCTCTGGGGGCAGACAGTTCCCATAATAAGTCCCTGCTCTGTCTCTGCTTAGGGTGACACATGAGATTCATTCTAACCCCGCTTCATATGTCAGCTGTTCTTTGTTCCTGGAGTCATCTCCCAACTTCGAATTCCCTTTTTATATTCACATCCTTGTCCCCTCAAGTCTAGATCAATAATACAGTTGCTATCCTGTTCTAGAAGTCCTGGCGTGTCTATGGACTCTTGGGTCTAACCTTCTTTGGTCAGGTTCAACTTCGTACTCCAAGTAGAACAGGTGCCATATAAATAATAAAAAAAGCATGACTGATAATAATAACTTCTATTTGTTGAATACCTACAAAGTACCGGACACTGTGTTTTCAAGCATTATTTTACTAGTCACAATGTACATACATTTTCATGTCAATAGGGCTGATAGCCTGCTGAAAGGCATATGAACATAACCTTCCCAATTGTGAAAGTCCTGTAATACTTTTTCATGGATTAGTAAGTAGCTACTTCTTCAGTCTTCCAAGTGCCCCCACCTGAGTCCCTGGCTATCCCGGTTCTCTTGCCACCACTTGCCCTGGTCCATGATCCATGATCCAGCAGTTAAAGAGTTAGTGCCCTGCCCAGTGCTCGGGACACTGTTGATGCTGATTGGTTGCTGCCATCCCATTCTAGCTATCAAATATTTTTAACATCAGCTCTTGACTCTTAGTATTACCCTTAATCTACAGATTAGATAACTGAGATTCATAGAAGTTCACTCATTCAAGGCCATGTAATTAGTAAATGATAAAGCAGAGGCTTAAACCTATGTCTGCTGTTCATAGATCATTCTCTTTCCTCTGGACCAGTAGCTCATAGACACAGAAGCATTTCCCAAACTTGTTTGATAGTAAGAATAAACTCTTGTCAGAATCACAGCTTCCTGAGACTTTCTTCCTAGAGATTCCGATCTAAGCCAGTCTAATTTTAGGCAGGAATCTGTATTTTCAAGAAGTTGATTCTTATGGTTATTCAAGCTTTGGAACACCGCTCTAGGGCAATTTTTCCAGAACAGAGCTGGAGACTGACTGGAATTACTGTGATGTCTCCATGTCTCCAATGAACAAGTGAAGACTTTAACACAATTTCTGGACTGTAAGAAATGTTTTTGAACAGAATAGGATCTGTGTTTCAAGTGGTGGGCTACTTTGCTGATTGTTTTCGGTGGAGTGGCGCAATTCAAAACTAGAATCATGCTTTGGTGTCTCTGGAAACATCATTAGAGGCAGCCAATAATTAGAATGAAGGAAGAGTACAGTTTAAAAATAGGTCAAACGAAAAGGACATAGAATGAGAGCCAAAACAAAAATAATTCCAGGAAACCTGGAAAGGGGGCGCTGAGTTCACGAAGATGAATGTTGTGGCTCCAAAAACTATCAATTTGCCCAAAGAGCATTCCAGAATATGTTCTGCAAAACCATAACCTGTAAATAAAGAGCTTAAAGGAAATTAAATGTACTCTGTTGCCTGCGGTGGCCGTTGGTGCATTTCCTCCCTGCACGTTGCCACTGTTCCGCCGTGTGTTTCCTGGTAATGTTTGACAATATGGTTTGTTACAAAAGCCTTTTCAGTCCCTTCTCTCTCTTGACATTCTGTCTCCTATTTCTGCTGTTCACAAAAGCTAATCATGAAACATACAAAGGGGTCCAGAAAAAAGCAAGCATCGCATATTAATTGCACACAGCAGGTTTATGCTGCAATTCCCCTTTTTCGGGAAAGCGTTTGGAAAGAAACAGGAAGAAAAAGAGTGAAGTGAACGAGCAATTGTCTCTAGCCTGGTCTTATAACGAGAATTGACTCATTAAATATTTCTGAGGATGGCAGAGTCATCTAACTCAATAGAACCTCCTTGATGCTCTTCCTGACGTGTAAATCATCGACGAGCAAGAGAAACCTACAGTGGAGCTGAAATTTACTACCACAGGACGTGGCCCAAGCTGGCTTGGTTCTCTTCCAAACGCTTAAACACCTGCTGCAGTTATCAGTACACATATTCCCGTAGACAACTGAGAAACAACTCATCGAATAAACCAATAAGTAAAATAAAGTGCCAAATATGCCCTCAGCAGAGGCTGATAAAATGAAACATTTAAATAAATTTAACTGAATACTTCCAAATGGCACACCTGACAATGAAGAGAATGCACAGCGGTGGAAGCCCTTTAGAGAAAAACGATATTGAGCAATTTTTCTATAATTCTAAAAAGCTAAACCCATATCTAATCTCACCCTCATCCTCCACAGATAATGTGGCTTCTTGCCCTGGGGTGAAGAAAAGTGAGCAAGAACAAAACAATAACAACAACAATAATAAAGTTTAGAATTACATGGTACAAGGGACTTGGGACAAAGAATGCTGTCGTCCCTTATTTATTTAGGTGAAGAATGATGCTTTTCTTCCTTTCCTTGTTATTTTTTCCCCCAGTACTTAACACCTGCACAAAAGTCCCTGACTTAAGAGGTAGGGCTTAGCTAATGAGGTGTGTCAACACAATTGGAAGCCCATTTCTAAATGAAAATTGCACTGTGCTGTGGGCACAATCCCTTCAGGTTGGAGAGAGCATTTATAAAGCAGCAGGGGTGCTAGCTGGTGCTTTCTCTGTAAGAAGGGGCCTGTAGGGTTACCACAGCTGGGGGAGAGAGAGCCTGACCTAGAGCTATGGGCGAACGTGATAATTCTTCCCCAAATTAGTCATATTTCTCCAGGTTACCTTCAGAGATAGTGAGTAAAAGCAGATATAATCCCTCTCCTAATTGTAAACCAGCACCAGCCTAATTATATTCCCATTTACCCCAGATACTCTAAAATCATAGGCTTTCTGTTTGCTAATTCCTCTTATTCATGGTTTTATGACTCCAGAGGAGGCTTTGGGGAGTACGAATTGAAAAACAGTGCAGTGAGTTAGTTCCACATAGACATTAAGTATGAAAAAGTAATGGAACAGAGGAGAAAAGGGGGTGGGAAGAAAAAAGCCTCATACGTAGTATAGATGATTTCAGTCAAGACCGGAGGTGGAGGTGAGGCCTAGGTATGTAAGCATGGGGTTGAAGGTCACAGATGCAAGAGTACAAAGCAGTGTTCTAGCCATCCAGCCCATATTCCTTATCTATCAAACACCCATTCTGTAATAAACTCCACTCCCTTTGTCTTAGAGTGTGTTCATATTTAAGATCTACATAATTGTGAGTATTTTTGTATCTACTTATTAACATTAGCCTTGGGAGGGACCCACGCACCAAAGCTTGTGCAGTGATGCTGAAAATCAGAAGATGTTAGGAGCTTAGAAGTAGGACAAAAGGTGAAGGTCACAGTGGTTAACAAGTTCACTTAAGTCTTTCAAGCTAATGTTATTTCCATGCCTCTTTCCAAAATCTTCACCCCACACGGTATGTGTGGTTCTTGTCTGTGTTGGGGGGATGATAAAATTGAAAGACTGTGTAATGATATTCAGTGTGTGTGTGTGTGTGTGTGTGTGTGTGTGTGTGAGAGAGAGAGAGAGAGAGAGAGAGAGAGAGAGAAAGACAGAGAGAGAGATTATGCTACATAATTCTTCATTGAAAATGATTTTTATTTATTTTTTAAATTATTTTTAAGTTTGTTTATTTATTTATTTGTTTGTTTGTTTATTTTGACAGAGGGAGAGTGCAGGGGAGGGGCAGAGACAGTGCTGTCAGCCGAGAGCCCAACGCAGGGCTCGAACTCATGCGCTGTGAGATCATGACCTGAGCTGAAACCAAGAGTCAGACACGCTCAGCTGACTGAGCCACTCAGGTGCCCTGAAAGTGATTACTTTTAAAACAGGCTTAAATGCTTCATTCTTCTGTGGCTTTTTGATGCAAGTGAATAATAAAAAAAAATCTTCCAAGTTATTGCCAAGATCACACAACCTCTATCTCTTAGGTTTTCCCAAGGCCACAACTAAAAAGGGGATCACAGCACCAATATTACAGGATGCCACTATCATGGCAGGACAGTTATTATTTTAGTCTGCAGTTGGGGAAATGTCCATTGCTGGTCCACCAGATCAGTGCTAGTTCACAGGATAGAGAAGGAGGAGGGATCAAGGTCGAACAGAGCCAAATAAGCAAACTGTCTCAAAGGGACGTTCCTTCCTAGAAAAATGAGCATTTAAGGTGGAGATATACTACTACAAGACAATGTGGATCCAGTATATGATCCTCACAGCTACAGACCAAGGAATTTAATGGTCACCTCCTCCAGATGATAATAAGGCCCACATTTATACCCAAAACAAGCATCCTCACAACCACCGTAGGTAAGCCGAGAGCAGGATGTTCCAATCATCTCCACACGACACCACAGCTCAAAGAGGTCTTTCCAAAGTGCTCAAACAGCGTGGCTGGAATTGATAATCCGGAGAAAGTCTAATAATTTCCCATGAAAATTTTTACTTTAAAGCAGACAGGTTGCTTGCGTGTTTGGTTTTTTGTTTCTCATCCATGCTAGGAAACATTGAGAAACTGAATTTAAATTCAAAGGTTGCTTGGTAAATATGGAATCAGAGAAATGGAAATCGTGTGGCCTCAAGAGATGATATTTTCATCAAACTGCAGTCTGGTGAGTCATTCCTCTCCACTGAAGGGTTATGTTTGCCAATTTAATCATATATTTGTATTCTCTAGTAAAGTTACCCTTTTTCTTTTGAATGCCATTCTTTCCCCAGAAACACATTCATTCTCACCCTACTTTTTTTTTCGGGATTCCATGAACAGTCTATTATTTGAATTTATTATCACCATGCTTCCCAATTTTATTTAATCATACTTTTTTTGCCAATCTCTAGAACATTTTTCCAACTAACTTGTTGATCTTTAAGGTCTATCTTAGGGCCTTTACTTCTTCACCAGCCCTGCTGACATTTTCAGGGACTTTAATATCAGATTCCATTTGATACACAATCATCACAGGTAAGGCAATGGATTAAGTGCTGGGGTAGATATAAACATTTATGAGATATGCTTCTTGTTTTCTTCACGTCACATCAGTGTCACACTGATGAGTCTGTTAGACTACTTTAGAGAGTCAGAGAGTAGTGTGCGCATGAGTGTGGGTTCTGGAACGGACTGCTTGGGTTCACACCCTGCCCTGACACTTGTTAACTGCGTGATCTTGAGCCTCAATTTACTCAACTCCCTTGTGACTCTTCCTCATCTATAAAGTAAGGATGCTAATAACAGTTTCTACTCTGTGAGGTTGTAGTGAGAGCTAAATGAGTTAATATGGTTAAATTCCTTGGAATAATCCCTGGTAAACAAACAAAAACCATGTGTCTGCTATTATTATGCTCTGCTTTCTTAGCTGTTAAAACCTTCACGTTTACTTCTTTTCAACTACCCATAGGCATAAAGCCACTTTGTATTTGCTGTCATGTGGGTGGTCTTCTTTGTCACTTCATTTTCTGACACCATTATTTATGGAGACGTGGATGGGCGGTATTTGTCCCTGTGTTCATTCATTCATTCATTCATTCATTTACTAAACAAATCTTTATTGAGGAACTTCTCTATGCCAGGCTCTTTTGACAGTAGAGATTCAAAGATAAACAAGGTAGGAATAAAGCATCTAGCCTCAGAGAGAGAGGTTTATACAAATGGAATAATAAATAAACAAGATAATTACAAAAAACTGTGATATAAGAGCTGTGAAGAAAATGAAGGATATGTTGTGGTAACAATCACAGTAGGAACATCACTTGTGAAGACACGTTTGTGACACATTATGAGGTGGGAGGTGTGGCAGGAATCTACTGATGGAAGAGCTTGGAGGCCATGTTTAAAAGTTTGGCTTTCACTCTAATCAAAATAGGAATCAACTGAATGACTCCCAACATGGTCTCTGTTTTGAGAGGAAAGCAGATGGTAGGGGCAAAAAACGAAAATTAGGGTGCCATCAGGAGGTCACTTACATTGTCAAGGCTGTGTAGATGATGAGAGGAGAAAATTTACGGTGTATTTTGGAGGTAAAGCAGATAGTACACCTTCCAAGTAAATGAGTGAACATTGTAATCCTTGAGGCTGCATTCTCAGCGAACCAAGAAATGAGGCAGGTGGATGAGACTTCTACTGGGGTGGAGTAAGGGGTGCCTGGAATAAATTTATTTATTTAAATTATACAGTAAGTGAATTGAGAGAAAGGAAATTGGATCCTGAATCTAAAGTCACTAATAAATGAAGATACATGACCAAAAAGGCCTTTTCCACATAGAATTATAAAGTAGGTAATGTTTGTCCTTGGCTCCACAATCTATACTTCAAAAATACTATTAATAATTTTTGAGAGCTTTCTATAACCTAAGTACCTTTCATCCATATTCTCATGTAATTCACACAACAGTCCTACGGGCATTTACAGTGATTATGCTTAATTTTATAGGTGTGGCAAAATTAAATCTCAGTAAAATAACTTTTCCAAGAGCATAGAACCAAGGTCACCATAGCTAGAATTGAACCCAGGCAGCCTGAGCTCCTAACCACTAAATAGAACCACTATTTTACATCGTTCATGACACCCCTAACTCTCTCTCTCTCTCTCTCTTTCTCCCCACCTCCTGCTCCCCCAATCCTAACACACACATGCACACACATACATCTCTATTTACAATAAAAATCTTCCCCCCAGGAAAAATCTAGGAAAAATCTCAGTCTCTCCAACCCACTAATGACCTACAGAGTTTTGATGAATTACATCTTTCATTTCAGTAGTAGAGCCACTAATTGTGAATATCAAGCTTGAGCAAGGCAGTAGAGAGATGCTTCCTGAGAGAGCAGCCTTACTGGTTCCTGTGATAGCACATCGTAGCCAGCCCTGTGGAAAAATGTAACCTTAGCCAGGAAAGGATAAATGATAGATGATTTGGAAGAAATAAATGACAGGAGTGTTAAAATGTTTTAGGGCATGGGACATTCAAATAAATGCTATTGGATGATTTATTTTCCAAAAGGTGTTATATTCACTGCTGAAACACACCTACGTGTCTGCCAGAAATGTGGCCATAAAAAATCTATGTGTATAAAAAATTTACACTGTAGTGAGCTGACCTCAACCTTTCATTTACCAAAGCCACTGCCTTTGCTCCAAGAACACATTTCCAACTTCCTCCTAGACTTCAACACTTGGCTGTCCCACAGCTATCTCAAGCAGAATGGATTCAAAATTCAGCTCATTACCTTCTCCTCAAACGTTTAATATTTGAAATCTCAGTTAATGTATCATTTCAGCAGTTGCCAATGCTATAAACTTCAAAGTTTTCATAATTGCCTCCCTTACCCTCACTCAGCTCTCCAAGTCCAATCCAATGCAACAGCAAATGCAGGAATTTATTCTCCCTAATTATCTCACACATCTACTCCTCTTTGCCATCTGCATTGTGACTCATGTAGTCCAAGTCTTCAACATGTCTCAAAAGTGCAATATCTTAGCCCAGGTTTTCTAAAAATCAGAGTTTAAGGCAAAACACAAATGCTAACCAACATTTTATTGAGGGGAAGGATAAAGAACAAGGAGAGGTTGAGGCTGGGAAAAAGGAAAAGCAAATACAAGATGATCTGTTATGGAACTGGCCCAGCTTCTCAAAGAAATCCAAGGAATTTTTCAGTTACACAAGGCAGAATAAAAGCATTGCTAAGAAAGCTCTATGGGAAAGGAAGGGCAAGCAGATTTTCTTCCATCTTTCACTGGTCAAAGTCTACCTCTTGCGACTTTAACTTCCCCACGCTTCCATCTTGGTTACTGGATCTGTCTGGACAGCCACTGGAGGAGTCAGAGCCCCCATATATTCAAGCAAGTAGGACCTAACAGTACAACTACTATGGCTCCCCCATTGCAGTGGGTGGCATGATGTTTGTGCAGAAGCCCAGTCCTCATCTCCTGGGGAAGGTGTGAGCATTCGGTGGTATTAGGAAATAAGGTGACTAAGACTGCAGCACGGCATGGTGTGAGCCATTGCTGGGATGAATCTGGATGGAAAGTAAGGCAACTTACTGAGGTTGAGTAAAGAGGCAAGCCAATGTCGGGACACAACTGACCGAGTCCGATAAAGCTCACTCAGAGCAATTCGGTTCTGTTTTCACCCTCTACTAATATATGATATTATATGTAAAAAAGATGCCCTCACTTCCTGGACATACAAATCCAGGTATCTAAGATTGTGTCAGTTGACATCTCCTAAAACAACTTGAAGAGGTTAGCAACCCAAGCTACATTCCCAGCTGCTTTAGCCAATCTTATAGTCATATCGACATGTATCCTATCTCTCTTCTCTCATCCATTTCAATTTTCTTCATCCTTGGCCAGAACTCTAGCTGGTCTGTATTTCTTACCTGGTGGGTGACCTACATCTTCCTTCTGGAAGAGTCTGAGCTCTGGTGTCCTTGTCCTTGTCAGGTTGTGATTGTGATTGCTACAGTCACCTGTTCACAGTTATTATAGGGCACAGAAGCATCAAGGAAAGACCCAACAAATCACCTCAGTTCCATGCACGTTCCTTCTTGCTTCCACGTGTAGTAGAATCCTTAGATCCTGAGAGTAGTCAGGGTCAATTACCCTGGCCTATAGAGTAACTCCTTTTTGCCTGGTGGTCTACTGCACAAAGCCCCATAGGGGCAAAGCAGTAGTTATAGCTTCCACTTCTAACCTCACAGAGCCTAAATTTTCTAGGATAAGAGGTAAGTGGGAGAATGAAAGTGTCATAAAAATGGACAGGGTACCTGAGTGGCTCAGTTGGTTAAGTGTCCAACTCTTGGTTTTGGCTCCCATTATGATCTCGTGGTTTCATGGGTTTGAGCCCTCCATTGGGCTCTGCACTGGAAGCATGGAGCCTGCTTGGGGTTCTCTCTATCTCTCTCTCTCTCTTTCTCTCTGCCCCTCCTCCACTCTTGATGTCTCTGTCTCAAAATAAACAAACTTTATTATGTGAGATATATATATATATATATATATATATATATATATATATATATATCACACACACACACACACACACACACACACACACATATGTAATAGACAAATCCTATTCCTATCCTTTCATTCTTTATTCTAAATATTTTTACTACCAGGGAGGGACATGGCTCCACCTACTTGTTGCAGGTATAATCAATATACTGGCCACCCCCCTCAAAGATTGCCCCGAAGCTGTTGCCCTGAACCCTCAAATAGGCTCTTCCACATTTTGTCAAGCTTCCTTGTGGGTTATGAGAAACACACATTAATATCTTGGGCATGAGCCAAATGTTGTACCTTCCTTGCCAAACAATGGCTCTCTTACACCAAGGCAATGTTGTGTCAGACACCATGTGAATGGATAACCCTTTCTGTAAAGGACTGAAATGTAATGCTGGCATGGGCACTTCGCGGGGTGGAGAATAAACCCACTATATTAGCTTCCTATTGCAGCTATAATGAATCACCACAATTAGTGGCTTACAACAACACAAATTAATTATCTTACAGTTCTATAGATCAGAAAATCAACATGGATTTCACTGGTCTAAAATCAAGGTCTTGGCAAGATGAATTCTTTTCTGAGGGCTTTAGGGAGGAATCTGTTTCCTTGCTTTTTCAGTTTCTAGAAGTTACCCACATTCCTTAGCTCACAGTCTTCTTCCTTTATCTTCCAAGCCATCAATGTTGAGCTGAGTCCTTCTCACACTGCCATCTTTCTGGTTCTTTTTCCACTTCTAAGAACTCTTATAATGTTGGGCCTATTTATAAAATCCAGGATAATCTCTCTATCTTAAGGGCAGCTAATGAGGAATTTTAATTCCATCTGCAACTCTGATTCCCATTTGTCATGTAAACTAACATACTCATAGGTTTCAGGAATAAGGACATAGATGTGTTTGGGGAGAGGGTAGCATTGTTCTGCCTGCCACACCCACATCCAGAATAATGCATTTTGTTGAACCACATAAAATTGTCATTTATGTAGCACAAAAATTGTCCTATATTAACAAATTTGTATGCTTCAATCTATTATCAGTTCTGGTAAGGATGAGCTACTGTCTTCACCAAGATGGAAGGTGTTCAATGTAATTGGTCTCTGATCATATGGCTGGCTCCAAAAAATTGGTGGCTTACAAAGGGTGTTAATCATAGCTGCTGGCGAATTTTGCATTCCACAAGGCTAGTTGTGAGATTGCCTTAGTAAGTGAAAGACCCTATTGTTGAACTCATCTTAAGACTCCATTGCTGCCACCATGGTCACTCTGTTTATAAACCCATTAGGGAAGTACTGGAGTATCAAGGACAATGCTGGGTGAAAGTCACAGAACAGCACAACTAATCCCACCTTGTATTTACATCCTCTCCTATTATAGTGGGAACCAACCTTACCTGGTGACTTTGGCTTTGCCCTCAGCTTCCCAGAGGGGCCAGGTAACACAACCCAGAGGTAAATGGGAATCAACACCCACAGGTTTTGGCCAATTAAAGACAGAAGACAGGGAAGAATTGGCAAATGAACTGCTTTCTATTTTTGACAAGTTCTGAGTGGAGTTGCCATTCAGGCTTGCCAGTCAGCTGTGGGTTTTTGGTTTTTTTGTTAGATACCATAACCAGTTCACTTTACATTTGCTTTGTTTCATTTCCTACTTCACTTTCTTTTTCCTTCACTTCTTCTTTCTCAGACTATCATGACTCATTTCCCTCTCCCACCCCCAAAATAAAACACCAGCATGCCTATTTTGCCTCAGTTTCTGAGATAGGTTAGCACATCTATATAAGGGGGAATATTAGGCAGCAGACTCAGAATGGAATTTTGACATTGAATTACCCACTGGTCTGATGGTATAAGAATGGATAAGGGTCTCAGTTCTTAAAGTTTACTCCTATGGTTAATTGGTGAAAGAATACATACGCAAAGCAAGGTATTGCCAGGAAAGGAAGTATCCGTTATACTTTGGGGTATTGACAGTTATGAAGACTGTTGTGTAAGATAGGGATTTGTGAGGGCATAGAAGGCCTTAATAAAAGAAAATGATAGGCTTGGGCACCTCCTTACCAAGTTAAAACACACTATTAAAGTCACAGACAGCTTTATTCTTTTTTACATTTTTAAAATATTTATTTATTTTTGAGAGAGAGAGAGAGAGAGAGAGCAGGGGAGGGGCAGAGAGAAGGGGGGACACAGCATCCGAAGCAGTCTCCAGGCTTTGAGCTGTCAGCACAGAGGCTGGGTTTGACTCATGAACTGTGAGATATGACCTGAGCCAAAGTCGGACGCTTAACCGACTGAGCCACCCAGGAGCCCCTCAAGTCACAGACAGCTTTAAAGGAGATTTGTATCTCACGCAGTTGTGAAGGTTGTGCCAGAGGATGTCCTTGCTCTAGACGAGGTTGAGCCAGTTAGTGGTATTAGGAGATGAAATGATTGTGGCTGTTCTAGAGGCTCATGAGACTGCTCAGGGACATAGCTGAGATTTCTAGGCCAGGGAGAAAGGCAGTTAGTAGTGGCAGGGTTTGGGGACTGGTAGAGCTAGGTGGATGTGGGCTGATGCATAACCTTGGGTCTACTGCAGTAACTGGGAGAGCAGCCTCCCCTGACCTTCTTTTAAGTCCATCCTCATGGTCAGAACTGTTTTTACTGAAACACATCAATCCCCTACAAATTTTCTTAAAATATTAAAACTCTACGTGCCTAGAAGTCTTTAGGACATTTTCCTAATTGATCTACCCTCCCTAATCTTTTTCTAATCTACTCTCCTTCCCTTTTCCTATCTTTGAATGTGAAATCTGTTGTTTCTGCTACCCGAACCTCACCCCAATCTGCCTGTATATGATAGACTGCAATGCTGTGATCAAAGCCGGCATCAAATGATAGCTTTTCAGTAAAACATTGTAGAACACCCAGACAAAAGAAGTCACTTCCTCTTCTGTGTTTCCCCGTAATTTAACCTAATCTTAAGGCCCATGTCAGAGACATCTCTTCAGAAAATGGAATTGTGATGTAGTAGAAAGGTCACAGGGCCAGAGTGGTCTGGGTTGGAGTCTGTACTCATTTGCAGGGCTCTCATAACAAAGTACCACCAACTGGGCATCTTCAACAGCAGAAACGTACTGTCTCATAGCTCCAGAAGCTTCAAGTCCAAACTCTTGGTGTTGGCATGGTTGGTTGCTTCTGAGAACTATGGGGAAGAATCTGTGCCTCCCCTCACTTTTGGAGGTTTGCTGTCAGTCTTTGGAATTCCTTGGCTAATACAAGTATCACCCCAATCTCTCTTCATCTTCACATAGTGATTTCCCTGTACGTGTGTCTGCGTCCTCCTTTATAAGGATACCAGTCATAATCCCATCCTACTCCAGTATGACCGCATCTCAATTTAACCAACTACATCTGCAACAACCTTATTTCCAAATAAAGTCACGTTCTGAAGTATTAGTAGTTAGTTAGGACTGCAGCATATGGATGGAGGCAAGGGTGTAGGGGCAGGAGGTGGGAGATACAATTCAACCTATAATCCCAGAATCCCGGTGATTTTGGGGAAGACTCATAAATTTTCTGGCCTCATTCTACTTATCAGAAAAACAGGAATAATAATACAGATATAAAGCCTAGATTAAATGAAGATAAAAACTGTATTTTAGAGCTGCTAGGTGGAATGGCAGAGAAAGAGAAGGGATTAAAACCAAAGAAATTTTGCCTAACTTCAGTAACAGTGTCCTCATCTGAACAATTTGCTATTTTTTTTTTAAGTAGGCTTCACAGCCAGCAGAGCCCAATGTGGGGTTTGAACTCATGACCCCGAGACAAGATCTGAGATCAAGAGTCACATGCTTAACAAACTGAGCCACCCGGTCACTCATGAAGAATTTGCTATTTTAGAATAGAATCTGGGGTTAAAATGTTGGCCAGCAAATAGAATAGAACAAGAGTATAGAGTATGAGCATAGAGTCATGAGTTCTTCAGTCATGATGAGTTTTTCTTTAAATGGTGGGGAAATCAAGAGCAAAAGCTAGAACAAGAAAGAAAGGAAATTAGAACACATTACATGATAAACAAGATGTGCTATATATATACAATGGAGTATTACTCAGCAATCAGAAAGAATGAAATCTTGTCATTTGGAACAATGTGGATGGAACTAGGGGGTATTATGCTAAGCAAAATTAGTCAGAGAAAGACAAATATCATGACTTCACTCATACGTGTAATTTAAGATACAAAACAGAGAAACATAAGCGAAGTGAAGCAAAAACAATATAAAAACAAGGAGGGGGACAAAACATAAGAGACTCTTAAATATAGAGAACAAACAGGGTTGTTGAATGGGTTGTGGGTTGAGGGATGGGCTAAATGGGCAAGGGACATTAAGGAGGACGCTCTCTGGGATGAGCACTGGCTGTTTTATGTAGGGGATGAATCACTGGATTCTACTCCTTAAATCATTATTGCACTATTATATATATTATAGTGCACATTGCGCTATATTGCACTATATGCACTATATATATTATTGCACTATATGCACTTACTTGGATGTAAGTTTAGAAAAAAATTTTAATAAAAAAAACATATTACTTGATCTTTCTAGGACTATTTCCAAATCTGAAAAAATGCTTATCTCCTTCAGGTATGAAAAGAGCACCATAAGTTGTAAGCTAGCTATATCTGGAAATAATGTTAGCAGATATAGATTAGCACTATTTATTTGAATATGCTGTTCTATTTCTCCCTTATGTTTCCTTTTACTTTTTTCATACATATATTTCATCATACAAGTACTGAATACAGATTTTCTGTCTGTATCCACAAATATTCTGCTGCACTTCTAAATAATTTTCTTAATATATGTATATATATATATATATACATATATATATACACATATGCATATGTATATATATAATATGTCTTTATAAAATTATTATGCAAGTAAGGGACAAAAATCTTTAGGGTCAAATCATTCTCAGAAATTGCTGGCATTGAAAATAATTTGTATTCATTAATTGAAACTGTTGGAAAATTGTACATTAGAATCCTCAACAAAGGCATTTTGCATTATTCACAACGTTTAAATGAGGCTGTCAATCTCATTACACAATAAATAAGGAGGTTATAATGGTTTTGCATAGTTGCAGCTATTAATGCTTTTAGTAGAGATTTCCTAATCTTGATTTAAATATTTAGAAGACCCTCAAACAGACACACACTTACACACACACACACACACACACACACACACGTGTGACAGAGAGAATGAGAGAGCAAGAACAAGAAAGATTCTTCCACCAGTCCTCTGGCAGAGCACAACACAACATCTCTCCTATCTCTCCTATCTTCTGCCAGGGATTTTGAAGTCTCTCACTATCAACTCTGCCTGGCACTCAATTTTTTCTTTTGTAACTGTTATGCATGGACTTACATTATGCACATTGCTGTGAGTGTAACTGAATCAAACGAGAGTTCCTCTACCCCTTGCACAGCAAGCTAATAGAAACTGATGCCGATCTTTTGCAATGAAGAAAGATAGGCTATTTACTGGCGTGGCGCCACCCAGGAGAACAGGGAGCTAATGCCCAAAAGTCCCGAACTCTCTAATGACTTGGAAATGAGGGTTTTTAAGGGCAAAATTTGGGGCAGGAGTCTTCTGAGAAGGTGGACACCACTGATTGGAGGCCCATAAGGTCATGTCAGCAGATGCTCTGGTGCCACTTCATCTGGTCCCCAGAAGTCTTTTGCATCTCAGGAGACTTGGAATCTGAAAAAGACCTTTATTCACTACATTAGAGATTTCATTAGGTATATCTGGTGACTACATCTTTAGGGACTGATTAGCAACTTGTAAGCTGGTGGAGCTGTGTTCCTATAGGTTTCTTGGTTGGTCCAGCTGTGCCTGGGGTGATATGATCTCTAGTGTTCATTCTTTCATCTGAAATGACGAGGTGAACATTGGCTTCATAAGCAGAGTGAGAAGAAAGACCAGAAGTTGAGTACAATAAGATTCTCTTATAATCAAACAGATTGAAAACATGCATGTACATAAATAATTGTAATACAAAACAGAAGATACCACAGAGAGAAATCAATCACAGTATGTATTCAAGTGAAGAAGAATCTCCCTGCGGATGGCAGTGAAGGAGGACCAGGAAGAGCACCATCGAAGAGCAGTATTAGCAAAGGGCTGTTAGCAATGAGCAAAATTTTTTAAAAGGCACAGAGACAATAAAGGAGTCAAGGTTGACTAAAGTTAAGCATGTTTATGGAGAAGGTAGAGACAAAGGTATGTGGTTAAAATGTATAAACATACTATTTTTGTAGGTCAAAATTGCATGTTGCAGTCAAACTGCAGATAACCTCAAAAGCCAAAATAAGCAGATTGGGCTTATTTTGTTAAAAAATTGGGAGACTTTTGGGGCACTTGGGTCGGCTCAGTCGATTAAGTGTCCAACTGGAACTCAGGTCATGATCTCGAGGTCTGTGAGTTCAAGCCCCACATTGAGCTCTGTGCTGACAGCTCAGAGCCTGGAGTCTGCTTTGGATTCTATGTCTCCCTCTCTTTCTGCCCCTCCCCCACTCATTCTCTCTCTCTCTCTCTCTCTCTCTCTCTCTCTCTCTCTCAAAAATAAATAAACATTAATTTTTTTTAAAAAAAAATAGGGAGACCTTTGAAGGGGGGCATAAATGTGCTATATACTGAGAAAAATGCACTTGATAATTATGAGCTCGGGCTGAAAACAGGAAGAGCAGTCAGGAAGCACTTGCAATGCTGGGTGCCAACTAAGTCCCCAAAGCTCTAGCCTACTCCATGCCATTCAACAAGTATCTCCTCCTTCCTCATCAACTTCCTAGTTCCTGTACAGTCCTAGTTATCTAACACCCTTGAGCAATTCCTTTGGCTCCACCTGCTATCCCTATCCAGTCAGGATTCTTGCCTCTCCATCTGGATAAGCAAAGACCAGCTCAGCACGGAGGTAGCATCCGTCAGTCCAAAACTGCCATCACAACTATCGCCATGCTCACTCCATTTAACTATAATATTTGTTTGCCTGTCGCCCTCTTTTCCATTTGACCGTTCTCTCCTGAAAGGCAGATATAACGCTTCATCTATGTACCTAGAACCTAGCAGGGTACCAGGCACATGCCAGGTACTCAATAAATATTAGTTCAGTGAGTGAAACTCCCAATGTATTAACTCAGAAAAAAAAAATGGGCTTGTTGCATTAAAATCTTCCCTGACCTCCTACTCAACATTCTAACATGTGGTTATTAAGCCTATGGCCCAGTTTTTTGGGGGGATACTCCTAATCTAAGATCATTATAATTATCTAAAAGAATAAAATATAATATAATCCCTATGATATTGTTTCACAGAGCCAAATTTAATGCACCTTTCAAATTTTCCTTAGGGCTTGTCTGGCACAATTCTTGCCACATATAGGTGCTCAATTAATATTTGTATATTGCTTGATTAGATAAGAATGTCAGAAATATTAATTAATAGTACTTAGAAGCATTTTACAACATTAACCTAACATGTAGTCATTGGACACTGCACTAGGCGCCAACAGGGCCTTGGATGGTCTGAGGAGTGTGCCAGAATAAGGAGTTCTTATTACATCAGCCTGTTTGTACCACTAACCAAATAAAACTTGAAAATTGACCTGATGAGGTGATCTAAAAGTCTCTTTAGGCTCATAATTTTCCAAGGCTCATTATACAATTTCACATTAGAGTTTTCAGCTCTTTAGATCAAAACGTAATAGACCAAAAACAAACTAAGAATATAAGCAATATTTAGACCACTGTAGGAAGACTCATCCCCCTCTCAGCTAATTGACTGAACCAGAAAGCCTAATTAGTACTACAATCACTTCATACTAGAAAGCATTCACTGTACATTAGAACAATCTAATGTTACCCAACATTGTACATTAAACCTAGATCATGTTCACTAGCAAGGAAATCATTTTTAATGGAAAGAATTCAGTTTTAATGTTCCGTAATGGGCCATTTATTAGTATACAAGAGGGTCAGAAGAACTAATTAGAGACTATTTGAGCAAGTGTAAGTAATATGGTTTTCCCAGGTTGCCAATTGGGATTCCAAATCCCAGAGCAGAATAGTTAGATGCAGATATAGTATCAGATTTTACATGGCTGTGGGATTATTTGAGGGCCCCAAAGCTCAATTGAAATGCCAGGTTGTGAAAATTTGCTTCAGTAAAGCAAGTTTAAGTCACATTCGTCCTTTTGATTTTTATGGGATCTGAACAGCTAAAAGCCTACTCAGTTTTTTTAAAAAATTAGGTTCGTGGCATTCTTTTTTCATTTTATGTACTTCAGTATATAAACACGGAAAAGCAAAGTCTTTTTTTTTCACACAGTCCAGCATTCATGACAATAATTATCTGAATTGTTTAATTCCCACTATGTTCCTGTTTGCATGCAACACACTTTACCAACATCTCCTCAATGTGAAGCCCTCCTAACAGTTTCTTTTTTCAGCAGTTGCGAGGAAAGCTGTCTGAGGAGAGGGAGTAATTTTGGAATTTGATAGCACGACCCCTGAGGATATGAAAACTTGCTCAAAATGCATTGTACAACTGCCTTAGGCAAGTAAGGTATACCCAAGCTATGAACATCTGGCTTGCAACTATTATTTACATAATGAACTCATTCTTTCCCACCCTCACTATTTACCTCAGGATCCTCTGCTCTCTCCCTCAGGGAGTGCTCCAAAATGCAGCTGAGCCATCCTACACCAATCTGGGCCAGCTGGTAGTCAGCATGGCCCCTACTTCCTTATCTCATGCTTCAAGATCAAGCACATGCTTTGCGCCTCACGTTTATCCTTTACCACCCGCACTTCCATTGTTTCCATCTAAGGTGTTTTTTCCCCTGAATGTATAAATTTTTCCTTTAAGCAACAACCAAAACTCTTTTCCTTTCTTCTTTTTTAAACAATTCTTTCCCAACTACCTCTTTACTTTCTCTAATTTTGAATCAACCCACATAAAACCTATATAAAACAAAAAAGTATAAAAGTCAGGCTTATGATAAAGTTATGCAAAAGAAGTATGTTTAAGTAAACTTAAAAACAAATTAAAAACAGAAGCCAAAATTATCCCCCAGATTAATCTATAGGAACAATGGAATCTACAGATACAGGGGAAGAAGCCGACAATCTGACTCTGAGGTAAGATAGAATAGCAGAGAAACAAGACTTTTCAAGATAATCTTCCATTAGAAGAGGAGAGGGAGATTTGGCCTATCTGCCACCAACACTTACTTCTATTAAAGTTATAATAAGAACATGTAACATTTGCATGGTGTTAGATAAGTGGAATAATGGAGAAGATAGAGTCCTAAAATAATCCCACACAAATAACATGGAGCAGGAAGAGATCAGTGGGGGAAATAATAGTTATTAAATCAGTGGGTCTAGGACAATTGGTTATCTATATGGAAATTAATTAAATTTGATTCTTAACCCATACCCAAAAAATTACTAGTTGTAGATTTAAGGCAAATATGAAAGGTAAAACTATAGAAATTATAGAATAAAATATAGAATATCTTTGCAACCTCAGACTGTGAGGATTTCTTAAACAATTATAAAACTGATGGGGTACCTGGGTGACTCAGTGGGTTAAGCGTTGGACTTCGGCTCAAGTCACAATCTTGCATTTGTGGGTTTGAGCCCCGCATCGGGCTCTGTGCTGACAGCTCAGAGCCTGGAGCCTGGTTTGGATTCTGTGTCTCCCTCTCTCCCTGCCCCTCCCCAACTCACACTTGTCTCTCAATAATAAATCAATGCTAAAAAATTAAAAAAAAAACAATATAAAAGATAGTTATATTGTTAAATTGAATCTAAAAACTTGCATTGATCAAAAGACATAAGGAGATAAAGAGACAAATCACAGAGCAGGAGACTTTTGCTACACATATTTGTAACAAAGCATTTATATGCAGAACTAATAAGAAAAAGACAATGCAATAGCAAAATGGGCAAAAATGTGAATGGGCATTTCACAGCAAAGGCAAAGAGCCCAAAGCATATGCAAGATGCCTATCATTATTAGTAAATTAAAAACACAGGGAAAAAAATGAATAATTTTGTGAAAATTATAATGATGATAAATTAAAAATTTTAAATTCAACCGAAAACAAGGTGAGAGTCTCTAACACATTGCTGGTGATGATTTAAATTATTATAGCCACTTCGGGGTGCCTGGGTGGCTAAGTCAGTTAAGTGTGTGACTCTCGGTTTCAGCTCAGGTCATGATCTCACTGTTTTGTGGGTTTGGGCCCTGTGTTGGGCTCTGTACTGGTGGTGCAGAGCCTGCTTGGGATTCTCTCTCTCCCACTCTCTCTCTACCACTCCCCTACTCATGCTATCTCTGTCTCTCTCAAAATAAATAAACTTAAATTTTTTTTTAAATAGATAGATGATAGATAGATAGATAAATAGATGATAGATTTACAGCCACTTGGAAAAAAGTTTATTCTGATGGTACTAAGGAAAATTGACCATAGACCTATCCTAGGATTCATCAATTCCATTCCTAAATATATATGCTATGGTCTGAATGTTTGTGCCTCCCCCAAATTCATATGTTGAAACCTAATTCCCAAGGTGATAATATTAGGAGGCAGGGCCTTTGAGAGGTGATTTAGGTCATGAGGCTGGAGCTATCAGTGATTAATGCCCTTTTGAAAGCTACTAGAAAAAGCTCCCTTGCCCCTTCTGCCATGTGAGGACAGAGAGAAAAGGTGGTCATCTAGAAGCTGGGTCCTCATCAGATACTGACTCTGCTGATACCTTGATCTTGGACTTCCCAGCCTCCAGAACTGTGAGAAATAAATATATGTCTAAAAGCCACCCAGATTATTCTATTTTTGTTATAGTATCTCAAGCAGACAAAGACAGAAAATATCACAGAGAAACTCTAATCTATCAGGAAGGAGACTTATAGAAGGATATTCTTTTTTTAATTTATTTTAATGTTTATTTATTTTTGATACAGAGAGAACATGAACAGGGGAGGGTCAGAGAGAGAGGGAGACACAGAATCTGAAGCAGGCTCCAGGCTCTGAGCTGTCGGCATAGATCCCGACGCGGGGTTCGAACTCACAGACAGTGAGATCATGACCTGAGCTGAAGTCGGACCCTCAACCGACTGAGCCAACCAGGCACCCCTAGAAAGATACTCTTAAAAGCCCCAAACAGGAAATGATCTAAATGTCAATCAACAGGATAAACCATGGTGTATTCACACACTAAAATAAGACAGGAGTGAAGGCTAATGAATTACTATGATAGGAATCAAATGAGGCCATTGGCCCAAGGACACCTGCCACAGAGTACTGTCCACACGTCCTCAGGGGTAAGACTAGATTGCCAGCATGACGCCCATATTCCCGTACTTGGGAAAGGAGAAGAAACAAGCAATTTCCTCTAAGGAAGTGACTGCGAAATCACACACATCACTTCTAATCACACTACCAAAAATTTAGTCATATGAGCATACAACAGCATACAACCGGAAAACGTAATCTCTAGCCAGGCAGCCATGTGGCCTTTTAAACTCGGGGGGAAGTTGTATTCCTATAGAAAGGAAAGGGTGTAATATGATATTGCAGATAGAGATGTTGCCCCTGTATCAACATCTGCCCAATCCCATTCACTTTACCTTCTCTCTGAACATAACCTCTACTGAATTTGCTGTTTATCATTCCCGTTCATATGTGTGTATCCATGACAATTATTGTTTTTTTTTTTTTTTTAGTTTTTAACCTTTATATACATGATGTCACACTGGATATATCATTTCGCATATTTTTCCCATTCATCCTCGTGTTTTTGAGATTTTTCCTTGTTAATGCATGTGGCTCTAGTTCACTCGGTTTTCTTGCTGCATAATGTTCATATGTGAATGTAATACAAAAATTGGTAAAAATTAGACTGCTTTCAATTTTTCTCCAAAGTCCAGAGAAAAGGTGTTAGTGATAATCCAGGATGGAGGTAACCACACTATGAGCTATGTGCTATGTCTGTACTATGAAAATTAAGAAGATGGAGCTTATTTGGGAAAAAGAAAACTTGCTTTTAATCTCTCCCATGGGTTTTTTTTTCTTCCTCTTTTTCATACATTACCATGTCTCCCAAAAGTTTTACCTTCTTCTTCTTCCATAATCTCCCCCTGTGTAATATTCTCTACTCCAGTGAATCAAAGTACATAGTCAGCCATTGCAGCAACTTCAGTCTCTCTTATTGTTTAGACCTGCTCGTTACTCTCTCCTTCCCTCCATGCCCTTCTCTTCCCTCTACCTCCCTCTCAAACCACTCCCCCACACCCACAATATGTTAACAGAGAGAAGCTCAGCTCCCTACCCCGACCTCATTTAATTTTGCACCGATTTTTTTGAGAGCAGGTCATATCTTTTTAGATATGCTGAAATAATAAGAGAATTTGAAAACCTGTATATGGAGGCTTTATCAAGTTCTTGACTAAGGCTCTTTGTCCCTCCAGCTTGTGGGTGTTTATTGTTATTTGTGACATGTCCTTTTGGGGTAGGGGAGGCAGAGAGGAGTTGAAAGGGAGTGGCCATGGTTCCAATTACACATATGAGAGTATCTATTCGTGACATCCTCCTTTTGTGTGTGTGTGTGTGTGTGTGTGTGTGTGTACAAACTTTCTTTGTGTGTCTCCTCTAAGCACGAGTAAGCTCTAATTGGTTTGTTTATATACCTGTTGTGTGTTTCAGCCACTTTCATGCTTTGAATATTGGGCTTGAATATAGTTGACAGAAGTAACGTTAATTAATTAATGCTACTTTATTTTGCACACCTGGAGTAGGGTCTTGGATATTAATGCAGGTTTATGTAAAAATAACAAAATTAATACGGCTGTGGCACTTCTCTTAATGGGATCAGAGCTGGTTTCTAGATAAAAACAAGTAAAGTAAACATCTGTCTTTAGGAATTATTTTTCTTCAAAATCAACCAGGGTTGATTTTGGGAAAACAAATCAGAGAGCAAAATAAAAGATGGATTCTCTTTAATGAATCATAACTTAGCTTGAAACACAATCTAGAAATCCTCGACACCACTAGCTTTTTCACAGCTAATGCACTCAAGACCACAATCCACACAGGTTCTATAGGACCTCCACCAAATTGGCTTTCTGCAGTCTTGGCCCAGACTAACAAGAAATCCATCCGGTAGTTTGAGGCTGGGACACTCATGCTGGATCCCCATACCACACTGACATCCTAAATCCAAAGAATCCACTGCCTTTTATTTAAGCAACAAAGTAAGATATACAGTAATACAAAACAAATAATAAAGCTTCAAGGGCCCCAAAAATCAGCCTGCAGGATGATGGAAGCTTTGGAAACAGGATCCAGTTAAATGGCATGTTTCTTTCACTTTTTGCTCAACCCTCCTCAAAACAATACACACACACAAACACACACACACACACACACACACACACACACACACACACTGTACACACACATGCTTTGCTTGCTCCAAGAACTGAATTAATATTATTGACCAATGGATCATAAACAAGAGGGGAAAAAAGGCCTCCAGCACACGAGATGACTTTTTAGTACAACACATTTACATACTATTGACAACAGGCAAGTCTGAGGTGCCCCAAATAATATTTGAGGATACAGAAAGATACATTAGAAAAAAAGTTTAAAGGCCTCTGTTGGTGAAGAGGAAGCTAGTAAGGGATGTGACAAATCACTAAGTGGATAATATTAGTAGTAGCAGTAGTATCTTGAACCTACCTGGAACTTTCTATTTAATGTCATTTGTGGTAGTTTATTAATAATTAAACATAAACTGTACTTTGACTTCCTAGTTCTATAAAATACATATTAAATTTATCCCAGATGTTTATCTACATTTTCCAACACATCCTCATTGATTTGTGTAGTAGAATAGTCTTCTTAACAAAATGGAAGAGGAGGAAGAAATAAAAATTTTATTGAATGTCTACCGTGTGCCAAGATATACTACATATATTATTTCATTTAATCCCCACAACAATCATAGGAGTATTATATTGCCATTCCCAATTTTTAAATGAGAAATCAGAGATTTAGAAAGGCAAATAACATTTTTAATGTTTCACTAGGATGTGGAAGAATTGGTATTTGAATGGAAGTCCATCTGGCTTCAAATTCTAGCAAGCTTCCTTTCCCCTGTGTTAAAATCCTCCCTAATGAATGTAGTATATAACTCTGAAGAGATAGAATGGGAAAATTCTCCCATGTTACCGTAACCTAATTTCAAGCATTATTTTAATGGATAAAATTGACATCAAATCTCATAGCAATGCTTGCTAGTAGTGAAAACCTTTAGGGAAACTTCTGGAATACTAATCCCTATAGCTAGATAGGCAACACGGCTTTGCATCCTACTACTAAGTCATTCCCAGCCTAAGCCTTTCAATAAAATGCTGCTGATTGCAAGTGACTTCCAAATCCAAACAAGCATTTTAGGTCTATTTAATAGATCAATACAGTAATTCACTCCTGGGCCCCTGAAATCATTTGTTTGGACCTGATGTCTATGTAGTGAGATGGAGGTATACACATTAGCATGTGCAGAGAATTACACAAATAACTTGCATTGAAAGATGTTAAACCAATTTAGATTGTGTGAAGGAGGCAGTATTTAACTCATTTCCAAGTGACTGGGATTAAATGGGTCATTATAAAGGCAATGCCTTCAATGAGCGTCACAAAGGAAAATAAACCTCTTGGCCAAAAGATATACTCTATCCTGTACAGATGCTTCACAATTCAACTGAGCAGTGGCTAGAAAGAAAAAAGTTAAGAAAATCTAATATAAGTTAAAGGGTTTTTTCCTGCTTTTTCTTCTTCTTCTTTTTAATCACTTCTATTTGACAGTGAAAGAGTCTCCCAAGGGAAATAGTAGAGGACCTGTTGCTTGCTTCGCTTAAATTCAGTGGACAAAACACCAGAGGGGAATAATTTTGCCTTAATTCCCCAGAGGAATGGGTCTATGTGGAACTAATAATAATTTTCCATCTCTAATTCTGATGACACAAAAACCAGAGTTATGTGCTTATTTGATCCAGTGTTGGATTGGATTTTAGCAGCAACATTTTATACCGACTGAAGTCTGTTAATTATGTGTGCTGGGACACCAGCCAAAAAACTATTACAACAGTCTGAAGGGAATAAAGTAAAAAGTTTTAACATGGATCCTTCCATGAGGAACAGAGAATTGGCAGTAGAAGGAAAATTTCATTACAGCTGAGGTGTGACACATTTGTCAGGTGTCGAAGTAAAAGAGGATTCTCCATAAGAGAAACAAAAGAGATTCTTTTGAAAAGAGAGTTAAAAGGAAGTCCTTTGCTGATCGATGAATGACTCAGGTGTGCCCATAGATGTCATGCTGATAACAATGAAGTCATATAAACATTCATTCATTCATTTATTCAATAGGTCAATAAACAGTTGTCTTATCACCAAGTACTTTGCTAAGACTCCAATTTGAAGAGGAATAGGACTCCATCCATGCCTTCAAGACAGAAGGACAAAGTGGGGGTGGGGAAGAGATATAAATAGATAATAATAAATGTAATATCTTGAAGTACAGTGATACAGAAGCATAGAGAAAGAACATGTCACCTGCCATGGGCTGAAGCATAGGGACATCTTCCTAGAGGACAGGAAGGCTGAAATAAATCTTGAAATATGAAGAAAACTTAGCCAGTTCGAGAGTATAGTATTCACAAAATAGGAAATGGCTTAAGCCAAAGGAAAGAAAGTAAGGCCATAGTTGTGCTGGGAACTATGAGTAGTTCAAGGTTGAAGCAGAGAGAGTCTTGAAGGATGAAAAACAGAGAGAGGCCAGATTATGGTGAGCAATGTGAGTCTTCTTAAGGAGCAAGGTCTTTATCTTAGTGACATGGTAAAGAGAGGACCATGGCAACTGAATAGAGAAAGGATTGCAACGTCATCAAAGTAGAGACAAGGTAATCAATAGGAAATCTCTTACAATAATTATGGCAAGGGATAATAAAGACCTGATCAAGGAACAATTAAGGATAAAAAAGAGCAATTTGAGAAATATCTGAAGGTAATATGGATACAGCCTGATGATTGATTTGATATGAAAGTGAAAGAGGAGAAATACCCCAAACCACAGAAGTGTAAACAAGGGGAAGGGGAATAATGAAAAGTAACAATGCTTAGCCACAGAGCCAGGAACATAAGCTAAAAAGAAAACAAGATAAAGACATGTAGAGTGAGACTCTCTGATTAATCCTGGTAAATCATGCCATTTTCCTGGGCTGATGCCTTCGTTTTTACTTTTAGTATTTGCATTGATGCCATTGAAGGGATTCTGAGCAAAAATATCCAAAAATGTGGATTATTTTGACCTGAAGGCTCAAATATGGAGACTTTGCAGTCTCAAGAGAAATTTTTGCCCCTCCCTTCACTACCTAAAATAATATAAATTGGACATCTTTTTCAGAATTAGAGTTATTACCGGAAATAAATTTTATCTGAGCAAGCCATCTGTAAGGCAGAGTGAACATCTAATTACCGAACATCTGGTCTTCTTATTGCCCTGTGAATTGCCCTTCTCCCCTTTGAAGCCCCAGTCCCCTGTCCCATTCCTTAGGTCAGGATAGCATATATACCTCATTTTGCCTTTCTGTTTTTGAACCCTTAATGTATGTGGGATTCCCACACATGAAATTAAATTTGATTTTTTTTTCTGTTAGTCTGGCTCAACTTAATTCTTAGACAAGTGGGAAGAGTCTTTGAAGGGTAAATGAAAATTTTTCTCCCCAACACCATCTAATAACACATCCGGGTTTATTATATTTGTTTTCTGGTTTTTTGTTTTGTTTTTTTACAAGATAATATATATCTGTATGCTACATATAAAAATGCCCAAGCACATTTTGGTTGATTGAATTTGAATCTAAATCTGCTCATACTTACTGTTCCGTGCCTTCTTTAAAGTCAGATGCCAAGCTAGTTCTATAATGTTCTTTTAGGCCCATTATTTCCTTCTCTTTTCTTTATTTTTCTATCAGTGTCTCCAACAGACTGAGACACACTGAAAGTTTCTATCCAATCTGATTATCCTGTAGCACAATTCTGATATGAATCAGCATTTTCATTATATAAATCTCAATTTTCAGTTCAAACAACCAGTATTTAAGGCATTACATTTCCTGCCATTTGGAAATTCTGACTCATTCAGAGTTTACCTGTAAGTGTGAGCTAGAAAAATGATAAAAATCAAAACATAATTCTGGTAGCTATTTGGACAGATGGAATATCAACATGGCCTTTCTATTCTAATTTTTACTAATCTGCCCCGACATATAAATTTTTTCATTCATTGAACAAGTATTTTGAGCACTACTTTGAGGCCACTGGATGTTTCTGTAGTGGAGGAAAACAGCAAAACATCCTGCTGTTATGGAACTTAATCCTACAATAGGGAAATATTCAATTAAATATGTGTGTGAGTGTGTGTGTGTCCTATCCGTGTGCATAGATAGATGGATGGATGGATGGATGGATGATAGGTTAAAAACTTAGTCAGAGTAAGGCATATTGGGCTGAAGGGGTTTCCTAGGATGTGGGACTTGCAGTGTTAAAACCAGAAAAATCCCAGGCATACCAGAACAAGTTGATCACCCTAATGTGGGAGTGGAGAAACAGAAAGCAATTTTAATGAGCAAGCTTAGTATATGCCTAATTGAAAAGATGGTATCTGAGCAAAGTCTTGATGGAAGCGAGGAAGTTAGACATGTAGACATCTAAGGGAAAAGCATTCTAGACAGAGGAAAAAACTGAAAAGGTCCTACAATGGTGACATGTTTAGTGTTTATGGACAGAGTGAAAATATATATTATGGGCAGAAAATGTCGACAAGGCAGCAAAATTATAAGACTGAGGATTGAGCCCAAAGACCAATATTCAAATCCGGCATCTACTACTTCTTTTATTTATTTATTTATTTATTTATTTATTTATTTTTAAGTTTATTTATTTTTGAGGAGAGAGACAGAGCACCAGCAGGGGAGGGACAGAAACACACACACACACACACACACACACACACACACACAATCCAAAACAGGCTCCAGGCTCTGAGTTGTCAGCACAGAGCTGATACAGGGCTCAAACCCACAACCTGTGAGATCATGACCTGAGCCAAAGTCAGACGCTTAAACAACTGAGTCACCCAGGCGACTCCAGAATCTACTACTTCGTAGTACTCTGATATTGGACCTCTCCAGACTCTCTAGAGGAACAATTATAAATTATTGGAAATATAAAAACAATAGGTTTAAATAGTTAGTGATCATATAAAATTACATTTGTGCTGAATCAACAAACCAAAAGAACTTGGACCCCAAATTCATTGTAGCTGTTTTTTTAATATCTTTTGAGTCACTTAACCCCTGTCAGTATAAATAAACCCAACATAAACTGAACATTAATCCAATCAATATAATTTTCCTCCTACATATGTCTGCCTTTACCTTAATACTAAAATATAGGTGTGGAAGTCCCAAAATGTTCAACAAATATTTGGTATGATCATTATAACCCCAGCTTAACCCACACCAAGCCTAGGTCAGTATTTCACACACACATACACACACAAAAATCCTAAAAATTTGCGTTTTATCATCATTTTACTTCTGGTTGACAGCCTATCTGGATAATTCACACTGAAGAAAATCTTTCACTGAGAAGGACTTTATATGAATTAGTTAGAGCTATTGTTTTCAGTAAACCATGCAATTGTATTAAATTTCATATTCCTTTTGCATGTTGTGGACAGCATTTACCTGTTCAGCTAGAGTGAATACTTCAAATAAAACTAGATTTACAGAGCCCAAATCTTTCCTTCTTGGTCATTTTCTACTCAAGGATACATTTTGGCCTAACATGAACCAAATCACAACAGAAGTCTCTTTCTTTTCATCTTTTACCACATCCTAAGCAATTCCTCCAAGGACTTCCTCAGAGTTATCTGCAGATGGGAAAGGCAATTCACAATGCAATAAAATTTATAGCTCATAAAATTATGAATAAGCCAAACGTTAAAAAAGAAAAGTTAAACTAGGTTTAAAATGATTTTTATAATATCAGCCACATGAATTGACACAGAAAATGAATTGCAAATGTAAGGGAATGCAACAACTAAATGTTCTGTGCTCTCTGGGTGTTAAATGGAGACTGTCAGCACAGCACAAAGAGATTCAGGAAATAGTCATTGATTTCTCTCAGTAGAGGTGGCCAGAGTAAGGCCCAAACTAGATTTTTTTTTTAAAGCCGATTAACTGGGTATGACTCTAAACACACAAGCCAAAAAAAAGGAGGTATTTGGAAATTGGAGGATGAAATCAAGTGAGTCAACCCAAATCATCTATGTGGTTATTAATGTTAAAAATGATAAAAACACAAACAAATAAAGAATTCAACAGCCCAAATTTTCTTTCTCTCAAGACTAGAAGTTCTTTTTTTAAAAAAATATTAGAATATTAGAATACTTAGCAATATTATAATAACCTCAGCTTTACACTTCACTAACCCACTTACAGTGGCTACCCTTGGCAACAAAGACATCAGTATCTAAAAGGATGATGGATGGAAACAGATATTACAAATATCTAATCCAGAATTGTCAAGCCCCCCAAGGAAGTGTCCTTGGTGATCTTTTACTTCCTAAACACACCTTTCCTGGATGACCTTGTCTATTCTGTTGGCTCTAAAGATAATCTATACATTGATGATTCCCAAATCAACATCATTATGGCTCATATTTTTGTGCCCCAGGCCTGTATTTCTTCTATCAGTATCTGAATCTTTCCCAGTAACTTCAACAATATGCCTATATTCAAACTAAATATCTGGCCCCAATCTGCTATTTCTTCTGTATTTCCATCCCAGTTAAACATCATTCACCCAAATGCATGTGGGGACCCAGGACAGGGGGAATGAAGTCACTTTTTATGCATCCCTCTGGGACCAGTATCCCTGGCCCAACCCAACCAGTCAGCATATTTAGGCATCAATACCTAAGACATACCTTTTGAGTTTCTCTTTCTGTCCATCTCTATTATTCCTCGCTCATTCCTAACTTTTCATCTACTTTGCTCTGCATCACTGGGGACTGCCCTCTGAAACGTCTGTTTCTGAAGCTTCCTTACCAATTGTCTTCTGCTTCAATCTGATCAAGGTAAGTGTCACATGTAGAAAATTGGAAGCCTGGAGAAGAGGGAGGATCAGGTTATTCCCAGAAACACGGGGACCCAAATACTCCATGTTTATCAGACTTCAGGGTTTTGCTCATACTCTGAATAGAAGTCTTTTCCATTTTTTTTTTCCCACAAAGCAAGTTCCCACTTTCTTCAGGCCCAGCTCAAATACCATCAAATCGTCTCCTCACCTCACCCCTTATGGAAGCACCTAATATAGGCATCAACAACATACTTTGAGCATTTTGAAAACAACTGCAGTATAGCACTTATGGTAACCATGAAATTGTCCCTTATCAAAGACATTATTAAGTCACATAGGTACATTTTATTTCTTATCTAACTTGACATTTGTCATTCAAAGAGACGTTCAAAACACATATGTCTTTCTAAATCTGCTGGACAATTCCACCCCTGCTGCTATTCCCATTTTCTTTCTACATTTCCACGTACACAACTCCTTTTCTGTCTTAAATATTAGAATTCTCCAAGGTGCTTTGTATTACCTTTGTTTTTCTCTCCCCACCCATCTTGAATGGCTTCAACTACTTTTATGTTTCCATCTAGCATCAGTAAGTAGATGACTCAATCTGTATCTTTGGTCCTTGTTTACCTTCTTAACTTCAGATAAGAATATTCTGGATATCTCTTTCTGCCTGATCCATGGGCTTCCCAAAGGCATCATAACAAATTTAGTTCACTATCTTTCTCAATCCCATCAAGTTTCCCACCACAAATTGCCTCCACCAACCTGTGTCTCAGGGAGTATCAGTGTGAAATTTCTCCAGCCAGAAGCCTGGAAGTCAAATTCTCCTCCCCTAGTACGAATATTTAAATCAGCCAAAAATATTTGTAACTTTTCCCTCTTTAATGACTCACTAATCTATAACCCATTTTCTATTCTCATTAAAACACTCTTAAATAGGGGCGCCTGGATGGCTCAGTTGGTTAAGCGTCCGGCTTCGGCTTGGGTCATGATCTCACGGTTTGTGAGTTCGAGCCCCGTGTCAGGCTCTGTGCTGACAGCTCAGAGCCTGGAGCCTGCTTCAGATTCTGTATCTCCCTCTCTCTCTGCCCCTCCCCGGATCATTCTCTGCCTCTCTCTCTCTCTCAAAAATAAACATTAAATTTTTTTTTAAAAAACCACTCTTAAATAGACACATGATAAGATGCTCAACATCGCCAATCATCAGGGAAATGCAAATAAAAACTACAATGAGATATCACCTTACACTTGTCAGAATGGCTAAAATAAAAAAAGACAAATAACAAGTATTGTCAAGGATGTGGAGAAAACGGAACTCTGGTGCACCATTGGTAGAAATGCAAATTGGTGCAGCCACTCTGGAAAACAGATTTCTTAAAAAGTTAAAAATAGAATTACCATATGATCTGTAATTCTACTACTATTTACCCAAAGAAAACAAAAATACGAATTTAAAAAGATACATGCAACCCTATAGTTATGCAACATTATTTGCAACAGCCAAGATATGGAAGCAACCCAACTGTCCATCCATAGTTGAATGAATAAAGAAGATGTATCATGGACTATTACTATACAATACAGACACCACACATATATGAAATGGACTATTACTTAGCCATAAAAAAAAAAGAGACCTTGCCATTTGTAACAATATGGATGATCCTGAAGAGTATAATGTTAAGTGAAAGAAGTCAGACAGAGAAAGACAAATGCCATATGATTTCACTCATGTGTTTAAAAAAGAAAGAAAGAAAGAAAAAAGAAACAAAAAAACCCCAGACTTTTAAATGCAGAGAACAAACTGGTAGTTATCAAAGGGGAGGTGAGTGGGGGAGATGGGTGAAATAGATAAAGGAGATTAAGAGTACACTGGTGATGAGCCCCAAGTAATGTACAGAAATGTGGGATCATTATACTGTACACCTGAAACCAATATAAACCTGTACATCAATTATACTTCAATACAACAAAAAAGTCCTAGAAACCTCAAAACAACGAGGAGGAAGCATTCCCATCGGTTAGGATGGGGACAGGGAGAATTTCCCACACTGGATGCTTCTTCACCTTGTCCAGTAGCCACTGCGGCACCCCCCTGGTAGGTCCAGAGGAAATGAAGCTCTTTCTGTACTGAGCACACCCTGGAGTCCCCTGCATGAATGCACATGTGCTCTATATAACTCAGTAATGGTGAGTTTGCCAGTCACCTGTTGGCTTTTGGGCTCAGCACCAGGGAGTTCAGGATTCAGTGTTTGATTGGACACGCACCCCCTGCCATCTGTCAAGGGCAGCGCAGGATGCACCAACCCTACCCACCCACTTCTATTACTATACATATTAATATCAGATGAATAAAACCGCTTTGCTGAAATAAAAGGCATCTTGGTATAAAAAGATTTTTTTTTAAAACCCTTAAACAGACTCCCATTACTTATCACCCGGATTGTTTCTATGCTAGCCAGTTTCTACGGCCTCCTGTCCATTCTCCCCATTGCTGCTAGAAAAGTGATCCTCATTGTTCCCTAGAATGTAGTTCTGACTACATTCAATCCACAGGTGGACACTTTTGATGGAATTTTACGCAGTTCTGAATAAAATCTATACTCTTTATCATGACAAAAGACTTTCCACAATTTCACCTCATCTAACTCATCTCTCACCACCCCTTCTCCTTACATTGTGCTCTGGTACTATCAAAATGCCTGCAGTTCTCAAACTCTCTGTTTGGTTTCACATACTATGCATTGCCTGTGGCTCACTGCTCCCTCTTCCCAGAATACACTTCCCTTCCTTCTTAGCCTGGATAACCCATTGCCCCTCACTGAGATTTCATTCAAGCCTACCTCTTCCACAAAGTTTTTTCTATATAGTCTCGTTAAGGTGTATTTTATCTGTTACCCCATAGTGTCCTGTGCACACTTCTTTGAGAACAATTGCCACTGTTTTCTAATTTTATTTTTATTTCAGTCTGTACCATCAGACTATGAATTCCTTGAAGGCCAAATCTATGTTTTTCCCCCCTGGGTCCTTTCTACTTATTATAGTTTTCTAGCACACAACAAATATTAAGTAAATATATCTTGGTTGAATGAAGTAATTTTGTCATAGTTATATGTATATATGTCATATCTAAAATATATACTCATTGGAAGAAATTGAAAGTTAACCGTCAGATCATATTCACCTTTGAATGCCTAACATCAAGAAAAATGCCTGACATACAAAAAGTATTCAACAAATGTTAATTTTTTGTTGGTCCTAAATGCTCTAGATTGAGTTGATTTGGTGCCTGAATTCATTAGAAAACCATGCCAGCCCTCTGCTCTTTTGTTCTATGCCAAACTATCAGTAAGTTCGTCTGTCAGTCTGTCATTTGAGGACCAAAATTGGGCAAAATACCGTGAAAACCTTAAAAGGTTTGGCCTTTGTTCTTTTAGAACTTTATAATCTAAATATACACATAGCTGCAAATATATGTTTAGTATCAGAGTCCATCACATGAACAAGACAGGTGAGATCTCACGAGTCCTATAAAATAGTTCAACACTCCCTCTGCCCTCCATGCATTCAAAGATGACATTGTTCCCATTTGTGGATGCTGCTTTACAATACAAAAACTTTTCTGAAATCCGTATCAAGAGCTAGGAAATGAGTCAGAGAAAGACATTTCACTCTATGAGATAACTCGCTCTAATTTCCTCATTAGTGAAAACGACATCATCATAAAGAATATCTGCCAACAATCTGATATAAAAACGTACATGCATCATGAAAAATAATTGCTGTTCAATTACTACTGAATTATAAAGCCGTCGTACAGGTGCAATAATGCAAGAGCTTTCAAAGTATGAAAAACTGCTTAGCTTAGGTAATTACATGTGTTCAAATAAAGTTCCCAGAATAAAATTTGCAGAGTTTGAAAAAACAATAAAATCAGGACCCAAGTGCTATTTATAGCTATATATTTTTAAATTTTCTGGTTTTTTTTTTCTCCTGTATAAATTTTGAAAGGGCAGGGATAATAATTTTTAACTCTGGGGTCCAGAGAAAGAGAGCGATGGAGTAGCTCTTCCTTTGCTTTCCATCTTCCCCACCTGTCAAATTGGATCCACAGGGACTGTACTACAAAGATAGAAATCTAGCCATAACCAAGGTAATTGCATCTTTTAAAATAGTTAAATCTTACTTATGCCCTCTGCATAGTTTACATATACAAAAAGAAAAATTTATAGGAAGACAATTCTATTACCATTCTGAAAGGGATATATTTCTTGTAAATTTTCAAGGTCTTTAACAAGGGAAATGAGAATCAGAGAACCAGAAAGGATCTTAAATATCTAATCCAAGGCCCTTAGTCACTGTTTAAGAAAACTGGGGCCCTAAACATTTTATTGTACAAATTTGTGTAGATAGTGGAAGAACTGAGTCTAAAAGCATTTCTACAATATTATACATTTGATTAAGCATAAGCTCTATTGATTGTTCCAGGTCAATTTCTAATTTTCAAAGTACTCAAACTTCAAAGCTCTAAGGGAAAATTTTACCCAAATACAATGTTATAAAAATACGATTAGACTGGCAGCAAAAGGACATGAATTTATGGCAGGACAGGCTATTAATTAGTTAAAATAGCTTAGACCAGTCATTTCACCTCTCAGACCTTCAGTTGTAAAACACTGTAAAACAAGGAGCTTGGCCAAAATACCCTCTTCCAAATCTAAAATTATACAATTTTGAAATTAGGGGATATTAGTCTAAAATTATGGGGTTTCTTTTCTTTTTATATTTTAGTTTATTTATTTAATTTTCAGAGAGAGAAGGGGCACACACAAGCAGGGGAGGGGCAGGGAGAGAGGGAGACAGAGAATCCCAAGCAGACTTCCTGGTGTCAGCACAGAGACCAACAAAGGACTTGATCTCACGGTTCATGAGATCATACCCTGAGCTGAAATCAAGAGTCAGATGCTTAACTGACTGAGCCACACAGGCACCCCTAAAATTGTGGGTTTCTAAAATGATATACCACCAGTCCTATCTGCGTATCCACGATCTCTAATCCTCCCCCCTCCCTATAGGAAGTTATCTTCCTTAAAGGAGCCATCATTCCTTTACATGTCTGTTAACTTATGGCCAAGCTCATATTCTAAGCAAATGATTGGTTTTTTAAAGCACTTTTTTTAATGTTTATTTATTTTTGAGAGAGACAGAGAGAGACAGAAGCCGAGTGGGGGAGGGGCAGAGAGCGAGGGAGACACAGAATCTGAAGCAGGCTCCAGGCTCCAAGCTGTCAGCACAGAGCCCAATGTGGGGCTGGAACTCAGGAACCAGGAGATCATGACCTGAGCCGAAGTTGTATGTTTAACTGACTAAGCCACCCAGGAGTCCCTAAGCAAATGATTGGCTTAAAAGGGCATAGATGGCTTTAACATTCATCATTATTTTAAGTTTTCAAGACCAGTGCTATAGAGGTTAATTATTTCTTCCTGTATATTTTCCCCCAAATTGGTGCAGGCAAAACCCAAATCTGAGATCAAGGACGGGGAATTAGTTTTACCTCCTTATTGATTAACATAGTACGTGATCCAACTGCTTGCATTTTTCTTTTAATGAAATATAACCTAGTGTTAAAATAACATCCACATTGTTTAGATTACCTCAAGAAATAAAAGGAAGTCACTCAAAGTATTAAAAGTAAATTAGATTTGTATTTTGTAATTAATTTTAAAACAAGCATACCCATTTTCCTGTTTTAATAAAAACTTTTTCTCAAAAAAGATGATTGTTCTACAGTTTATATTTAGCATTGGCTGCAGTCTCCTACACCTTCTCTAGGCACTTTCCATAGGAATGGCATAGTGCCCCATAAATTCTCATGAAATTTGAATGGTATTCAGTAGAGGTGGTTTAAATAGTAAGCAATGTTCTAAGCTTTCTTTGCTTCTGGAATGTTTAATATTGTTACACTAAGTTTCATTGGAAGATATGTTTCACGTCAGTTCAGAGTAAGAAGTGACTCTTTCCACACCCCCCAAAAGAGGGAATTTGACTCCCCTGTTTCCTCGTCTATTGAATATGCCATTGGTGTCTCGAACTCAGTCTGTCACATTGTAAAGTTATCTTCCTTTACCCCAGAGCTGTTCCTTTGTGCCGAATAACACCATTATCCACTGAGATGTCTACACTAGAAACCTACACATCATCCTTGATGGCGGTGGTGATGGAGAAAAAAAGTAGCTAGAAATTACTGAGTCTTGCCAGCACCTCTTAACTGATGCCCATACCTCTGATCTTGAGTAGGAACAAAAAATGATTTGGTATGAAAATACTTAGTCCTTTATACGTTGGTTTATGGTAGAAATTCATTCTACTTAGATAAGTCTGGCATATAGAAGAAAAATGACTTTGAGAAACGGTCAAAATTCTGTCTCATAAAGTCATTTATGATCTGGTTTTTTCTTGTCTTTTCACCGTCAGTGCTCATTTCTCCCCAGATCCTTGTCACTCCCTGATCCAGACCTGCTGAATCTGCTCCTGCATAGAACCATTAAAAACAACGTCTTCGGTCCTTCAAGAGTAAATGTTCTATATGACAGAGAATATGCTCTCTGTTAGGAACACCGCTCACCTTACATATTCTCCCCAAACTGAATTCTATCCCTGTAAAGGACACCCAAGCATAGCTATTGCTTCAATGGAAACCTTTTTGTGAACTTGCTGAGGTTGTGATACAAGCACTGCTGTATGCTCTGTGGCACTTTCTTCTTCTTCCATCATGGCGCATAGCTCACTGGACCTTAGCTCTTGCTTGATTGTTGATATTCCTTACCACATTGTAAGCCCCAGAAAGCCAAGGCTGGTATTTTGTCATTACGGGATCCTCAGAGCCTGGCTCCTACTAGGTGCTTAATAAATATTTGGTCATAGTCAGATAAGGTCCACTGGTGCATATGAATGCTTTTGTTTCCTTCATAATGTCCTGCGAACATCTAATCTTAAACCATATCTTTTTCACTTATTCATTCAGGAAGTCAACTACCCATTTATCCATTTAAAATGTTTTAATATATAGATATCAAGTAGATTTTACCCAGATATTAGAGTCAAGATCCTGGTAACATATTGGGGAAAACTACACAAATAGCACTTCTTGCAGAACTTTGCATAAATGTTATTTATGACTGAGTATAGCACGTGGCACAGACACCCTTAGTCACTAGACACAGACCAAAACAACTAATACACTCCAGGCAGGGTGCTAGGCAGTGGGGGGATAAAGATAAGTAGGAAACTGCTCCTGTTCTCCAAGATCTCATAGTTCGTGAGGAAAACAGTCAGGCAAACTAATTAATATAACATAGCATATGTATTAAAAGAAAGAGAGAGAAACATAGTGTTTTAAGAGCATAGAAAAGACTATGTGAGAATCAGAGGAGCCTTCACTGAGGATGTGATACTTGTGCGGAGTTTTAAGGAATGAGAAAAGACTCCCTGAGTGCAAAAGGGTTCCAGGCAGAAGCAATAGCATGTGAAAAGCATGAAAAGATAAAAGAGCATAGCGTAGTCATGAAACTGTGAGTGTGCTAACCAGCTCCATGGCAGACTGGCAAGGGAAGATTCTTGTCACAAGGCAGCAACTTGATCATCAGAGGCCTTACGTGCCAGCAAGGAATTTTTAATTTAATCTCTTAGTCTAAAGGAGTTTTTCACAGACTTTAAACATGGGAGTAAATTAATCAAATTCAAATTAAAAAAAAAGTCTCTGGAAGGTTTAAGGAGACTTAAATAGAAGAGTGTTTCCCAATATCTTGGAATTGGAAATTATTTCAAGTGATATGTAGTTTGGGCATTGAATAATGTAGAATTCTGGGGGGGGGGAGATGTTTTTGCTTTGTTTGTTTGTTTTTTACATATTCTCTTTCCATGTTTTTATTAATAAAAGAAAAAGCATCTGTTAAGTGTAGGTTCTGGAGTCAGAGCACCTAGGTTTAAGTCTTTGCTCTATTATTAATTATCTTGAGTAAGTTAGTTGTAGTCTGTGCCTCAGTTTCCATAACTGTAAGATGGGGTTCATAAAAATAGTATCTACCTCATCAGATGGTTACAAAGATAAATGAATTAAATTTTAGAACAGAACCTGACCAGAAAAGCATTTAATAAATGTTAGCTATTATTTTTAACTAGTATTATTATACTGATTTTTTTTAAGTTGATTTGCTTATTTTGAGAGAAACAAAGAGTGTGCATGAGCAGAGGAGAAGCAGAGAGAGAGGAAGAGAGAGAAACTCAAGCAGGCTCTGTACTGTCAGTGCAGAGCCCAATGAGGGGCTTTATCCCACGAACGGTGAGATCATGACCTGAGCATAAATCAAAAGTCAGACACTTTAATGACTAAGCCACCCAGGTGCCCCCCCCTTTTTTTTTACCTTCTATTATGGCAAATGAAACCAAGTATAGTAATAATTTAAAACTTACTGTTAAGGGGCATCTGGGTGGCTCAGTCAGTTAAGCCTCCGACTTCGGCTCAGGTCATGATCTCACAGTTACTGAGTTCGAGCTCCGTGTCGGGCCCTCTGCTGACAGCTCAGAGCCTGAGCCTGCTTCCAATTCTGTGTCTCCCCCTCTCTCTGCCCCTCCCCTGCTCATGCTCTGTCTCTCAATAATAAATAAACATTAAAAAAAAAATAAAACTTCCTGTTAAATAGACTTACTTGATTTTAAAGAGCAAATTATTCAAACAATACTCCTAAGGAAATAATATAACATGAAAACTTCAAAAAAGTCAAAGAATACACAGGTATGGCAAATCGGTGAAAATAATATATATATGAAGGATTGAGATAAAAAGAAGCGATACTAGATGCAGGCATTGAGAAAGGGAGAAAGGTTAAGAGTTCAAATTAAGATCAGAGTAGAAAAGGCAAAGAAGGAAAAGGATTTATGAAATATTTAGAAGGTTGAATTGACAATACTTCCTTGATCCCTAAATCTAGGATGGCACCTGGCATGTGGTAAGAGCTCAACAAATATTTTCTGTGAAAAGGTGAATAAAATAGGTAAGGAAACAATAAAGAAAAAGCCTAAGATATCTCATAGTTTTCTAGTTTGAATATTTGGGTAGATGGTGACGTTAAAGAAAGTAGAGCAAGAGAAGTAGGACCCAGAAAGATGATAATGAGTTAGCATAGGATGTGAGGAGTTTGAATTTTTCAGTAAAAATCTAGACAGACATGTCTGTTAATTTACCAGCAACTCAGGACAAATGTCTTGGGTACACATAGAGATTTGGAAGCTATCAATCTTTAATTCCATGTTCCTTTTTTTAAATTTTTAAAAAAATTTCTTAATGTTTTTATTATTTTTTAAATTTTTTAAAAGTTTTATTTATTTTTTTGAGAGAGACAGAACATGAGTGGGGAAGGGGCAGAGAGAGAGGGAAACACAGAATCTGAAACAGGCTCCAGGCTCTGAGCTGTCAGCACAGAGCCCAACATGAGGCTCAAACTCAGGGACTCCAAGATCATGACATGAGCTGAAGTCATGCGCTTAACCAACTGAGGCATCCAGGCACGTCTCAATTCCATGTTCTCAAGCATGTCTGTTTTTCCTTCATGAATGAAACAGGAAGAAAAGAAAGAAAAATAGGGATGGTTTAGATAGTGTCTCTATCAGAATTCTCCAAAGAAACAGAATCAACAAGGTATGGATTTATACAGTAAGAGATTTATTTTAAGGAATTGGCTCACCTTACTGTGGAGGCTTTGTGAGTCCAAAATCTCATCAAGGAGGCTGGGAGGCTCCAGATTCAGGAAAGAGTTACAGTTCTGGATCAAAGGCAGTCTGCTGGAAAACCAGGAAGAGCCGATGATGTAGGGAAGTCCAAAGGCAATCTGTTAGAGGATCCCCTTTGCTCAGGGGAGTGAGCTTTTTGTTCTATTCTAGCTTTCAATTGATTGGATGAAGCAATCTGCTTTGCTCAAAGTCAGTGATTGAAATGTAAATCTCATCCAAAAATGCCTTCACAGAAACATTCCAGAATATTGTTTTGCCAAATATCTGGGCACTGTGGCCCAGCCAAGTTGACACACAAAATTATTACAGTGTATGTGTGTGCATACTCTTGTCTTACTTTATACAAATATATCTTGCATGTAGAGCTCAATGTAGTAGCAAAATTCGTAATAGTCATTAGTGGTATGGAAAAAAATCCCCTTAGGAGTGCAATGGCCTTCATTCTTAGTTGTCCTCAGAGAAAGAAGAATGGAACATTTTCTGTGTTCTTGGGACTACTTGAGCTATTACCTGTTGGAGTTGGAAGTAATTCTCCTTCACACTAGGTAGAAGGATCAGGATAGAAATACATACAATTGCCAAAGCCTCTGTATAATGGAGTAGTAAGGATTAATACAGACAATGTCTTTCCCAAAACAAAACTACAGCCCCATACGTCCCTTTCCATTTCCACTTTACAGCTTGAACAATGGAGCAGAAATTTCACTCCAACAAGTCTTTGGTGCACAATTTTTAGTAATTAAATTATAGTTAAGACCAATCTTCTATGTTCTTGATAACGGTCAAACCAGGTTTTATACCAAACTTCATAGTCAATGAAATAAAGCAGAATTGATAGACCTAAAAGAATAAATATCTTCAAATGGCCTTTGTCCTTACCACATACAGACAATTATTGAGCTAGAAAAGCTTTTCCATTAAAAAATGCTTATTAAGAGTGTAGAAGACCTATGAAAACCCATTCTGCAAATGCACATAAAATTTGAAAGTGTTACAGAAACACATTGTAAAACCACTTTAGAAAATACTACAGTTTTCTCAAAATTTATAATCAACTTGGAGATTATAAAAATACTTTATAATCTTGCATTGCTAAAAATAGTCTCCCTAAAGCAGGGCTTCTGTTTCTGGTACATTCCCAATGCAGCCCTCATGAGATCTGATGCATTAAGGCTCTAGATGCTTAGTAAAAACCATAAAGGGAAAATAAATAAAAAACGGAAAAAAAAAAAACATGAAGGATCATTGGTTCCTCAAATGAGCTTCTGACTAATTCCATCTTACGTAAGATACATTTTCCAATACCTGTAAGTATGGTCAACACTGTTACCCCACACAATGACTTATGACTTCTGTTTTTCCAGTGAAGAATTCTAGTGTTAAGTATAGTCTTTGCATTCCAAAAACAACACGGGCTTTTCAATTAAAAAAAAAAAATGCCTGAAGTTTGTACTGCAATTTGACATATGTCAACATGTCTGAAAATTTTCCCACATTTTAACTCAGTAATACTGTTAAATACTGGTCTAAGAATATATCATGGGTTTCTTAAATTGCACATATGAGTGAAATCGTATGGTATTTGTCTTTCTTTGATGGGCTTATTTCATTTAGCATAATACTCTCTAGCTCCATCCACATAGTTGCAAATGGCAAGATTTCATTCTTTTTTATGACTAATATTCCATTGTGTGTGTGTGCATGCATGCGTGTGTGTGTGTGTGTGTGTGTGTAATATATACAGCATATCTTCTTTATACATTCATCTGTCGATGGACATTTGGGCTCTTTCTATAACTTGGCTTTTGTTCACAAAACAATCATGGGGGGGGGGGGAATGAAAGCCAAGAAAAGGCTCTTAACTATAGAGAACAAACTAAGGGTTACCAGAGGGGAGGTGGGCATGGGTAGGGGTTATATAGGGGATGGGGATAAAGGAGGGCACTTGTGATGAGCACCGGGTGTTGTATGTAAGTGTTGAAACACTAAATTGTACACCTGAAATGAATATTAACTGTATGCTAACTGGAATTTAAATAAAAACTTTCTTTTTAAGTTTACTTATTTATTTTGAGAAAGAGAGTGTGTTCATGCGTGCACAAGCGGGAGAGGGGCAAAGAGAGAGGAGAGGAAATCGCAAGCAGTCTCCACCTTGTCAGTGCTGAGCCCAACCGAAGGCTCCATGTCATGACCACGAGATCATGACCTGAGCTGAAATCAAGAGTTGGACGCTTGACCAACTGAGCCACCCAGTTGTCCCTTAAATAAAAACTTAAAAAATAATATAATGTGGGACTGAGGCAATTTTTATATATAATCATTCCAGCATTATTTATAAAGGTGTTTTTCTCTTTTAGATGTGGATTTGTAATCAAAAGTTAAAGAAAATTTGGCTTATAACTGATCTGAGACAAATGTAACTAACCAAAAATGGAGGAATAGTTAAAGGAATGATGTATCTATGAATACAACCATAAAAATTTATGTTCACAAAGACTTCATAATGGAATGTTAAATTACCTAAAAAAGGAATGGAAAATGCATTATACAGTAGTTGTATATAATTATATAATTTAAATATTTAAAGCCTATTAATAAAAAATAGTCATGAGGGAAAACAGCAAAATAAATTCTGCATCAATTTTCACTTTTTTCTATTTCTAGATATTTTCCACATTGCATCCACTGTACACACATTGCTCTTAAAATGGAGGGAAAATATCATTTTATTAAGGGAGGTGGGGGAAGAAAGAGAACAAGCCCAAGGTTTGGGTGGGGGGAAATTTGAATGAAGCTCAAGTATGCATCGGCCCCCACTCAAGGGCTCAAGTCTGTTGACAAAGAGGATGGCATTCAATATTCCCTGCCAAGTGTTATTCTCAAGTGGAATTTGTACTTGTTCTTTAAGCTCCCTCTGAGCTTGGTATCGAGAAATAATAACGAAAAAGAGGTGTTTTCCTATTGCTCTAACTCTCGTCAGCAAATGCTGTTGCTCTCCCTGAGTCAACCATCTCCAACACAGGTTTCTAATACCTGTAGCCTGTTTTGGGGCAAGGATACACGTTTTAGCCAAAGAATTCAAACATGATTATCATTAGTGCTACCCTTCTTATGATATAATCCTGCAGGAGTCCTTTGTCAGGTGCTGGTTAAATATACACCCAGTGGCTGGGGAAAGACTCTTCCCTTGCATCTGGGGTAAACAAAAAGATAAAGATCACTCAGGGTTCTTTGTAAACCACAGGAACCAAACAACCAAAATTGATTGGAAAGTGAGTCCTTTACAGAAGAAAAGCTAATCATGCCTCCAGAAGGATAACAACCAGGATGGCCCTGAATTTTCCATCAGAACCTCTTGAACAATCCCTTTTTTTGAGAACTGCCATCTGAATGACTCAGCTTCCATGTCCAAATTTCAGTCATTTCACTCGTGATTAAAATTCTTGGGGGGAAAATATGAAAGGGCTGCCTGAGACCATGTGCTGATTCCTTTAGCCAGAAGAAAACTCCACCAGGAGCTCACATAATAGATGGGAGCTATTTCCCAAAGGTAAAATGTATGTTGGGCCTTGCCCTAGATGGTCTAGTTTATATCTGTTTTGGGGAATAACTATAAATAGCTTCATTTTCACTCACCGAAGAGGCCAAGTTTGGATAATAAATTGCATGATCACCCTACACAAAGGAAAAGTAGGGCATTGTTACCAAAGAAGACGAAGCGATGCTGAACAGATGAAAATAGTTACCATTAGAATGAAACTATTAGAAAGAGCTGAAGCAAAGTGTTTGCTCCCAATCTCTCAGGTCGGAAGATAAGAATCAGAGTCAAAAGCCCTTATCAGTCTTTTGCTTCTGACTCCACCATAAAATTAACATTCTTATACTCATTGCCTATGTGTTGAATTATTATGACTTTAACCCAATAGTTCCATCTCCTTGTCTTCCTATGTCCTTGCAGCTAAATCCCTACATGTTCAAGTGTTCTATTTTACTGCTGCTTTTTTCGCTTAATTGGTGCCCTCCTGCTTTCCAACATAGAATGCTAACATCCATTCACCCAGCTGGAGGAGGGTCAGGGTGATACCAGATCCAATATTCCCCAAAGCATGTGTAGGATGGTTGCTGTATCCCTGCTGCTGACTAATAATAAGGAGTCAAAAAGCACCTTTTGATTCTGATTTCCTCCGAGAGGCTGTTCTACAAGCATGGGGTCAACTTAAAGGAAAAGGGTTTTTGTTTAATATTTTCTCCTTTCATTAGAGCACTTAAATTACTTTCTTGCAAACTCTGCTTGTTACCTAAATGTACCAGCACTTTTGTTACATAATTAGCTTTCTTATCAGAATTTCAACCAAAAATAACAAGAAATGTAATAATGATAAGGTATTCTGCCCCCTCAAAAATAGATTTCCTTTTGCGCTTTATCTCTTGGTGCTGTTCTGGCTTGTTTAATTAAAGTATCAGAAATTATTAGACTCAAATTATTTCTTGATCTAGTACTCAAATTCTCCTGAAAAACTGCTTCTTTTGCCTCAGTATTTAAACCTTTATCAGTGTGAGGCAGATGAGTTTCTACATGTATGCAACAGGATTCATGTCATACAATATAAGTTTGGAGGAAAAGCCTAATTAGCCTCTAAATAATTAGACAAACAAATAAGATTTGGCTATGCTGGTCTACCATGAACATTTAAACACTTGTGTCTCCTCCCCCATGCTCCCGGATCATCAAAATGAACAACATTAATGTGCAAAAAGAGTATGAAACTTCAGCGTGGAGTTGTGAAATTCAAAGCAAAGATCTTATTTATTTTTTCATTAGAGGGTTGGGAGTAAAAAAAATCACCAAGTTCAAAACACTAACAAAAGTTGTATTCAAGGAGGGTAGTCATGTCTGTTACAGACTTTGAAATAACGGATGAAGAAATATCCTTAAATCACCGCACTGAGAAGGAGAAAACTCTAAGACATATTGGTTATTTCTCTTCATCATACTCTGTGAAAAAAATTCGGGTTAGAATCTGTTTGTTTCTGGTGGAGCTGTGTGAGAGGTTCATTTTCTTTGAAGTCGTCTGCAATATGATCCCCTTTTGCACTGTCAAGCTTGGCTACCTCAATTACCAGGCAGCCATTTTGAACTTGTGTTTTATTGGAACTTCAATACTTACCCCTGTGTTTGTGGGATGGCTTGCTGATGTCCGTCTAAGAAGAAACAAACTGGTATATGTTTGCTTATGTCTACATTTTCTAGGTGAGTGTCCTCTTCTGACTGGATTGTTTTGCAACTTAATTGAATAGCTTTTTGGTAGAGTTTTCACTTTCTATTATCCTTATCTTGCTGTTAGCCTAAAGTGTGATAAATGAAGAGTACTGTTTCAATTTTTACTATTCTTTGTATTAATTGAGGGATGCTAGTAAACATCTGTGTGTATGTGTGAGTGTGGATGTGTGGATGTTTTGATACCTATATCGTTGCACTGATTATCTTTTATAATAATTACCTCTTTACGTGTCTGTCTTCTGTGCTTCAAATGCGCTCCTTTCCCCCTTCCTGCCCCAAGCCGAAATTCGTGACAAATTCTATGTGAAACCTGAAGTTCACTTGCTTCACAACTACAATGAAATGTGCTAAGAAGGGTTTTGAAGTTCACGTAGAATAATTGAGGATGTTTTCATCAAAAGGTGGTTCTTAATTAGCCATATAGTAATTAAGATTGCATATGCAGGCATGATTTCTATGTTATGAACTATGGCTATATGTTAAACAAATGAATGAATTTAAGCACTACACTGTGCTTCTTTATATAGAGAAAAATAATCTACACAAGTTTGGGAGTCAAGAGATTGTGAGAAATGTTGGGGAGATATCAAGATTGTTTGATACGGTATAGAGAATAAGTTGATGAACAGTCTGGAACTTGGGGCTGAAAAGTTATGTTGTTCTTCTGGACAACAGAGTCACTGAAGATATAATTAAAACAGTTGGGAAATGTTTTTCTTCAATAAAAAGGATAGACAACCACAGTGACAGGTTTTATACAGGGAGACCAGAACACCTCAGAGGACAGTCTAGGAGAAATGTCAATCCAGGAGAGAACATGGAAAAAAAAAAAACACATTAAAACTTGGCTACTAAATAAGAGAACAAATATGATGGAAAAACAAACATTAACTCCAAGTTTCTGAGCTGAGGAACTTAGGAAGGTAGTATGCAATTCACCATTACTGAGAAGTGTAGCAGAAATGCAGGTTTGGGGCAACAGGGGAGGAGATAAATGAGGAAGGGGTGGATATCAGGTATGCAACATATCACCCAATTTCCAGCAGGTGATCAATTACCTTCACCATTCATCCAATAGAGTGTGATTTAAACTTATAACTTCTTCACTGCTCCAGTTTTGTTAAATAAAAACAAAGCCACTGCATGGCAAATATTCAGTCAACATTCAACAAACATTCCTCAGTGACCACTTTGTGCCAGGCATTGTCCCAGGATCTGGGAATGCAACAGAGGAAGAATGCAGTCTCTTCTCTGTTGGAGTTGACTTTCCAAAGAAAGAGAAATGTAAACAAGCAAATGACACTATGCCAGGTGCTCAGTACTGTTATGATGAAAAATATGGCTCAGTAAGGGGACAGGGGAGACTAAACAGTGACATGGTTACTATTCTGTATCTGGGAATGTTTTCTGATAAGGAGACATTTAGGCAAGCATCTGAATGGTTTCTCTTCTGAATTTGGTAAGAGACCACACCCATAGATTTTGGTAACTTCTTATTTAACATGGTGATTCCTATCAGTCTAAATTCTTGTGTAAGCCATCAGACTAGGACTGAAGTCCCAATTTTAGAATTTGACCAACAAAAGACCTACGTCAACTCCATAACCATTCATTTTCTTACTAAAAGCTATTTCCTTGGCCCCCACTCAACAGCTGCCATCAAATTCCAACCAGTCACTGAGTATCAGAGGTTCTATCAAAAATGTGTCTTTTATTTCCAATGTTAAACCTTAGCTCAAAACTGCAGATTGCTTTTTCTTGATCATTACAATGGCCTACTTACTGGTCTATCAGTATGACTCCAATCCATATACCTTTCTACTAACAACATTGACTTCCTCAGCCAATAAATCTATATATTGGCTGTATTGTCTAAAAAAACAAAATCCAACTTAGTACAAAAGAACCTCTACAATCTGTCCCAAATTTACCTCTCCAGACTTTTGTGTCAATATGTGACCTCAACCATGCTGAACTTCTTGTCTACTACCCTTCTTTAAAAATTTTACATATGCTTTTTCGTATGTCTGAAATTTTCAACCTTCCTTTATGTTTCTGCCCCATATCCAAGACTTGAAAAATCCTGTCCTTCCTTCAAGACCCATGTTGTTCACTTCTCTGTGCTCACCCGTACTCTAATCAAACCTCTATAATTTCATTTAGCACATTATAATATAATTTCCACCTGTATGTCTGTCTTCTCTGATGGACTCATTAGCTTCTGGAGAGGAAATCCAGTGGGGCCCCACGACCTAGCAGAGGAGATAGCACATCTTGGTGTTTTACAAAGACCTGTGAAGTATGTGTGCTGATTATGTAGTGCACAATAGCACACATCAAAGAGGAGACTTTCTATCATACGTGTAATAGACTTGTATTTTTATTACATCAATTTTACAACAGATAAAAATAAAGTTTTGATCCAATGAAATCAACATATTACATTTTCTCAAAAGATGGAAGCAAAGCATCTTTCTAATGTACACAAAGGTAAAAGTGTTTTGTCTTTAGGGACGCCTGGGTGGCTCAGTTGGCTAAGCATCCAACTCTTGATTTCAGTTCAGGCGATGATTTCATGCTTTGTGAGCTTGAGCCCCGGGTCAGTCTCTGCACTGACAGCATAGGATTCTCTCTCTCCTTTCTCTCTGCCCCTCCCCTGCTTGTGAGTGCTCTCTCTCTCTCTCTCAAAATAAGTAAACAAATGTATATTTTTAAAAGTGTTTGTCTTTAAATATATGGTTGCTGCAAGAAGTAACTTCTCTGCATCCCCTTTGGGTGCCCTTAGCCTAGCCAGGCCTCACATCACCCTTCCAGAGACAAGTGGACTGAGTGGCAGAGAAAAAGCAGTTGGTATCACATCTGGCCAAACTTGACAGGAAACATCTCAACCTCAGTAATCTAAAGGGCCCACTCTCATGATAAATCAATTTGTTACCAAGCAGCTATTGAGTGCATATATTCTTCACATTATAAAAGCCATTGTAAGAGGGAGATAAAATATTAGACCTAAGTTTTGCCTTTAGGAGCTTATAGTCTAATTGAGAAAATTAACCACACAAAACCACCATGTAAAAATTTATATCAAAAATACGAAAGCCAAATTAATCTAAAATATGGAAGACGAAAGTAACAGGGAGAAGCATTTTTCACTAATCAAATTGATAAGTAAACAAATAAATAAATAAGATGATTTGACCACTTGATGGGAATTACAAAAAGAGGCAGATAACATCACGGTTGCTCTGTAACATTGGGCAAGTCACTTAACCTCACTAAATCTGATCTATTTTCTTTGAAAAATTGGAATAAGAGAAAATCTACCTCTGACATCACAAAGCTTTTCCAGGATGAAACAATATAATACATATAATTGCTTTGCAGAATTTAAAGAGCTTAGCAAAAGTATGAAATTTCTATCAAACAAGGAAAGTGCTCAAGTGTGGTCCCTGCGAGATGGAAGTGAGAAGGCTTGACTGGCCCCAGCCCTGTCATTTCCTGTCTTTCCCTCCTCTAGGCTTGCACTGCTTCACCCACCTGACCTTCTTACCTCTGTGTGTGCCAAGATGGCTCTGCCCAGCTGCCTCAGTGAGAGAAATCAAAGGGCATTAAAAGGAGAAAGAGAGTAGAAAAGGAAAAGAGACTCTGTTCTTCTTACAATTCTGATAATGTTCTCCTTAAAACATTTTCTTTAGCAAGCTTTTGACATGTCTGAGATCTTCGAGTTTTCTATCACTCTAGTGACCGAGAACAAATAACCCTTACTAACAGTGGTTGGCTCTGGGGCGTGAGATTACAGGCATCTCTAGCTTCTCATATGACATATTTCCAAATTCTGTTAAAATGGACATGATTTCCTTATACATCTGAGAGAAAAGATACGTCAAATTTGAGAGGGGAAAGAACTAGGCTTCTGGATTCATTAAAAGACATATTGAAGGGAGTTTTCACATTTAGAAAAATCATGCTATCTCCAGAATCGCAGTGACTAACAAATATTTTGATAAGACAATCACACAATGATGCTACTTTCAGAGTTAAAACCTTATTTATAACATGGTCTGGTGATTCGGTTGGTCTGTGCCATATTTATTCTCCTTTTTTCTCTCTCTACAGGCACTGTTTTATTATCCGTGGTTGCTTTTCCCTTGGAAGATTTCTATATAGGCACACACCATATGATTAACAATATACCAACAAAGGAGCAGAACAGGCTGTTTTACATGGCACTATTGTTCATCTGCCTTGGCACAGGAGGAATGCGAGCCATCATTTGTCCACCGGATGCTTATAGCCTTCAGGAGTATGGATCCCAGAAACAAATGTCTTTTTTTAACTGGTAAGTAGCACTGGCTAGAAGAGAAACAAGGTTTATGATGTTCCTCTCCCTCCTGGGATTTCTCATTGTTTGCTCTCTGGTACCCTGTTGATGGTAGTAATTCAGTTTTTGTCATTGACTGGGTTGGGTAAGTGAGGACGTGACAATGCCTGTGACAATGATTCAGCCAGGAACTGTGGGAGCCTGTGAGTCAGGTACAGACCACCACAGCTTACCAGCACCTTCCTGAAATGCAATGATAAATTAATCTTCCAAATAAACAAGTGGCTTATCATATTAAATACAAGGTGGCTTTGGAGCCAAACAGGCCTGGGTAGAAGTCTCAACTCTACTTAACACAAGCTATCTGACCTTGGTCAAGTCATTTATTCTCTATAAGTTTCAGTTTAATCATTTATGGAGGGTTATAATGATACCTCTTCTTGGGTTTTATTAGAGGTAATAATGTGTGCATTGTGGGCAGAGAACCTGGCACATCGTAGGTGGTCAATAAATGGTAGCTGTTGTTAGTTATGCCTACACTGTAGCAGACTAATGTGGCAGAGGTTATAAATGCACAGGTTAGTGCAGAGAAGATAAAAAGTATTTTACAATTTGTTGAATTGCAGTTTACAATTTTTGTATTCTACAAATTGTAAATTTTTTAAATGTGTTGAACACAATTTGAATACAATTTGTTGAATTATATTTTGCAACTTGTTGAAACATCAACCAGTACCTCTGTCTTGCATCCACTTCACCCCTAACACCTAAAAGAGTTTGGATTCCATGAAAATCTAACTACTTTCTGTAAATCTTTTTCTCTTTCAGTGAGTTCTTACACAGCTTTATGTGGTTTTAGAATCAATTTTTGTTATCGAATACAGATTCAAAAAAATAAAATTTGGATCTTAAAGTAGAGCATTTCAGTGTTTACTAGCAAATTTTGTTGTTATTATTACTCATCAGTGGAATATCAAGTAGATCTGAGATACATTCTTTTGTTCCCCTGTTTCTGTGAAATGATTTGCCAACATTTTTTCTAAATATTCTGTCTTTCCATCAATGTTAGCAATGGGAAAAAGCAATGTACAGACAGAATCAGACAAAACATTTAAAGAAAATTCATATTAAAATCATTAAATGAAAAAATTTAGAATCAATAATCTAGGTATATATAACCATGTAACTATCCAAGGCAGTTTCTTCCTTCCTTCCTCCCTCTCTTTTTCTTTCTCTCTTTCTCTTCCCTCCCTTCCTCCTTCCCTCTTTCTTTCTTTCTTTCTTTCTTCCCAGTTATATTAATATTACAAAGCACTCAGGCCTGTTTTGGATTCAGTCCAAACGTCAGAAAAAAATGCAGTTTTACCAAGGGTGGAAGGGACTCTTTACTTCCTTATAGCAAATTCTGCCTCCTTGACCTGCCCAAAGGAGAAAGAAAAATCCTTCTTTTTTATTCTATTCGGAGGTTTTAATCCTTAATTAGCAACATCATTTTGATTAAATAAGACTCTGGAGGATTAAGACTGGAGAGCAATCAGTTGTTCTGAAAGATAGCTCTGGAGAATTTATTGTACTGTGGTCTTAGTCATTCAGAGTTGTGTTTAATCAAAGTGACATTTCTCAGTGTTGATTACAAAGGAGACATTATATGAATGAAATATTTCCTTTGGGAAAGGGGGGGACTCCCAATGGGTTTGTACTTTAGGCCTTTAAAAGGGGGATGGGGAGCAGGGTGAAAATGAATTTCTGCAGCTGGGAGGAGCAAGGCCAAATTTAGGAAGAACACATTTCAATTTGGCTTCTTATTATTTCCTAATTTTACTAAAATCTCTAATAGAAAGAATCATGCAGAATCTTTAAAACCTAAAGTTAAAGCACCTAGAAATGTGCATGAGGAATCAAGGTGTTACTCTTTCATGTTATAAAGGACCCCCCTGGAAGGCAAGCTTCTTGAAGGCTGAATCTGGTTGTTTCAGTTTTTTGATTTTTGTTTTTTTGATTTTAAGTTCCTAAAATCAAGCTACGGGAAAACTATGAGCAACTGCTTTTTGTAATTTATAGAAAAGAATGTTAACTCTATTGCTGTATATACTGCGGGGGCTGGTGGCAAGATGGACAGGGATCCAACTGGGCAGCCAGCAAACTGATGGGATCCTGGCTCTGTCAGAGGAGTTTTATGCTTTTCAGCGGGTCCCTTAACCTCTCAAAGCACCAGTCCCTCATCCACAAAATGGGGTTAACTTGGAGGGCTGTTTTATAGCTTATTTTATATAAAGTACCCTAGCACATCACAGGAATTCAAATTAGGGTAGCTGTTACTATAATTAAATGACTAGTAAGTCCTCAGCTAAAATCGTTGTCTAAATTCTGGGTAAGAGGGAACCTGTTTAGGAGGAGGCCATCTTTAAATGGGCAGCACATTAATATAAAATCTATTTCTCCAAGTCAAAAGTGTGTAGAGAAATTACAAGCTTGGTTAATATAATGAATTTCAGTAGTATCTTTAAAAACCAGCATACCACTTGAATGTGTAACCACTTGAAGGCTGCATCCAGTTCTATTTTCAGCACAGATGTCAGATGTTCCTAGTTACAGGACCTTTAATGAGACGTGTCATTGCATCTATACCACCTAAAGCTTCCCAATGATCATGTTAAATAGTATAGACTGGAAGTCTCGAGCACTGAAAGCCTCACTTCCGAGTGGAGCTGCCAAGTGTAGGTGAGAAAACCACTCCCAGCCAACATCACCATCTGGTACTGGATCTTCCTCAGCTATGTACCTTATTGAAAGAATATAGCTAAACTCCCTGAAATCAAGAGGCATACTAATCTGCCAACATTCTTGTGCTGTTATCTAGATTAGAACCTGGCTCTTCCAGCATTTTCCAAAATCTGAGATGTGCAATTAAGAGTCACCACACTGGAGATCATCTAGGTAAATACACCTGTGCAGAATCTTTTCTGGAAGCAAAAAGAAAGGTGGATAATTAAGTCTGTCTATAACCATAATTTTAAATTCTACTGCAATTAACTTCAAATCTTGCTTCCACATTTCTCTAGTTACTTCACCTGATAATTTGCATCCTATCTGCATATCATAGTCTGTTGCTAACCAGTTACCAGAGTGAATTATACATGATTTGAAAGTCCAAATAGAATATTGGTGGAGTTCTTCAAAAAGTCTAGAGACTGACTTATTCCATCCCAGAAATTTTGAATATCTAGTACTCAAATTGATTCTATATAATATTTGTTTCCCACTAAAATATTCTGATGTTAATACTTACTTGAATTTAGTAACTTTTATCTTAGGGAAACACCAGAGGTAAAAATTTGTTATCCCACGGAATGTTTTTTCGGAAGCTGTTTAATATTTACTTGAGTGTTGTTTGAAAGCAGCGATTCTCAATCCTAGATGTACATAAAAGTCACCTGAGGAATCTTAAAAATACTGATTCCTGGGGCGCCTGGGTGGCTCAATTGGTTAAGTCTCTGACTTTAGCCTAGGTCATGATCTCACCGTTACCAGTTTGAGCCCCACATTGGGTTCTGTGCTGTCAGCTCAGAGCCTGGAGTCTGTGTCTCCCTCTCTCTCTGCCCCTCTCGCACTCATTCTCTCTCTCTCTCTCTCTCTCTCTCTCTCTCTCAAAAATAAACTTAAAAAAAAAGAAATACTGATTCCTGGGCCTTGACATCAAAGGTTCCAAATATATTGGTTTGAGGTGAGACTGAGAGACCAGAATTTTTTTTTTTTTAAGCTGCCTAAGTAGTCAGGTTTAAGAACAACTGCTCTCAAGCAATTGCCTACTTTTAAGAATCACTTAAGGGCTTTATTTAAAAATGTTTTCCAGACCCCACCCACAACCACTTAGATCAGAATTTCCTGAAAGCATCGCTAGGGAATGTACACATTTATCAAGTGCTTCGGAATTGTGAAAACAATTCCAGAAGTTTGAGGGAAGGGAATTCCAATGTGGTCTAGGGATACCTTGAAAAGATATGAAATTAAACATTGAGTGCACACACTGGATGCCACGCGGCTTTGGAAAGTTTTGATGATTCATAGCAATTTTTCACCACACCTAAAAATCCATCTGAGTGAGAAAATCTACATGATCCTTGAGAAGAGAAACAAAATATGAATCTACTGAATTCTGCAGTAGTAAAATCATAATTTATGAAGTACATTTCAGCCATCAAAATCAAAGCAGTTTGTGGAATAACTGTATTAATATTCAAAATATCATGTGAGTTACATACTGAGAAATAGCCTGTAAATAGCTTTAAGAGAATCACTGGGTGCCTGGATGGCTCAGTTGGTTAGGCATCCAGCTTTGGATCAAGTCATGATCTCACAGTTCTCCTGTGTTTGAGCCCTGCATCAGGCTTCATGCTGATGGAGGGGAGCCTGCTTGGGATTCTCTCTCTCTCTCTCTCTCTCTCTCTCTGACCCTTCCCTGCACACTTGCATGCTCTATCTCTCAAAATAAATAAATAAAGGTTTTAAAAAATATACAAAAGAAATCTTCCAAACTTCTATTTGCACGGGTCCTACTCAAGTTTAACAAATGCTACCTACCTACTCTTATAACAATAGGCACCGCCTTTAACTTTGCCAAAGTTGTAAGCTTTCAGGAAATACACTCAGAATTCCTCTCCAACATACAATCGTGGAAACCAAAGAATATTGAGGAAAAGAAAGACAGATTTCTTACATGACTTACTGCTCCTGCTTTTTCTTAAAGCCTGAGTGGTCACATTTAAAATTAGTAGGTACATGACTAGGGACTTATTTCCATCAGTAAATATGCGATAATCTAAAGTTCTTAAGGAAATAAGAAAATGATACACAGGAGCAACTGTGAATGAGGGTAAGTTAAAAGAAGGAGAGGCAGGGAGAGAAAGAGTGAAATATTCTCCTAAATTTCTTATTTAAAAATATACCTTTTACTTTAATCATACTATCTCTTCACCAAAATCAATATCTTCCTTTATTAAATTTCCTCTTCTTTAACTGCAGCGTTGAAAAAAAAGTATGGATAAACAGTAAGACCTGTAAAAATTCCATTTGATCCTTCTTTCCCCAAATTCATGGCTACCAGAGAGTTCTCTGAAGTACTTCAATGGGCCAATGTTTCTACTAAAAGAAGCAACCTTTGACAACAGCCATCCACCAGGGTTTCAGCGCCCAAGTGTTTCCTTGACGCTTCCGAACAGTTCAATTCTATCCCATTGAAGAGCCACCAATCCCCTGGTGAATTATCTCAATATTGTTCAGTACAGAATAAAACGTTCTCCCTGAACTCCGTAAATTGTCCACTACCACCATGAACACCTGAAAGCTTTCCTCCTCAGGTTAAGAAAAACCATTTCAAACCATTTCCCCTAAAATCACTTACAATAACACTGAAGTATGTGAAACTTGGTCCGTCTAAGACATGACAAAATATTCGAGCGACTCTAATAATGATTACTAAATAAGGTAAGGCAAATATTTAAAAGAAATGATCTCAAAAGGATTGCTGAGGTTTTAGCAACAAGTTTTCCCCCCCTTATTTGTATTCAATACCATAGGATCATGAAGACAAAAAAAATCAGATTTCTATGTACTCCCCGTTATTTGCAGTTCCCAGTCTGTATTTAAAAGTAGACTAAAGAAACATATTTTTACTGCTGCTTTCAATTTTCCTTAATCACTGGTATTTATTTTGCTTTAGTGCTTTGCTCTCTGACTTTCTGTGTGAGAGGTGCTTTATATACTCAATTTGCTAGTGAGCTATGAGATGAAAGGAGTCTTAATGGTGAGTTTGAACATGGTAGATTTTTATTTCTCTTATTTTTTTTACAGTTGATACATATACAATTTCCCCCTTAATTATCTATGGCTTATCCTGTCCATGGATCAATAAAGACATATATAAAACATGCCTGTACTAGGTAATTCTTTCGGAAAATTACACAATCAAATAGGTCGGATGGCATCTGTTAAAATACATGGAGTACTTTATGTGAAATCTCTTCCTATACCTAGATATTCAGCACTATAATTCTTTTGTTTCTAACTACCTTTCACAAGATTTAAGTCTTGGAATAATTGTAATTTTCTTTGGCCTTCTTTAGAGTAATTTCGTTTACATCACCATGTGGTGTTTAGAAGAGCCACACAATGTCTTCTTGGATTTTCTCAGCAACATTTAACATTTAAGAAAAGGGGGGTTTCCTAAAGATTGAAAGAAATATAACACTGCTTGCGGGCTCCAGCTTCTCTCGGTTGCTGACAGCCACAGCTCAAGTGTGCAGCATGAAAGGATGACCGGAGGCTGAGCCTAGGGACTCTCCCCAGTTGTCCTACAAAACTCTGTGTGTCTCACCTGCATCGTGACAAGTTTCCATTAGTGGACGATAGCGAACCAGTTTCCTCAGCATGGCCATGTTTCATGTTTGATTACTTTCCTAGGTCAATTATTCAGTTTATTGTTCTATGTTGTTGTTTGATCAGTTGATTTTTTTATGAGATGCTGTGTTATTCATCAAATACTTATTTACTAGTCTTTTATTGTGGGCCTAGAGCTGTGTGGCCCCCTCGGCATTACCTATAGCAAGTATCCAGTATCCAGTCTTCTCTCTCTCCTCCTCCTTTAGATTAGTTCTAACATTTTCCTTTCTCCTCAGACCTTTAACATCCCTTTCGCGTAGCCAGTCCTGCCTGGTGACTCTCTTTTCACTTAGAGGGGATAAAAAGGAAGTAGAGGAGAGGCGAGGGAAGAGCGGGGGGAGGGGAGGAAAACAGGAGGGAGACAGCGAGGGAGGGAAAAGGAAGGAAGAGTGGATCAATTAGAACAAGTAGAGGAAATGCCAGAGGATGACCCATAGTGGTCATACTCTTGACAGACCCATCCCCCAGAGTTTGGGCACAACCTGTGACCTGACTCCACCCAACAGAATATGGCAGAGATGACAGGGTATAAATCCTTGATTATGTTGCTATACGGCAAAAGCGAAGGGATTGTGTGGTGTAATTAAAGTTTCTAATCATTTGATTTTAAAGTAATCAAGGAAGAGATTATCCCGGAATCCTGCATAGGCCTAATCTAATCAGGGAGGCCCTTTAAATCTTAATGATAATGTTAAGTGTTCTAAAACTTAGATCTATTAGTGTTTGCCCAATTGAAACACTTACCCAAACTCATAAAACTATATATTTAAACAGGTATTTCACTGTATTTAATTCTACCTCAGTAAATGTTTTAATTTAATGTTAAGACCCCCCTCTACAATGTGACTCTAACAATGCATTCTAATAATTCATTAGACCCAATGCAAGGTTGACAGGCAGAGATTATTTCCCCAGAACTAGCAAACCAGACTGCTAGTTTAGGTACTTATTTGTAATACTATTCATTGGGAAGAAATACCGAAAGTTTTATTCAAATGACAGTCGTGTCTTTGGTTTAATGCATTGTCTAGATATAACCTGAGTTTGCCCATACTCTGAAAAGTGGAATAAATAGGAAGATTCAACTCTTAAACCATGCAACCTTTTCCAGATTCATTAGGCATATTCAGTGAAGTATTGTGTATGGCTTCTCTAACACCACAACACATAGATGAGTCGTTGCTGTAGAGACTATATGGCCTGCAAAGCCTAAAATATTTACTATGAGGCCCTTTGTAGAAAAAGTTTGCCAACTTCTACTTTAGATAAGAGAACGCATTCTTTCCACATGTAATCTCAAAAGGAATGAAACACAGATGACAAAATTGGTTAAGACTCCATAGCTGATATGTATACACTTACTAAGAAATCTAATAAACAATATTTGAAAATTCTAGTTCAGGGGCGCCTGGGTGGCTCAGTCAGTTAAGCGTCCAACTTCGGCTCAGGTCATGATCTCACGGCTCATGAGTTTGAGCCCCACGTCGGGCTCTGTGCTGACAGCTCAGAGCCTGGAGCCTGTTTCAGATTCTGTGTCTCCCTCTCTCTCTCTGACCCTCCCCCGTTCATCCTCTGTCTCTCTCTGTCTCAAAAGTAAATAAACATTAAAAAAAAATTCAAAAAAAAAAAAAAGAAAATTCTAGTTTAGCCAACATGCCACAATTTTATAGCTTAAATGTATATACAAGCGGGAGGAGCGAAGATGGCAGAACAGCATGGAAGTTTTTTGTGTGTTTCGCATCCATGAAATACAGCCAGACTAACACTAAACCATCCTACACACCTAGAAAACTGACTGGAGGATTAACACAACGATCTGCACAACCTGAACCACAGAATTCAGTAGGTACACGGCGTGGAGAAGTGAACATGGGGAGCGAGAGGCGCAGGAAGGGAGGTGCTTTTGCCAGCGGAGAGAGGACAGAGACTGGGGGGGGGGCGAGAATACGGGAAAAGCACCCCTCCCCAAAGCAGCTGGAGAGAAAGTAGAAAATTGGAAACAGCTGCAGGGACTAAACTAAAAAAAGGAGAAAGGAGAAGGTTTAAATTCCATTAAGACTGTAAACAAGGGGAGTGCAGAGTCTGCAACTCCGCAGCTCCATACGTGGCGGTGCTCTGGTGGGAAGGGAGAATCACCAGGAACAGAGTGGGACCCGGGAGGATCTCGGGCCACATGGGGAAAAACGGTTCACTGCTGGAAGGACATTTGGTAGAGACTGTTGAAGCCACCTGGTCCCAGCAGACCCCAGAGGGTGGCCACATTCTCTGGTGCTGGAACAACGTCATTAAGGGTGAATCCTGGTGCCAGATGTGTGTTGTGATCTTCCATAATCCCTGAAAAGCTGCTGCTACACCATCTCATGAACATTTTCGGGGGCAGGCTGGCACCTGGCTACAGTCTCGGGGCACTGGCAGCAGCAGGGTCCAGCAAGCGTTCCAGGGTGCAGTCGACACTCAGCCATTGTTCATTCGGCCATTGCTCGGTAAGACCCTCCACAGAGGGGCAGAACGGGTCAAAGCTGCAGTCCTTCAGAAGTAAGGGGCTTGGGAAAGCAGCCACATATGAGACAAAACTCAGGAGAGAGGTACTGCCCGGGGCCTGGTCACAGAGAGTGAAAAAGCAGGGAGTGGACGAAAGCTGGAGACAGATGACAGGTGTGTGATTGCTGATCTGGGAGAACAGACTGGGTAGCTGGGTGGCACCATTTTCACCCCTCCGGCACATGCGCATACGCACCTACAGGGACTTCAATAATCCACCTCAGTAGGCTAGCAGCGCCATCTAGTGGAAAGCAGAGCCGTTACACTGAGCCCCGCCCAACTGGGCCAACCTTGTTCTTCAAGAACACAAGTCTCACCATCTACTTAGTATATGGACTATAAAGCGATACCTAGACTGACTTTTAGGGGAAAAAGAAGTAATTTCAGTCCTACTTCAATCTGTTAGCAGATTGAATTCAATTTTCTTTCTTTTTTTTTTCTCTTTTACACTTCTTTTTCTTGAAAACAGAAAGAGAAAAAATTCATTTTTATTTTCAATTTTTATTAAAGATATTTTTCTTTAATTTTCATTACTATATTTTTTACTTTTGTATAAATTTTTTTAATTCTATTTTAAATCCATCATTTTATTTTAGTCTACTTCACTTATTCACCTTTTCAAATTTTCAAACAATCGCCTTTTTTTTCTCTTTTTCTTTTCTTTTCTTTTCTTTTTCTTGAATGCAGAAAGAGAAAAACTTCATTTTTACCTTCAATTTCTATTAAAAATATTTTTTAATTTTTTACTATATTTTTTGCTTTTATGTAAATTTTTTTAAAATTCTATTTTACTTCCATCATTTTATTTTGGTCTACTACAGTGTATTCACTTTTTCAAATTTTCAAAACATTTCTTTTTTCCTTTTTATTCTTTTTTCTTTTTTCTCTCATTTCTTTCCTTTTTCTTGAATATAGAAAAAGAAAAATTTATTTTTATGTTTAATTTTTAATAAAAATATTTTTCTTTAATTTTTTTCTATGTATTCTCTACTTCTGTGTATATTTTTTCAAATGCTATTTTACTTCCATTCTCTCATTTTATTCTACTTCAGTGTATTCATTTTTCAAATTCTCAAATGGTTTCCTTTTTTTTTTCTTTCTTCCCCCCCGCCCCACTTTTTTTCTCTAATCTGTCAAACCACTTTCAACACCCAGACAAAAAAACACCTAAGATCTAGCATCATTTATTCGATTTGTGTGTGTGTGTGTGTTTAATTACTTAATTTTAATATTTTTTAATTTTAATTTTTTAATTTTAATTTTTCTACCTCATTAATTCCTTTTCTCCCTTCAAAATGACAAAATGAAGGAATCCACCCCAAAAGAAAGAGCACAAAGAAATGACAGCCAGGGATTTAACCAACACAGATACAAGCAAGATGTCTGAACCAGAATTTAGAATCACGATAATAAGAATACTAGCTGGAGTTGAAAATAGATAAGAAACCATTTCTGCAGAGACAAAAGAAGTAAAAAATAGTAAGAATGAAATTAAAAATGCTATAACTAAGCTGCAATTACGGATGGATGCAGCGGCAGCAAGGATGGATGAGCAGAACAGAGAATCAGCGATATAGAGGACAAACTTATAGAGAATAATGAAGCAGAAAAAAAGAGGGACATTAAGGCAAAAGAGCACGATTTAAGAATTAGAGAAATCAGTGACTCACTAAAAGGGAACAACATCAGAATCATAGGGGTCCCAGAAGAGGAAGAGACAGAAATAGGGGTAGAAGGGTTATGTGAGCAAATCATAGTGGGAAAAGTTTCCTAACCTGGGGAAAGACACAGATATCAAAATCTAGGAAGCACAGAGGACCCCCATTAGATTAAAAAAACAGACCATCAACAAGGCATATCATAGTCAAATTCACAAAATACTAAGGCAAGGAGAGAATCATGAAAGCAGCAAGGGAAAAAAAGTCCCTAACCTACAAGGGAAGACAGATCAGGTTTGCAGCAGACCTCTGCACAGAAAATTGGCAGGCCAGAAAGGAGTGACAGGATATATTCAATGTGCTGAATCAGAAAAATATGCAGCCAAGAATTCTTTATCCAGCAAGGCTGTCATTCAAAATATGAATGAGAGATAAAAGTTTCCCAGACAAACAAAAATTAAAGGAGTTTGTGACCACTAAACCAGCCCTGCAAGAAATTTTAAGGGGGACTCAATGAAGGGAGAAAAGATGAAAAAAAATTTATATATATATTTATATTTATATATATATATATATATATATATATATATATATATATATATATCTCAAAAGCAACAAAGATCAGAAAGGACCAGAGAACACCATCAGAAACTCCAACTCTAAAAGTATCATAATGGCAATAAATTCATATCTTTCAGTATTCACTCTAAATGTCAACAGACTCAATGCTCCAATCAAAACACATAGGGTAATAGAATGGATAAGAAAACAAGATCCATCTATATGCTGTTTACAAGAGACCCACATTAGACCTAAAGACACCTACAGATTGAAAATAAGGGGATGGAGAACCATCTATCATGCTAATGGCCAGAAAAGAAAGCTGGAGTAGCCATACTTATATCAGACAATCTAGACTTTAAAATGAAAACCATATTAAGAGATGCAGAAGGGCATTATATCATAATCAAGGAGTCTATCCACCAAGAAGACCTAACAATTGCAAACATTTATGTGCCAAATGTGAAAGCACCTAAATATATAAATCAATTAATCACAAACATAAAGAAACTCATTGATAGTAATACCATAATAGTAGGAGACTTCAACACCACACTCACAGCAATGGACAGATCATAATCAAAAAATCAACAAGCAAACAATGGCTTTGAATGACACACTGGACCAGATGGACTTAACAGATATATTCAGAACATTTCATCCTAAAGCAGCAGAATATACATTCTTCTCCAGTGCACATGGAACATTCTCCAGAATAGACCATATACTGGGACACAAATGAGCCCTAAGTAAGTACAAAAAGATCGAGATCATACCGTGCATATTTTCAGATCACAATGCTATGAAACTCGAAATCAACCACAAGAAAAAATTTAGAAAGGTAACAAATACTTGCAGACTGAAGAACATCCTACTAAAGAATGAATGGACTAAACAAGCAGTTAAAGAGGAAGTTAAAAAGTATATGGAAGCCAATGAAAATGATAACACCACAACCCAAAACCTCTGGGACGCAGCAAAGGCAGTCATAAAAGGAAAGTATATAGCAATCCAGGCCTTCCTAAAGAAGGAAGAAAGATCTCAGATACACAACCTAACCTTATGCCTTAAGGAGCTGACGTAAAAAGAACAGCAAATTAAACCCCAAACCAGCAGAAGACAGGAAATAATAAAGATTAGAGCAGAAATTAATGCTATCAAAACCAAAAAAAAAAACAAAAACAGTAGAACAGATCAATGAAACCGGAAGTTTGTTCTTTGAAAGAATTAACAAAATTGATAAAGCACTAGACAGTATGACCAAAAAGAAAAAGGAAAGGACCCAAATAAATAAATTCAAGAATGAAAGAGGAGAGATCACAAACAACACAGCAGAAATAAAAACAATAACAACAGAATATTATGAGCAATTATATACCAATGAAATGGGCAATCTGGAAGAAATGGACAAGTTCCTAGAGACATATACACTACAAACACTGAAACAGGAAGAAATAGAAAATTTGAACAGACCTGTAACCAGTAAGGAAATCGAATTAGTAATTAAAAATCTGCCAAAAAACAAGAGTCCAGGGCCAGATGACTTTCCAGGGGAATTCTACCAAACATTTAAGGAAGAGTTAACACTTACTCTCTTGAAGCTACTCCAAAAAATAGAAACGGAAGGAAAACTTCCAAACTCTTTCTATGAAGCCAGCATTACCTTGATTCCAAAACCAGACAGAGACCCCACTAAAAAGGAAAACTATAGACCAATTTCTCTGATGAACATGGATGCAAAAATCCTTAACAAGATATTAGCCAACCGGCTCCAACAATAAATGTATTGTTGGAGAAAGAAAATTATTCACCACGATCAAGTGGGATTTATACCTGGGATGCAGGGCTGGTTCAATATCCACAAAACAATTAACGTGATTAATCACATCAATAAAAGAAAGGACAGGAACCATATGATCCTCTCAATAGATGCAGAGAAAACATTTGACAAAATACCGCATCCTTTCTTGAAAAAACCCTCAAGAAGTAGGGATAGAAGGAGCATACCTCAAGATCATAAAAGCCATATATGAATGACTCAACGCTAATATCATCCTCAATGGGAAAAAACTGAGACCTTTCCCCCTATGGACAGGAACAAGACAGGGATGTCCACTCTCATCACTGTTATTCAACATACTATTGGAAGTCTTAGCCTCTGCAATCAGACAACACAAAGAAATAAAAGGCATCCAAATCGGCCAGGAGGAGGTCAAGCTTTCACTCTTCACAGATGACATGATAGTTTATATGGAAAACCCAAAAGATTCCACCAAAAAACTGCTAGAATTGATTCATGAATTCAGCAAAGTTGTAGGATATAAAATCAACACACAGAAATCCGTTGCATTCCTATACACCAACAATGAAGCGACAGAAAGAGAAATCAAGCAATTGATCCCATTTACAGTTGCACAAAAAAACATAAAATACCTAGGAATAAATCGAACCAAAGAGGTGAAAAATCTATATACTGAAAACTATAGAAAGCTTATGAAAGAAATTGAAGAAGACACACACACACAAAAATGAAAAAAGATTCCATGCTCCTGGTTAGGAAGAACAAATATTATTAAAATGTCGATATTTACCCAAAGCAATCTACATATTCAATGTAATCCCTATCAAACTAACACCAGCATTCTTCACAGGGCTAGAACAAATAATCCTAAAATCTGTATGAAACCAGAAAAGACCCCAAATAGCCAAAGCAATCTTGAAAAAGAAAACCAAAGCAGGAGGCATCACAATCCCAGACTTCAAGCTATACTACAAAGCTGTAATCATCAAGACAGTATGGTACTGCCACAAAAACAGACACTCAGATTAATGGAACAGAATAGAGAACACACAAATGGACCCACAAACATATGGCCAACTGATCTCTGACATAGCCATCAAAATCCTCGAGGAGAAAGCAGGCAAAAACCTCTTTGATCATGGCCTCAGCAACTTCTTACTCAACATGTTTCCAGAGGCAAGGAAAACAAAAGCAAAAATGAACTACTGGGACCTCATCAAAATAAAAGCTTCTGCGCAGCAAAAGAAACAATCAGCAAAACTAAAAGGCAACCAAAGGAATGGGCAAATGATATTTTCCCATGACATATCAGATAAAGGGTTAGTATCCAAAATCTATCAAGAACTTCTCAAACTCAGAACCCAAAAAACAAATAATCCAGTGAAGAAATGGGTGAAAGACATGAATAGACACTTCTCCAAAGAAGACATCCAGATGGCCAACTGACACATGAAAAAATGCTCAACATCCCTCATCATCAGGGAAATACAGATCAAAACCACAATGAGATACCACCTTACACCCGTCAGAATGGCTAACATTAACAACTCAAGCAACAACAGATGTTGGCGAGGATGCGGAGAAAGAGCATCTCTTTTGCATTGTTGGTGGCAATGCAAGCTGGTGCAGCCACTCTGGAAAACAATATGGAGTTTCCTCAAAAAACTAAAAATAGAACTACCTTACGACCCAGCAATTGCACTACTAGGCATTTATCCACAGGATACAGGTGTGCTGTTTCAAAGGGACACATGCACCCCCATGTATATAGCAGCACTATCAACAATAGTCAAAGTATGGGAAGAGCCCAAATGTCCATCGATGGATGAATGGACAAAGAAGATGTGGTATATATATACAATGGAGTGTTACTCGGCAATCAAAAAGAATGAAGTCTTGCCATTAGCAACTACGTTGATGGATCTGGAGGGTTTTTTGCTAAGTGAAATTAGTCAGTCAAAGAAAGACAAAAATCATATGACTTCACTCATACGAGGACTTTAAGAGACAAAACAGATGAACATAAGGGAAGGGAAATAAAAATAATATAAAAACAGGGAGGGGGACAAAACAGAAGAGACTCATAAATATGGAGAACAAATTGAGGGTTACGGAAGGGGTTGTGGGAGGGTGGATGGGCTAAATGGGTAAGGGGCACTAAGGAATCTACTCCTGAAATCATTGTTACACTGTATGCTAGCTAATTTGGAAGTAAATTTTAAAAAAATAAAAAATTAAATTAAAAAGAAATGTATATAAAAGCATTAAAATTTGTGATTGTTGTCTGAGGTAACTGAATGGTATTTTCAATTCCATCTGTGCACCCCAGGTTTTGTTGGATCATGAACCTGAAAGCAACCATTGTCTTTCTGGGAATATCTTACATTCAGCACTCAGGGGCCTGGGCCCTGGTTTTACTCATTCCTTCTATGTCTACACTTATGGCCATGATAACTCTTCATATGATGCACTGTAACCTGATTCATCAGCCAGAAAAATGTAAGTAAACCACATTCTACATTAATTTTTTGGTTTTCATGGTTTTCTCGACACATTTCTTCCTCTTTGATCCCCGGTAACTTCTCTTTCAACTCACAGAATTTGTAGATTCTACCAATTACTACACTTGAGAGCAACAAAGTCTCCAAGAATATCAACAATCTCTAATTTCTTTTACTTTTCCCTTGTTAAAAAAGGTTTACTAGTGGGTTATTTTTAAACATAAACAAAAGTAGAAAAAAATCATGTAACCACTCTATCGAGCTCTCAGCTTCAATTAGTATCAACTCCACTCACTCTTTTCCCCATCCCTCTTGGTAATTTTGAAGCAATAATGAAACATTATAGCATTTCATTTGTGCATATGTGTGTAAATTACATACTTTAAAAAATATTCACGATGTCATTATTACATACACACACACAATGAAAGACACACAGTGAGAATTTAACACCATTGAATATCTGGTCACTGTTAAAAATCTCTGTCGTCATTTTTTAATTTGTATTTACCTTTCATTTTTTAAAATGTTTTTATTTTTGATAGAGAATCAGAACACAGCAGGGGAAGAGCAGGGAGAGAGAGAGAGAGAGAGAGACAGAGACAGAGACAGAGACAGAGACAGAATCAGACTCCAGGCTCTGAGCTGTCAGCACAGAGCCTATGCGGGACTTGAACTTGATAACTTTGAGATCATGAGCTGAGCCGAAGTTGGACGATTAACCAACTGAGCCCCCAGGAACCCCTCTGCTTCCATTTTAAAAATTTGTTTATTTTTTGCTTTGTTCAAATCAAATCCAAATAAGGTGTGTACATTCCAAATGGCAAATACGTTCCTTAAATCTACTATATTCCCCTTTCATTTGTCTCTTCCTCTTTCATTTCTGTCTCTTTTCAATTTATTAAAGAAATCTAAACATTCCATGGAGCATTTCTCATATTCTCGATTTCTCTCATTACATCCACATGTGTCAGACATTTCTCCTTCTTATGTCCTGTAAATTCTCTGAAAGACCTAGATGCTTGATCGCATTAAGATTTGGGAGTGGGGGCAAAATTCTTTCATAGATGGTGTTATATACTTTGGCCAAGAGGCGTGATGTCTGATTATCTCTGCTTTTGCAGTAACAGTCCCCACTGAAAATTTCTGCTCAAGTCCATACTCCACTGTAGGTTGCAAGGTGGTGATATTCTGTTTCCTCCTTTATTAGCTGAAATAATTCTATAAAGAGAAATGTCTCCTCATTAACTAATTATACATAAGTACAGTTTATATAAGAAAAAGAAAGCAAATGTTCAATTTTTTCCTCTATTTTTAGACTTTCAAATTAATGAGTTGAGCTTCAATATCTTCCATAGGTGATCTGTTGTTTTTATTTTTAAGTTTATTTATTTATTCTGAGAGAGAGACAGAGAGAGACAGAGAGAGACAGAGAGAGAGAGAGGGAGAGAGAGAGAGAGAAGGGGAAGGACAGAGAGAGGGAAAGGGAGAATCCAAAGCAGGCTCCAGGCTCCAAGCTGTCAGCACAGAGCCTGACACAGGGTTCAGACTGACAAATGGTGAGATCATGACCTGAGCTGAAGTCAGATGCTCAACCAACTGAGCCACCCAGATGCCCCCTTAGTAGTCTTAGACTGACACTACCACCACCAGTATGGTTGTTGAGAACAGTTTCAATACTCTTGCAGGTGTTTTTCTTTATGTTATAAACCCTAGGAATGTACACCAAAATTATTATTTTTAAAGTTACTTATTATAGTTTCTCTCCATCTGGTTATGTCACTAACTTTATACACAATTAACTGTATTTGTTCCATTTTTCTTCATACTTAGACATATTTTTAAAATTTAATTTTGTTTTAAGTCATGGAAATAGTTTCATGTATCTTAAATTCATGTACAAAACAAGGTCTATTTATATTCCTATATACCTTCCTATTCCCTTAGGTGTTTGTTTACATTAAAAATTTTTTTTAATGTTTTTGTATTTATTTTTGAGAGACAGAGACAGAGACAGAGACAGAGCAGGAGCAGGGGAGGGGCAGAGAGAGAGGAAGACACAGAATCCGAAGCAGGCTCCAGGCTCTGAGCTGTCAGCATGGAGCCCAACATGGGGCTCAAACCCATGAGCCATGAGATAATGACCTAAGCCAAAGTCTCACGCTTAACCAACCGAGCCACCCAGGTGCCCCTGTTTACACATTTGTAAAGAATTATCCTCCCATTTTTGCAATAAGGGAAAATATTAAAATTTTATATGTGTGTGTATGTCTCCATGTATGTATTTTCCCCTCTTTATATAAGCAGTAGTGTATTACTACTCACTTTTCTCACCTGATTTCTTAATTCTAGGGATCGTGTCATAATTGTATTTGAAAATATGCCCCGTTCCTTTTTATAGCTGCCTGGTACTCCATGGTGTAGTAAGCCATTGTTTATTTTACCAATCTCATGTTGACGGACATTGGGTTGCTTTTGGTTTCTTTTTTTTGCTTTTGCTGTTAAGTAGAATCTACTGAATAGCTTGATGCAACCCTCTCTTTGCATTTTTTCCCTAGCTTAACTTAAAAGTAGGACTGTTAAGCCAAAAAAGTAAATTTACATACAATTTTGCTATATTTTGGCAAATTCCCTTCCATAGTGGTTGTACCATATGGGTTTCCACCAAAATGCATGAGAATGCCCACTTCCCCACAGTCTCTACAACAGAGTAATGTCAAACTCTTGAATTTTTACCAATTTGAGTGTGGAAAATGGTATCTCACTAAAGTCTTAATTGACATTTCCTTTATTATGAGAAAAGTTGAACCAATGTCTTTTCAATGCTTAGAATAATTTGTATGTCTTTCAGTGAACTATCTATTCATACATCTAGTCCATTTTTTTCCCTATAGGATTGTGCACTTTTGATTTTTTAGAAGATTTTTCTATAGTGGAGATGTTAACTCTTTGTATATGATAAAAGTTATAAATATTATTCCCCATTTATCAAATATCTTTTAACTTCCATTCTTGTGTTATTTTCCATGCACAAGATTTTTAAGTCTGTTTTGTCTTTTCTTTGGGGGGAGTGGTTATGTTTATAATAAAATTTATCATTCTTCTCCCTAATTGCTTCTATATTTTGAATCATGTTGGAAAAGTTTTCCTCACTTTCAGATTATAAAGAAATGCTCTCATGTTTTATGTCAGTTTTCATATTCTTTTTTTTTACCTTTGTACCTCTGACCCATTTCGAAGTATATTAAAATAGGTTTTAAGAGTGAACTCAACTTTATCACTTTTCTTTGTAACTCTCAATTTATCCAGCCTCACTTATTTAAAAGTCTACATTTTCCCCACTAATGTGAGATGCCACCCTCATTGTATACAGTCACTTGCACTGCTGGAGTTTCTATTCTGTTCCTTTGGTCAGTCTGACAATTTATTTATCTATCTTGTCTGACTGTGGCCTTAATTTCTAACATTTTTTTTTTACTGTATAGTTGTCTATACAGCTGCTATCACTAAGAATGATGCAGTGAGTTGTATTTTTAAAAATTAAATACATTCACCAATGTTACTTCATCCTCCCCTCCCCCATACCTGTGACGTGGGCAGAGTGGGTACCATGTATCCTTTCATAGCTCAGACTCCATATGCTTTGCTCTGCAGTATATGAAGCAGCACCTCTTCGAATCTTTACCATTTTATCTACCATATTATTTTGTTTTTAAATTTTTTCTAATGTTTATTTATTTTTGACACCGAGAGAGAGACAGAGCATGAGTGGGCGGAGGGTCAAAGAGAGAGACACACACACAGAATCCGAAGCAGGCTCCAGGCTCTGAGCTGTCAACACAGAGCCCGATGTGGGGCTCAAACTCACAGACCGTGAGATCACGACCTGAGCCGAAGTTGGATAACGACTGAGCCACCCAGGCGCCCCTATCTACCATATTATTTTGAAACTATCTACTTATAATTATAATTGGGTATTCCCGTGTCTGATAAATGCTTGGAATATGGTAAATGTTCAGTGTCTGTTATCATTAAACTGAGTGCAGAAACTGAGGCATAATTAAATAAAAGACTTACCAAGGACCTCGTGGAAAATAGCTGAAGTGGAACCAGAACCCAAGCCTTATTTTTCTCAGACCGGAGCCCACTTTATTATACTACATATGGGAGCATGGAAAATATCATACACAGAAGCCCCTGCCCCTGTTTGTCAGAGTCCTATGGTCTGTGGATCACAGCTAAGCAGTGCACATCCTCCTGATGGTCTGTGGAATGGGTTCAATGTGCAAAAAAGGTGTCTGAGAGACAGTCTTTGTCAGCCCCAGATAGCAAAAAAGAGAAAAATGGAAAGTATAGAGTTTTATTGAAAGACAATGTTAGCCGTTTTTGGAGTGTGTAATTATCAAATACTTCTGGATTTTTGTGAATATATATCTTTACAATTTTTAAAATTTTATATATACATAACATTTTTAGATGCAAATTTTTCTAAATAACGATACACCATCCATCCATTTGCTTCCTGATTTCTTATTTGAGAATATACTTATTTGAATTAAGAAATGCAATTCTTCAAGTAAGAACAGATACATATAATCAACTGTTCACCGCCAATCTATTTGTAGTCCATATGTTACATATTTTAACATATGATAAAGTAACCCTTCTTTGGAAATTTACAAGGAAAAATTTTATTACCAGCAACCAAAAGTATAATAGAAAATGTTCGCGGGTAGTTTACTTTACACAATACTCTATAAAGTGAATACCTCGTTGTTTTTAGTTTTGTTTTGTTTTCTATTTTTGAGTTATAAGATCACCCAACTATGATGTGGTAAAACTCTGTCTTCCCTCTTAGAAAAGTATATAATCCTTATTTTGGCTTCTTCTTCTCTGATGACTAAATTGGAAATTCCTCAAAGCTGTAACTCAAAGCCATAGGTGACCTTAAAGAAATGATTTTTTATATGCTACCTTTTATTTTAAGGTAACTTTTCAAATGTGGACCATGCATTCCATTATGTTTAGCTGTCAAGCACGGCCTTCATTTGCATTTCTTCCCACTGCTATAATTTTGAGAACTGGCAGGTGACCAAAGAAGAAAAAATGTGCATCTACCATCAGAGTGCAATGTAGGCTTTTTTTATTATAATTAAGTAGCATAGATATTCATGATTAGATCAAGGTCAGAGGAGCAGAACATCAGAGCCAAGGACTTAAAGGTACAAAGAATAGAAAAATTGCTTTCTAAAGTTTTTTTAAAATAGTAATAGCTACAATATTTAAGTTTTGCAATAAAACATTTAAAATAGCTCATCTGTTTTATTTTAAAATGTGCACGCCTGGTGTGTTTGCCATGCACATTTGAACCAGAGCTTGAAGTCTCCATTGTATTTTCATTCCAGTTTTTTTTTTTTCAACTTCCCATTTCTGCTCCTGGTGCAGAAAAGCAATTTGAAAATTATAATGACAATGGATTTTTTAAAAAAGCTGAGTCTACACGACACCCAAAATTATTTGTACAGAAGGCTTGAATTTTCTATTAAGTCTAATGGATGAATCCAAGAAGATGGTGCGATATCTAGACGTAGATGTTTTCAACAGGATATCCCTAACATTCGGGGATAACTCCACGGTTTGATGGGACAACCGCTGCTCTCCTTGGGCAGACAGATTACTGTACAGTTCCTTCCCTTGCCTTCTCTAGCTACCTTGTGACTCCCTCCCAGTCCAGCTGATCAATTTAGGCTTGCTACATCCCTGCCTTCTTTCCCTCTGACTTAAAACCTGTATAGTACTTTATCTACTCCTTCTCAATTGCCTTGGCTAACTTTTCTCCCATGATAGTCTTCTAACTGATGTGGAGCCCTAGGATGCATTCCAGGGACCCCATGTCTTCCCACACTCTTTTCTTAAGTGATCGCTAATCCCACAGTTTGTAATGGCAACTATACCCCAAAACACTCAAGTTCATATTGACCTCACCTTGAAACTCACATATCCAACTTCTATTGGACCTTTCTTTATGGTGGAAAACTTTTACTTTTCAATTTAATACACTCTTACACAGTTTCTCTCCCTTTTCCATTCATATATATGTATTGTGAAATTCAGAAATAAAACTTCTAATCAAATTGTAGATTGACCATGCATTCATTGCTCTCTCTCAAAACCTCATCAAAATAAAAATACAAAGGGGGCTCCTGGGTGGCTCAGTCAGTTAAGCATCCGACTGTTGATCTCAGCTCAGGTTTTGATCTCAGGGTTGTGAGTTCAAGCCCTGTGTTGGGCTCCACTCTGGGCATGAAGCTGACTTAAAAAAAATAAAAATAGATAATAATAAAATCAAATACAGAAACAAAAAGATATGAGCTCTCAAAAATGAATAGAAAATAAGTCATTAGAAGATAAGAGATTTTCGTACATTTCTTGAAGACAAGGCTCAACATTTTAACTTGGTTTTTTAATGGTCCTCTCAAACTTAACCTGACCAAAATTCAACTCCTGATTCATTCAACTGCAACCGAGCCCCTTTCTTGTGTTCCCTGTCTCAGTGTAAGTCACCCACACCCAGTTTTTTAGGAGAAAAATAAGTAGTCATCCTCAAATTTTCTCTTTTGCTCAAACTCCCCCCACATCAGAAAATACTGCCAGTTGTTCAAACATACATCCTATTCTGTCTGCTTCTCTTCTTTGCTACCACTACATCCAAGTCACCACTACCTCTCGCCCTCTCTCAGCTTCCCTTCTTGTTTTCCAAAATGTATTATCCAAGTACACATCCTATAATATCTCTCCTCTGCATAAAATTTTTTAATGGTTTCCCATAACACTGAGGCGGGGAAACTCCAAGCTCCATACTTTAGCCTGTAAAGTCTGATCTCTGACCAACTCTTGGGCCTCACTTCCTTCCAATCTTCTTACTAACTGAGCTATTGCCTCATCGACCTGTACCATTCCTGAATCTCTCTCAGCTCATTTCTACCCTATGACATGCCTGGCATATGCTTCCTCCATGTCTTTTCCCTACTTCCAGTCATTCAATCCTCAGTTCAAATTTCCACTCTTTTGGTTGTGTCTGTATCTCATAATGAGTGTCTGTCTTATCAGTCCATTTTGGTTTCATCATTGAACTCACCTGATATTTTTCTGCTTGGTTAGTGTCTCCCCCACCAGAAAGATAACTGAGGGATTTGTGAGTCTTGTTCACCACTGTATTCTCAAGAATGAAAGTCCTGGGCACATAGTAGGTACTTAATATGTTGAATGAATGAATTATTGCATTCACATTTGTTTGGAATCAATTATGTGCCCTTGCTGGCCTAGCTAAAATTCTAGACCTCATTCATTATCGATCATTTCTTGTTCTTTTTTTTTTTTTTAATTTTTTAATGTTTTATTTATTTTTGAGACAGAGACAGAGCATGAGCAGGGGAGAGGCAGAGACAGAGGGAGACACAGAATCCGAAGGGGGCTCCAGGCTCTGAGCTGTCAGCACAGAGACCGACGCGGGGCTCGAACCCACAAACTGTGAGATCATGACCGGAGCCAAAGTTGGATGCTTAACCAACTGAGCCACCCGGGCGCCCCAGTCATTTCTTGTTCTTAACCATTTTGTTTTTGTTGTTTCATATCACCCTATCAGATATAATTTTACTTGTTTAAATAAATTCATTTTTCAAAGTGTGTATTCAGTTGAAGCCAGTGCTACTCAAAGCCTTGCCCGCGGAGAAGTGCTGATCAATGAACTGTTTGTTACTGGAGTGCAACAAAATAAATATAGACACTGAGAGAAAACATGTAGGAATATTTACAGAAAGTTAGATTTTATGTCTGTTGAATGTAATAATAAAAATATCAGGATTTATATTTTATATGTCTTTGTTTTATTCTTTAGGTATTCCATTTTATTATATTTTAAAAATGTATTGACCATAATAGTTGAGACTTTTTTTAAAAACCTTTTTTAACACAACTAGTTTAAGAAGCAATAATCTAAACTACTTCTCCTTAGAAATAATATGAGGGGTACCTGGGTGGCTCAATCGGTTGACCATTCGACTTCAGCTCAGGTCATGATCTTGTAGTTCATGAGTTCAAGCCCCACATCGGGAGGGCTGCTGTCAGCACAGACAGGGCTGCTCTCTTTCTGCCTCTCCCTCACTTGCACTCTCTAACTCTTAAAAATGAAAAAAAAATAGAAATGATAAAGATATTTAACTGTTTAATAATACTGCAGGTATCAACTTACCATGCATTAAGAGCAGATGCAAGCTTATTTTGCAACAAATAGTGACTTACTTAAACAAAAAAGGAATAATGAGTTCAAAACGTATTTAATGTAATTTCCTGAATTTAAAAAATAGAAAATTAGGGAGAATATTTTTGGAAATACTCTTTCTTCTTGTGAATAGTTATCATTTCATCATAAAGCCTATTTGAAAGCATAGAACATGTTGGATTAATGCCAGTAATAACCCTACTATCTGCACAGCACTCTTTTGTAAAAGGTGAGCAGAGAACAGGTTGATGAGCAACAGAGGCGAGATCACAAGGGAATGTCAGGGAGTTAAGCCTCCTCACCCAGAACTGTTCAAATTCAGTCTCCAGGCTGTTCATCAAGACATTCTCAGCTCTCGTCTTACTAAAATCTTAACTCAACTAATTGAAATAGCTAGGAAAGTCTCATAATAGAGCAGTTCTTCCTGCAATAATAAAAAGATGTCCCTGTTCTTTCCTAAGAGACACAACCACTCACAGGTGCTTCTGTTCCCTTGGCCCTCTCAGTCCCTGGGCTTTCATCTGTGTCTGGCAATAGTGACTACAGATATGAGCTCATAGGAGATGCAATTATTCCGACATACTTCCACTTGACCTCAACACACTTCACAGAGGCCACCAAAGAGCCACTGCTGTAATCATTCTTGGTCACTACCAATTTGGGCTGGATTTGATTCAGTGACTTAGAGGTTAAAGGTTCCATATTCAATTACCAGGCCCCCAGCTTCCTCAATTAATCAAAGCCTGACATAATAGGTCTATTACAACTCTTAAAAGAGATCAAATCAATATAATCACTCTATAACCATAAAAAGAAATATTAATAAATATTCTTTATTTAAATATAAAAACCAATACTCTGTGGCATTTAAATGAATTTGGTTAGAATGTATTTCATCTAGCATTTTATTGTGGGAAACTTGAACATAAACAAAATGACAATCAAACTATACTCTGCGTTTTTATAGCGGCCTTCTTGGGAGAAACTCAAACATTTTTACATTTATTATATCATTTATCCCTCAACCATGGTTTGGTGTCTATGTAATTTGTGGAAGGGTTTATTTGGTCAAGGGAGTACTATGAAAAATTGTAACAATTATGATGGCGCACTGAATTGCTAACTAAACAGAGGGGAGGGGGAGTAGTCTCTTAGCTGTTTTGTATCAGGAAGTCCTAATGGAGTCAAAGAAAAGGTGGAATCTGAAAGATCATAAAAAAAAAAAAAAGCAACAATGAGGTTGCAAATCACGAGCAGTAAGTGACTGCTAACATCTGAAGCAATAAAATGCTTCTGATGCCAAAGTGACAGCCATATAAACCCAGAGGAAACTACTGGAAAAGTCAAAAGCCAGCTAATCCAATCTGAACTTTTAGTGACACTATCAACATGTATAAAGTCATTTGAAGGGTTCAAAGTTTAACCTTACATCTGAAATTCAAGGATAAAGTCAAAGCAGAGAATACATTTTGCTTCATTTCCATGTCAAAATAAGAAACCACCCTCTACCTGACAAGTGAGGATTATTTATATAAGAGTTTATATTAAAAAAAATAGTAATAGTTCTTTGTGTTAAGGCTGTAAAAGAAAGTTCTGGTTGTCTTGTTCATTAATGAGTTAGACTTCTAAGAGATTGTGGAATTTCTTACTTTGGTGTTTTATTTTGTCACCTTTCTTCCCTTTTTAGTATGTTCCCATTGATCTTACTTTTTTCATTTTTTACATCAGCTGTCAAGCACCACCTTGGGCTGGTCACCAGGATGCCAGAACCCTTGTCAGAAGCTTGTTCCTTTGAATTCAGCCCCTTGAGTGCTAAAACCTTCTCGCTCACTTTACTGCCCTTCATCCTTGCAATTGTCATCTTTCTGATTGACATCTTGGAAAATTGAAGAACAATTCCTTTACTAATACATAACATTTCAAATTCATTGCAGGCTACTCCCTCCTGACAACCTTTGGGGTGTTTGTTAATGCACTGAAAACATGCTGTCTGCAATATTGCCGTCTTGCCAGAGATGTGACCAGCTGGTTAGACCACGCCAAGAAAAAAAATGGTGGTTGCTACAGTGAGCTTCACGTGGAAGATACAAAATTTTTCTTCACCTGTCTCCCTCTCCTCATTTTTCAGCTCCTTTACAGAATATGCATCATGCAGGTAAGGAGGGGTAATTAATATTACCCCCAAAACAATGAAATGATTGCATGTGAACCTTACCAGTAACTATTTTCATCCCAACAAGCTCTTCTCATATACTTTGTCAGGCAGTTATCCCATAAATGCTTCTCATCATTACAGGCTCTAATTTGAAGAGACAAGTGGGGTCAGGCAGAGGTATACCTGAGAACCTAGTATGTAAAACGAGAAATGTCTTCCAGAAATTGTGGACGATATTTCGGAGTGCATGGTCACAAGGCATAAGAGCAATGCATGAAAAAATGAAATCTATGGGCAATTCCCCCACCTTTTTTTAACCAAAGGTTTTGCCTTCCTCCTTCATTAAACCTTTAAAAGCCAGTACTCACATGTAGCTAACTTGACTGATTGAAGTACCACCTCCACTGTACTCTTAAGTATATGTGCTAATGAACAAGTGATTCTTTCCCCACCCACCCTTAGTTCCTTGGTGATTCAGTCCCTATGCGGTGGAGAAATGAAAGGGAAAAACAGCAAGGCCAAAGCAACTTTTATAAATATATGTGATAAAAAATAATTCCAATGTGATAATGGTCAAAGACTAACTTTCTTAGGAAGAAATATAAATGATTATAAAGTCTTTGAAGAAATTCAGGACTATATTTGCTGTCAGCCCACAACTTGAAATTTAAATGGCTAATGATCTGAGTTATATTCACAAATCCTAGAGCAATAGAGCTGAAAAGAAACTTAGAGACTAATTTACTCAACTACTTCGTTTGTTGAAGAAGAAACCGACGCTCAGTAAAATTAAGCGATTTTTGGAAGGGATGGCTAAGTCACACAATTATGAAAGGAAAAACAAATCTACCTGCTGGCTCGTAGTATAATGCTTGCTCTAATAGACTAGGGGTCAGCAAATTACTGCCTGCAGGCCAAATCCAGCCCACCGCTTTTTTTTTTTTGCAAGATAAAATTTTTTTATATGCAAGATAAAATGGATTTTATATTTTCATATGCTTGAAAAAAAATCAAAATAAAAAACTATTTTATGGCTCATGAAAATTCTATCAAATTCAAGATTCAGGGTCAATACATAAAGTTTTATTTGAACACAGCCATTCTATGTCTCCTTATGTATGAAGCAGCAGGGTCCAGTGGTTGCAATAGAATCAGTATGTGGAAATTTTTTCTGTGTGGCCCTTTGCAAAAAGTTTCCCAAGAACCCTTGCTGTAAACAATACATGAAAGCTAAGTTGATTTAGTAGATTCAGCCTCCCTCCTGACTCCACAGTAGGAACTAGCACAAAAAGACAAAAATATTACCAGTATAAATGATCATTAATATCATATACATCTTAAAATGATAAAATTAATAATAAGTACAAAATTACTAAGTGGTCCATAGCTAGCCTCAAACCTTCTATGCAATCAGCACAAATTTATCTTCATAACGCAGTGACACTTGATTTTTTTTATTAAATTCAAGCCTTTTTTGCAAACTGACATAATTTTTTAATCTGACATAAATTACCATATATTTCAATAAACCAACTTTTAACTATCTCACTAAATCTAGAGGCCCAGTTATTGATCACTTATATGTGTCACAGCTCCTAAAAGATGACATCATAGTATCTCATTTAATTCCCACAGCAAGTTTACGATGGCTGATATTATGATGTTAAATCTGAGGCTCAGAGACATTAAGTAACTTGCACCTTGCTTACAGTCACCCTACTAAAAATGGCATTTCAACTCAGGGCTGGGATCAACAACCACGCTTTTCTGTTCCCCACAATGCCTCCCTTGCAGCCGGGTTAAAAACCCCTGACACAGACGTACGGGTGCCAAAATCATACACAGTAATATCATGCCAGAAAGATTTTTCAAAAAGTTTAGAATGTATTTCTCAAGGGAGGTGGAGGAAACTTCCAACGGGACAGGCTGAAATTAGATTTTTACCTTCAGATGAAATAATCACCAGCATAAAGGCGATCAAAGCACCAAGAATAAAACATCCTCGAATTCCATATTTTAAATTTAGTAGCCATTATTGACCTTCAGTTCCAAGGCATACATTTAAAATATGTTGATATTAAGGCTCATGATGTTGCCATTTGACATTACTGGCCACTCAAAGGTGAAAATGAATCTCTATTGACAGCAATTATTTCTGAATACTCAGAGGCTTGTATGAAATAAAAGTATTTAAAATTTTAAAAGGGGATGATTTCAGAACTTGAGGCAGAAGCAGAAATGATTTCAAGCTTTCAAGACACTGGAGCCTTTTCTTAAATTAGGCAATATATTAATATTGCTTCACTAAAGATTAATAGTACATTCACCACATTATTAAGTTAACAGGTTTCTGTGTCTGTGATTCATGCCGATAATAACTTTATTCCTATTAACAATAATTCTCATTTGAAATCAGTAACAGAAACTTCGAAGTTATGCTGGGAGCCTTTCAGTCTTAGAGCCGATCTGCTGCCAGCATTTTTTTTAAAAAACATCTTTCATTTTCCTCTGATTGGGGGATACGTGCTTAATAATTTTATTAAACTAGGGCAGAACTAGCTAATTTTTCCCTTCAGTCTTGCCATCTGAATTCAACCAAAGCAATCTTTGTTTATAATCCTAAAGGTCAAATTAAAGATTGGAAGATAAATTATCACCAGGACAAATTTTATAGAGATAGAAAGAATGTCCCTGAAAATACGGTCCATTCCTGGGTTTAGGCAGTTAACGTTGCAATAGGCTCATTTTACAAGCGGTGGGCTCGTTAACAGCTGCACTTATGACTCTGACTCTTCTGCCCTCTGAAATAGTGCAATTGATAACAGAGAAGGAGTCAGTGAAAGTTTCAAACAGGAAGTTATCATTCGGGTATTTGAGTAGTGCTGTTCTCCCAATACAGCGATAAGGCAGAACTCTTACTGCAGTGAATGCACGGCCAGAAAAATGGTTTGGAGAATCCATTTCTTAAGGACAGATTTGGGGTGACTTCCTCTCCAAGCCACTTAGCAGCTTTGTGTTCCAGTGGGAATTAAAGAAATACTATGCACTATGAATAATAGTGAGTGATTGCAACAAAGTTCACAAACTAGAAAAGTGAAGAGACGCCCTCTTTCCTGTGACACTGTGCTTATTAACAAGAGGTTTGGAACATGTGAACAGGCTCCAAGTCAGGGTTAGGCTTTCAGTGAAAATTATTAGGGTTATTTAAATTTTTTTTTTAGTGTTTATTTATTTTTCAGAGAGAGACAGAGACAGAGCATGAGCAGGGGAGAGGCAGAGAGAGAGGGAGACACAGAATTCGAAGCAGGCTCCAGGCTCTGAGCTGCCAGCACAGAGTCCAACGCGGGGCTCGAACTCATGAACCGTGAGATCATGACCCAAGCTGAAATCGGACACTTAACCAACTGAGCCACCCAGGTGTCCCAGGGTTATTTTAAAAATGAAGAAATTCAGACACTACACTGAGAGTTTGGGATGGGGTAGAAGTTTTCTTTGTTTTTGCTTTTTGGTTTTTGGGGGTTTTTGTTTGTGTTTTCATTTCTTATCTGCTAGTTTATTATGCAGATCTTTTTCATGCAGCTCCCTTTGTGGTCCTCCAGTGTCACATACTTAGTTTAAAACGAGAGTGTAAACACAAGTATATATTTTTTCTCTTTTTTTGTGTTCTCTTCTCATTGTAGAAGTGAAACCAATCCAAGGAGCCCACAAAGGCAACCTGCTACGAGTGCTATGTTTCTACCCTGGGCCCCTCTTCTTAGTAAAAAATCATTCCTATCTATTTTGTCACCAAACTACATGCTATTTGAAGGATTTTTTTTCTAGCCCCCAATTTTTTTCATCAGGTTAAAAAGAAACATCCTTAATACTTTCTACTGGTTTTTAGTTTGTTGTTTGGGGAAAAAAGTCTATTTGTTTATATGGAAAATTATATATTTTTTATACGTCATTTGATTTCTTATGTGTCATCCTAAGCACTTTCCATAGGAGAAGTAAGAAGTTAGACTGAAGGACAAAAGCTTCCTCCATAAAGAATCAGTAGTTTTGCCAAAGACTAAATAGAACTCATACTGCCTTTTCTCAGCTCATAGTTGGGACATTGAAGATCTGGGGAACATCCAGCTCATCTGCCCCAGAGTATGTGTAAGGGGCAAGGACATCATCTGCAGGATGCTGTCTGAAAAGTTAAATCACTATCTTGATGCCAGTTCCTTTCCCCCTCAAATACAGATTCCTTCAGGATATTATGTGCAGACCATGAATTCTAACCTGAATTTGGATGGATTTCTCCTGCCAATTGCAGCAATGAATGTCATCAGCATTCTCCCACTACTAATTCTGGCTCCTTTTATGGAGTATTTCAGTACCTGCCTCTTTCCTTCTAAGAGAGATGGATCATTTCTGTTGGCATGCATTAGTAAGTACAACTGACCATCTCAGGTGAATTGTTTGCAACTTTGTAAAATACACAACACTCTGCTAAGGTCTAAGCTAGCTATATGTTGCGGAGTAGAGACCGATTTTGACAAATTGGGAGGAAAGTGAATGCGAGAGTCATAACATGCGGCTTCTCAAGTCTCTCTGCGGACATCAGTGCCCCATTTTCTTCCCATCCTTTTATACCTCCTCAGAGGACACAGCTGATATAAAGACATGGTGAAACTTCCAAGACCACCGAATGGCCTATCTTTCCTCGATTGAGGCGGTCTTTATTCCTAAATCAGTGCTGACTATGTTTTTAAAACTTAACACAGGAAGGGGTGCCTGGGTGGCTCAGTCAGTTAAGTGTGCAACTCTTGACTTTGGGTCAGGTCATGATCTCACAGTTTGTGAGTTCAAGCCCTGCACTGGGCTCTCTGCTGTCAGCACAGAGCCTGCTTTGGGTCTTCTGTCTCCCTCTCTCGTTCCCCTCCCCCCCCCATGCTCGTTCGCACTCTCTCTCTCTCAATCTCTCTCTCAAAACTAAATAGTTAAAATTAGTTAATTAACAAACAAGATTTAAAAAATTAACACAGGTGATGAAACCCAAAAATAATGTCTGGCTGTTCTTGGGAGGCATTAGCCTGTGAACCAGTAGCAAAATTTCCTAAAGATTAATACTGTGACTCACAGCTTCTCATTGTACTTATTCAAATAGTAAGGTATATAGCAATAATTTTCAAACATTTTTTTCCAGTTTTATTGATCTTCCAGCTCACTTGACATATAAGATTGTGTAAATTTGAGGTGCGCAATGTAATGATTTGATACATCGATATATTGCAAAGCGTTTACCACAATAAGGTTAGTTAACTCATCCTTTACCTCACATTACTGCTGCTTTCTTGTTGTTATGGTGAGAACACTAAAGTTCTACTCTCATTTTTTAAAGTGAAAAAAAATTAGGTCATCTTACCCAGAACACAATCAGTAGAACCATAAAACAAAATTTCTCTGACTGCGGTGGGAGAGAAGGAGATGAAGACCGTTCGGATCACACTCTCCTCTGCCTTGCTCCTGTCCCTCAAGCACTGCCATGAAACAGGAAGAGGCATTGGTACAGCAAAACCAGGCTGAACCCCAGAACAGGAGATCTGGGTCTCAGCCTGTGCTCTGTGGCTAAGCTAGACGTGGGCGGCCTTGAAAATCCACTTAACCTTTCTTGTCCTCTAGTTCACTTCTTTCGTTCACTGGGGGGCATATCCTCCATAAATTTGGGGTCCCTTTGTTCTGGAAGACTTTGAGAATCACTCTGAATGACATCAGTGCCTGAAGCATATCCTGACACATAGTGAAAGTTCTATAAATGTTAAGTAGTATTGAATCATCATGTGTAGGGGACAGGCCTAATTGGTGGGCATAAACAGAAAGCAAAGGCACTTTAAACTCTTAAGAAATATCATATGATGGTAACCTAATGTTTTAGTGTCTACTTAAGAAATAACTCCATTGAACTATTCAGGGTCAGGCATCTAGAAGATTCTCTTCTCTTGGTTAACCTATTTTTATTAATAATTCTTCCTCTTTAGAGACCAGTGGAGACCATGCAGCCTTTTAGTCATCCGTTACTATATTTTTCAGCTGTTTCTCTGTTTGTAGAAGTTACTTTTAGGGACCACGCTTCCTGTTATTTACCAAAGCCATCGACAAGATCACTTCAGATCACATGTCAAGGTAGATTTGTAATTTACCTTGGTTTATTTTGTTATCTCCAGTTATAGAGGCCTTTAGCAAATAACCTTTTTTTGATTTAGTTCTTAAGAGGCTAACCCCAACATTATTTATTGTAATAGGTTTAGGCAAACTATACATCTTAATAGGTTTTGACAATCCTTAAATCTTAAAAAGTGCTTTTTGGTTTGCCAATGTAGAAATTCCAAAACCAATATTTAGTGAATGCCCAACACTATTTCAAGATAAAACAAGAAACAAGAGATTGTACATACCTTCAGCAAGTACACTATTAAAACAGAATGAATACAGGACAAAATGGGGATAAATTTATATTGCAAAATGCCAAAAACTTTGGCAGTCTTGTCTAGTATAATGTAAAACCAGTCTGGGCTCCCAAATTATGCTTAATTACTAATTTAAAAAAATTTGGGCCATTTTAGGAAAATATGCTATGCAACATGGCTGAAAGAACTACGTTAGAAGTCCTTCCTGAAAATAAGATATCTTAAATTCATTTTAAATATGAGCAAATTTCTCTTGGACAATTCTCCACTCTTGCATATTTAATCATGTCTATTCTTTAAAAGGGGTATGTTTTTTATGGATGGAGGAAAGTTAGGCAGAGTTATCTAACATATCTCATGTATATGAACTAAATATTCCCCTTCAAGATTGGTAGCAGACTTGTTGGATGGGAAAAAAGGAAAAACTAGACTCATTAAAAAAAAAAAAAAAAAAACAACTAAGATATGTTCCTTTGAGTACAGCATACTGAATTCAGTTGTTTCTAAGCCAGGCTCCATTCATTTGTTCATTTACATACTTGTTCATTTATTTGCATAATATTTTGCTATGGGAGTATAAAAAAAGTGTGATGATATGCATTTTTTAAAACTAGATGTTTGCTGAAGTTCTCCATATTTCTGCTTATGATTATGGGAGATTAACAAGTTTTATCAGGACATACAAGCACAAGTCTTGGGTACATTTTTTTGTGGTAATGTACATAACTGAGTTAGTCTAATATTAAAATTTCCTTTCACTTTAAACCCAAGTTCCTTGAAAATGTGAGTGAAATATATAAGTACATCCATTGTGAACAAATATGTATGAGTTCCTAATTTGAACCTAGGCACTTCCTATACATATCCCATTTAGCCTCATGATAAACCGTCATTTAATAAATCAAGAGTCTCAAAGAGAGTAAGTTCCATTTGAATTCAAGTCTTCTAATTCAAGGCCATTGCATTATTATTATTATTATTATTATTCTACTTACGAGCTATAAATGACTGCTAGATTATAGTAGTTACATTACCATTGTTAATTTGGAATCCTTACTGCTATTTCTAATTAAGGCTATGATATGAATGAAAAAAATCCTTTCATCACTACAACGGGCAGTTACTGCTTAGACACCCAACTCTCTTCCACATCCAGTCATTCCCCTTAAAGGGACTGTCCTACTGAAGGAGGCAGATGGTACAGACAGTGCAGATGCATCATGTTTGACGTGGATCATCACAGCCCAGGACAAGGGTGAGGGATGGGGAAATCTCAGTTGGTCAAGCTAGAAATTTAATAAAGGAAAAAAATAAACTTACTTTCTCTATCTAGCTCATAAACAATGCAACGAAAGAAGGGTTTCTGATTCAAGATACGACAGTCTTGAGTTTATCACCTACAGCCATCAAAAAGTATATCACAGTATTAACAATAAAAAAATCTCAAACCCTTCCGGAACTGTGAAAGGCAAAGTCTTGATATGCTCTGAGTTTTATCTTCCTAATATCTTCCCCTGTATCTTCCTAACACGACATGTGAGCAGATGTATCTGTTTAAAAGTCAACCGTAATTTACCTAAAATCTAAAATCAGGGATATTGTGATTTATCCTCGTCATAATTGGGCATACTTCATTTTAGCCTTTTTCAGTTCAAAAATGTTTACACTGTGAGCATTTCCTTTCCTTAGCATTAATTAAAATCCTGCAGTATGTGGTATTTAGTAGTTAGTGCTGACATACACAAGTATTAATCTGACTAAAATTAGCCTAATTAAGATTGTTATTAAGTCTTACATAAAGCAGAAGTGTGCAACACAGTAGGTAGCAATTATCTTGGCTTTTAAATAACATTTAATTTGAAATGTGGATGAAGTATATTCAAATATCTCCCAGACCTTGCTCCTTAAAATAAAAACTTGAAAATTCAAATTAACTCCAAGTCCTTTATGATGTAGGGACAGCCAAGGTTTTGGTCACTTTTTACATAACCAGTGACTCTCCTTGTTCTAATAATTAGCAGTGATGAAAGACTCCTTTTCTGACTGGAGCCAAAGCGCTTGATAAATTAAAAATTGAGTCAGGGGTCCAATCACCTTCATTGAAAGTAGGATTATTTTAGCAAAACCACGTTTTTGTTGTTGTAGTTTTAGAACTGATGCATGTTTTTCAAAACAATCACAGTACATACTCATTGAAAATACCTGATGAGAGGAACTGTAAATACTAAAAGAAGTAATGTATAAATATCTAGCCTGAATAATTCATTCATTCGACTGTTCATTTGTTTCATACATGGGTGGCTCAGTCAGTTGAGCATCCGACTTTGGCCAGGTCATGATCTCATGGTTCATGAGTTCGAGCTCCACATCGGGCTCTCTGCTGACAGCTCAGAGCCTGGAGCCTGCTTCAGATTCTGTGTCTCCCTCTCTCTCTGCCCCTCCCTCACTCATGCTCTGTCTCTCTCTCTCAAAAAATGAATAAACATTAAAAAAAATTTTTTTTTAAATAACCCAGGGTCGTGGGATCAAGCTCCACATCAGGCGTGGAGCCTGCTTAAGATTCTCTGCCCCTCTCCCCCACTCATGCTCTCTTTCTCTCTCTAAAAAAAAATAACACACATTAATGTTCTCGCGTTCTTACTTTTAGAGTGGACATCAACAATGGATTATATTTGAGGTAACATAGACCATCTAATACACCATCTGAAGTGATAATTGATATCTTAATAGATACATATGTATATCTGATCTCTATATAATGAGTTACCTGCTCCATACTTAGAAATTAAAACACAAACTGAAGCTGAATCTCCTGAATTGAGTTCCAGTGGTCTACAGAGCAACAAAAGACACAATATGAGTAGCTCAGTTCAAATATAGGAACATACCAGGAATAGGAACAATAAATGTAAAAAACATGCCATTCTTATAGTGGGTAAGTAATATCTTCTGCAAAGGCAGAAGATACATATGACAATAAAATTATAGTTGTCTCTGTGAGAGTGGTTTATGGACACCAGTACGTCCTCACATGAGCAAATTTCTTATTCTGGAAATTTGCCAAAATCATGGATCAAGGCTCAATAGAATTTCATACACACAGTTGTGTTACATATCAGAGACTCATATATCAGACTACCCATAAAAAAACACCCATAGTTTCCTCAGTCAGTAAATTTAACCAATAACTGAAGAAACTTAACATATCTGTTTTTTAGTATTAGATTTTGCTTCAGTGTGAAATGGCAATGTTTGAATAAATTTTGACTTTCCTTTATTTCATTGTTGTCTAATTTGGAAAATTATTACATGGCAGGATAATAGAATAAACTATAAGAGCTTCAAGACTCTTATGGACTTGTCTACAACCACACAGCCAATATTAAAACATACATTATTTATCTGAATATAATATCTCCTTTGGAACCATGTGCTTTATCTTGTAAATACAGATCTGCTAGAAGTTTTAAATGTGTACATTCTGATAAACTGCACTGTGCTTCAGACGAGTTATGATCTCATACAAGTTAAGAATAAAATGGAATGGATTAAATTTAGGTTAGAATCAAACTTTGTTTTGAATTTTAAGAAAGTCATTTTTCACTAGCATCAGAGAGCAGTGGCAAATAAAAAGCAAATGTAGTTATCTAGATCCTTCAGGTAAAAATATGCTTTGCCCTAAAATATCTGGGTAAATGAGTTAAATATTTGTCTTTTGCTCAAAATTGTCTGGAGAACCGTCTTTCATTGGATTTTGCTACATTAGGTCTCATAGTGCTTTATGCTAGAGTCATACTTCTCAAAATTTAATGTGTACTGGCATCTCTGAGGTTCTTATTTAAACACAGATCTGATTCAGTCCTTCTAGGGTGGAGCTGGAGATTCTGTGTGTCTAGCAAGTTCCCAAGTAATACCAAGTGCTGCTGGCCAGAGGCTACTCTTTGAGTATCAAGGACAGAGAAAGAGACCAAAAGACCACTCTGTCGTGCTTCATGCCTGTGTACAGGGAGCAGGAGCCCAGAGAAAACTGCCCCAATTTCTCATCAGGCCAGAGTAGACAATAAAAGCTGATGACTAATCCAGGGCCAAATCTGGCCCACCATTTGTTTTTACACTGCCTGCAAACTAAGAATTATTTTCACAGATGAACATTTGCTATTCATCTCATGATAAGAAACAATAACATTTAAAAAAAATTTTAATGTTTATTTATTTATTTTGTGTGAGAGAAAGACAGAGAGCAGGGGAGGGGCAGAAAGAGAGAGAGAGAGAGAGAGTGAGAGAGGATCCCAAGCAGGCTTCACGCTGTCAACACAGAGCCCAAAGCAGGGCTCAAACTCACAAACCATGAAATTGTGACCTGAGCTGAAATCAAGAGTCAGACGGTTAACTGACTAAGCCACCAGGTGCCCTAAGAAACGATAACTAAACACCAATTAAGTGAAATTCCATCACCTCCCCAAAAGAATTATTATTTTGAATTTCATCAATAGAAATTTGTAGAAACATATTCTATCTCTTGTTGCAGACGTATCTCCAAAATTTTGCCCTTTGCCTTACAAAATCTAAAATGTTTATTACTGAGCCTTTACAGAAAAAAATTGCTAATATCTTGTCTAAGCTATTGCCTCTAATGTTATAAACTTTTCTGAATAAAATATAACCTTTTTTACATAGTACAAGGAGATAACCAAAAAAAGAGTAGTGAGGGGGCAGACATGATGTTTTTTTCTCTGGATGATCCTAAATTAGTGAGGATGAAGGGTATCATCGAAGATTCTCATAGAATTCAAATTCTAAAACAAGAAAGTTTGAAAACTTATTCTTACCTACCTCAACACTTTCTTTACAGTTGACATGATTATCATGGACAATATAATTCGTGCAATTTGAACAACTGAATTTTTATGTGATGCCTGAACATACATGCATTAGTTTGCTATAGCTGCCATAACAAAATACCACAGAATGGGTGGCTTAAATAACAGAAATTTTTTTCTCACAGTTCTGGATGGTAAAAGTCCAAGATCAAGGTGTAGGAAGATTTGGTTTTTCCTGAGGCCTCTATTCTTGGCTTGCAGATGGCCCTGTTCTCGATATGTCTTCATATGGCCTTTCCTCTACTCATGCACAGACATCATGTCTTTTCCTCTTCTTCTAAGGACACTAGTTTTATTGGATTAGGGCCCCACCCTTCTGACTTCTTTTAACCTTAATTAGCTCTCTAAAAACCTGTATCCAAATAGTCACATTGGAGGTTAGGACTTCAATAAATGAATTTTGAAGGAACATAATTCAGTCCACGGCAATACCATATATATGTATAAAGTCATCTCTGAAATTGTGTTACATAAGCATTTCTTCCTATCTCAGTGATACATAAAAAAGTGTTTCTTCTTATAGTTGAATTTATCTTTGATTCAGGGAAACGTGTAGGTTAGTAAACAAATAATACTGAAAGCCTTATAATAGTAAGTACCGGTCTCTAGCTCTGGCTTTCTCCACCATCCACTCAAGGTTCCCAGAGGCAGATCTTTAGGTGTTGTTTGTCTAAGTTAATATTGCTAAATAATATGATTATAGAATATTTTTATTTAAATCAGCTATCAGTTTTACACACACACACACACACACACACACACACACTCATGGCAAAATCAAAGAATTAAATTGCCTCATATAAACATTTATTTTCTATATTTAAAAAGTATATGAGGGGCACCTGGGTGGCTCAGTTGGTTAAGCGTCCAACTTCAGCTCAGGTCATGATCTCACAGTTTGCGAGTCGAGCCCTGCATGGGGCTCTGTGCTGACAGTTCAGAGTCAAGCACCTGCTTCAGATCCTGTGTCTCCCTCTCTCTCTGCTCTTTCCCCACTCATGCTCTCTCTCCCTCTCTCTCTCTCTCTTAAAAATAAAATAAAACACATCAAAAATTTTTTTAAATTATTTGTTTTTTTAAACAGCCTGGACAGGCTCCGGGCTCCTAGCTGTCAGCATAGAACCTAACATGGGGCTCAAACTCACAAACCGCGAGATCATGACCTGAGCTGAAGTCAGACACATAACCGAGTAAGCCACCCAGGTGCCCCCAAAATTGTTTTGTTAATTCTCAGACTGCTCTACCAATTTCATCATCCCATCACCAGCTTTGTCCCAGTGCTAAAACATATAAGAAAATATACTAAAGGCTCTTTTTCCTCTGGTGATCTTCTCACAGACTTCTATGTCCTCATTCTGTCTTGACTGTGGCCCTTAGGAACAGCAGCATGGTGCTCTTTGTTGTTAGATTTCTAATTACCTCTTCCTCTTTCTTGACTTACTTCCTTTTTCATTACCATTTATCTTTTAGCAACTCCCTATGAAAGGTATATGGGAAGCAAGTTTTCCAAGAATTTATATGGCTTGAAAAGCCTTCTTTTTACCCTTACCCTTGATTAATTCACTGTACATAGAATTGTAGGTTGAAAAGAATTTTTCTTCAAAATTTTATTTATTTATTTTTAATTTTTTTAAGTTTACTTATTTATTTTGAGACAGAGAAAGAAAGGCAGGGAGAGGAGAGAGAGAGCAACAGAGAGAGAATCCAAGCAGGCTCCACACTCTCAGCACAGAGCCAGATGTGGGGTTGGAAACTGCAAACTATGAGACCATGACCTGAGCTGAAATCAAGAGTCGACTGCTCAACCGACTGAGCCACCCAGGCACCCTTCTTCAGAATTTTAAAGCTATTGCTCTATTGTGATCCACACACTTGAAGGACTGTTGAAAGGCCTCGTGCCCTTCCGATGCTCTTTCCTGTGTTTATGACCTCTTTTCCTAAGTGGAGTGTTCTATCAGTGATATTCTAAGTTGCCATGTTATTGTGCCCTGGTAAAGGTCTTTTCAACCATCACACTATTCACCAGGTATTCTCATTGTTCTCTTAATCAGAGAAATTTTCTTTTATTTTTAAAATAGAATTTCCTCTCCTTCATTTTCTCTGTATTTTTGTTTTCAACTCCTATTAATTACAATAGGTGTTGGATCCTCCCAAAATAATCCAATAAGTCCCTTTTAAAAAAAAACTTTATTGAGGTACGATTGACCCACAGAAGCTGTACATATATAATGGTCACTGTTTGATGAGTTTGGAGATAAGTATACGTCTATGAATCCATCACATAATCTATGCCATACACATGTAGATCATCTCTAAAAGTTTCCTTCTGCCTTCTTTATTTATTAATTTGTAATAATAATATAAAGCATATATTAGACTTCTAAAATATATTACTTATTATGTATAATATTTATTATAGGTGATAAAATATAATTATATTTATAAAATAAAATATATAGATACTAATTATAGTTTTGTGTGTGTGATAAGAACACAAGCTCTGTCTTCTCAGTAAATTTTAAGTATGCAACAGAGTATTATAAACTATAGGCACTATGCTGTATGATAGATCTCCAGGACTTCCTCACCTAGAATAACTGAAACTTTGTACCCTGTGACAAATACTTTCCCATATCTTCCTCATTCCAGACCATGGCAACTTCATTCTACTCTCTGCCTCTTTAAGCTCATAGCATGATTATTTTATATTGCATATATATGTGATATTATGTAGTATTTGTCATTCTGTGTCTGGTTTATTTCACATAGTGTAATGATCTCCAGGTTCATTCACATTACACAAATGGTGGGATTTCTCTCTTTTTTAAGATTGAATAATATTCTGTTGCATGTCTATGACACATTTTCTTTATCCATTTGCCCATTCATGGACATTTAGTTTGCATCCGTGTCTTGACTATTGTGAATAATGCTGCAGTGAACATGAAAATGGAGATATCTCAAGATTCTGATTTCAATTCCTTTGGATATATACCCAGAGTTGGGATTGCTAGATCATACGGTAGTTCCTTTTTTAATTTTTGTGAATCTCCATATTGTTTTCCATAGTGGCTATACCAGGTTATTCTCCACATCCTTACCAACACTTGTTATCTTCTGTTTTTCATAATAGCTGTCTTGACTGGTGGAAGCTGATATCTCATTGTAGTTTTGATTTGCATTTGTCTGATGATTAGTGATGTTGAGTACCTTTTCATATACCTGTTGACTTTTTCTGTCTTTGGATAAGTGTCTGATCAGTTCCTTTGCCCATTTTTAAATCAGATTATTTGAGTTTTTTGACATTGAGTTGTAGAAGTTCTCTATATATTTTGGGTTTTAACTCTTTATCAGATATACGGTTTGCAAATACTTTCACCCTTTTCATAGATTTCCTTTTCATTTTGTTTCCTTTGTTATGAAAAAGCTTTTTACTTTGATGTAGTCCCATTTGTCAATTTTGCTTTTTTTTTTTTTTTTTTTTTTTGTGCCTTGTGCTTTTGGTATCATGTCAAAGAAATCACCAAGACCATTGCTTTTTCTCTATATTTTCTTCTAGGAGTTTTACAATTGCAGGTCTTATGTTTAAGTCTAATCCATTTTCATTTAATTTTTTGTGTGATATAAGATAAAGGTCAAATTTCATTTTTTCTGCAGGTGGATATTCTGTTTTCCCAATACCACATGAGACTATCTTATCCCCATTGTATATTTCTGGCACCTTTGTCAAAGATCAGATAGCCACATACGCATGGGTTTATTTCTGGGTTCTCTATTCTGTTCCATTGGTCTATATGTCTGTTTTTATGCCACTACCATATTGCTTTGGTTATTGTACATTTGTAATATATTTCAAAATCAGGAAGTGTGAGGGCACCAGGGTAGTTCTTGCTTAAAATTACTTTGGCTATTTGGGGTCTTTTGTGGTTACATATGAATTTTAGAATTGTTGACTTTGGTGTCTATAAAAAAAATGTCATTGGGATTTTAATGAAGATTGAATTGAATTTGTAAATCACTTTAGGTAATATGGATATTTTAACAATATTAATTCTTCCAATCCATGAACATATGATGTCTTTCTATTTATTTATAGCAACTCTAATTTTTTTGATCCATGTTTTAGAGCTTTCAGTGTATAAGTCTTTTGTCACTTTGGTTAAATTTATTCCAAAGTATTTTATTCTTTTTGTTGTTATTGTAAATGGGATCATTCTCTTAATTTCTTTTCTTTCTTTCTTTTTTTTTATTTGAGAGAAGAGAATGTGTGAGTGGGGGAGAAGGGCAGAGGGAGAGGGGGGAGAGAGAGAGAGAGAGAGAGAGAGGGAGAGTCCCAAGTAGGTTCCATGCTCAGCACAGAGCCTGACATGAGGCTCAATTCCACGACCCTGGGTTCATGATCTGAACCCAAATCAAGAGTTAGATGTTCAACCTACTGAGCCACCCAGCACCCCACTTAATTTCTTTTTCAAATAGTTCATTGTTAGTGTGTAGAAACACAAGTGATTTTTTATGTTGATTTTGTATCATGAAACTTTACTGAACTTGTTGATTAATTCTAACAATTTGTGTGTATGTATTCTTTAGTATTTTCTACATATGAAATCAAACAAATTGTTTACTTTTTTCCCGCTTTGAATGACTCTTATTTCTTCTTTTTGCCTAATTGTTTTGGCTAGGATTTTCAGTAATATACTGAATATCAATGGTGAGACTGGGCAAGTAAGCAGTAGGAAAAAATGTTTCAGATAGAGTGAAGAGCAAAGCAAAATCTCTAAGATGGGAAAGAGTTTAAGATAGTGAAGAACAAAAAAATTGGCTGAAAAATGGTCCGAGAGGAGAAAGTAGCAAGCAATGAGAGTGAAGCGATAAGTACAAGAAAGATCATGAAGACCATGTGAAAGATTTGGGATTTCATCTTAACTGTATGGAAACCTAGAGAAGGAATTGAAGCAGAAGAGTAACATTGAATTTTCATTTATATAAGATCACCCTGAATGTTAGGTGCTTAATAGATTACAGGTGGGCAAGAGTGAAAATAGGAAGACCATTAATCATGCTATTGCACATAGTCTGGTTTCAAAATAATAATGACTTGGACTACAATGATGACAGTAGCTATGAAGAGAAGCAGGTTCATTCACAGTGTATTTTCAAATAGAATCTGGATAACTTAATAATATATTTGGGAAAGACAGAGGATCCCAAATTTCTGCCTTGAGTGCATGAAGGTACTGGAAGAGATGGGGAAGAATGAAGAAGTAGGGAAAGATCAAAAGTTCTGTTTTGTGTAACCTCTTCTTTGAAAACTTCCTTTAGAGATTACCCATCTTTCTGACCTTTCTTTCAGTGGTTTTAGCTCTTTTTCTTGCCCCCAAATGCAAATATGTCTGAAGGCATTGCTTAGATGTTCTCTTCTCTCCCCAGTCATTTTTTAATTTCACCTGACCTTAAATTTCAATTCCATGTAGATGATTCATTAATCTTTATCTTTTGACTCAACCAGGCTTCTGACCTATGATTCACATTTTCAATTGTTTTCTGAGCACTCCTCTTTAAATTATTTCTTTGTATCTCCAACTCAACTCAAAATCAAATTCATGTTATGCCCCATCTATCATGGATCTTATTTATATTATTGGCACTATCATCTTTCTAGTCAACTGGACTCATATTCAACTTTGACATCTGCTTCTTTCTTGCTCTTGCTATGGTTTTATCCGTGGAATCTATTGAATCTTACGTTTCTATTCGCAATGTTTCCTGGAAGTGGGAGCCCTGATTATAACTCAATCCCCTACTATACTTTATCAAGATTATTTTTTAAACTTCCTAACTATCTTCTGCCTCCACTCTCTCTCCCATCCTATGAACTAGCATGTAGCCTTTAGAGTAATCATCCCAAATGACAGTTATAATCATTTCACTTGTGTCTCATATCTTCAATGATTCCATTATCTTCAGAGTAATTTAGAAATTCCTTTAAAATATATTTAATGCCTCTTACGATCTGACCTCAATCTATCTTGTCCCTTGATTCCCAAATAACTTGTTTCTCACTATTCTGAAAATCTGACTCTTCACAACTCTGTGCTTTTGCTCATGCCAATGATGCTGCCATCACCTCTTCATATGGATGCCTTTCTTTCTTCAAAGCATAAAATTATTTCTCTCACCTCCCCAACTAGAAATAAGTTTTTCCTACATTCCCCAATCGAATATGAATCTGAAATGGCTAAGAACAGATATTTTCTCATCCTGTATCCTCAGCTGTGCCTAATATACTGCCTTGCATATAGCAAGAAGAGAGTAAATATTAAATTGAATTGACATATTAGCTCTTTTTCTGATGAGTCTGTAATGTGCCAAGTAACCTAAATAAATGCAATTGTGTGGTGAATGTGATCTGAAAAGTAGATAATCTGAAAAGTATAAAAGTAGATCTGAAATTCAAACTTTTTATATGAGCTGTTTAAAGAACCAAAATCTCTACTTCACTATGAATGGGCCTTTATGGAACTAATTTAAAATAAAAATGAATTAAAAATTCCTCAAATATTTTGTTATTCAGATCCCCCCCCCCTTTTACACCTTCTATTTCTCAGGGTCTCAGTAAAGAGCAGACTTTATGGATACATTTAAATGCTGAGATATAATCAAAAAATTTACCTACCAGTTTCTCTATCAACCAGAACAAACACTAAGCTATTTAAACATTAGATTGATTTTTTTTGAATTGAAAGCTTTGCCTTATCTGAAATTTTATGCAAGTTAGCAAAATGTGACTATCTCTAAATTTCAAGTAAACTCCATCAAGCTAAAGTCTGCCTCTGCTCTAACGATGGGATTAAGTCCAGTAATATGAATGATAAATTGAGAAATGGAATGGTTGCAGTGGATATAACCTGTAACAAAATTGTAACAGAATCCCTACTCATTTTCAGCCAAACTTCTTGTAGCTAATTCCTCAAGAGTAAAAGGAAAAGAAGAGGTAGGCTCCTTTTTGAATAATTGCTTCCATTTACACTCTTTACTAGCTAATTCACCTTTACTATCTCTTTTTCTAAACAAAAGTTTCTTTTTTTTTTTTTTAATTTTTTTTTTAACATTTATTTATTTTTGAGACAGAGAGAGACAGAGCATGAACGGGGGAGGGTCAGAGAGAGAGGGAGACACAGAATCCGAAACGGGCTCCAGGCTCTGAGCAGTCAGCACAGAGCCCGATGCGGGGCTCGAACTCACGGACCGCGAGATCGTGACCTGAGCCGAAGTCGGACGCTCAACCGACTGAGCCACCCAGGCGCCCCTCTAAACAGAAGTTTCTAGCTTTTAATTCTCTAATGGCTGCTTTACTTTGTCTGAAAAGATTACAGAAATGTCAGAAAACTGAGGACTGAAAATACTTATAGATTATTTCAAAACCATTTTTTAAACGATTCAACCCTTATGAAGAGGTAATTTTATTTTAAATTTTCTCCAAACTATTTTTGATTCATATAAATTTTAAAAATCATCAAAACCAATCTATCTTATCTGAGGACAAAAATTCAAAACTATCGCTTTATCTTTAATAATTGGTTCCTATTGCTACCAGGAACTGTTATAATAATACCAATATAGTCTCTGCTTTAAATCTCATTGTCACCCTACAAAGTCAGCATCACTAACCCCATATTAGAGCTGAGGAAAGTGATAATGAGGTTAAATAACTTTCCAGAGGCCATCTAAGCAGTAAGTCAGGAAATAGCGAGTCAGAGCAGCTATTTTTGAAAGACTGGGGTATAGTCACAGTATAGTCAACACAGTTAGTGGGCATCTGGATATTCCCAGGGCAAAAAATGTTGAGGAAACATCTCCTAGTGTCAATGTGTAAGAAATGCTATGGCCTATACACTGATTTGGGGGCTCACTCATTCTTTTTTTTTTTTTTTTTTGCCTGCCTGATTTTCCTTCAGTCACTGGAAATCTTTCTGCTGCATTGTCTGTGATGGTAGCTGGCTTCTTTGAAATACACAGAAAACACTTCCCTCCCATGGAGCAGCCTCTTTCAGGCAAAGTTCTCACCGTTTCTTCCATGCCCTGTTTCCACCTGGTTCTTCAGTACATTTTACTTGGAGTGGCTGAAACACTGGTCAACCCAGCCTGTGAGTAAAGCCTTCATCACCTCATGTAAGAATACCCTGAGTATTTACACAGAACACATCACCTCAAGGGGTTGGCAACCTATTCACTCCATGGAGATTTCCCATAATGCTTGAGGACAAGTCTATTAATTACACTCATTTTTTAAACAAACGTGTTTTATTAAATGTTAATTTATTTATTTTGAGAGAGAGAGAGCACAAGCTGGGGAAGGACAGAGAGAGAGAGAGAGAGAGAGAGAGAGAGAGAGAGGAGAGAATCCCAAGCAGGCTCCAGGCTGTCAGTGCACAGCCCAACAAGGGGCTCAAACTCATGACCTGGGAGATCGTAACCTGAGCCAAAATCAAGAGTCTACATTTAACCGACTGAGCCACCACATACCCTTTATTATTATGTTTTAAAAAAGTGTTTAATTTCATTTCATTCCTCTGCCAGATACAGAACAAGTATTAGTTCTTCCTGAATGTATATGGAATAAAAGATTTATGAATTTGTTAAAGGCAGTAACTATTTGGTCAGATACACAACAAGAGTAAAAAAAAAACTGCTAAAACCTAGAAGTCCAATACATTCAGATGAAAATTCTCCTCTTCTTCTTCCCACCTCCTCCCTTCTCACTCATAGAAAACTCACATATATACACTCCTTCCAAAAATGACACTTATAATGTACTTTGAGAGTGTATAAACATGCAAATGAAATGAAAATTTGAGCCAATTTTCCAGATAACTCAATGTCTTTAAATTAAGTTTCACTAAATTAAGTGTGATCACTAGTGTTTCATAAGATGAGTTCAGAGTAACTTTATTAAATATCAAGGGTTTTCTGGATTATCTAGATTGCTGATATTAATTAAACTAGCCACTTTAAAATTCATCAAGGTATTTCAGTAACTTCTTGCAATACAGCAGTGTGTGTGTGTGTGTGTGTGTGTGTGTGTGTGTGTGTGTATTTATCAGTGTAATCTATTGCAATTATTTTTTACCTTCTTTTTATTTCCCTGCAGTGGGAGCCATGATTATAACTCAAACACCCATTATACTTTACAAAGATTATTTTTTTTAACTTCCTACTTTCCTACCTCCACTATCTCTCCCATTCAATCAAACAACACATGACTTTTAGGGTAATCATCTTAAATGATATCTCTGATAATTTCACTTGTCTAAAGTCTTTAATTATTCTATTATCTTCAGTTATTCAAAATTCATTAAATATACATATTTAATAAAGATATATATATGTATGCACACATACACATATATATGTGATACCAAAGCAATTCACTGAAAAAGGTAATAAAAATAAAGTCAATTAATAAAGTTTGTGTAGGATGTGAAAATAATCTGGCTGTGACATGTGTCACCCCCATTGATCATCAGGGTTCATTCAGCTGATCTGGCTGGCTAGGCATATGTCCCCTTCCTCCCTCACTGTTCCATGTACTTCTCTCTCAGAGCTGCACACTCGGTCAAGGAAGATGACTTTCCCATAGAGGAGGAACATTCTTTGGTCAAGGGTATATGAGTAGCTGCATTCCCCTGCTAGAACCTCCAAACAAGGTCTCAGGGTCCATTTGTAGGAGAATTTAGGGTAGTCAAGCTTCCAAGACCCCAGACACATCCAAATGAGGCACTGCATGTGGTAATCTGCCAGAAAGAAAGAAAGAAAGAAAGAAAGAAAGAAAGAAAGAAAGAAGAAAGAAAGTAAGTAAGTTAGTGGAATTATAATCATATATGTGTATTACACTTCTTCTTATAATTTTAAATCATTCCATTCAATACATTTTATATAAACAAATTACTTTATGAGAGTCTAAGATGTGGATATCACTGTTTGACACTATACGAAACACAAAAGAACCATGAAGAAAAATGCCACTACACAAACATTTATGACTTCCCCGATGTTGTTGGCAGAAAATTGTTGGAGGTAGCCAAAATGTTGTAGGTTAGAAGTGAAAAAAGGTAATGAATGTGGATGATGAGTGAATGCAGTCAGGAAATTCCCAGCCAACTTAACAATAGTGGTTCATTATGTAAAAGCCAGAAAGTTACTTAAAACAACAGACTATTAAAAAGGTGGATCATGTAATATAAACCACTCAATCTACCCTTCCCTGATTTACTGATAGGGAAACTGACAACCAACTAAGTCAATGGTCTGATCTGTTACATAGACCATAAGGTAGGGACAAGAAGATTTTGTTTTGATTTCCAGCTTTGTCATTTATATTTGTGACCTTGATAATTCAAGTAAACTTGAAGCACCTTCCTGAACTTTAAAATGGAAATAATTATAAGTCTTCTTTATATCACAACATCAGTGTAAGAATCAATGGGAATGGGGACTACTCCTTGAGAATTAAATGATAACACGTGAAAGGGTATTTTGAACTGTAAATTCAATAATTACTTAAAAAAAAAACAAAAAAAACTACTCTTTTAGGAGGCAGTACAGCATAGGGGTTAATATCTATGGCCTTAAAATCAAACAAATCTGAGTTTAAACCCCAGTTCTTCCATTGACTAAATGTGTGACTCTCAATTATTCTGCATTTCTGAGCCTTTCTCATCATCTATAAGCTGGGGAAAGGTTGTTGTAAGGACTAAGTGAAATATTTTATGTAGAGGAAAAAGCAAGGTATCTGGTATAAGACAGCACTCAAAAATTAGCAGCTATAATGTGTGCTGCTATTATTATTATTCTAATATTTCACATGAATTAATAGGGCAAGACCGGACTCACGCACCAATGTCCTGCTCATATCTCTTTCTACCAAACCTACCACAACTTGAACACCAAGGGATCTGGTAGTGTGAATGAAATTGTGTCTTTCTCACGTGAATCATCCTAGATCCTTTTTTTGCCCTTCTCACTTTTAATCCAACAGCAAGATTTAGTCTTTACTCTGAAATTGAATATAAATCTGGCCATGTCTCATTATCTTCTTTGCTACCCACTTGGTCTACATGGTCACCATTGTCTCTACTGCCATTTCTTTCAGAGCTTCCTAACTTGTCTTGCTGTTTCTTCTCCTGCCCGTGAGTCCATTCTCTTCAAAACAGCTATCATACTCTTTCCAGAAGAAGTCCTACCATTCCTCTACCATTTCACAGTAGGATTTTGAAGACAAATTCCTTAAATGGTGAATGAGACTGCACATGATTGGGCCTCTTGTACTGCTCCATCTACATATTATAACATTCTTCTCTTTGACCACTTCACTAGAAATGTGATGACCTTCATTCTGTGTTTCTAAAGTGTCAAACTTATTTTTGTCCCAAGGCCTTTGTATTTGCTCTTCTCTCTGCCTAGAATCCCCTTTCCTCTGTTTTTAAGTGTCTGGCTTCACTTCATCATCAAGTTTTCTCAAAGATTATCTCTTCAGAGAGGCTTCTCTGGTGATGCTATCACTTTTATACCATTACCGTGTTCCATTTTTTCTAATAGCACTTGTCAGGATCTAAAGTATCTTATTTATATGTGTATCTTTATTGCCTGCCTCTTACCATAAGAATGTGTAGTCTTTAAGTTAAGATTCTTATCCTCATTATCCATCCTTATGTTCTAATGTTCTTCCTTCCTTAAAAGTGCGCGTACAGAGCAGATGATTAGTAATTACATTTTGAATAAACAAATGAATTAATAAAATCTATAGCTATTTCTATGTGAGCACAATAAAACATATTATTCAAATTACTGTCAGTGTCTTACATTGATGACATTGAGCAAGGAAACACAGTGGATTACATTCCAAATTTCAGTGGACATTGTTTCCCATACTAAGTCATGTTATATCTTAGAGATGATCTACAAGAAAGAAAAAACACATAGAAAACTTTTCAAATTATGTTTTGATTATACCAATGTATATGTCAGCTATCTCATAATCTGTGTTTGTTTTATTTATTCAAAAAATACTGCATGGATGCCTACAATATGCCTGACACTACTCTAGAACCTTAAGATGCATCAATTTAAAAAAAAAAAGATGAAAATTTCTGTCCGTGTAGTTTCTTTTTTTTTTTTAAGTAGGCTCCACACCCAGCATGGAGCCTAATGTGGGGCTTGAACTCATGACCCTGAGATCAAGACCTGAGCTGAGATCAAGAGTTGGACACTTCGCCACCCCTGCATAAATAATCCAGTGAAGAAATGGGCAAAAGACATGAATAGACACTTCCCCAAAGAAGACATCCAGATGGCCAACTGACACATGAAAAGATGCTCGACGTCACTTATCATCAAAGAAATACAAATCAAATTACAATGAGATACCACCTCACACCTGTCAGAATGGCTAACATTAAGGACTCAGGCAACAACAGATGTTGGCAAGGATGCGGAGAAAGAGCATCTCTTTTGCATTGCTGGTGGGAATGCAAGCTGGTGCAGCCACTCTGGAAAACAGTATGGAGGTTCCTCAAAAAACTAAAAATAGAACTACCCTACGACCCAATAATTGCACTACTAGGCATTCATCCACGGGATATAGGTGTGCTGTTTTGAAGGGACACGTGCACCCCCATGTGTATAGCAGCACTATCAACAATAGCCAAAGTATGGAAAGCACCCAAATGTCCATCGATGGATGAATGGATAAAGAAGATGGGGTATATACATATACAATGGAGTATTACTCAGCAATCAAAAAGATTGAAATCTTGCCATTCGCAACTATGTGGATGGAACTAGGGGGTATTATGCTAAGCGAAATTAGTCAGAGAAAGACAAATATCATATGACTTCACTCATATGAGGACTTCAAGAGAGAAAACAGATGAACAGAGGGAAAGGAAACAAAAATAATATAAAAACAGGGAGGGGGACAAAACATAAGCGACTCTTAAATATGGAGGACAGAGGGTTACTGGAGGGGATGGGCTAAATGGGTAAGGGGTATTAAGGAATCTACTGAAATCATTGTTGCACTATATGCTAACTAATTTGGATGTAAATTTAAAAAAAATGAAATTTAAAAAAAAAAGAGGAGTGGTATATACATGCAATGGAATGCTACTAGGTGATCAAAAAGAATGAAATCTTGCTATTTGCAACAACGTGGATGGAACTAGAGTGTATTATGCTAAGCCAAATAAGTCAGTCAAAGAAAGACAAAAATCATATGATTTCACTCATATATGGAATTTAGGAGACACAACAAAGGAACATAGGGGAAGGAAAGCAAAAGTAAGATAAAAACAGAGAGGGAGGCAAACCATAAGAGACTCTTAAATACAGAGAACAAACTGAGGGTTGCTGGAGGAAAGTTCAGGGGGGATGGGCTAAATGGGTGATGGGCATTAAGGAGGACACTTGTTGGGATGAGCACAGGGTGCTATATCTAAGTGAAAATCACTGGGCTCTACTAAAATCAATACTATGCTGTATGTTAACTAACTTGAATTTAAATAAAGAAACTAAAAAAAATGAATAAAGGATAATGGGAAGAGAACTGTAGATAATTCACTTGAAGGATTTTGCTGCAAAAGAGATAAAACAAATGGAACGAAGGTAGCTGACAAAAGACTGGGGCTAAGAAAGAGTTGTTTATATATATTTAAGGAGGGAAAGATAATGGCATCATATAGCATGTTGGTGGGAATGACTCGAAAGAGGGAAAATTGATGGTATTTGGGAGTGGGAAATACTGGAGGGAGTGAGGTTGAGATCTAATTTACAAGTTGAGAATGTGGCAAGAATAATTCATCAATGGTAGTTCAGAGATCTGAGTATGTGGGTACAGAAATTCATAGGTGCATATATATGATGTGGAGATTTCTGTGGAAATTCTCTTCTGGTAATTGATTTTTTTCAGTAAAGTAGGATTCCAGGCCATGACTCTGAGTGAAGGTGAAGCAGGATATTTGGGGGTTTGAGGAGAGGGGAGAGGTATGAAATCGTTGTCTAAATGATGAGAGACTGAATGAACTAAGGAGATATAGAATATTGGCAGGGAGTATTAGGAGACCATTTGAGGTTTGTGGTCAGGAATTTCAAAGGAGTTGGTCAACATGGTTGCGGTTTTCTTCCAGAAACACTAGGCTGCATGGATCTAAGAGCAGAGATGGCAGAGAGTGAATTATTTGGCCAATGAACTTCCAGAAAAGCAAGAGAAAGACAAGGGGATGAGGGTATAGAAAAGAATATGGTCATACCAATTGACTATGGAACTTGGCTAAAAGAGAAGTAAGAACATAAAGGGCATCAAAGAGGTGAGAATAATGAAAAAAGCAATGGAGTGGAGGTCCTGAAGGAGTATAAGCATTTTGTGGTTGAGTAGCACACAGTAAACTGGGAAGACAGAAGGTGGTAGTCAGAGGATGCACAAAGTTGAGATTATGGAGTGGTTACCATTACTGGTCTAAGGTATGGGTTAACTTTTTCCAAAAAGTGGTAGACAGTAAATAGTTAGGATTTTCATACCGTCTCTCTTACAACTACTCTGTCATTGTGGTGTATGAGCAGTCATAGGTATATATAATGAATGGATGTGGCTGTGTTCCAATAAAACTTTATTTATAAATGGGTGGAAGCTGAACCTTACCTAATGGTAGTTCACCAACTCCTGGTCTGGGGGACAAGGTTCAGGGTGTGACCATGGGTATGAGTGGCTAATGTAGAGTTAGGAGACATTAGATATTAGAAAGGAACTGAAAAACCAAGATTTGGGAAGAAGGGAGGTTGGAAGGATGATCTATGTAGATGGTAAAATTGCCAGGAACTAAGGCAGGAATAGAAGTGGACAGAGGACCAGGAGAGAGGAGGTGATGACTTTGAATAACAGAGGAAAATGTCCTAGAGATTGATAGATGACATCACAAAAGAGAAGTATTACATGATACAATCAGATAACTTTGATATAATCAGAAACAATAAGCTGAAGCTTTTCAGTATGTGGAAGGAATGATGATCTGAAAGCAGTAATAGAATAAAGTTCCATTTTCTAGGACTACGGTACTTCTCTTACACATGTTCAAAATAACTTCTCCCCTGTGCTAGCTTCTGCTGCACATATACAAAATAACTTCTCCCCAGACATAATAAGCACCTTTAACAGTTTAAGAACAATTGGAGTAAAAGAAATTTCCAGCAATGAGTCCCCAATACCAGGTGCCTCGGGAAGGGGATTACAACGCTACGGTTTGTAGATTCCGCAGATGCTGTGATGGGGCATCTTTGCAAACACTAACCAGCCTCCACCTGGAGGCACATTTCAGCTCTCCTTGGCAAGACCAGCTTTCACATACACTGAATATTTTTTACTGTGTCTTCATAGTAAAATGAGAATTTTGGAATAGAGGCAGACTTGTTGCTACTATCTATACTATTATGTGCTAAAACAAGTACCACAGAGTCTAAAAAATCAGGTTGATTATCACTAAAGTCGAAAGAGATCGGAACATGCAAGTAAGATGCCTGAAAATGGAGATCCGAGGGCTTGAAAAGCTAAGTCCTCTAAAAGGGAACCGGAGGCTTTCAAAACGACTAAAATGACACCAAAGAGAGATTAACCAGCAGGCAGAGAGCTGGCAAAGTGTGCTCATGAATTATATACCGCACCAGAAGTTCTAGCAAGAGAAAAGCATAGGATTAATAATTAACTAGCAGAGTAATAATGGGCTTGTACGTTCTGCTTTTTCTCAGTGAAAGCAATCGGCCTACTTAGTCTTTCTGCCCATTGTTTGTCTCCTCGTATTTATAGAAAGGAAAGTTCATAAGCCAAATCCTTTTTATAACTGTGAATCATTTCTTCCCAAAGCCTCTTCAGCATTTCGCTCCCACTCTCCTCTGGATCGTCCTGAAAGAAACTTGTGAGATTGGCCTCAGGCTCCTGCTGGTGATTTGCACTACACAAGAGAGCTAGGGTACCTATATGGCCCCTTGCAGCCAACATTTGAAGCCCTTCTCCACAGTATTTTATTTATCACCATCATTATCTTCACCTCCAGTAAGTATTTTGGTATTAAGTGCCTGTTTAGCACTCTCCTTCCTGTTGTGCACATCTCTGCTCTCTGCCTGCCTGGAGTTGGAAATCTAGGAAAGATGCACCGTGCCTTTTCCACTCATGCCTTCGACACTCAGCACATTTCCTGGACCACAGACAGGGATTCGTTTAAATGTTTATTGGATGATAAATAAAAACATGCAGAAAACAAAAGAGAAATGTTAAATGAATTGCAGGAAGGAGCATGAATACATTTACATTATGTATTAGTAAGTTTATTTCAAAGTGCTGAACAGGAAGGACTGCCTGGGTGGCTCAGTTGGTTAGGTGTTGAACTTTGGATCTGGTCATGATCTTGTGGTTCCTGTGTTCGAGCCCCGCATCTGGCTGTCTGCTGTCTGCACAAAGTCTGCTTGGGGTCCTCTGTCCCTGTCTCTCTGCCCCTCCCCTTCTTTCTCTCTCTCTCGAAAATAAGTATTTTTTTAAAAGTGCTGAACAAATGCAGTTTTTCTGGGCTAAAGTACAAGTAAATCAGGGGTGAAATTTTCCTGAGAGAGAAGGGAAGAGATGATAAGATCTCTTTTTATAGAAAAGGAAACTAAAGGTTTAGCCTTTACAGTATATAGGTTTTCTATAACCACTTTCCTTTTAATGTTTATTTATGATCTCTCACTGCAGAAAAATTTGCAAAGTACAGAAAAAGTAAGAAGAAGGAAAATTAAAAATCTGATAATTCAACCACTCAGAGCTAACATTGCTCACGTTATTTAATGTATTCCCTTCCAATTTTTTGCCACACATATGCAAAAGAGAGAGATTAGTGTAATGAACTCCTGCTGTATTCACATTCCAGCTTTAATAATTTTCAACTCCTAGCCAAACCTGTCTCATCTCTACTCTCACTTGCACACTCTCTTCCTCCTCATTGTATAATTTTGACGCAAATCCCAGATACCCTACTATGATAAATGTTGTAAATATTTTAGCATGTATCCCTAAGGTTGCGATGCATATTTTAAGATAGTTAATATCGTATGTACAAAATCAGATATACTCATTTTCATCTATTTCTGATATCAGAAAAAAATTGGGGGGCTTTTTAAGTTTTTACCTTAATTCTAGTTAGTTAACATACAGTGTTATATTAGTTTCAGGTGTATAATATCGTGATTCAGTACTTCCATACATCACCCTTTGCTCATGATGGCAAGTGCCCTTCTTAATCCCCATCACCTATTTCACCCACCTCCCACCTCCTCCCCTCTGTAACCATCAGTGTGTTCTCTACAGAGTCTGTTAAAATATATTATTTGTAATTGAAATTAAAAAAAAAATTCTCCATGATTGTTTCCAAACCTCTCGCCACCATTACCCCAACAATGACTTGGGGAAAAAAGATAACCATTTTGAAGACCCAAAGTTTAAGCTATTGTCTCTCTTTAGGTAACCTCTCCTTGAATAGGATAATTCAAATGCATGTAAGGGGCTTTGTGGAAGTAGGGGACATTTGACTTGGTAAGATTAATACTGTTAAAAAATAGCCAATCTGATTCCATTCCTACTAATATAGTATTATACATACAGTACAGCAAGTAAGAGCCACAGGACCTCTGCAAGTGGGTGATAATATTATTCCCATTTTATAGAGAAGAACACTGAGGCTTGGAAAGTTTGAGTAACATACTTAAAATCACAGAAGTAGTAAATAGTCGACCTAGGATTTTAGCATAATCTTGCTTAACTCCAGAACCCATCCTCTTAATCTCCATGCTAATTTTATATGATAAATTCAAGTTTTCTACATGGAAACTAATGATGTATATACACTCACAGAGTGGTAGACCTCATTATTACATTGTCATATTACCTAGTATAATCCTCACCTCAATCTAAAATTAGTAAGAAATATTCAAAAAGGAGTAAAATTTGGGTGAATATATTGGGACACTCAAGCCACCAAGTAATCAAATTTTCCATGTACCTGTATAAGAGTATATTTTGCCATATTTTATTCCTTTTAGACATACGTAAATTCTAACATCACAATGTCTTACTATAGTAACTTTAACAAAGTCTAACTCAAATTTTGTCTTTATCGGTAAACTTTTTCTGAGGTATGATCAACACGAATTTGAACAGTATCTATGAAAGTATTTTATAGTGAATGTTCTAAATTTTGACCTCTTTTCCTCTCAGTCTCTGTAATACACAGATTTGTTCCAAGTACCATCAGAGGAACCTGTATGAATCTTTTGACACTGTTCAATGGATTTGGTTGTTTCATGGGGGCACTGCTGGTGGAGTTGGTATATCTCATCTCAGAAGGTAAAAATAGATTCACGGTATGCATATATATATATATATATATATATATATATATATATGTATATATATTGATTTGATGACTAGAGAATTGGGAGACAAAACCTTAAGAGAAGGGCTTTGCCAGGGTAGTCTTTTTTTAATTGATCCACTTTTGCAATTAAGATAGAATTAAGATAGGAAATAGACTCTTGCTGTATTCATTAATTTCTGGGAATTGTTTTTCTTTTGATAGGAGGAGGTAATTACAGAATGTCACTTCTCATGAGACCCTTTCTGCTGTCTTTCTTTAGCGTATTTTAAAACAAATCGGTCATTATATTCTTATTAGATCTTTCAATGAGGGCATATTCAATAATGTCTCACAGCTGGCATACATAATCCTCAGAAAAGGTGAGTCCTATGTAAATGTAGGAGAAGGGGGGTATCTGGATGATCTTTTTTCCTTGTGATTGCCCAGAAATCATGTCTACGCAACCAAAGAGAAATTGTAAATTGAATAGCAAATGGTCTTGGAAAATTTTTCCCATACAAATTGATTAGGAAAAACAACCCATCTGAAAAATTCACGTGCAACAAAAAAGTACAACTCATATGTGCTGGTAGAAAAATCAACAGGATGACAACAGTAATTAGATATCATGGTGAAATACCTTTGGCTGTATTTTAAATCCACAGACTTTTTCCTTTATTTGTTCTAAGATGTTAATACGGCTTCACATTTTTTTTTGAAATTAATTTTACTTATTTTATGAAAATCTTACAAGCTTATTCTTCTCTACTTTGAAAAATACAGTTGTGCACTTAAAAGAAAGCATTGGCTTGTGTTCTCTTGCAACAAACAAATTTAATTTACTTGCTTTCAAACTAGGGAAAAATTAATTTCTATGAGTGAAAAACTCCTTTTAACACTATTTTCATTCAAAAATATTTATAGGTGACCCACTCTGTTCTAGACATCATATTGAACACTGGGGACACCATGGCAAAGAAATACACACTTCCACATTCTCAGTGTTTCCACGGGTATAGCGAAGCAATAAAATGAAGAGTGATAAATTTGATGATAGGTATAGTAGAGTTCTAGGGAGCAAATGTACAACCCTTGATTGGTTCTTAATAAGATCAAACCCTGCCTTTTTCTTAGTTAACTGAGAAAGTTCAACAAGTGTGTATTGAATGCTTACTGTGTGTTAGGCTCTGTGCTATATGGAATTATTTAAGATTTGGTTCCATTTCTCAAAGGACAAAAATCCAGCCAGTCATAATAACACGTGTACACGGCAGCAAGCTGTTAACCTCTCTGATGGTTAGGTTCTTTATACATATAAACACAGAACAAAGCACTGGTATTAGAGTTTTAGAGGATAACCTGAGAAAGTCTTACCTATATCTTTACATACACATGTGTTCAGCATATATTTATTTTCTTCAGCATTACTCACTGAAGATGTCTCTGAAAATTTGCTTAAAAAATGTCTATAATCAGGGGCACCTGGGTGGCGCAGTCAGTGGAGCGTCCAGCTCTTGATTTTGGCTCTCAGGTCACGATCTCAGTTTGTGAGTTCAAGCCCCACCATGGGTTCTGTGCTGACAACACAGAGCCTGCTTGGGATTCTTTCTCTCTCTTCCTCTCCCTCTGCCCCTCCCCTCCTTGAGCTCTTTCTCTCTCTCTCTCAAAATAAACAAATAAAGGTCTAAAAAAAGGTCTATAATCAAACCACATTTGACATATTCTAGAAGAATTACAAAGTCAAATATTATTATCAGTTTATCTTTTACATAAATCTACATTTTTCATATGCATGTTTGAGGAACTTACCCAGTTAGGCCAAACTTCACAAGACTGTGCTAACCTCAGTCATCAGCCACAAGTTCAGAGGTCCCCAGGACTGCCATTGCTTCTGATAAGCTGGCTATAATAAATGTCGAGGTCCCCAAGATCCCCTCCAGTTTGACAATTTGCTAGAGAGACTCACAGAACTCAGGAAAGCACAACACTTATGATTACAGCTTTATTATAGAAAAAAAAAAAAATACAAATCAGGACAGGGTCTACGAGGGTTCCAAAAGTGAAAGCACCTTCATCCTCAGTGATGCAGTGGCCAACTGGCTCACCAGTGTGACAATATACAGAATATAGCCAACCAGGGAAGCTTACTTAAACTTCAGTATGCAGAATTTTCATTGAAGTTTTATTATTTATGTAGGCAAGATTGATTGAACCATTGGCCATATGATTAAACACAGTCTCCCGCCTCTCTTCCCTCCAGAGGTTGGGCTTTCACTTGGCTCAAAGCCCCAACCGTCTAATCAGTGCTGGGTCTTCCTGGCTGGCCAGGCCCCTTAGGTGTCAGCTCATTAGCATAAGCTCTCAGGTGGGGCTCCTGGGGAACCACCATGAATAACAAAGGCATTCCAGTTACTCAGAAAACTCAAAGCGTTTGGTGTTTACCAACCAGGCCTTTGCCTGACAAAGGCCAGGCAAACTCTTTATTACACACCATTATTCTTGCAATCTATTTCACTGAAAACCTAAATTTCTGTTGAGAATATGAATAGAATGGTATATTATTGTATTTAATGCAAGAATTTTATAAAGGCAATATTATTATCCTTATTTTTGAAATGTAATAATTGAAACAGAAAAACGAAAGCAAAATGGTTCAGTGGTCATAACTAGTATGACAGAGATCTGACCCTCTCAGCGTTCTAACACCAACATCAACATTGCTTTTGATACACCAAACAACTATTAGGGGTCACCCAGTGTAAAAAGCCTCTTAAAGACATTTGTTATTTTGCAATACAACCTCCTTGGATAAGGTCTACATGTAGAATATCATTGATAATATTCTAGATATAGCAAAAGATGAATAAATAGAAGTTGATATAAATTTATCAGAGTTTGGTGCCCATGAAAGGAGGTTTACCAAGGACAAATGGTGAGGACGTCTTCACCACATAAATGTGAGTGAGGTGCTCTCTAAACTTATAGTCAAGAGAACACCATTTAAATTACCACTAATTCAATTTACTTTTTCTTTAAAGGTTTTTGTTGTTGTTCATAATAATATTGTTTTGCATCAAGTCTTATCCCATTAAATTAGAATTTTACAATTGGATATTATGTCAGAGCCCATCTAGTCTAACATTGTACCCCAGACTAGACGGACCAGCGTCATCTAACACCCAGAAAAATTCTCTGCTTTGAAATGTAACCTGAGTCTGCCCATCTGCTGACAACTATGTTCCACAGAATAAAGGTGATTTTCTATCCACATATCAACTCTTCCAACATCTGATAAAGATTTGGAGAAATAATGCTGTACAATGTTCAAATCCAGGCAGTCTAGGTATGTGTCCTCAGTTTCCATATCAATAACAACAATACATAGCTCATTGTGTTGTTATCAGGGTTAAGTTCGTAATACACACAATATGTGCTCAGTAAAGATGGTTATGGTCTAGTATTACAGTTTCTAGGATTAAACACAATACTCAAGTTGTTACTTTTATCAACCTGGTGACTCTCTCACTCTCTCTCTTTTTGAATGCCAACAGAGATTGCATTGACTTTTTTAGTAGCTGCATTGTGCTTATGGTCAATTAAAACCTGAGGTGTTTTTTGTTTTGTTTTGTTTTGTTTTGTTTTTTTAAGCAGTTGCTCTCAGTTCAGTTTCACTCATCGTATCCCAATTTTTTTTTCTAATTAAATTCAGGACTTTATCCTTTATAAATGTTAATTCACCATCTTAAATAACAGACATTTTTAAAACTTGATTCTGTCACCCAGTGAGTTACTAATCTTTACTCTTCTACTCGCTTTGTGTCATCTGCAAATTTAGTAAGCAAGTTCCTAGACTTCTTCCAGGTAATTGAAAAAATTGTTGAATTGGACAGGACCAAAAATAGAACCTTATGGAAAGTTCCTAAAGATCTCACTGCAAGTTATCAACTAATCTTCCTCTTTTGGATGTAATCAGCTCCCACTTCATCTAATTACTATCATTCAGCCCATGCATTTCATCATTCCCTGAATGATGTCACAGGAGACTGTCATATGTTTTTCTGGGAGCAGGATATATCTGTGTTTGTGACACTCCCTTTAGCCATCAGAATAGCATTCATCAAGAAAGGAAGTGAAGTTTATTTAGAGGATTAGGTCTTGTGACCCTAAATTGGCTTATGTGACCAATTAAGGCCCCTAAAAAAGAATGATCCTATATGGATGACATTGGGTGGGTCATTATCTTCTCTAAGACTTTCCCTTTATTTAAAAAAGGGAATGCTGCACTCCACTTTTCTCAGAGATGATGATAATTTTAATGTCAGAGCTTACTTTAAATATAAAGGAAGTCGTACGTTGTCATGGCCTGTTTTGTTAAAACAAGATCAGTCTTTTAGTCAAACAGCCAGACCAATTTTCATGACAGAGCCGACCATAAAGACCCCAACACTGTAACTATGTGTTTAAGCATCCCACATGCCTCCACGTTCCATTTAGCATATAAGATATTTTAAACCTTTAAGGATTCATGTCAGCTGAGCATGTGTGCATGTGAGTGTGTGTGAGTGTTGGTGTATGATTGGAAGAGACGATCAGCTATCACAGTCTCCCAGTCTCCAAGCTGCATTAGTCATTTTTAGCACCATGATGGAGAATGGTGTGAATGTGGTAAATTCAAAAGATTTCTCAAAACTTGACTGTGCAGACAGATAACTGTTAGAGTGACATTTTCAGTACAAGTGAGAAAACTGATCCTTCTGGGATCTCTAACTCTGAGTGCTTTAAAGGAGAAGATACAAGACTAAACCCATCCTCCTACACTAATCATTTCAGGAATAGTTTATCTAAAAGTAGCAATGCTAATATAAGGGGGTGAAGAAGTCAGTCAAACTGCTTATTTCCACCATATGCCATTAGCAGTCAGATCAATTTTCTCATACTCATGAGTCTAAGCTTACCTTTTGAAAAAAAAAATAACAAAATAGAATTCAGTGAAAAGTGACATCTTAGTTATGGACGCGAAGATGATTGAAAGATCCAAAGCAAAATGTCTAAGGGAAAAAGGATAATTGGGCAGAATCAAGAAGTCGAGGAATACATCTTCTTGTCCCTGTTAGTCCTTCCTCTTAGAATTCAGGAAGGGAGTAAGGAATTTAGCCGTTTGATTGTATATTGTAGATGTACAATAACAATACAAACCATTACTTTTGTGCACTTTTATCAGTGTGGTGCTTTATGTCTATTTCCTCTAGTTCTCATAGAAATCTTGGAAGTTATTAGTGACACCATTTTAGAGAAGGAGAAATTGAGACTCAGAAAAGTTAAGTATTGTGCTCAAGGTCTCACAGCTTATTAAGAACTGAGTTGAATTTCAGATTTGTCTGACGCAAAGATCTGCCCTTTCTATCTCTTTTGAGCCAATAACAATGGATAGTTCTTTCCATCGTCTAAGAGATATTTTGAACTCTGCCCTGATATTGTTATGAACTCTAAGGCCTCTGAGCAGCTTCAAAGGTCTCTGTGGAGCCAAAGGTTGAGGATGTAGAACAAGTTATATCTGAGATACATACCCCCATTGTACAAGGAGGATTCTGAGTCTAATTCTGACTGAACACCATGAGCAGGATTTGCCTGTGAGAATTGTGGGCCCACCAAGTAAGCTGTGGGAGCGCTGGCACTAGACCAGTTGACAGACAAGTAGAGAATGGCCTGGCTAAAGATAAATTATGAGGTAGCAGGCCATTTTCCCTTCCTAGGTCTAAAAATCTCATTTCAAAACCCAGATGAAGCTGGACCTGAGGCACTGATATGAATTTGAAGAAACATATCTTTAAGAAAATAGGCATGGACTTATGGGATCCAGTTAAATAGTTTTCCAGATGCATAAATATTTTCTTTCAAGTTTACTGCAACTACAAATTCCTGTTTCACGAGCGACTCAGAGTTTCATGGCAACACGGCTGTCAGTGGTCTCAATAATCACAGATATTTAAATGAGAATTTTAAAAGATCACATTTTTAACTTAAAATGATCTTGATAGGAATCAAACAGCTAAATTCTTTACTCCCTTCCTGAGTTCTGTATCTTCAATATTTCTAATATTTTCAAAATATTAAACTACTAAAATTTCCATAACCATAGATAAATAAATATGCATATATATATTCATATATATATATATATCTCATATATATATGCATATATATATATATCTCATATATATATGCATATATATATATGCATATATATATATATATATATATATATATGAGAGGATTGTTTCAAACAGGAAATGGCAAACTGGGTAAAACCCTACTGTAAGATCAAATAAAAATGAAGAATGGAAAGTATCTGCAGGTTTGGCAACATCATTATCACCGAAAACTTTACAAGAGTCATTTCAGTGGTAAAAAGGAAATGAAGACAAGTTTGGAATAGGGTGAAGAATATCTAGTAAGTGAAACATTAAAGGTATCACATTCTAACAACCTTTTTGAGGAACTTGGCACTAAAGAAGATTTAAGAGATAAAGTGGTAGCTAGATGGGCATGTGGGTAGATTTGCCAGATTTAATAAATAAAAGCACAGAGTCTTTTGAACTTTCAGGTAAACAATGAATACTTCGCTTTTAGTATAAGCACGTCTCATGCAATACTGTGAGCATACTTTGAACCAAAAAATTATTTGTACGATATTTATGACAGAGCTGATCCTAGAAAATAACTCGTTGTTGTTCTGAGATTCAAATTTAATGATGGGTCCTGTATTTTATCTGGGACGTTAGGTGTGAGTTCAAGATACTTTTTTATTTCCAGAGATACTTGGCCATATTTAACCGATAAGAACATCTGGTGTAGATGGAGAAGCTAAAAATACAAGAGAAAGAAGAGAGATTGACTTCTTACTGGAGGGTGGATGCTTCTTTCCTGCACTAAAACAGAAGAGAGAATGGGGAGAGTGTGGTCCTGGTATTGGCAAGATGCTGACTCCTACTGTTCAAGGCTCTCAGTTTTCTTTATGACATACGCAGCAAACCATTCATGAGAGCAAAGGGGGATTAGGATGAAAATGAGGAATAGGAAGAGCAGGGAGCTAAGAACGTGTTGTCACAGGAGAGAGAGATGATTTAGAAGAAGAAAATTAGGATTGCCATCAGTGTTGAAGGCCCAGTTGATACCGGTCATTAGAAAGAGCAATACCAAACTACCTAAAGCATGATTTTGTCCAGTGATAGTCAGGTATCCAATGCAGTTATGAAGCTGTCTGGTAGATTTTAAAATGGTCTGAAAACCACAAGAGAGGAAGAAAGGCACAAACCGTACTCTTGAATTAAAGCAATTTGAAGTAAACCTCACATGTGGTTTCCCTCCAAATATGCAAGAGGGGGGTGCATATCTTTTCAAATTCTGAAATAAACAAGTCTACATCATTAGCTAACTGAAGTTACAATAGAGAACAGACTGTACAAAAAAGCAGATATTGGGAAAAATCAGTTCCTGCTATATCCATGATATTATTTAAATTCAGTATTTTGCTATTTTAAACAGTTCCACTTCGAGGTTGACTTATAAATTCAGTTCACAAATACGTATTGGGTTCCTACTATGTGCGAGCACTGGCTAGATAGTGAATTAATAATACCACGGCTGATGTTTAATTAACAAGAAGAATCTTATAGAAATATTTGACACTCAAATTAATATCAGATATATTCATTTGACTAATGCTATTACAATTACAGTTCATAGCTAATGGCATTATCGGTCTATTATCACAAAGCATTACCTCTCTTCTAAAACTCATTTCCATGATAATTCATTGAAATCATCATGAGAACACACTATCTTGATGGGTTTTTACCTCCCAGTGCTCTTCAAGAGAATGAACTCACCCTTATAAGAAAGCCTGTTTTCCCAAATATCATCCCATGCTCATTCTTTTTGCAGATCAGGTGAACAATGCACCTAGTGCTTTCTCTACAATTTTGAAAGACACGGCATCCCTTCCTGGAAACAGCAACCTAACTTCATTTTTATTCACAATTCCCAGGAAGAACAAATGCCAATTAAAGTCTCCATGCAGACATTGTTAGGAGAGCCAGGAATTGAGTATGTGCAGATTTGGGGCCCAACCTCAGTTCACCCATTCGATCAACAAATAATTATTCTGTCTCCTTTACATGACTTCAGGCAGACACTTTAGTCTCTCCATGCCTCTGTTTCCTCGTCTGTAAATTGAGGCTAATAATAGTTTGAGTACTTATTCGACAAATAGGAAAAGGTGGTAGAAAAGCCAGAGTAGAATATAGTTGTTAGATATTATTTCCTTCAGGTATCATGAAAATTAATGTGTTTTAAAAATTAACTCAGGTAGGAGAGCTATGAATCTCAAATGAAGCATTTAAATCAGGTTACTGAATAGAGGAAGGAAAGAAATTAACATTTATTAAGTGTCAGTTATATGCAGACCTTGCTATATGTATTTCACAAAGATATTATTTCATTAAATCTTCACAACAATTCTTTGGGGGTGGATATTTGTAGCCCCATCACATGTAAAAGGAAAATGAACTCGGAAAGTTATATAAGTTGTCCAAATCTTACAACAGTGGTGGATTCCTGATTCCCAAGCTCTTTTTGCTGCACAGGGTTTATTTCCCGTGGCACAGAACTACATCCACCCTGGAGAATGACTGTTACATGTCTTTAATTACATACTTCTTCGCACATAGTGAAGTGATAGATGTGCCTAAGATAAAGTTAGGTATAAAAGCCATTTCAGTTTTGTCTCAACAATTTTGGAGGTTTACCACATCACCAGTGTTACAAAAAATAACTTTAAAAATATATTGCCAAAGTCTCAGGGAAAATAATTGCTTACTGTGCTCAACTCTAATTTGAAGAGATTCCAAAAGGCACCATCTAATATTTTCAAAGTTCCACTACATTCAAAATAAAACAGTAGTTAGTAAAAAGGGGAAATATTGAATCTTTCTCCAAAAAGACATAGCAGAAATCTGCCTCTCATCAAAAGCAACATGCCGTAGCCCCTAAAATAATGCCATGTATATTTGAGATAGTTGGTAAATCTAGGATTTCAGTAGGGAATATAGTGACATATCACTGAAGTGAGTGAATCTTAGGTTTCAGAATAGACTGGTTATTGTTACTTGGGATACTATGATTTCCAAAATGATATCTTAGGACAGTTTTATAAATAGCACATAACTTCCAAGTTACAACATCCAGGCTGCTATTCAATACTTCAATTGCTGAAGAAGAGTAGGTTGTGAGAGAAAACCACCCTTTTCTGTTGTTTGATAATAAACCAGAAATGACTTTTAGAAGTCAGAGTTTTCCCGAAGTATACTTGAGGAAATCATTTTAAAATATTATTTTTTGCTGCTAAGGTAATGTATGACCAGATAAATCCAAACTGTAAAGGAGGAGGGGAAAAGGCCAGAAAGACGATGGCAATTATTATTGGGGTAAATTTTTTTCCAATTTTTTTTTTATTTGTGTGCATGTGGGGAGGGGGTATTACATTTACATAGAGAGGGACGCCTGGGTGGCTCAATCTGTCAAGCGTCCTACTTCAGCTCAGGTCATGATCTTGCAGTTCATGGGTTTAAGCCCCGCATCAGGCTCACTGTTGTCCGCCAAGAGCCTGCTTCAGATCCTCTGTCCCCTTCTCGCTGCCCATCCTATGCTTGCTCTCTCTCTCTCTCTTTCTCTCTCAAAAATAAACTTAAAAAAATTATATACAGAGATATTTTAAACAAAATTGTAGTCTGAATAACTCCCGAGGAATGCTCAATAAAAAATTATATCAAGTCCCACTTTTTTTTCCTTTGAAAATATCATGAGCATCTTTCCATGTCATTTGAATTTCTAAAACAAACAAACAAAAAGACTCTCTTTTTTTTCCCAGAATCCTGGGAATGGAATTACTCATTCAATAAGGGTAAATATTTTAAAGACTATTGTTTTCTAAAAGGCTGCATCAATTATACCACCATTGTGATAGAATAATACTTGTCTCAAGATGTTAATTGCAACCCTGAGCATAATAGTATTTTGATCTTTGTGAATATGATTGGCAAAAATTATATTCCATTATTACTTTAATTTGTACTTTTCAGAATGGAAAATTGAAATTTTTAATGTATGAACACTTTTATCTTTACTCACTCATGACATGCTTGATCATATTCTTTGCCCATTTTTCTTTTGGTCTATTTGTCATTTTTTCCTATTGATTTATATGTTTTTTAAACTTTAAGGATATTATCACTTAGTCAAATATATTGCTGATATTTTCCTATTTTAACTCAACATTTTAGTTTCATAGATGAGTTTGGTTTGCACAAGTTTTGCTGATATAGGTAATCAAACCTATTAACCTTTTTCATTGTGAACATGAATAACATGTTCATGCATTGTGAACATGCAATATCATTGCATTTATCTATGGTTATGGAAATTTTAGTAGTTTAATACTTTGAAAATCATATTTTTATCCATGTGGACTTTTTTTATGTTAGGTAAATACATATTTCCTTCAAATAACCAAATTTCACAGCATAACTTGATATTTGTTGTGAAAAGTTACTTAAACCATAAATACCCCATAGCCATAGGATAAGTGGAATGAAACTAATCAGTTAGTAATATATACTTTAATATATTCTTAGTTCTTAGGCTATCGTAGGGCTATTTTAGAACTGTCTATTTTGTTCCTGTCAGCTGCCTCTTGATTTTAGCTTAGTATCACCCTCTGTTTAATTATTATGACTTTATGATATGTATCAACTATTGCTAATCATACTTCTCCTTATAGTTTACTCTTCATTTGTAAATTCTTATTTCCTATAGTGTACATTTCCAGGTGAATTTTAGAATCATTTTATCAATTTTCCCCAAATCTCGTGTTTATGTTAATGAAATAAGTACTACTTGTTAATTAAAACAATAAAGCTTTTCGGGGTGCCTGAGTGGCTCAGTTGGTTAAGCCTCTGACTTTGGCTCAGGTCATGATCTCATGGTCCCCGTGTCCGGCTCTGTGCTAACAGCTCAGAGCCTGGAGCCTGCTTCAGATTCTGTGTCTCCCTCTCTCTCTGTTCCTCCCCTGCTCACACTCTGTCTCTGTCTCTGTCTCTCTCTCTCAAAAAGAAATAAAAGATTTTAAAAATTAAATAAATAAATAAATAAATAAATAAAAGCTTTTATAATATTTAGTGTTCCCTCTAAGTAGATAACATAACTTTTTTATTTATTCAATGTTAAAAAATTCAGTTCAGTTAGATTTTCTTTTCTTCATCCATGTCTTGAACATTTCTGTTGGACTTATTGTAGGCATTTTATGCTCTTTCTCATTTTGCTGTTATGAACTGACTTCTTTCCCTCCTTCCAAATTCACTGAGATAATAATTATGTGTCATATAGGGGGAGTATTAATATTTATGTCTATATCTTACATCCAACTTCTTAAACTTTCTTAGTAAATTTATGAGAGTATTTATCTTTTTCAGTTTACAGAAAAATTATCTAATCTTAAATATAATTTTTAAAAATCCTTATTTCCAATATTAACTCTGATGCTTTATACCTTTATCAGGACAAAGAACTTCAGAACAGTGTTAATACCAGAAGACAGTCACATTTTACCCTGTTCATAATCTTAATTTGAATCTCTATTTTTTTAAACATATTTGTAGGTCTATAAAGTTAAAGGATATTCTTTATCATAAGAAAATTTCTATTTCTTGTCTTCTAAGATCTAAACAAATCAGAGTAAATTTTATCGAATGCTTCTTAAGTAGCTCTTGAGATCACCTCTTGATTTTCTTACTATTCCTGATATTATAGTATATTTAATTAATAGATTTTTCAATATTAAATCATCTTCACATACATGAGATAGACAACAGCTGGCAGTAGCAATATTTGATGGTTCTTTGCTTTCTAGAAAGATCCAGGGGAAAGAGTCATCTCTTCCATGAAAATTAAAAGGTACATTCAGGATGCATTATCTCTTTTGAAGATACTTCCTGGTAACTTTTCCCCCATTGTTTCTTGCCAGTAAGATTTTTCTTTTTTCTTGGTTCAATTTAGATAATTAAGGTTTTCCTAGATAATCATCCCATTTCCATAATATACTTTTTTAGTTTTATTTTTTTATTCAATTATATTAACATACAGTGTTATATTAGTTTTAGGTGTACAATATAGTGATTCAACAATTCTATACATTATTCAGTGCTCATTAGGACAAGTGTAGTCTTAATCCCCTTCACCTGTTTCACCAATCCCCCCCCCCCCCCCGACCTCCCTTCTGGGAACCATCTATTTGTTCTCTATAGTTAGGAGTCTGTTTTTCAGTTTGTCTTTTTCCTTATTCCTTTGTTTTGTTTCTTAAATTCCACATATGAGTAAAATCATATTATTTGTCTTTCTTTGGCTGACTTATTTCACTTAGCATTAGACCCTCTAGATGGACCCGTGCTGTGGCAGATGGCAAGATTTCATTTTTTAAAAAGTGTTTATTTACTTTTGAGAGAGAGAGAGAGAGAGAGAGAAACCAAGTGTGAGTGGGAGAGGAACAGAGGGAGAGGAAGACACAGAACTCAAAGCAGGCTCCAGGCTCCGCACTGTCAGCACAGAGGCTTAAATTCACAAACTGTGAGATCATGACCTGAGCCGAAGTTGGACACTTAACCCACTGAGACACCCAAGTGCTCCTCATTCTTTTTTTATGGCTGAGTAATATTCCATCATATACATAATGAGATACACACACACGTATACACCACACCTTCCTTCTTCCATAAGATTTTTGAGACTAATATAGCACACTTATAAATAAATATTGTTATGGCCCCTGACTCTTTTGTTATCTATTCTCTTTGGATTTGTCAGGGTTTCTGTTGTTGTTACCTTTTCTTGCAATGAATCAGGCCTTAGAATTATTAAATCTAATATTCTTTAATATATTGATTTTCTGCTGTCATCTTTATTTTTTTCTTTGACTTTCCTTATAATTCTTATTTATTTTCTAGGGTTCATTTGTGCTGAATGTTTAGTTCATTTATTTGCATTCCTTCAATCTGAAAACATATGTGCCTTTAAATGTACCTCTGAATAGAATTTAAATCTGTATCCCTAAATTTATAAATGCAATTTCCTCATCACTTCATTTTCAAATACTTTGTGGTTGTGGGTTTCATTTTTCTCTTTGACCAAATGATTATGTAGGGGCAGTATCTTAATTTCTAGGAGATTTGGTTTGCTATTGATGTTATTTAAACTTCTATAAGAGAGTATTTTTTTACTAAACAATAGTATAATCTTTATTAAACTCTTATCAGTCACATTATTCTAATCCTCTACATCATTTTCTTTGTTGCTTTTTCTATCAAAACTTGAGCAAAATGTGACAGTCATTCACAAAAATTGATCTACCTGTTTTTATCCAAGTTTCCAACAGACTTGTTATATTTTCATTACTTAAAGGATGTTCATTGACCTATCTTCAATTTGGACTGTGCTTTTTATAAATAGAAAAAAATCCTCAGTGTCTCTTTGACACTATTTTTCCTTTGAATTCAACTTTGCCTGAAATTACTATTTTTTTTTATTTTTGTCTCTTCCTTATGATTTCCTATATTACTATTATTATTATTATTATTATCATTATTGTTATTTTAACTTTTGTCGTTGTGTGTTAGGGGTGTTTTTTCATAAGCAAAAGTTGTAATATGTATACAGTCCCTTTTCCTTCTTCATTTTGACCTTTTTTGTATTTAGTCATCCTCAGTAGGAGAAATTTACTGATAGGCAGTATTTACCAACTAAGAATGTGTATGGATTCCCTTAGCCTATGTCACTTTCCATATGTTTAATGAAGTTTTCTGTGAAAGTGCCCCCATTAAAACCCAAGTAATCGTGATAAGCAAACTGCTGGGCTGGAGTGAGAATTTGACACCATTTTCTGATTGTCCAACAATCTGATCAAATAATGTGATTGTAAACTGGTCTCAAGCATACATGATTATTGAGTGCTCCCTAGAGCCCACATTCACCTATAATGCTTTTCTTTGGGAGCTACGCTACCTGAAAGCAATGTGCCTTGACTGCCATGCACCCACTACTTCCTGTCTTCTTGTTTTAAAGGAGTCATACCGCCTGATGTAGTTTAGAAGCAGAGCTACTTGGTACTGGGTACTGATTAGAATGGAATATGGAACTGCTCCTTCTTCTCCCCAAAACAGTAATCATGCATCAGAGCCACAGAAGCTACTAGAATTCTGTGTAGAACTGACCTTGATTTCTGTGTAGGGGCATGTTCTCATCACCTCCTATTCACCTGGTCAGTGTGGGAGGGGTCCTCAACCTAAATAGGATAAGGTGGCTGAAAATATGACACCTGACACTGGAGAGATGGGCTGACAGCAGCTTATTAGTCAGACACGCTCACAGGTCAGGGGAGGAGAACGTGTCACACAGGGCCATATGGGGGCTAACTTGAGAATAGAGCAACAAAGGTCTGTGGAGGGCAAGCCTGGTAGTAACAAAACAGGGAGTGACTCCTGGATCCCACAGGAGGATGTGACTTCCTGTTTGCTTGATGTTGAGGTCTGAGAAGGAGGTGAGAGCTTTAGGGTGAATACCAGTAGCAGGCAGCTGGGCTGACTAATAGGGGAACTAACCAGGTGAGGGAGGCCTTCCCCTGGGGTGAGGAGTGTGTCTGAAAGGGCAAAGAACTATGTGGTTAGGCCTTTGGGGCCCTGTGAGGCTCAAAGACATAAAGACAGCATATGAAAGTTGGGGCTTTACAATACAAGGCATAATATGGGACAAGAATAAAGCATTTTCTTCTTTCATATTAGTGACTTTGTGCTGTTTATAGTAACATAATTCTATTAGCATCATTGGGGCTTTAGTAGTGCAGTTTGTAAGATGAGGATTCTACTGAGCAATGCCTCAACATACCTCTCTGCACCTTCACTCTTTAATCTGTAAAATCTGTAAAATTCTATAGTCCTTTTGTCTCTAAAATGGCCATGATAATTTAAAATAAATAGAAACATTTTACTTAGTGTCTATAAGGTCTAATACTCCAGAGTAATTACCTGTTTGCATGTCTCTTCTACAAATCTATGAGCTCGTTTTCTTAAGCAACTTGAAATGCCCATTTTTTGATACATGAAAATTTCTTAACAAATAATTTTCAAATGAACGAATAAATCTAACTGAACAAGAAATATGTGGAGAACTTCTGAGCAATGCTAAATATTTCGTGAATGTTCTATTACCGAGTGGTCTAACATTCATTACTAACTAGCTGGTTATTCTACTAAAGTACTTAACTTGGGTTCACTGTGAGCATTGACATATGGCACTTACCACTGTTTATGTAGCACACTCTTTTCTCATGTTGTTAAACTTCCTTACCTTCCCAAGCTAAGATCTGGAGAAGTTTAGTTTGTTCCATTTTAGACCTAAAGTCTTCTCTTTGTCTCCTTTGGCAAGGATGCCCCAGATTTCAATCAGCTACTAGAAATGTCAGGTGAAAAATGGCACAAATGTGAATTACGACAATAAAAGTTTATAAGCTACTAAAATAAAGTTATAGTACCTAAGAGCTGAGTCAACTGACAATGTTAAATGGAACATTTTACAACCAGTCCTGGGATAATGATAAAAAAAAAAGTGGCACACAGAACATGAAGAAATATCTGACAGGAAATGGGCCCGAGATCAAGTTCAGGCTACATGATTTTGTATGAGCTACTTCTAAAGTGTGTGTGGGTGGGAGTGATAATCTAAATTTTATGGAGCGCCTCCTCTGTGTCCAACCCTTGACATCCTAACTTCTCATAACAGCTCAGTGAGAAAGGTGTTGCTGTCATTTTAGAGAGGAGAAACCGAGGCTGAAGTGGTTCAATTAAACAAATGCCCAAAAACAAAACTATTAAATAACAGAGACAATATTTGACTTCAAAATCTCTCCACCTCCAAGCCCATTCTCTTTCTATCAGTCTATGTAAAGAGATAGCTTTGGGTGAAACTCACACCCAAAGCTATCTCTTTACATAGACTTATAATCTCTATATAAATAAAACAAATTTTAGGTTTCATGAAGTATCCCTCTGTCCAACTTGATGCTAGTGTGTGTCCTATGCTATCAATTCAGGTGATTGTTCCCCTTACCATGGAGCTCACCATATAGATTAGCTACACAGGGAATGTAAAATTATAGCTAAGTAAGGCAAAAATATGGGGCTAGCATGAAGATCAGCATTAGGAAGGAAGTGGAACACTAAAAATGATGTTCAAGAAGGACTACAGAAATGTTACCAGGAGTTTGAATAGGTGATATGGCAATCATTCATTTTATTTTTTTAAATAACTCCACTCACAAAATATTTTGTGTTACTCATAAATTCCCGCTGCTTTCCCTAACCTTTCTAGCATGACATCCTCTTGTCACCCCACATGCCCATAATTCCCAGTCACGGTGCTTCTCATTTGTGCCCACCACAGTATCCCCAGTGACAGATACAATGGCACATGCAGGGGGAGCTGGAGCCTATCCTGATAGGCTGCTATTTGCTGTAATTGCATAATTTTTTAGAAATATTATGTTTTACCTTTAAAGATCTTACAAAATTTATATTCTTCTCCCTCATCTGACTTTGTTATAATATAAAGATAGCCTTTTCAATTACTTATTATGGACCAAAACTCATGCTCCAAGCAGAATTAATGTCATGTTAATTCTGAGGCTTCGCATACTCTGTACAAACTCCTCTCATTCTAGCCAGAGAAACACAGTGATAAAATGGTCTAAACGCATCACATGCAAAGTGCCGATGTGAAATGAAAAGGACAGAAATATGATTGGGATATTAATTCAGGAGAAATAAGGAAATAGGACTGTTTGAATAAGGTTAGCAGGGTGGTTTAGTTCTTCCTGAAAATATGTGTGATGTTATCTCACCTTACCTTGACTTCCACCCCAACTACCCCCGTTCAAGTACAATCAAATGCTTGGTTTCTACACACACACACACACACACACACACACACACACACAAGAGGGCTACACAATACCCAACAGACAGACACAGACGGAAACGTTATGTGAAATTACTCCTATCAGATGAAGGCATTATGTCAATATAGCAATAACACCATGCATTTCTATTGTAATGGAACACAAATTAATAAAATGGGGAAGTAGAACTTGCCAAACAGCTTTAAACTCAATACCAGATTTCAATTATAGGTCCAAGACACGAGCTAATTTTCATGGTTGGTCCGTAATAATAGTCATTGTTAAATGACAGAAGAGAAACGGCTTTAAATGGGAAGTGGCACAATTAATCACAGCTGTCATACTTATGTACTTGCTGACTATCAACCCTGAACAGAACATTTAATTCAAATCTCATTTAAAAGTATGCACTGTCAAGGGAGAGGCCAAGAACCATTTTCTAGCTCAGGAAGCAACTCACAACCCATGTGCCAAAGATGTTACTGAAGATCGAGTGTATCGGCACATGGACTGATTGCTCTCGTCCCACACCTCTCTTTACAACCCACTGTAGGAACTTCTATAAAAAAGCAAGAAAATGTCCAAACCTTGGCATCTGACTGCTCAAATTCCTGTTCTCATAATGTATAACTTTTTGGGGGAAGACTCTGCCCATTCAGAACTCCCACTGAATTTAAGTTTTGTCCATGGTGATAGGTTTTGCCTTTTGAACAATCTTTTTAATATTCTGTAATACTATGTATCTATAACATATTTGTTAATACTAATATCCTATTCTTGTTTTAAAAGTACTGCAAAAAATAAGTGCTGCATATATAATACATTATTTCGTATAATGTATTAAATAATAATGTATCAAAACCCACTGAAGGAAAATTGAGTGTGTGTAGAAATAGAGATAATGCATATAGATATAGATATGGATTTGGGTACAGAAAGAGAGAGAGAATTATAGCAAAGATCCAAAGAAAAGTTAAAACTTAGGAGCAAAGTAAGAGCAATTGCCTTGAATCCTAAATAGTTTCATATATACTGATGTAATAGTTTTGTGTATAGAAGTTTGACATCATAAGAAAGAGGGGGATATCTTATTTAGAAGTATTAATTTGAAGGAATTAGTTATCAGGTCAAAAAGTACTTTCATGTCGACTAGAGATTTCAAGTAGTTTGATAAATAGGTTCTGTGATACTATAATAACGTAATATTAGATTTATCTAAGATGTCAAAATAATGTAACATCTGGCATCTACGTCTATTATGTCACTAACCTTACAGCTAGAACTGACTGTGGTAAATATTTTACCTTTATTCAATGTATATTTACTGAATAATTCCTATGTGTCAGGCACTCTAGGTACTAGATATATAAGGATGAATAAGATATGTACACGGTTCCAGTTAAGTTAGCATAATCAGGGTTACTTTTATAGCTCAGTTCTTCTGAACCTATATTGCGTTATACAAATTAAGGTTTTTTTGACCTTCAAAGTATTTGTGGTACTTTGCTTGTTATTTTACCATTAATTACAGAATTAAACGAGTCTCGACAATGAGTTTCAGATGAGCTTTTTTGCTTTGTAGATATTATTGAAGCGAATAAATCTCTATGAATAGTGGAATGATAAAATATTCACAGAAACTTACAACTCTGCAGTTGAATAACAATTACTTTTGTTCCAAACAGGCAATTGGTTTCCAAACACATTAAACAAAGGCAATTTAGAAAGCTTCTTCTTCTTTTTGGCATCATTAACGTTGTTGAACGTCCTGGGATTCTGGAGTGTTTCACAAAGGTAAGTTAGTGGTAAGATGAGCAATTTCTGAGTCCATGAAATATTGATCTGGGAACTATCACTGAGCCAACGGGAATCCTGTATGCCATGACTGGACAAATTAGCATATTAGAGAAATTTAACAGATTATTCAGAGCAAGAAATTTCAATTTAGACTTCACTTTTGCCATTGATCCTTATAATAAAATAGTGCTTTACTCGATTCTAAAACATGTTCTGAAAGAAGATATGTTTTATCCACTATATAGCACCACTTTAGAATTAGAAATAACCATATTGATAATAAGAATGAATGAGTCATTATCATTAAAAGCAAATATCATTAAACAAATAGCTAGAAATCTAATGATGCTTAAGATTTGGATTCCATTCAGGCCTTTCAATCAGCAGTGACCATTTCAAGGTCAATAACAAACTGCAAAATCATTTAGTCAGTCACCTGAGACCAGTCAGTGGCTTATTATGTATCATCTACCATCCATCCATTGCCAGCCCACCTCTCTCTCTCACTGACGTATTTTTGGATGACTGTGGAGTTTTGAGCAAATTGTCTAACTTCTCTGAGCCTCTGTTCTTATATTTGTAAAATAAAATCAAGAAAACCAACATCTTGTGGGCTTTAGGCATATGAATTTTGGTAAAGGGCTGAGCACAGTACCTGCCATGTTGTGGAAACTACAGAGATCTTTATTTTTCTCACTTCCCTCTATTCACTTATCTATTTAGTCATATTTTATCTCATCACTGTCACTTCTCCCTTGCCTATATCATTCTTTCATTCATTGAATAAATCTCTGTTGGAACACCAGTCATGCGATAGGTACTACATGCGATAGTAAACTAGAAGGACACAAAGTCAGTAAGTCAATAAATGTTTAGTGCCATTATGTTCCTGCTCTCACGGAGCTTATGGTTCAGTATAAAAGAGAGGCACTTAAATTTCATGCAAGGCAGAATTAATGACAAAATCAAAAGTTTTAATGGCTCCCTGAATTTTTATATTTCTTACCTTCCAAAGTATATAAGTTGTTGAATTGATCCTCCACAATATAAATACCTATCTCATTCTTGGATTGAAAGCCAAATTAGAATATCAAAGAGTCTTGCAGAAGGATCCAAGGGGAATATCCTCAGTTTTGGAGCAAAATAGAGTCATCGATGAAAACCGAAGATGAAGGCAAAGCCTCTTTCCCCTCCATTCGTTGCCTCCAAACACATAAGTGGTGCTCATCTTCTAGTTCTCACAAACACTGCACTTCCTACATCTTCTCCCACTGTAAGATCTGACCTTTGTCTTTTCATAAAGTAGTTTGAAAGGTAATTTTTTTAGTCAGCCCGGTTGAATCCACTTCCACTACTTGGCTGTAGAAACTTCAGCAAGCTATTTAACTTTGTTAAGCCCATTTTTTTCATTTGTAAAGTGAAAACAGTAAGAATAGCAATTGTGCCGCAAAATTGTTGTGAGGATGAGTAAATGCTCAAAAGTGTTAGCAATAGTAATAATAATGACCTCATGCTTTGCCTTATGCCTCCTTCTTCCTCCTTTTTAATTCTTCTTCTAGGCTCATGCAGAGGTGTGGCAAAAATGACCAGGATTATGGGCTGAATTCATGGAAGAACTAGCACTGGAACCAGACTCTATTAGCTCGGGGATTTACTCATTCATTCATTCATTCACTCACTCATTCATTCAATATACTAAGCATTGTTCCAGGCACTAGAAAAAAAAAAAAAAAAAACAACTGAAGACAGCAAAGTACCAGTCTATATGAGATACTATTTAGTACTCAAATTCAATTATTTAAGTGTGATTCTTTCTCTGTGATTGTTGAACAAGTGAGTTACTACAAAGAAGTGACAGATGGTGGAGTGGGGTGCAGAGAAGGAGACAAGAATAAAATGGTACAAAGCACCAAATATTGGAGGAACCAAAAGTGGGAAGGGACTAAGTGATAATAGAAGATTTATTGAGAAATAAATCTGATTCTTAGCAAATCGTCTCTATTTCCCTACATTTTCTTTTCCTTTTTTTCTGTTTACTTTTTGAGGAAAGAGGGAAAAATAGAGACAGGATAAAACAAAGCAAGAAGGGAGGAAATTAATTTTCCAAGTGTTGAGCACTCCTATCTTGAGCAGTATGCAACACACACACACACACAAACCTCGTGTAATCTCTACCACCTCCCTGTTGCAGAAATCTTATCACTTTTTATAAATACAAAAACTAAAATGAGAATCTAGGTAAGTAAATTGACTAGGTTCACACACCTAGGATTCAAACCCATGTGTGTTTCTTTATAAAGCTCACACACTTTCTCCTACCAGCATACTGTTTCTAAGTGCCACAGGAGAGCTCTCTACCTACTCTATAACAACCCCTTGACTCTGATGGGTAGGGAAGAAACCCATCCCTTCAGTTAAAGTAACCATACCCACCATCACCTGTCGATCAGCCACTCCACCGGGAAAGAATGGGTGTCACATATCAGAAGAAAAGAGAGTGGAAAATTTGTCAGCAGAGATCAAGCAGCTAAAACCAACTACATTAGTGCAAAGTCACACATTACCCTGGGTATCTATTGCCCATTGGGGTGGGACGGTCCAAGCCAGAAGTTAGGCAAGAAACTATATGGAACTTATGGTAGGAGATCAGTGTCTCTAGTAAGGAATGAATGATTTTGATTTAGTTCTATACTGATTGTGTGATTGTCAAACACTAACAAACAGTAAGTATGTGAAGAAACAGGAGAAAACACAGGTGTTCTAGAGACAGTATTATTGAGACATATTATTTAGGAGTCAGTGTTTGATTGCAATAAACATTTCATCACAATTCAATTTTTACCAAACCCAATGGTGTTCAGAGCCAGATAACAGTGACAAATCTATCAAGAACAAGACAGTCCCAAGTTATTCTTGTTCTTAAAGTTTTGAGAACAGCATATTAATTATGAAACAGCATCTTCACCAACACACAGCTGACCTTAGGTCTCTGTTGGCACCTGAGGGTACCCCCACCATGATTTTTATATTAGTGTGATACAATCCTAGTTTAAGTCCTAGAACAAAAAGAATCTTGCCAGGGTCACTCAGATATCACCTGAGTACCATTAGGAATTATATATGAATATCAGGCAAGATTTATTTTTCATTTGTACAAAAACAAAACAAAACAAAACAAAACAAAAAACAGCCCTCTGCCTCTGTCTGTCTTAGAGTCCTCCTCAATCAAATCTAAAAGTAGCAATAGTAACATGTCATACCTGAGGCTCTTCAGGTTGGGGGTGAAGGATGTAGGTAGATGAAATGTCTTTCCCTAGCTGAAAAGTATTACATAAACATCTCTATAGTGCTGGTTAAAAATATATATCCCACATTAGATGCTGAAATAAAAAGATATTACAGATATTTTAGGGAGGGAGGGCAAAAGGGTGTTTGTTTTTATCTCAACACCACTGTCCTTCCAGTGTGGTAAAACACATCTTTTTTAAAAAAACTTTTAATGTTTATTTATTTTGAGAGAGAGAGAGAGAGAGAAAGAGAGAGAGAGAGAGCAGGGAAGGGGCAGAGAGAGGGAGACACAGAATCCAAGGCAGGGTGCAGGCTCTGAACTATTAGCACAGAGCTTGATTCAGGGCTCGAACTCACAAACTGCAAGATCATGACCTGAGCCAAAGTCAGACACTCAACCAACTGAGCCACCCAGGAACCTCTGTAAAACACATCTTAAAGTTGATACCATTGCCCCAATTTTGTCAATGATACCAGTAGTCTTCTGTGCATAACTTGTCATAATTATTGAAAGCAACATAAATCAGAGACAAAAGACCACTTATACAAGCATTATTCTTCCCTTACAGTTACTTTTAGCAATATATTGAGAGGGAAAAGCAGGTAAAATTCACTTTGGAAACTTCCACAAGTCAGAAGTAGATGTTTGACCTCAGAAGCTTACATGTATCTGATAAAACTGAACTTATAGCCCATATTCACTTGTTCATTCAACAAATATTTTTGAGCATGTGCTATCCACCAGGCACTAGGAACACAGCGGTGAATAAAGCAGTTTGAAATTCCTATCCTCCTAAAACTTTCTCAGAAGTGTTTGTGTCTTTTTTTTTAATGTTTGTTTATTTATTTATTTTTGAGAGAGAGAGAGAGAGAGAGAGAGAGAGAGAGCACGAGCAGGGGAGGAGCAGAGGGGGGACAGAAGATCCAAAGCAGACTCTGTGCTGACAGCAAAAAGCCTCACGTGGGGCTTGAACTCAAAAACCATGAGAGCGTGACCTGAGCCGAAATCAAGAGTTGTACGCTTAACTGACTTAGCCACCCAGGTGCCCCAAGAGAATAATGTGTCTTTAAAAGTAGTGTGCTACAGGGAGAAAAGGCCAGAATTTTGAATAAGAGAGTTCCCAGCCTAGGGTCTGCCAACTACTATTCATATGAACCCCAAAGAAGTCATTTAACCTCTTAGAATTTTAGTTTCCCTATCTGTGAAATGGGGATGATTTCATCCTTCTAGGGTTGTAGTGAGAATTCACTAAGCGAGGGTGGGTATAGTGCCCTAGCATGGTGCCTGGCACTTGGAAGACAGACATTCAGGAAAACCACGTGTTCCTTGGGTCAGGAGTATAGGGTATGCATTCTAGAAATGTATTCATGGATTGTTTGACAACGGTGTTTTCTACATGGGTTCAACACTGAATTTACAAATCTGTGCATCTGAAGTATTTCATGAGTCCTGGCCTCCATGAAAACTGTAAAGTTGAGAGGGTTTCAGACTTTCCCCCATCTCGCTCTGTCAGTCATTGCAAGTTGTAAAACAGCGCCATCTAAAGGTCCTTATGAGACAACTTAACATGTCCTGAAACTCTCTTTGTCGTTTTATAAAGACTGTTCTGGTACGCAGTGCTCTTAAATAATCATCACTGTTGTGCCAGTATCTATGGACCCGTAATAAAAGGTAGACAGCACAGGAAGGAAGCAAATGATTTATCAAGTCATCTACATCTGGTCCTAAAAAAAGCTTTCTTTCTTTCTTTTTTAGGTATTGTAATCTAAATCATTTTAATGCCCAGAACATCAGTGGAAGTAATCTTGAAGAAACACTTCTCCTCCATGAAAAGTCTCAGAAATTTTATGGCAGTACACAAGAATTTTCTTCAAGTATTGATCTTTGGGAGACAGCCCTATGAAACTACATTTGACTCTACCCATTCTATGAGCAAAGTATTCACGTTTTCTTCACCTGAACACCTTATGCATTTTAGTTTAAGAACTAGTATGCATGGCAGTGACTTCAGGAATATTATCGGTGTACTTTATTTATAAAGACTAATCATGACTCTTCTGGTGAACTATTTTGCTTTTGCATTAACACATTATACATTACAATTGATAAAGTAATTTCAAAGTCTGTGTTGCCTCCATGACAACAAAATGATTAGGTCCTAAACATTAGTATATTTTACGACTTTTTACAATGGTGGTTCAGCAATTAAAAGCAATATAAATGCTCTTTTTAGTTTTAATGTGCCAATAGAATCAAAATAATAGTATGTTAACATTCCTCCTTTCTATACATTTATTGAGCACTTATTACAATGCCAGACCTTGTGATCATATGCTGTCTATATCTGACTAAATAATAAATCTATACATGATTTTACTATATTTGATCTTCATATTATCCTATCAAGATATGAAGGAAATTTTCTCGAAATTAAAAAGCAATGTTAACTAAAACTGAGGCCCTTAACAAAGAAAGAATATTCAATCCTGAAGACATTATAAAATAAAGGTAAGTGATGGAATTATTCTGATTAAAGGAAAAAAGAAAATTGAGGAAGATTAAATGAGTGTTGAGAGAGTAATTGATGAATCAAATAGAGAAGCTTAAAGAGGATCCCTAACTCAAATGACACCTTTTGGTCTTCAATGCTACCAATTCAGATATATTCAGAAGATCGTCTTCCAAAAGACATAAATAACATTTATCCTTTGAATAAACAAAGAAATGTGGAAACTCATATAAAAAATAATAAACCAATGTCAAACAAAACTAATGCCCCCTACCTTTGTAGCAATGCTTGTCAAAGTTTGGTTGAGGATCACCTGCTTTAGGAGAATCTTTCTGGCTCCTACCAAAGACTGCTTTAATCCAAATCTTTTTCCAGGAATCAGTGGGTTTAACAAACACACCCCAATCATTCTCATTCTCCCTGAAGTATAAGTGCCACTGCTTTCTAGGACAGTTCACAGCGGATAGGATAGCTGGGTTTATCAGCTGATTGCAAACGACTCTGCAATTAAGCACCTTCCCTTGTGTATACCTAAAATATTTTAGATCTGTAGAATAAAAGATTTATTCATCTTGATTAGATATGATATGCATTTTTAATTGCAAAAGAGCAGCTGTAAAGCACCAGGTGTTTCTCATACTCAATTTTTTGTTTGCTTGTTTGTTTGGAGGACAAATAAAACGACTAGCTCTTGCAGACATAAATTCTTGCCCTGTAACTTTTCCAAATCTCATTCTCTCTCTCTCTCTCTCTCTCTCTGTGTGTGTGTGTGTGTGTGTGTGTGTGTGTGATCTGAAAAAATAGTGAGGCCAACCCCTGGATACGTCTTACAGGTTTTCTTTGCTGCAAAGGTTAAATGTCACGTTTGCAATCTGGGTTTAGTGAACATCCAAAATATCAAGAAACCTTTAAACACCTCACCTTAGTACAAAGTGAGTAGCTCTGGCAGTCTCTCCCACTATTAGAAAAAAAGGGTCTGTTTTATTTTGTTATGTTGTGTTTTCCCTCCCCCAAAAAATTTGCCTTCATTTCCCCAATTTCTACACGGTAATAGAAAAAAGTGCTCATTACGCTTTCACTCCTCCTTAGAGATGAAAAGAGATCTACAGACTTATAAAGTTGACCCAAAGCAAACACCAAAAGAGCTTAGAATTCTCACATTGGGGTTGACACTTGCGATTAGCTAAATTGCAGTAACTACACATGCTTCCATTCGGAACAGGATACATTCACACGGCAGTTTCTTCTCTAGAGCCTAGCAACATTATCATTGAGCACCTGGAATAGTTTAGGCATTAAGTGTAATTGGTTTTGCTTTACATAAATCTGTAGCTTTGTAAATAAGCGGAGCATTTCAGCTTCTATATAACACCAATTAACTTAAAGGGATGTGTTGTTTGCAGAAGCCTGCTGGGTCTGTACTGTATTTCTCCCATAATATGCTCAGCGGCGGGCAAAGTTCTGGGTCCCTGCAGTGTTCCATTTACTCCCAGTCACTTGGTGCCAAGGGTCTGTACCCAGACACTCATTTGCTCCATTTTTCAGTTGTGAAAGATTGAGAAAATGAAGTCTTCCCTAAAAAGCACCTTCTGTGCTCTATTTTTGTCCATGAGTGAGACCTGAAAGGCAAGGTATTTGAAAATGTTTTCTGTGGCCCGCAGAGCACAGGTCTGACCCCATCTGATTCTGTCCACAACAGTGACATCTCTTTCCTCTTCCATTTTTTTCTTGTGGCACTTCAGTCCAACGCAGCCACTACATTGAACACAACATTAAGAAAACCATATCCTTAGTTCATGAATTTGCTAGTGAAAGTGTTTCCACCAGAATGACTTTTTTTAATAATACCCCAAAATCTGCTCTTGCAACTTGTTAAATTTTTCCAAGCTCCTTGGATATTTCCCCCTTGTTATCTCTTTACTCCACTTAATCCCTTATCTCTCATATCCCTTCAGGTAATCCTGATTTATAGCATTCATTCCACCCCGGCCAACCTCTGATTCTCTTGGTTTCTGAACTTGCTTAATCGACCATCAGAGTAACAGTACCACCAAAAAGAACAGCTCATGATTCCAAAAAGTTTCCTATTAATATCATGCGATTCACAAATTGAGGAAAGAAAAGCACCCCTTCTGAACACTGTCAGGATTCATTGTTTTATGGAAACAGAGCTTCAGCCTTAGTTCCCTGAACCGGTCCAGCAGTGGGCATATACCATCTCCACGGCAAGAGAAGCCGCATACAATTACCAGTCACAGACTCACTTCACTCATTTGAGTGAAGGCCTCAAATAAAATCAACAGCCAAGCGATGACAGCACACCTGAAATGCAGGTGTGAAATGTAGGTCTGCTTGTAGAGAACAGCGATATTAAAGGAACCACGACTAATGACAACTCACATCTATGTCACCCTTTACCATTTATAGGTTGGTGGCATGCATATCATCACATTTGCTTAGCGCCACCCCTTTGGGAGGTGGGCACATTTTGGCATGCCTGTTTTATAAATGAGAAATTGCAGCTCTGAGACATTAAGTGATTTATCCAGACTCACAGAGATAGTAGATGTCACAGTCAGAACTTGAACCTGGGTCTATCTGTCTCTAAAGTGCCAGTTCCTTCTACAAACAGCACTCATAATGTCACCAACACTGGCACATCCCCAACCCCTTAGGCGAAACACTTCTCTACATCATCTAAAAGGAAACGAGAATGAGAGGAAAGACCATGGCGGGGTTAGAGACCCTGACAAAATGGTTAACAAAAAACAAGGATCTTTCTAACATCTCTTCCCCCTCACTCAGCTTCTGTGGAGCAATGTGTTGTCTTCATGTGGAGCTTAGGGTGTCAGAAGCACCCCACTGAAAAGACCCAGAGTGACCATGGGGGCAGGGGTTTGGGGCTCAAAAACATCCTTTCCTTCTTTCATCAAAATGCTCTGGATGTGCTACAATCCATTCCAAACTGCCTTAGAAAACAATTTGAGAAAAACAAATTTACCCCCAAAAATATTATTAATAATTGTGAAGACTCCGGTAGTACTTGCTAAGGGTAAGGCACTGTTCTAGGTGTTTTGGGTATATTAGTTCATTTAATCATCACAATAACTCTATGAGGTAAGTACAATTATTAACTCCATTTTACAGATAAGAAATAGGAAGCATAGAGAAGGTGATGACTTTGCAAAGGTTATACATATACTGTGGACAGAGTAAAAATTTGGACCTGGAGAGTCTGGCTACAAAATCCAGGGTCTAGCCTTCTCTGTATACTGCCTCTCAGTATAGCTGTTGTCTGTAGTAGATTTTTAAATAATCTCAAGGGGATTCCAGGGAAGGCAATGCCTTAGCCTAATGGATCTCAGTCTTTTCTGTCCCAACACATAAGAATATGACTTCTTCCATAAGTAATTGCCAGATTGATTCTTAAGGAGAAATTTTTAACACCCCTAAGTTGTGCTCTCATCCTCCCTCTCTGTGAATAATTACTGCCTTCTGCTTAAACCCAAAGGCATGATTCTATGGGCAGAATTTCAGGGGACTGAGACTGGGTGGCTTAGTCGATTAAGTGTCCGACTCTCAATTTTGACTCAGGTCATGATCTCACGGTTGGTGAGGTCGAGCCCCAAGTCAGGCTCCCTGCTGTCAGCGTGGAGCCTGCTTGGGATTCTCTCTCTCTCTGCCCCTCCCCTACTTGTGCACGCACACGCATGCACTCTCTCTCTCTCTCTCTCTCTCAAAATAAATAAATAAACATTAAAAAGAAAAAAAGAACTTCATGCACTGTGGCAGTGGATTGGTACATCTATCTAATAACTATTGTATGGCTACTTTCCCAGTGATCCTTAAATCACATGTGAGCCATCTGTTCCTCACATAAAACATCCCTTGCTAGGTCAAGATTGGAACCTGAGGTCAACTAGACTCTCTACTTCCTTAGCATCTGTATAGATTTTGAGGATTCCTCCAGGCTTGTTATCCAGTAAGTGTGAAATTGTCAAAGATAATCAAGGACAGTGATGGCAAGACTCAATCTCTCTGTCTTTCTCTACCTATCTCTGTCTCTGTCTTTCTCTGTCTCTTATTCCTTGTCTTTTTCTGTCTCTTTCTAGCTGAGTGTCTCAGTAAGATTGTCTACAGTAGAATAGATGCTATTTGACAGCCCAGATCACTTCCCTAGGTGATACACTGTCACTAGTCCACTCAGAGAGCTTGCTAACTATAAAATAATAATAGCACCCAAACCCTAATCTTTCATCCATCTTAGACAGGTTTGAATCCTTCTACTGGCTGGGAATCCAGTTGTTTCTTAAGCATGCTAAACCACCAGTGACCAAATCTTTTATAAATACAGTAATGAGTCTACGACAAGTGTCTATTACCATGGTAGCAGCAATCCAGGAGCACATTTAACAACATTTATGCAAAGAGCAAGGCTATAGTTCTACCAGGGATAAAAGATGGAGAAAAAATGGAATCAATGAGAGGCAGAAATTCAGCACAAATCAGGAGGAAGTCACCATAACATCAAAAAAACTACCAAGAAAGTACACATGTCATCATCATGGACAGTTTTCATTTTCCCAAAGCAATCTCTTGAAGCAAAATGAGAGAATGGAAAGGGTATGCTAAATTTTAAAATAAGAGAAAGAGCTCTCGATTGGAAATGCCAGAGGGAAAGTGTGAGCTTCAACAGTGAGATCAGAGGAAGGCCATCTGGAAACTCATTTCCCATTTTAGCATAATGTATTGCACATAGTAGGTGCCTTGGTTCACAGGAATTGATTATCACCCCCTTGAGAATGCCAGCATGCCTTTCATCATTTTCCCATGCCTCTCTTAAATGAGCTAAGCCTCTCTGACCAGTTTCCACGGTGTCTCCAGAAATGCAGACTTTTGTTTCTTGTGCAGCCTGTGCAGCTCTGCCTTATTTCATTGCAGCCAACCGTGCCTGAAAGACAGGAACAAACAAGATGGACAAGTGTGGCAGTGAATGAACCATTTTACTGCAATTAGAAGTTCACGGAGAATAAATTATCCTCTAGTTCAAGCTGTCCAGCAGTAATCCTCATTAATAATAACACTTCAACAACAGTCTGCTTCCCACAACGGCAGTGAGTGCTACAAACTTCAGCATTACTCTTGAAGCAGGAGTCACATCCCATACGGCTAGCCCAGATCGCCATATGCAGCACACGAGAGAAGGCTTAAATTACAAAGAAGCTTGAATGCATAACTGTCCATGAAGTTCACTGGCTAGATGAGCAGGTGGAAAAAATCCAAGGGCTTCTCTCCTTCCAGCTTTCTCTTCTAATTCATGCTAAACTGTAAATGATTTTTCACATTAATGAGTAAATCTATGTGAAAGGATACTTTCCTCTCTTCTTGCTTCATTGAGGACATCTCTTTTACTATAATATCCTTATTTCCTATACACGGCCACAAGGCTATGGGGAATATATGGTCCATGAAGGCAGAGATTTTTGTGGAGCTATATTATCTCCACATATATACATACAAACAGACAGACATATATATGACATACATATATATGCATATCATATCTCTCTTTCTCTATACTTATACATATTTCTCTTTCTCTCTTTCTATATATATGCATTTATCTCTGTATATCTATAATTGATGATATAGATAAATATAGATAGATATAGGTATAGATATAGATAGTCCAATCTGGGCAAACTCGTCTAGTTCTCACCAGTTTATCCTCTACATTTCTGACTGAGTATTCTTTTTGAATCACAAATCTGTCATATTATTCTGCCCTTGCATCTTGCACTCCAAACAACTGTTCCAGTCAAAAGTCCAAACTACTTGTAGTTTTCAGAATAAGCTGTGCTGTTTCACACTTCAGTAATTTGCTTGTGCCACTTTCTCATGTTACCAGAAATGCTCCTGCCACCGCCCTCTGCCTAAAACATATCTGTTCAACTTTAAACCGAAAATGTCCACAACAACATTTTTGGTTGCAGGTGAATTTCTAGGATCTTGCTACTTCTCATAAAGAGATGGAGCCTATTTCTTCTCTTTTTAAATATAGACAGGACTTTCTGACATCCTCAACAAAGAAAGTCAGTGTAGGTGATGCTGTGTAGTCCCTGAGGATAGGTCATAAAAGGCAATAGGATTTATGTTTGGCTTTGTTTTTTGGGACGGGAGGATACTTGCCTTTGGATATCAGCTACCAAGCTCCAAAGAAGCCCAAAGTAGCCCATGTAGAGAGACAGCATGAAACAGTCCACACAGAGAGGAACAGAGGCTCCTAGCCAGTAGCCAGCATCAACTGCTAGCTGGAACACTCTCTCTTTCTCTCCCATTCTCTCTCTCTCTGTAGAGATAGACAGATGATAGATAGATAATAGATAAATGATAGATGATAGACATTATATCTAGGTATAATTATAACATATATAGATATAATATCTAGATATATGTAGATATAGATAGATGTAGATATATAGATGATATAGATTGAATATAGATATAGATGATATAGATATAGATATAGATATAGATATAGATATAGATATAGATATAGATATATAGATATAAAGCTTCCATGACTTCTGACTCTCGGTCTAGCTCAGTAGAGTATGGAATCCCCAAAGAATTAGTCTAGCTCAGTAGAGTATGGAATCCCCAAAGAATTATTATGAAAGAGCGAAAGTGTCCATTGTCAAATGCTAGATTTAGCAAACAATTTACTTTGATTTCTTCAGGACTTCTCAGAAGCGTTATTATGCACATTGGGAAATGCTAAGAAACAAGTTTTCTATCCAGAGTTTTCTAAATTCATGTAGCCACACAATCTGTTACTCAGAGAACACTTCTCAGCACTGATCTTTTCTATACATTGGAAATGCTGGTAGGGTAAAAAATACATAGACTTTGAAATTAGGACTGGAATTAACTAAGTATCCATATGCGAGTAGCTGAGCAGCCTTTGACAAGTCATTTAATCTCCCTGAGCCTTAGTTTCTATGTCTGCATAATAGGGTAAGAACATATTCTTCACAGTACTTCACAATACTTTCTATGACCAACAAAAATTAGTTACCTACTATTTTTTCCTCCTCTTTAACCAGCAGTTATTTACTGGACATCTCCTATACTCCCCAAACCATTCACAGATATGTATTAATTAATATGATATTCCTCACTATTATTTCAGGAAAATTAAAAGGATTCCACCTTTCCTATTTATTTTATTGAAAATAAAATTATTAATACCAATCACCTTGATACCAGACCCTGAATTCTTCCAATTTGGGAGCTAGAAGAGATGGAGAAGTAGAAATCTCATTTATCAGAACAAAAAGGCCCTGTTGATTCATCATAACAAGACTGCATGGAATTTGGAATTTCTCCAGATACACAATTAACATGTCTTCACTTCCTCAGTACTCATAATTGAATTATAAATGGAGTTGGAATGTCATACAGATAATCAGTATATAAGATGGAAAGAAACTGTGATGGTTAATTTTATGTGTCAACTTGACTGGGTCACAAAATGCCCAGATTGAACATTATTTCTAGGCGTGTCTATAAGGATGTTTTCAGATGAGATTAACATTTAAACCAGTGGACTTAGTAAAGTAGATTGTCTTCCCTGATGTGAATAGACATCATTCAATCCATCGAGGGCCTACATTAAACACAAAAGGAGAAGGGGAGGATTCCTTCCCTTCCTACTTGCCTGCTGAGCTGGAACATTGGTCCTGCCTCCAGACTGAGATATACACCATTGCACCTCTGGTTCTTGGGCCTTTGGACTTGGACTGGAATCACACCACTGGCTTTCATGGGTCTCCAACTTATAGACAACAGGTTGTGGGATTTCTCAGCCTCCATAATTGTGCGAGCCAGTTCTTCATAACAAATCTCCATATGTATATCTTATTGGCTCTGTTTCTCTACAGAACCCTGACGAATAAAGATTTTAGTACTGAAAGTGATTCTAGAGAAACAGAATGTTAAGAATGAGTTTCTTGAATTGATCCCAGGTTTTCTGGAATTGGTTCTCTAACCTGACTAGATTTAAAGATGCAAATGACTCTGTTTCCAATAGTAAAGAGAACACTGATAGTCCACAGCATGACCTACCCAAAACACCTGCACAGGATACACCTAATCAACCACTTATAAGAATCAAGAAGCGAGGTAACTCTGTAACGATATTTTTTAGTATTTTTGAAAAACTAATGAATATAATGATGTTGGTTGGTTACTCCTAATGTTGCTGGACAAAGTAGTACAAGAAAAAGATGAGCTAAGAGGTTCGAATTCCCAATTAAAGCATCCAATAAATGACCTAAGAGTTTCTTTATGTCCCCCAAAGGAGTCCCCTATATTCTGCAGCTGCAGAGCTGAAATTGCTGAAAATCAAATGCAGAACCATCCTGTGATTTTGATGATTGAGTTACAAAGCAAGTGGAACTCAGAGCCTCACAGGGTGTCTACTATTAATGTGAGGTCATTTATTGGGAAAGAATGAGATCCTGTAGATTGAAATGGGGACATGTGGGAAGACTTTGATGAAACTGGGGACATTGAAACAAAGTCTGAAGTCTTTGCCAGTGGAAGAGGGCTTCTCCCCACCCTCAGTGGAATCAACCTCTTCAGCATAAGAGCATTGACGTTTCCCATTCAGTCTGCATTGCCTGAAGAAACTGCAATGGCCTCCCCTGAGGCAGTTTCTTTGCAAGCTAATGCTGAGCATCCTCGAGACCTGCCCAACCGCCCCTCTCTACTTCTAGATCTATAAGCATATCAAGTACCAGTAGACCCCTTAAGATGAGGTATAATATGTATCCCATGAAGAGATTCACTACATTCCAGAAGGACTACATGAGTTTTCTAATTTATACAGACAGAAAATCAGGACACATCTGTGGCTATGGACACTAAGGATATGAGACAATGATAGAAGGAATATAAAGTCGGGTTAGGTAGAATTTATTGATATGGGTTCACTCAGCCAAGATTCTGCATACATCTCAGAAAGTTGCACCTCAGAAAGTTGCATCTCAGAAAGTTAGAAAAGGCTTTATAACAGTTTCTTCAGTTAGTTGGCTGAAACACAAACCAAATATGGCCCATAATGAACAAACTGGAGAAGTACAGCCTGCTTTGGCTTAATGTGTAAGAAGGGATTCAAGGGCTTAGGGAGACTGCAATATTAATGTGGATTTGCCATTTAAGACCAACTCACACACAGTGGAAGGATCCAGGATACATACCTTTCACCAATACTATGAGAAATAAGTTTATGAGGGAGCTCCAATATCCTTGAAGGGCTCTGTGATCACTCTTCTCAGTAGGTAAAAATCTACAGTGAGAACTGTCATTGGGAAACCTAAATGTGATAGGAGTGATTGGGTTTCAGCATGTCAGGGGCCAACTGGCAGCACTCAGTGTCTATGCCACCAAAGACAAGAGGGGCATAGTTACCATAACGGACAGCAGAGTCAAAGTGACAATCGTAATAGCCTGAACAATTGGGGCACTGAGTAACTGATCTCATGATGTTCTTATACATTAAATACCAAATACATATTCAACCTCTATAATTCTAGGTCAAGTGAACAAAAATCTAACCTGGATTGTAAAACAGAGAGTCACAGCCATTCAGTCAATTTTCAGGCTTAAGCCAGTTTACGGACTCGGAAGAACTTGGATGAAGGGGAGTCCAGGTCCCCTTGAGAAAGAACCACAGTACACTACAGAAATGCAACACTGTTAATTTTCCTCCCTTCCAGCTCTCCCAAAAAGGGACTTACTGCCTTTTACCAGAGTACTTGTACATGAGGGAAAAGGAAATACTCACACGCTAGGGGGACTACTGGATACTGACTTTGAATTGATTGGTCCAAGAGACCCAAAATATCACTTTGGCCCACAAGACAGAGTAGGGACTAACAGATGCCAGATGATCAATGGAGCTTTTAATTCAGGTCTATCTCACAGTGGGTCCTGTGAGTCCCCAGGCCCATCCTGTGGTATTTCTCCAGTACCAGAATGCATAATTGGAAAAGACATACTTACCAGCTGGCATAATGCCCACATTAGGTCTATGATTTGTAGAGAAAGGGTTATTACGGTGAGAAAGGCCAAGTGGAAACCATTAGAATGGCCTCTATGGAGGAAAATAGTAAACCAAAAGCAATACTACATTCCTAGAGGAACTGAAGAAATTAGAGCCACAATCAAGAACTTGAAAGACACAGTGTGGTGATTACCAACACATCCTCATTCAACTATCTTATTTGTCCTGTGCAAAAGACAGATACCAATATAAAAAAATCAACAAGACACAAAAGAATATGGCAAGAGAAGAACAAGGAGACAAAGAACTAAAAGACTGACAGAAAAAAAAATAAAATGACAGTAACAAATCCTTCCTACTCAATAATTACTTTAAATGTAAATAGATTAAATTCTCCAAACAAAAGACATAGAGAAGCTGAATGGATAAAGAACAAGATGCAACTGTATGCTGTCTATTAGAAAAAGATATTACATGCAAATGGTAAGCAAAATAAAACAGAGATGGCTATACATATATCAGTCAAATTAGATTTTAAGACAAAAACTGTCACAAGAAACAAAGAATGACATTTCATAGTGAAAAAAGGGTCAATTCAACATAGAGATATAACAACTATAAATATATATGCACCCAACATCAGAGCACTTAAATATATCAAACAAACAATGACAGAACTGAAAAGAAAAACAGACATCAATACAATAATAGTAGGATACTTCAATACCTTACTTCCAATACTGGATAGAATATCCAAACAGAAGATCAATAAGGAAACAAAGTAGTTGAGTAACCCTATTGACTAACTGGACCTATACAGAACATTGAACCCAAAAGCAGCAAAATACACATTTTTCTCAAGTGCACATGTGGATCTTTTTACAGGATAGATCACGTTAGGTCACAAAATAAGTCTTAACAAATTTAAAAATGATTACAGTTTTGCCATATGTTTTCTGACTGCATGGAATTAAACTAGATATCAATAGCTGAAGGAAAACTGGAAAACTCACAAACATGTAAAAATTAAACAACAAGGTCCTTTTTTGTTAAAGTATAGTTGACACACAATGTTACATTAACTTAAGGTGTGCAACATAGTGATTTGACAATTTTATACATCACGTTATACAAACAACACAATCTTGAACAACCATTGGGTCAAAGAAAAAAAAATTTTAATTAGAAACTATATTGAGACAAATGAAAGCAAAAACACAACATACCCAAACTTAGGGAATGCAACAAAAGCAGCACAAAGGGGAATTCATAGCAACAAATGCCTACAGTAAGGCAGATGCCTCTGCCAGGGAAAATAATGAAGACACATTACCAATGGGGTCACATAAATAAAGACAAAATAAGAGATTATCATGTATAATTATGCACCAACAAACTGGATGACCTAGAGGAAATGGATACATTTCTAGAAACATACAACCCACCAAGACTAAGTCATACAGAAACAGAAAGTCTGAAGAGACCTATAACTGGTATGGAGGTTGAATCAGTAATCAAAAATTTCCCAACAAAGAAAAGCTCAGGACCAGATGGTTTCACTGGTGAAATCCACCAAACATTTAAAGAATTAACACCAATGCTTCTTATACTTTCAAATACTTGCAGAGGAGAGAATACGTCAAACTCATTTCATGGAGCCAAATTACCCTGTCAACAAAGCCAAAGAGCACAGAAAAATTTATAGGCCAATATTCCAAATAAATGTACATGCAAAAATCCTCAGTAAAATACTAGCAAGACAAATCCAAGAGCAACATTAAAAAGGTCACCATAACAAAGTGATATTTATCCCTGGGATACAAGGATACTTTAACATATGAAAATGAATTAATTTGATACATCACATTAGCATAATAAAGGATGAAAATGACATGATTGTCTCAAAAGAAGCAGCAAAAGCATTTGAAAAAAATTCAACATCCTTTCATGATAAATATTCTCAACAAACTAGGAATAGAAAGGAATTACTTCAACAAAATAAAAGCCATATATGAAAAGTCCACAGATAACATCAATTCATGGTGAAACACAGAAAACTTTTCCTCTAAGATCAAGAACGAGACAAGGATGCTCACTTTCACCATTTCTATTCAATGTAATATTAGAAATTGTAGCCAGACCAAATAGGAAAGAATGAGTAATAAAATTATCTAAATCAAAAAAGAAGATGTAAAACTGTTTTTGTTTGCAGATGCAATGCTCTTACATATGGAAAATCCCAAAGACTCCACAAAAAAACTTTTAGAATAAACCAATTCAATAAATTTGCAGGATACAAAATCAACAAATAAAAATTAGTTCTGTTTCCATATGCTAACAACAAACTATCTGAAAAGGAAATTTGAAAAACAGTCCCATTTACAATAACAAAAAAAGAATAAGATACTTTTAGTAATAAACTTAATTAAGGAAGGGAAAGACTTGTATACTAAAAACAAGACATTGATGAAAAAATTAAACAAAAAATAAACAAATGGAAAGAAATACCATATTCATGGATTGGAAAACTTAATATTATTGAATGTAATGCCTATCAAAATCCCAATAGCAATTTTTACAGCAATAGAAAAAAAAATCTAAAATTTACTGGAACACAAAATACCATCAATAGCCAAATCAAACTAAAAAAAAGAACAAACCTGGAGGCATCACACTTCCTGGTTTCAAAATATGTCACAAAACCACAGTATTCCCACCCATGAAATTGAGTACAGTGCCCAGAAATAAATCCACACATCTAGGGTCAGCTGATCCTTGACGAGGCTGCCAATAGCAAACAATGAGAAAAGGATAGTCTCTTCAACAAATGGGTATCCACATGCAAAAGAATGAAGTTGGATTTTTAGCTTACAGTAAACACAAAAATCAACTCAGAATGAATTAAACACTTAAATGTAAGACCTCTATCTGTGAAACATCCTAAGAAAAAACATGGGAACAGTTTAATGACATTTGTTTTGGCAATAATTGTATGGAAATGACATCAAAAACACAGGTAACAAAAACAAAAATAAACAAATGGGACCATATTAAACTAAATTTCTACACACCAAAGGAAACTATACACAAAATGAAAAAGCAACCTACAGAATGGGATAGAGTATCAAAAATAGTCAAACTCATAGAATACAAAGAATGGAATGGTGATTACCAGGGATGGAGGGAAGTGGAAGTGGGGAGTTATTAATCAGCATAAAATTTCAGTTAAACGGATGAATATTCTCTAGAGATCTGCTGTCAAACACTGCACCAATTATCAACAATAATGTATTGTACACTTAATTTGTTAAGAGGATAGGTCCCATGTTAGTGTTCTTACTACAACAAAAGTTTTAAAAAGAAAGTTAAAAATCATATCAATTCCAGTGTTTGCACTTATTTAGATCCCAATTCAATACACAAATATAAAGAAATGAGGTAAACTGAACACTGACAATATTTGATAATATAAGAAATATTGTTAATTTTTAGGTATAATATTGACATGATGTGATTTTTAAAAAATAATTCTTATCTTTTTAAATATCCACATAGAAATACAGATGGATGAAATGCCATATTGTCTAGTATTTGCTTCAAAATAACTTAAGGTGAGGGGAAATGGTGAGAATTTAGATCAATCAAATTTGGTTATCAGTTGATATATATTGGAGCTGGGATTATGTGCATAAGAGTTCATTACACCATCCTCACTATTTTTGTGTATGTTTAAAATATTCCAAACTAAAACTTTTGTTTATTTATTTTTTTAATTTTTTTTAACGTTTTATTTATTTTTGAGACAGAGAGAGACAGAGCATGAACGGGGGAGGGTCAGAGAGAGAGGGAGACACAGAATCTGAAGCAGGCTCCAGGCTCTGAGCTGTCAGCACAGAGCCCGACGCGGGGCTCGAACTTGCGGACTGCGAGATCATGACCTGAGCCGAAGTCGGACGCTTAACCGACTGAGCCACCCAGGCGCCCCCTAAAACTTTTGTTTAAAGTGTGCTATAAATATTATCAGTATGTCAGCAACATGTACAATTAGTAGCCTAAAAGGTGCTTCTTGATAATCCAGGTTTTTGGGGTTTTTTTCATCTCCTTGGTAGATCCTCTGTCAAAACTAAGGGAAAAGAAATAAGAAAAAAAAAATTGAATGCATGTCTGCCCCAGTGAAAGAAGCTCCAGATTTCAAAACTATAGTTCAATAATCTTTCCCAAATCTAAGATAAAGGACTGACATCTAATTCCCATCCTTCATGTTGACTGTGCTGTGTCATTGTGATTGACCCAAATTAATCAAGATGGAATATTGCATGCCAATAATAAACTTTTGTCTTTACTCTGAGGATACATAATAACTCTCTGACTTTGGTAACTGATAAAAGGAAGAAAATCCCAGACAACAGGTATCTTCCTTGAAATATAATCTTTATCCTTAAAAAAATTTAGCTCCCATGTATAGCTGAGTTGAATATGGATGTGGTTTAAACAAGTGGAAATAAGCACTATTCTCTCCCCATCATATGCCAATCACGTAGAATTACTTCTGTGCAAATCTTGTTAACTAGGCTAAAGACACAGTGGCTACAAGTATGATAGGGAAAATAAAAATAAAGAAGAAAAGAACAAATGAAAGAAAAACTAGAGGGAGGAAAGGAGGGAGGGAGAAAGAAAAGAAGAAACCGAGGAAGGAAGAAAGACAAAAGTTGACCCTTCTTAGCAAAATGCAGAACATTTCAATTTAGTAAGCGTGGTGCAGCTGTTCTTCATAAACCCATGAAGAGTGCAGCCAATTGCCCATTAAAGATTTACCAGCCATTCCTAATCTTCACTGTGCAAAGTGTCCATTGGAGATTTCCCTGTACTAGTTGGTGAGGATTACTCTTCCTTTCAAAGTCATTTATTGTCACTGAGGAATCTGGACTGTAAGAAATGGATTGTTGGTTATATAACCAAAAATTTACATATGATTACTGACTTTATCAGATCTCAAGTTGTCCCAGAGCACTCTAATAAGACCTTAAATGTATGCAAAAATAAATTTGTTAACTAACTACCTGAAAAGTTAAATAAATGGCATCTTAAAACCGGATCATGTCCCTGAATTTTGAGCTCAATAAGGGGTATTAACTTGGGAATAGTAACACTTCCCTCTTAATCCACTATCTCCAGATTTGCAAAGATGTAGCCAGGACTAAGACAATAATTCCAGTCTTCTTATATAACTGAACTACCAAATCTAGAAAATACCACCAACCTCTGAAATGTCCAAATATACTGGTTCAAATAGTTCAGTTATTCATATTTACATTAATTATTTCAAAGATGTGTATTGGCTGCTCATATGCCAAGTACAGTACCTGGTAATACAAAGGTGATAAGAACAGAAAAGTCTCATGGAACATACAGTCTAGAGGGGAACTAAGGGATAGGCCTCATCTAGACCTTAAATGTAAGTATCATTTAAGCAAACAAGATGGGACTCTTGGCAGCCTCCTCAAATGACTACATTGATCCAGAGAGTCCTTGGAGATCTAGAATTATTCTTTCCAGGTTTTTTAGAAGGGCCCTCATCCTCTTCCCTCTATTCCCATTTCAGAAATAGTTACAAAGAGATTGCAGAAAAGAATAGAACCTGTGTTTAGTATGGGGAATCCAAAAGAAGAGAAAACATATTCCCTACTTCCCTTCTGGAACTCTGGGAAACAACATCTGCATTCATTCAGTCAGTGGTTTCATAGGGATCCTTATTTTGGGGCAGGCACATCTTTATATGGCTTTTTCCTCCCCACACCACTAAAGCAAGACAGCAGTGGAGCTAAATGGTTTCATGGGATGCCTGGGGTAGAGGGTCCCAGATTTCTCCAAGTCTGCAACACTCCAAAAGGTGTGGGAGGTACACTGACTCTTGCTTCTTCCTTACCTTTTCAGGATACTGATGTTAGCTCTGAAAGAGAGAAGAGAATGTGAGAGAGAGAGAGAGAAAGAGAGAGAACAAGGGTCCCCAAATGGATCCTGCAGTCTGATGGTAGGGCACAGAAGTATGAAGCAGCATGGAAGACCAAATAGGACAACTGCATATTTCAGGAGAGACCAGTGCAGGACAGGTAAAGACCAACACGTAAATAGAATCTCTATCGCTATCAGACTGTTGAAACATCACAGCTTAGATTAGCCCCAGGAAAAAACAGAAATTATGACTGGATGGCGCTTAGACTAGAAATGGAGAAAACTCAGAATTGACTTAGCTTGTAATGTTTATAACCAGGGAGTAATGGTGTCCTTGAATGTATATTTAGTTGAATCATATAAACTTATATTTTTTTACACAACTAAGACAATTGAAAATGGTACAACCTGTATGCAAGCTCTGTGTGTATTTGTATATATATGTGTGTGTTTGCAAAAATAACCAAATGTACTTGAATATTAGACCCTTCGTAATAGCCACCTTCAGAAGTTCTATTTTTGCTGTTGTCATCGTTCAACTCTTTCTTAAGCTTTCAGCATCGTTTTGTGAACCATATAAGAATATCAATTCCATTAGTTTACATTGACTTTCCATGTTTAATTAGCAATTGTGCAATAAAAAAAACAAGAAAAAATATGATTTGCTTAAATCATGACTTTATTCACCAAACTTGGCATTTGTAAGCTTGTGGCAGTTTCCAGAAATCAACAGACACATGTTTATTAGTTCTGAATATATTCAAGGAATAAAGACAATCCCAAAGATGTTTTAAGCAATGGCTACTATGTTATCATGCACACATTGTTAAGGTGACTATTTTGAATTAAAACATTAATTTGGATGTATTAACATATTTGTGGAAAACCAGACCTAAGCCAAAAAAAAAAAAAAAAAGATTACTTTATAGTCAGACGTATTTAGGACAATGACAAATATCTCAACTTTGACCAAATGGTCATTTCCCTTGAAATCACATTCCATCACTGTCTCACTTTCCACAATGCCATATATTATTCTGTACTTTAGAAAGAGCTCCTTTAAGGAGTCCACAGCATTAGTGCCATCATGCAAGAAGTGAGGGAGCTTGAAAGAGTCAGTCACGCAGCCTCCACTGTCTCTCAAGCAGCTATCTTAGTATTTTTACAAACATTACTCTTAATCTCATTTTTCATTCCCATCTTGCAACTTTATGCCTTCCTATTGATCTAAGTGCTGCTGCTTAGAGACACCAATGAGAAATGCTGAGAACATTCAATAAATAAAAAATATCCATCCACCCTGTACGTGATTCCTCTTTAAAAATTGTGCAAGTAAAATAGTGTTTTTCTGCTCCCTGTTCGTTCTTGAGACCAAAGTCTATGCCCTGCATGTGGAATTAACTCCAGGGGATGAGTAGAGGGTGTTCTAAATTTCAAATCTCAATCCTAGTTCTGAAGCCCAATATTGCCTTAGAGAAGTTGCCTTCTATAATTATTGATTACCTTGCACATACTGTAATTGAAGTCACATCTACAAAGATCTCAGTTTAGATTGTAGCACTTATGATTTTTCCTCGATGAGAAATGCATTTATTTGCATTACTTCTATAAAAGAAGTTGTTTTTTTTTAAAATGAGAAAACACTCTTTTATTGCACATATTTAGCTAGTTAGAATTTAGCCGGAGATCTTGGTACATTTTTGTACACTTGACACATTTTTTCATTCAAATGATTGTTTGTTTTAAAAATTTCCAAAGGCCACCTGGGAGGTGAGGTTTTTATCAAGTAGGTGAGCCAATTCAGGCAGGGATCAGAGTTATATGCTTCATCTCTGTTTATAGACATTGAAGGTGAGTATCGCTGAGCAGGATGGAAAGAATCCTGACCTAGGCATCAGGAGATGTGGGTTCTAGTATTCGCTTACCAAGCTATCTGGATTTAATTTGACTTCCACAAACTCTGATTCTACTGTCTATGAAAATGAAGGAGCTGATACCTGATCTCCACTACCATTAGTCTTTTCTGGGCTTCATGCACAAAGTGTGAAGGTGTATTTTCATAAACAGCTGGTTGCACTTTATGGCAACATTATCTGTCTCTGCTCCCTCATTTCCAAGTCCCTTAAGAACACTAAAATTATTTTGTCCACGGAGAACAGAATACTGAGGAGAAGGACCCGAGAGTTTGCACTGGGAAGCAGTCTCAATTAGGCTCTCTTAAGTTCTTAGTGACCAAAAAAACAAAACAAAACAACAACAACAACAAAACCTAACTTGATGTGATGAGAAAACAGCTACTTTGAGGTGCTGCCTTGGCATTTACTGTATGACCAGCTCATACCCAGAGTCTGGACATTTGGATAAGTATCTGAGCTTAGGATTCCCGCCACAAGTTCCTGCTTTGGTTTTCCCAGGACATCTGTTCAAATAATCACTATGGTTGAGCCCACGAAAAGTTGACCTCCGCCCTGACCACCTTAGAAGTAATGGGTGCTTGCTTCTCTGCTCTCTATCCCCTGCTTGCTCATGACCTGGGATGGAGGCCTGCTCTTCCCCAGGCTCATGCGCTCTGCTCCTCTTCTGGGATTTCTGTATAACAAATCTTGTGACTTTATTTCTTTTGAGTAAGTATATGGAAACTGAACCTTCAATCAAAATGACTCTGGGGTTTTTACTTCCCTTAAGTGGGAGCTCAGATGCTGAGGAAGCTACCTGCGACCCCCATGTGTGAAGCCGATCTCTCCTCATTCAGCAGGCCATAATCTACGTATTCTTAATTTAATATACTGGCTCCAAGCACCCTCCAGCACACTTGACATAAAAAAAAACGGGGGGGTGGTGGTGGAATTTATTGCTCATGTCATTGAAAAGTCTAGCTCTGGATTGAATTGTAGCCTTTCAAAATTCATACACTGAAGCCTTGACCCTCAGCATCTCAGAATGTGACTATATTTGGAGAGGTGGTTTACAGGGGTCTTTAAGGTTAAATGAGGTCATTAGGTTAATGGGCCTTAATCCAACTTGACTGGTGTCTTTATAAGAAGAGGAAATTTGGGGGCGCCTGGGTGGCGCAGTCGGTTAAGCGTCCGACTTCAGCCAGGTCACGATCTCGCGGTCTGTGAGTTCGAGCCCCGCGTCAGGCTCTGGGCCGATGGCTCGGAGCCTGGAGCTTGTTTCCGATTCTGTGTCTCCCTCTCTCTCTGCCCCTCCCCCGTTCATGCTCTGTCTCTCTCTGTCCCAAAAATAAATAAAAAACGTTGAAAAAAAAAAAAAAAAAAAAAAAAAAAAGAAGAGGAAATTTGGATACACAAAGAGACACCAGGACGACACATGCACAGAGGGCCAATCACATGAAGAGGCAGCAAGAGGGTGGCCATCTGCAAACCAAGGGAAAAGGCCTCAGAGGAAACCAACCATAATAACACCTTGACCTTGGACTTTCAGACTCCAGAACTGTAAGAAAATAATTTCTGTAGTTTAAGCCACCAAATCCAGTGTTTTGTTACAGCAGCCCTAGCTAACTAATACCAGTCTCTTGCAGGGCTGGATATATCATTTGCAAATCCTCGTGAGAAAAAAAATGTGGTGCCCCCGGTTCAAAAAGCAAGAAAAAAAAGTGTCACTAATGATACTAAACATGAGGCTTTTTTTCCCTTCTCTAGTGTCCCTCTGACTTGTCATAGTTGTTTTGTTGTTTAGGTTTGGGGGGTATTTTTGTTCCTACTTTTTGCTATTTCAGTAATTCTAAGCAGAGGAAAATCGAAATGTTAAATTATTAGCATGAATTTTACCATTCATCTCTGTATTGTGCAATGCCAGTTTTAAATGCAAATGTAAGAGCACTTATCTCACATGCAGGATCACCAAAATTGCACAACTCCTATTTCGTAGCCTATACACACATAGACACATCAATCTTAGGTGAATAGTGGAAACATGACAGAAACTAACTCAACTGTTTTTATTTCACTTCTTGAGACACATAAATTCTACCAACACTCTATCCTACATTTATTGATAAGTATGGAAGAACTGAAAGGAAAAGCAACTAAAAGTTGCTCTTTCTTTCCCTTTCCTTTTAGTGATTATTTTCAAAGTGGTTAACTAATATGGGGAAGTAACAACACAAGCAAGAAAAGTTCTGATGGAGTCGTTTGGTTGTTTGTGTTTTTTTTTTCTTTTCTTTCTTTCTTTCTTTCTTTCTTTCTTTCTTTCTTTCTTTCTTTCTTTTCCTTCCTTCTTTCTTTCTTTTTTTTTAGAATGCTCTTGTTTACTTTCTGCATTCCAAGCCAGTTCTGATTCAGAGGGAAGACATGGCCTCCCTGGACGGTCAGCACCCCTGCTTACTCAGTCAGAGACATGTCAGGCTTACCTTGTACTCACTTTGAGTCTCACTGAGCCTCTACACATTGTGGAGTTCACTGGAACTCTGTGCTTCTGGCTCATCGTGAATGCTGTATGCAAGTGGGGGGCAAGGGAAGCAGACAGGTGTACAAGCACTCCTGTGTTCACACACATGTTCCATTGTTCCACTGGACTTTACTCACAGAATACAAGTTCAAGAACAAAATGAATTTTTTCAAGGCAACAGCAGTGCATTAAATCAAGCTCATCATCCTTCTGAGCATGGGGCCCTGTGCACCTGCACAGGACATACGCCCATAAAACTAGTCCTAGTCCTTTGATATGATGCTATAGAAAGCTCAAGATAGCATCAAAAGTCAATGTCTCTTCTTCCATTATCTGCTTCTACTTGCCCCCATGTTGGCTTTACTCTCAGCCAGGCTCTTATTTCATTCATGGTTACTAGATGGCTGCAGAAAACAAGCCAGATAGAGTTCTTTCTCAAATACTCCAACGATTTTTCTCAGTACATCTCATTGATTCCATTGGATCATATGCCCATTTCTGAGCCAATCACTGCAACTAGAGTAATACAATTGTCTAATTACCTGAGCTCTATCCCATTCCCCATCGCTGAAGCTGGAGATTGAGACCACTCAATTAGAATGAAGGACATGTACAGAAAGTCAAGAATAGAGTAGTCTGTCAGAGGAAAATTGGGGTATGGTCACCAAAAGAAGGATAAATGGATTCAAAAAAGCAAAAATAAAATAAAGGTCAGAGACCATTCCAGTGGTCCTGATCTAGGATGTCAGTGTAGAAAGCTCAGTGCAATTAAGAAACCATACTTGATTTTGAAACTGGAAGTCACAGAACCTAGGTTGATTATTTTTCTGTTGCAAGCTAGGACCACCAGGTAAGGTTGTATAGCACACCACATATTATGGTTCTTTTCCAAGAAGCTATGATGTGTACAAGTTCTATTCTAGGATATTCCATTTGGATGCTTCTTTCAGCATTCTCCCTGCATTCTACCATTATCATCCAAAACTTACAATCAAATTATCTTATACTCCCCAAAAGCATTTCTATTTCTCACTATTATATAAGAAATGTCTTCATACATGCAGTAACCAACAATGCAACTACTTTAACTCGGTTCTCTTCAGACTTCCAACCAAGTGGTTTTCAGCTCGGAGAATAGGAGGTGGTTAGAAGGAGGAGGCTGGTGTGGAGGGGTGCTATTGGAGGGAAAGGAGGGAGAATGAAAACAGGGGGGCACATTTACAGTTATACACCACGTTGTCCAATCGCCCCCTGGACCTGTGATTGTTGGAGCTTCTGCCCTATTCAAAGTCCCCCCCACCAAGGGGCCTGACAGATATCCACCTTATGTGGAGTACACATTGTTGTGTAACATCTCTTCCGTACACACATACTCCTTAAAAGGCCACTCAAGAAGATCTCACTGGCACAGCTGCAGCATGTACCCACAGAGAGGCCACCAACCACAAAGGTCCTCCTTCCCAGAGTACCGAAGATCACTCCAGGTATCACCACTGCCAGATCCCCTTGTCAAAGCCCCTGGGTGTCTTGACAGCTCCTGAGAGTGTAACTGCTAGAGCCTGTATTCTGACTCCCTCGATTCACAGAAATCCCACTTCAGTTCCCTATCAAAGGCCTTGCACATTTTGTGTTACACTCTGCCACACAAATACCAAAGCAGAGCAGTCAGGCATTCTTAGTTCTCATGGAGTTGTTAGTGGGAACAGAAGAGAAAAAATAATGAACACCATTAGGTACTCAAAACCTTTTCAACTACCAAGGCTAATAAAACAAGCGTGGGTGCCTAGAGCTCTCTTCTCCAAGAATTTTCTCCCTAGACAGAGAATACATAGAGTTTACAGGTCTCTATGCAAATAGGCTTCTAATGAGTGGGTGACCTCACTGGCTACGTTTCGCCAAAAGGAGCGGATGTGTCCTACTGTCTTGGAGTGACAGCAGCTTGGACTTAAGCTTGGAACTCACTAGCAGTAGATTAATTCTGATGATGAATTCAGCCAAAAGAAGGTCCAAGCTCAAAATTGGGGAGTCCCAGAGGTATGGATTACAGAAATGTTACTCTATTTCTCACAGAAATTTCTGTCACAGAAAGTTGTTTGGGATTCTTCTTGGCATATGAAGAACCTTTTTTTTTCCAGCTAGTGAGTGGCAAAGCTGGAGCTAGAATCCAGATAATTCTTTCTTTAGTCTCCTCATGGAAAAATCACAAAACAACAGGGCAAAGATTACTGACACTCTTATAGCCTTGGCATCTACCACATTTGTCCCAGATTATGGAAAACTTGCCCTCATACAATCCAGATGACTTCTTATTCTGTACTCTCATGAGAAATGTTAGAGAGAAACTGTCAAAATTCTGTGAACTTTGATTGGCATCTATTCCGTAGCTTTATATGACAAAGCCAAAGTCTTACATCTTATTTTCCATAGCAGGTACCCTGGCTCTTTCAAGCTTTTTTCACTGAATTTTTTTCTCATCTGTGATCCATCTAAAAGGAATGTTCTCATCATCTAAATGACTTTCTCTCCCATACTTTATTTCCCCCAGAAAACCAGGATAGAACTCTAGAAAGCTAATGAACTCATGTCTCTTTAAACTTCACAGTTCTCTCTAATGTTAGCCTCCCCTCAAAATGTAGTTCTGCAGAGGTATGGGAGAGTTTTCACAGAACATAAAACAATAAAGGCTTAGGTCATTTTAATAATGGAGAAACTGAAGAAAAGTTAAGTAAGAGTCACACAAAAACACTCTAGGGACCCAACTGAGACACATGTGATCTTGTCCCCAGGCTACTAAACAGAACCTATATATTATTCAAAGAATAATCCTGCTGACCCTCTGATCTCTGTGTATAATTAGGTAGAGCTCAGATTCTCCTTAAGAGAAGTGTGTGTGTGTGTGTGTGTGTGTGTGTGTGTTTGGCTCATGGCATTTAGCCCAGATAAATAGTTTTCCAACTGCTTACAACAAATGTAATGCTTCCTGAAAACTAATAATAATCTCATTCAATTCTGCCTCCCTCTTCTTCATTCATAAGACTAAACAAGGACCTGTGAGACTAGTCCCCAGGTCACCACCATGAGTGATTGAGTTGTCAGCCTTTCTACTAAAGCTCCTACCTGGATCTCAATTAGTGCTAATTATTATAGGGACTCCATTACCCAAGTGAGGAAATATCTCCCCTGATAAAATCCATGCTATAAAAAAGAAATTTAAACTTTCCTGCTTCTGAATCAAACATCCAAATTTTTAGTGATCCTAACACCTGACCTATGAGCTGAGTAAATAGTAAGACAACATGGCGGGAGTGTACCCCGATAGCACCAAGTCTCCGAAGACCCAAAGACAGTGTTGACAGGAGTATTCTATACATAAACAAATATTAGCTGCCATTGGCATCTAGCATTGTGCTGACAGGAACCCCATACTATTGTTAAAGGAACAGCCCAAAAGGAAACAAACTTGTCCTCAACTCTGCTGCTTCTCACTAAGTACCCAGCTCCACCAGATCTGCCTCCAGTCCCCAGCTGGGCTTCCTTTGATCTTAACTCTAAGACAATGTTTCTCAACCTTGACATTATTGACACTTCAGATTGGATAATTCTTTGTTGTGAGTGGCTGTCCTATTCAGTTAGGATATTTTGTAGCATCCCTGGTCTCTACCCACTGCATGCTAGTAGCACCCACTACTTGTAAAACCAAAACTATCTCAAGATATTGCCACCAGGCAGAGGGAGCAAACCTACCCTTGGTTGACAACCACTCATCTAGAGTCACAGAAAGTGGGGTGAGGAAGAAGTCACAGGTAAGCTGACTCTCAGAGGATTATTGTTAACCTTTCTGGCATCCTAGTACTCTCCCTGAATTTGATAGGGGAAAATTTCTTACCTGGAATCCACCAAAGCATGTAAGTACATATAGGTAAAATTTTACTTCAGAGACCCCCTCAAGCCCAAGAACTAAAGCTGTAGGGCATTAATTTCTTTACATCAATGTTAAAATTATTTCATACCGGACTTTGCCAAGAAGCAAAATAAAAAATTTAAAAAACCCAAATACTTCAAATGTAGTTCAAACACAGACAAGTTTACAAGATAGAGATATCTTAAAATAACTGAAATCTAGTCACAAAATGGTTTGGCACAATTTAAGAGTTCACAAGCTCTATACTTTTTTCTTCTATTCTGAGTAACCTCATTTTCCCAGCTCTACCTGCATCCCCTTTCCTTCCCAAAGAAGCACTGAGTTGGAAGTAAGAGTAGTAAGAGCTAACTTCTATCTGGCACTGACTAAGGGCCAGGCCTTAATTCTGGGCACTGTTCTGAACGCTTTTACTTACACTCTCCCATGTCTTCCTCATAGCAGCTCTATGGCATAGATATTATTATTCCCACTTTACAGATAAGGAGACATTAAGAGAGTAAGTAACTTTCTCAAAGTCACACAGCTAATACGTGGCAGAACCAAGAGTCAAACTCAGACAGGCTGGTGTCAGAGCTCATGCTCTTTGACCCCTTTACCATCCAAACTATGTGTGGTCCACAGTCCTAACCAGACAATGGGTAGTAGTCATTTCCCATAGAAAGTCATACATTTCCAAGATGTATGATTTTCACAGTCAATACTAGAGACATCTAACCAACTACCTTAACTCCGTGTCCCCCTTTCTCCCTCAGTTGCCATGTCCCTTATCACCTCCTTTCTCTTAGGAGGAAGGTAAAGCTTTGTTTCTTTATTACATCCTGACTAGTTTTCAGTGAATTCAAATGATTCGGGTATCATTTGAATTTTAGGCCCTCGAAGTTTGGCCCAAGAGCCACCTGAGGATGAATCACCAGTAGTACTTACTAAAAATGCAGATTCTTAGGTCCTACCATAGATCCGCTGAATTACAATTTTGAAGGATGATGCCCAAAGCTGTACTTTAAACAGCTCCTTAGATGATTCTGATACATACAAAAGTTCGAGCTTAGTTTAGGCATCTATGATTGGTTAGCTCAGCTAGTTAGAGCTAATTAGACTGCAGTTCAGTTCTCAGAGACAAGAGCCAACTTTGCTCCGCGGTTCTACTTCTATCCTTTCCTTATTTAGTCAGCATTCCAGCTGAATAAAAAAATTCCCAGCTACAAACAGCTAAACAATATGGGGAAACAGGAAACAGTCTGGATAGATTATTACCCAAACTTACTACCTCAAGCTTATAACCCCAACTGGAAAACTAATTTCAAGGGCATCATTTTTATTCACAATGGGCAATATTTTTTTTCCATGGGTATTTCGTGAATGAGTAACAATGCCCAACTAATAATCAAGACATAGTTTCCAAAAAATAAACAAGAAAAAAACCATCAGTAAGACTTATCCCAGTTCTTGGCTAATTCATGTCTGGGGCTTAGGTCCAAATATCTTGAGCATCTCGTATAGTTACATTGTGGGTGGATTTTTATAAATATGGTCAGTAAAAGCTCTCAAAGGGCTAAACAAAGCCAATTTACAAAGTTACATCTTGGCGGTAAACCCTGGGTAGTAGTATTTCTTCATCCGCCTAACTCCTGAACTAGCGAACCTCTCAGCAGTTCAGAAGCACTTTCAACCAAGCCAAAGTTAATAAAAGCCCTTGAATCTTACTCTCAGTCATTCAAATCAGACAGTATCTCTGAAATAACTTTTACTTAAGCTGCCAATGCCAGAAATACTATCGGATTTTTTTTTTTTTTTTTTTGGCTTCACTACATAGAAACACTGGTACTATTGTAAAGAATATATAACAAAAAAAAAAAAAAAAAAAAAAAAAAAAGAGTCCATTTCCTCCTTTGAGAAATCCTAATTAGTAGCCTGGTAGTCAGTGCTTGGAAGTGAGCACAAGAAAGTGTCTCCCAGTAGATGAGCTCCGATACTGTTTTCCCAGCAGGAACCGTGTGCCAGGACTGCTCTTTAGTTACAAGCAAGTTTTATTGTTTTCCCTAAACGAAAATAAAATAGTCTGGTGGTAGAATGGAATTAGAGAAATGGGACTTCGTTGGGGAGCCTTTCCAAACCCAGTTCAGAGAGGAAAGTTCCCGATGTTCCATAATATTCTCTGGACGTTTCAGACCGTGGTTCCAGAACAAACGTTCATAAATTCTACCGCACTTCATTCCCTCAATTTGACTTTGACACAGTCGTGTGATTAACGGTGCAAAAGCATGCCTCAATTTTGCACAGCATTCTGTGCTTCAGCTTCTTACCGTTAAAAAAAAAAAAACAACTCATTTCATTTTCACTCCCCTTCTCTCTCTATAGAATCCTAAGAATTAACTAAGTATCTACAGCAGTTTTTTAAAAAGAGGGTTCTACTTTCCAAGGACTTTTTCTAGGTGAAACATTAAGTAGTTTGCATGATTCTCCTTCCCTGACACTTTAAAGGGAGAGCTGATGTGGTTAAACAAATTTTCATTAATTCCAAGTAGATAATAAAATGTATTGTAAGTAAAACTAAATCCTTCTGTTTTCCATTTTAACTCAACCTGGATCTTTTGAAGATTTAAAGTCCCTTTTTAACTTTCAATTGCATCTCAAATTTCTAATATATTTGACATTTATTCTGTAACCACCATGTCCTAGGCTCCTTCATATATATAACATATCATTTAAGCTTCTCAACAAATCTGAGGACAGTACTATTATCTCCATTTTACAAACAAAATCCTGGGGTTCAGAAAAATAAAGCATACTTGTCTAATGTCATTGAGCTAGTAAGTAATAGAAATAAGATTCAAATCCTGGTCTCCTAACTCCAAATTTAAAGTTCAGGCAGTTGTCCCATAGCTATTACCTGGTTAAGTACAACTGCTCCGAATAAATGAGTGATCAAAATTTAGAGTTTCTAGCGTGCCAAAGAATCTCATATGCTTTATATCTTGCACTCCCATGAGGCAGTTTTTCATGTATTTTGCAAGGTGGGCATGCCCCCATGTTCTCACCCTTCCCAAGTCATACTTGTTTCACCTGCAGGAATTATAATAGAAGTATCCATAGACTTACTTCCTTTTTAAGGCTTTTTAGAAAAACAAGTCATTGGAGAGGATATGGAAGTAAATATGCATGACACAGAGTGACGTGACCCAAAGAATTCCTTCTACTCAACTCAGTCTCTTAAGTCACCATTTCTAGTCCACCTTGCTGTTGCCTGGGGCAAACAATGCTACTAAGCACACCAGAACTCTTGCAGGATCTTTCTAAAGGTTCCCTGCAAAATACATTGTTTTTATAACTGCCAGTTAAGTGATGCCTTGGCTGCATTTGAGGAGGACTGGGGACATCCAGTGGCCACCTACGTTGATAACAACTGAATTATCACTACAACGACACGTTATGATGAATTTGATATAAACTCTTGTGCTGCAAAGACTGTTAAAAGATTTCTGGTTTTAACAATTTTTAAACTATTATGAATGGGATCCTTTGGTAGTCAGCTACTTGTATATTTCCCCCAAATAAATTTAGTTTTGTATACCTGGGTCATAGGCCACCGCCCAAATTATCTACCACATTAAGCCAAAGTACATGATTACGTTAACTTCCAAAAAATAAAAAAGATTCCGAACATAAGAAACTGTTTGACTCAGTCCATTTCCATGGATGGCCTTCTGGCCTCGGGGTATGCATGGTATACCTATACTGACGAAGTCTTCTTTTTGGCAGTCGGAAGAAAAATTAAAAAGTTGGAGGGATCAAGAGGTCTCATTGACCAGCTAGTGCAATTTGGGAATTGAAATTTTTTTCAGAGAGGAAAGAACACATGTGTCTTTTAACCTCGCTAGAATAATATTATTGAAAGTTACTTGGCGTTGTCCTGACATGAGATGAAAGAGTTTGGCCGATAAAAAATACCAAATAATATTGTTCTCCTAGAATGCAGTTTAATTATTATGCTTGTAATTTTTCTTCCCATCACGTGGAAAATTTTAAACCCACTTAAAACTCAACATTCATATTCTTATCTGAATAGAACAGGTAAAGGTGGAGGACAAGGTGTACAGATCAAGGACAAGGACAAGGGAATTCCTAAGATGGAATCTTTGGCTCGTGCATTGTTATAACTGTCCCCCAAGCTGCTTAACTCAGCAGAAGTCACCCTCAAAAAAGTTGCATATGGGTGCATCTAGCTTTGAGGCTTCCTCAGTCCTGGTCCATGTCCTGGCTTTCTACAATAGTCACTGCAGGTCTGTAAGCTGTTCTCCAACCTTCCTTAACTTTTCCATCAATCATCAACAAACCATGGTATACCATCGCAGGACCCTGCTCCAGGTGAGATGCTCCTAAGAAGAAAGGAAATTAATGCATCTTTGGTAATTTAAGGGTAAAAGGCAGAGATGCTAGTTCACAGTGTTACTATTCCCAAAGAATTTTTCCCTAACAGAAGACAATGCCTTATCTATAAAAATAACTTGCAAAGTTGAAATTTCAAACATAATGGCAGGTGTTCAAGCTGTCCATCTGAGAGTTTTGTAAATCCTACCATGTAGAATCTCAGCTATAAATAAAACCAATCCTGATTTTTATCCATTAAAAGTAATCAGAAGAAATGAAATCCTGCATTCTGGCATCCTCATAAATCTCTAGATTGTTGTTTGACAACCAAAAAATATACATACATACACTGTGTTTAACCATCCGTCACTCACATTTACCTTGAATACAAAGCTCATGTACACAGTTGATCACCTAATGATTCTCCCCGGTATTCCCTTTTTGAACTCTGTCATCTGTTTTGTAGTAACATAGTGTTATATTCTGGGGTTGCTTGGAAGGACGAACATCAAGAGACCAGTGTTCCAGCTCTGATTCTCTCACTTACAAATCATCTGAACCCACATTAGTCAATGCACACTTCAAGTCTGGCTTTCCCATCTTTGAAATGAGTGAAAATTTCCTCATACCATTTCGTTGTTTGTAATTGATCTGTTCATCCAGTGTTATGACCAGGCAAAAGTCATCTGACACCTTGAGGTTTTTGTAGCTGATTCTCTCCTTCCAGAAGAAACAACCACCCAAAGTTTCACTAACACAAAGAAACTCTGTACTTAGTTAATTATATGCCAACATTTAGGCTGGATGACGCGTGGCACAGAAATGCCCCAGATCCTACCTCTAAACTCCCAAAGTACTTTATTTTCCCTCCTATTTCTGTGAGATGTAGAAAAGGGGAGGGTGAAATGCGAACCCAGGAATCTTACATCTCATTTTCTGCTCTAAACAGTAATTATAATGCTTTCTGAAGACAGCAGAAAAAATGAGCAAATGAGCGGCGCTGCCGCTCGCGCCATGGTTCTCCACAGTGCGCCATCATATGCATTTGAAGATCTTTCCTTATTTTTTTTTTCCTGCCGACACAGGAATAGGAGGCAGATCAGCAAGGAGGGCTATCACAGGAATTTGCTTTCTCTGTTTTAAGAAGAGCCATTCCATTTCTTGCCTGAAGTTTAACTTGATTATGCATTCATTAAAGGCGAGTGATGGCAATGATTAAACAAAAACATCTTTAAAATGCAGAGTTCATTCCAGCCCATTTGGTTGTGTTACACACAAATTGGATTTGCATTGCATCCTGCACAGCAGGTACTCCACTTGAAATCAAAGACAGATGCTTTTATGGGATTAAAAAGAAAACCGAGGGGGAGGGGGAGAGGGAGAGATATTGAGATATTTTGCATTTCAGTAATAATGGCTCCGAAATGAAATAGTGATCGTCCTGCCGCTTTATCCATGTAAGTGTTTGGGCTATAATTAAAAGGAAACAAGAACCCCCCCCCCCCCATCATAACTTGAATCGTTGTCACAGAAGAACATTTAATTTGCAGGGGAAAAATGATTTTTCCCATAAATGTCTAATAATACCTTAGCATATTTGAAATTTAATCATAAGTGGCTTAGAATTAAACCATTTGAATTATTACTGAAACATTTCAAGTGGTGACATTAAATGCTTTGTTTGAAATTAGCCATTAATTCAAAAGTCTTCTCTAGTGCTGCTGTGAGAGTTTAACTCTTTGTCTGTAAACAGAGGTCCCTGGTTCTCACGCTATATAATTAATCGGCACACCTCTAGAACATTCACATTGCTGGCTATTTACTCTGGCACCTCCAGTTAAATTACTCTGGGCACTATAATTCTACAGTTGATATCATCTGCTGTTTTAAAATTTTTATATATTTGTCAGCTTCTTGGACATCTCTCAGAAGCACTGTATGAGTAAAAAAACAATCAGACTGGAAGAGCCCCAGTGTGACTTACCTTTCCATTGCTTCCGAGAAGCTTTGTACAGTGAATATGGCTAATCTCTTACAATGTCTTGCAGTGTCTGACTCTATAACAGGTCATGTTATATGAGCATTTCTTATCTATTTGATGATGGCATCTTCTGGTGGACCGAATGTACTGATGGCCCCAATCATTGGCTTCGTTCGTATCTATGCCCTTTGCGATGTGAATTTGCAGATCTTCCCATGAAGTGGTGGAATCTGTTTCTCCATGTCTTGAATCTGGGCCGGGCTTGTGATTTGATTTGGTCAACAGAGTCTGGTGAAAAGAATGATGTGTCAGTTCTAAGCCCAGGCTCTGGAGGTCCTCCTTCTCATGAACTCTGATTCTGCAGAGCTGAAAGCCCAGGCTGGTCTGATGTAAAATGAGAGGTATGTGACTCTGTCACCCATAACTCCTGTCGACAGTCCAACTACATCCAGAAGCAGAGCTTCCTAGCCAAGATAAAGCTAACCCCAACTGACAAAAGAAGAACTGCCTGACTGAGTACAAAACAAATCATTAATTTGAGGGTGCTTTGTTATACAACAATGGGTAATGATACATTTCTGGATTCGGTTTTGTTTTGTTTTGTTTTTAGTATTTAACTCGGACTTTAAATGAGGAGTAGGTTTTCAATGCTTTGCACAATGTTCATGTCAGCATGCATCCTACAAGTATTTACTAAGTCATAGTTGAGTGGAGATTTCTTTATTTTAGACTGTTAGTCAATATATTCTAATAAACTGTCATAGCATGTAGCTATGCTTTTTTGTACAATGCTTGGGAAACAACAACAAAAAGGTATTGTGTCCCACTCTTTTTCTCACTGAGAATAGCACACATGAAAAGTAACCCAGGAACAATGGATAAAGGACTTGTTGGAGAGAAAAGCCAACCTCATCTGTAAGTATTTTAGCCTGAAGAGTCATGTGAAATCAGACCCACGTGAGACTTATGATTTCAAAATCTTCATGGAAGAGAATTCCATTTCAAGGCCAGATGTCACTTTCCAATGATCTGTAAACCTCTAAAAAGAAGGTTGTTTCCCCACTATGGTGAATCTATGAAATACAGGATTGGAAGAAATTGTAGAGATCATCTTGTCCAGCCTCCTACTTCACACAGAAATCTCCACCTCAGTTCCCCAGAAAGGTAATAATTGTAACTAGTAGCTACCATTTAACATACATTTACTAAGTGCTAGATCCTGTTCTAAGTACCATCTGTGAATTAGTTCTTCACAAAAATATTATAAGGTAAGTGCAATTCGAAAGTTGGGGGAAATGAGCTTCAGGTTAAGCAACATGTCCGAAGTCATGTAGCTAGCAGTACATGACAGAGACAGAATTCAAACTCTACAGTCTACTCTCTTAACTATGAACCAGTACTCCCTGTTAATAATTAGATCCATTCATTGAAGATTGAGCTACCCTATGGTGAGGTGAGTTCTCCCTCTTCCCCAGAAATACTCCAGCAGAAGCAAAACATCTGAAAACCCACATAACATAATGGGTTAAGCCCAAACCTCCCACACTGTAATTTCTACCCATTGGCTTTGTTTCTAGCATGAGGGCTGCAAAGAAAAATTCTGTCTTCTTTTCTACATGACAAACTTTCAAATATTTAACCATTTTCTCTTCGCATTCATTCTTTAGTCAGTATACTTTTGATGTTCTTCACTAATCTGATCAGCCTCCTAATGAAATCTCCACAACCTCCCCAGTCCCTACCTCACCATTTTAGTTCAGAGACTATTATCTTTGCAATGTAAGATAGCATCTAGTTTTTATGGTGTGGTTGGTTGGTGTGTGGTTGATTGATTATATGACTTTAACTAGAAAAATTAATACTGAAAATATATCAAACATTGAATTACAAAAACTACAAATATTTTTCAAGTCATCCAACCCTATAAACATTTTGTAGAGTTTTGTTCTTTACCTAAGTGTAAGACCTCAGTAGTACTTGGAAAGGCACATGAGTCAAGTCTGTTACCAGATTCAGAATAATGTCATTGTTAGCCTATCATAAACATTTAGAACCCAGAAGATGGTAGGAATCCATAATGCTATTTTTCTGGATGGATTGCCTTCTAATTCATTCCAAGTCTGCCTCAGAAAGCTGTCCAGCATCACTTCTTACCACTGGCCCACTCCCAAGTTTCTACCTCCATTTTGGTAATACCTCTGTATCTGAGGTCATAATACTCATACTCATAGTATGGATATGGCACCAGTACATAGTAAAGGATGTCTTCCAGATTCTTCAAAATGAAGCATCTGAAGGAAAAGTAATATAGTCAATTAATCTTTGACAAAGCAGGAAAGAATATTCAATGGAAAAAAGATAGTTTTAAACAAATGGTGTTGGGAAAACTGGTCAGCAACATGCAAAACAATGAAACTGACCCACTTTCTTACACCCTACACAAAAATAAATTCAGAATGGATTAAAGACCTAAATCTGAGACCTGCAACCATGAAAAGCCTAGAAGAGAGCATAGGCAAAAATGTCTCTGACATTAGCCATACACAACATTTTTCTGGATATGTTTCTTGAGGCAAGGGAAATAAAAGCTATTTTATTTATCTCCAAACTATAATGAGATATCACCTCACACCTGTCAGAATGACTAAAATAAAAAATACAAGAAACAATAAGTGTTGGCAAGGATGTAGAGAAAAAGGAACCCTCTTACACTATTGGTAGAAATGCAAACTGGTACAGCCACTGTGGGAAATAATATGGAGATCTCTCAAAAAGCTAAAAACAATACTACTCTGTGATCTGATAATCATACTCCTGGATATTTAATGAAAGGAAGAAAGAAAGAAAGAAAGAAAGAAAGAAAGAAAGAAAGAAAGAAAGAAAGAAAAGGATAAAGGAAAAAAGCCCACTAATTCAAAGGGATACATGTACCCTATATTTATAGCAGCATTACTTATAATAGCCAAGATATAGAAGCAGCCCAAGAATCTATCAATAGATGAATCGATAAAGAAGATGTGATATGTACACACACACACACACACACACACACACACACACACACGGGAAAACATGGAATATTATTCAGCCATAAAAAAAGAATGAAATCTTGCCATTTGCAACAATATGGATGGATCTAGAGATTACAATGCTAAGTGAAATAAATCAGTCAGAGAAAGACAAATACCATAAGATTTCCCTTATATGTGGAATTTAAGAAATAAAACAAATGAGCAAATGAAAAAAGAAAGAGAGACAAACTAAGAAACTGGCTCTCAACTATAGAGAACAAAATGATGGTTACCAGAGGGGAGGTAGGCGGGGAGATGGGTTAATTAGGCCATTGGGATTAAGGAGTGCGATTGTGATGAGCACGGGGTGATATATGGAATTGTTGATTCACTATATTGCACATCTGAAACTAATATAACACTGTATGTTAACTACACTGGAATAAAATAAAATTTAAAAAGGACGGATAAACCTCTTTTTTTGCTAATGTTGACCAGCTTTCTGTGAAGAACTTAAATATTGTTATGCTAACAAAATATATGTTTGTTCATTTATGTGGGGGTTTGTTTGTTTTAACCAAAGTCTGTCCATAATTGCTGGCATTTTATAATGATCATTGCTCATATTCTTGTATTTCATTCAAAGTGCCCTAATGATAACTGTAAGAAATGACAAAATACACATTTCATTCATTTATTTGTATTTTGTTACTATATGCAAGACACTTGCTATATATTTATATAATATACACTTATACTGCATGTGTGTATAATTATTATCTCACAGCAGTTATAAAAGGCAGGATTTTTTTGAAGTTAACTATATTGAGAGATAATTTCAAACAATAATATGTATTCATTTTAAGTGTAGAGTTTGATGAGTGTTGATAAATGAATGCATCAGGTGGCCACCATCTAAATCAAAGTATAAAACATATCAAAATATTCCCTTGGACCCCGCTTAACTCAATTTCACATCCAGGCAATCGCTGATCTGATTTCTGTCACATAGATTATGTTTGCTGGTTCTAGAATTTCACTTAAACGGAATTATACAATTCCAAACTCTTTTGTGTCTGTTTTCTTTTTCTCAGTATTATTTTTAAGAGTCATCAATGTTGCTGTATGAGTAGTTTAGTCCTTTCACCTGTTGGGTACTTGCTCATTGTATGGCTATAACACAATTACTTTTTTCATTTATCTGTGGATAGATATTTGAGTTTTTTCCCAGGTGAGGGCTATTACCAAAAAAGGTTCTTATGAGCACTTGTGTATGAACATTTTGTGGACATCTGTTTTTATTTCTCTTGGACATATACCTAAGGTGTGGTATTTTAGGGTATATGGTTAGTGTATATTTAACTTTATACAAAACTGTCAAACTGTTTTCCAAAGTGGTTGTACCATTTTACATTCCCACAAAACAGGTTTGGGTTTTTGAGGTTTTCTTTGTTTTCGTTTTCAGTTTTTGTTTTTTCTGTTGCTGCACATCCTTACCAACACTAGGAATTATCAGTCTTTTTCATTTTAACCACTCAGATGGGTGTGAAATCATATTAATTTCGGTTTTAATTTGAATTTCCCTAATAAATAATGATGTCCAGTATATTTGCATGTGTTTATTAACCATTATATATCTTCTTTAAAAAAAAAAACATTTGTTCAAGTCTTTGCTCATTTTGAAGGGTTGTTTGTCTCTTAGTGAGTTATAAGAGTAATCAATCTATTCTGGATTCTAGTTCTTTGTTAGAAATTGCAAATATTTTTCCTTCTTTTGTTGCTTCCCTTTTCATTCACTCAGTGATGTCTTTTGAAGAGCAGAAACTTTTAATTTTGATGCAGTCCAATTTATTATATATTTTCTTGTATGTTTTTTGTGTCCTAAGAAATCTTTGTCTACTCAATGTTTAAAAGATTTTTTTGTATGTTTTCCTCTAGGTGTTTTATAGTTTTCTTACTTGTCTTTAGATCTATGCTCCATCTCCAGTTTATTTCAGTATATGTTGCAAAATAAGGGAGTAGCTTCATTTTTCTCTCCATACAGATAACCACTCTTCCAGCACCATTTGTTAAAAAGACTGATTTTTTTCTCCCTTGAATTATCTTGGCACCTTTGTCAAAAATCAATTGACAATATATGTCTGGACTCTATGTTGCTCCGTTTATCTATATATCTATCCTTACACCAATATCACAGTGTATGGATTACTACAGTTTTATAGTAAGTCTTAAAATCAGTGGTGTAAGTTGTCTGTCTTCCTTTCTGTTTTTCAAAATTGTTTTTTTCTAGTCCAGATCTTTTGCATCTCCTTATAAATTTTAGAATCAATTTGTCATTTTCTATAAAAATCATAGAGTAAGATTTTTATTAACATTGGATTGACTCTATATATCAATTTAAGGAGAATTGCTCCTAACTACATTAAATCTTCCAATCTATAAATGTGATATATCTTTCCTCTTATTCAGGTTTTCTTTAATTTCTTTTATCAGTGTTCTTTGATTTTTACCAGACAGGCCTAGTACATATTTCATCAAATTTTGTCTAAGTATTACAGAAATTATTAACTAAACTTTTGCAAATGAGAGAACAAGATGATCAGAGAGGTTATGCAGTTCATCCAAAGTCACAGATCTAGCAACTGGTTGAATCGAGAAGTGACTGAATCTAAAGACGATGTTCTTAACCACTAGGCCAGCAATTTTCAGAACAAAGATAGGAGTTGGACCAACCAGGAAGCTTTTTCAAACCTTACATGCCCATTGCCCTGCTAGACATGCCTGATAACTCATTAGAGAAAGGAAAAGTGGGCCCGGATAGGTTAAAAATCTCCCAAGATGCTTTCTGTTAGAACCTGCTGGTTGAGAACTACTGAGTAAGGCTTTTTTGCATTCTTCAGTCTCAGCATGGTCAATCTCAGCTGGCCACCATTTGAATCCCATCCGATTTGGTTTCTCTCCTGGCCTACTACTTGATTAGGCCAGGAGAGAACGATTCTGTATGACTGGAGAGCCAGACAGATCTTACACTATGTAGCTTCATAAACAGCAAAATAGGTGTTGCTCCCACATTCTGGTCTCACCTAAGCTTCTATTCTGTGAATAAGTTTATAGTCTAGTCATTAGAGATGAGACATGCAATCTAATTTTAAATACACGCAATGTTTTAAAATCTAACAATTATTTAATTTATTTCACTTCACTCATTCCACTTTAACCTACTTTATTTTGCCTCCAGTCTCTCCTTTCTTTAATAAGCTAAATATTTAGTTTTGAAATACAAAGTTTGAAGAATATGAAGAGTGGGGAAGGTAACAAGAAAAAGAAATGGGATAGTGAATTGCAGATTAGAGGCGCCATGTGCTAATTCGAGAGAAAAGAGGATCATGGTCCTGGGTGACAAGTCAGCAAGGAGCCATGCTCAGGAATTTCCATGCCTGAAGAGTTTTGCCATGATGTGCTGGTCATAGGATACAGCAGAGGAATCTAGCAGCATGGAAAAGAAATGAGCTTTGTAATGAAACCTGCATATATCTGTTAGAGAGAGAAGGAATGACAGCCATTCATGAATAAGCTATTTGAATGGAAAGCAAATCTTAGTAGATACTTTTATTATAGTACTAATAATTACTAAAATGTATTTATCTAGTCTACCAGGTACAAATACTGCCCTTGGAGCTGTATCAATGAAAAGGGAGAATAATAAGATCATGTTTATTGCTCTCAAGGAGTGTTCACTTCAAAGAAAACACACACGTGCAAAACAACAATTCAAAGCATCCTGTAGCAAATGCTGTTGATTACCCAGAAACAATTTCTGCCCCCCAGTCCACTCTGCACAGCACCCTGCTATCCTGGGACGCTGACTAAAGGGTTAATCATCTTGTACAAAGTGACAGAGGATGTGGATTTTACAGGAGCTAAGTCAATTTATTTGTAATCATGGCCTTAGACTAATGACTAGATTTAACTGAATGTATACTTTTTATCTGTAAAATGGAGTAAGTGCTTTACAACTTTTTAATGAGTATTAACAGAGATAATGGGGAATACTTGGTAAACTGTCAACATATAGTTATTGGTGCTGTTGGTAATGGTAGTTGTAGTAATAGTATCATAATTATCATCTTTGTCACCCAGCCCTTTGTCTATGTGCCCTACCTCAAATCAATTACTTCTGTCTTCACATGTTTTTAGCAACAACCATGATAACCCTTTATCTATAAACTCATCCTGTTCCTTAGCTCCCATTCAGTGAAACTCCAACTATCGTCAGAACACCAGAACCAAGATTCAGATGCCTGCGTGGTGACTGCTAGGACCGTTCATTGACCTTGGAACAAGTTTATTTGTTGCTGGTCAGATTCAGAACCCCGTACCTTGGGGATTCTTACAATCGCTTGGGATCTGCACTGCCTCCAAGCCACAACACTTCCAGTCTTCTTTGGTCTGTCCAACTATACAGAGACTTCTGTCTTGACCTCTGATTCAAATCATTGATGTAATTTCCCTCAGGGTAGCTGGCATTTTGCCATGACTAGCACTCTTGATTTACCCATCTGGAAAGGCTACGTTGCTTTGTTCCTGACAGAGCCACTTACCTTTAAATGTTGCTGTATAATGAGGAATATTGGGATCGTATTTGTAATAATGACTAACATCTAAATAGTATTTCAGATTAGAAAGCACTTTCACATCCATCCTAATAGCAACCTTATAAGAAAGATATTCTATGCCCACGGTGAGAAAAATTGGGACTGGAAAAGGTTAAGTGAATTTTCAATATCATATTATATATCTAAGCTAAAACTTAAAACCAGGGCTTCTGACCCCCGCACCTATGGATTTATCATACCCAAACTTCTATTTGGTAAAAGAATCCTTTATTTGCCAACTTGACCAAAACACACATTTATTTATTCATTCAGAAAACATTTAGTGAGTACCTATATGCTATAAATACCTTTCCCTTCAAAGATGTTCACCGTATAGCAAGAACACAATTCTATAAACATAGCAGCTGTTTCTTATTCATCTTGGAATTATCAACTCCTGATACAGTATCTGGCACAGAGCATATTTTTTGAGTGAATGAATGGTATATGAATGAATATATTAAATATTGAATTACTTTTTAAGGCAAATGCTAATACAATGAGAAATTACTCTGTAAAGCACAAAGTGCTACCTAAATTTTAAGCATTATAACGGTAGTCAATTTTAAGTGGAATTTTAATTTCAATTAGAATGCCACAGTGAGTTCTTAGATAATCTTAATACTGTCCTTTTTTATCCTATTTAACATTATTTCCTTCATATTCAACATACCATCAGTAGGAAGACTGTTTTAAGTCTCTACTTCAAGAGTTCTTTAATTCTCTGACCTGATTGCAATCACTTCAGTAAATTCACCCACACCCTGATTCTGTCATTGCCAAAATTCCCATATGGAAGGGGAGGAGTCCTCTCAGAGGACTTGGCACAAATCCTTATAATAGCACTTATCACATTTTATTGTAATTATCTGTTGACATGTCTTTTTCACCCTCAAATCAATGCCACTTGATTATTCACCTACTAAAAGTTTTCAAGATCTCAAAACACAACTCAGATTCCTTTTAAGTAAAATTTTCTCCTGAAAGAATTAACCCAAAATAAAGTTCCTTAATATTTAGAAATATTTAATAATGTTTCACCATCTGATTCCATTTCCTTAACATACGTCTTTCACTAAAGTCTTAAATCAATATGTAACATCGTAAAATGAATATTCAATTTTTGAAACACACACAAGCTGATTTGAGAGGCTAGTTTTGAACTAGAAGGCCCTCTGCTTCCAACTGGTGGTAATGAAGCCCAGGCTAATATATTTCACTATAAAAGGTCAGTCTACTCAGTAATTACCGAGTTGCTAGTTAAAATTGGTATTGTATGGCTAAGAATTCCACAAGGCACTTTCAAACAGAAGTCATGGACCTTCTGCTGATTTTTTTTCTACAAGACGTAAATACTTTAAATAAAGTAGCTTCTTTTAATTTAAGAAAAATAGTGAAAGATTGGGTAAAACCCACTGTTTTAATAAGAGATGGCCATTAGTTCAAGTTCATTTTCTTATGTGCTGGATTTGCTTATCGTTTTATGTAATATTTGTGTACATATGCTCAGAGACTCCAAATTTTGTTAGGATCTGATTACTGCCGATTCCTCAGAAAAAGAGAAGCAGCAATATCTCGGAAGCTCGGGATCTGAAATAGTTGGAATATTTCCTAGAGTGATCTGCTACTCAGACCCTTGCAAGGCCAAGATTTTTCTGCTTTACATAAATACACCACAAGCAGATGTTTAGAGTTTATGCTGAGTACTGGCATCTCTAGACATTTGGATTTGCTTGGGGCTTATGAGAGGGACAAGCCCAGAAACAATATTTGACTCTCCGAATTGAGCTAAGTAAACTTGTAGTTAATTTGAAGTAAAACTTGGAACAAAGTATTACATAATTAGGATAGTATGTGGCATTCATTGTTTCGTTGTGCGCTACCTTTGTACAATTTCTGAACAGAAATTCTCAAGTCTATCACTTCCATTCATTACTCCCCAAAACTATTTTCAAAAGGGAAATGATAATTCCAGGCTATGAGGTTCGGAAAGTGAATGTTAATCGTAAATACAGTCACAGGCATAAAAGGTTCACAAACAAGCTAAAGACAAAATTTAGAGTAGGAATATTCTGTCAAAAGAATTCCAGCCACATTGGCAGTAGCTCAGTGACAGCGGTTACTCCTGATAGCCTACTGGCGAAGGCAGGGTTGCTGGAAAATGACTGACACATTTCATCAAAGCTTCCACTCAGCTGCCTTAGCCAACTGTCGCTGGTAAATGACTTAATCTTTGCTAAACTTTCATGCAGGAAAAGCGGAGTCGTTGAAATGCACCCACATATAGACCTGAAACTCTAATGAGATCATTTGACATTCTGATTGATACGAAATCTACACTGTGTTTTGACTTGCCTGCCACCATTGATATGGTGTATTTCCAGTTTGAAAGGTTCCAAAGTGATAGTAAATCATCCTGACTGTAACTGAGAATGAAGAAATGTGGAAATGAATTAGTTAATTGCCAGTTATTTGTTACAAGGTAAATTTTTAATCACATTTCATACGTACTATTTTTTTCTAAGGGAAAGTAATTGGTTAGGAGGACAGTGGGACATAAATATTTTATGTAATCTCCTAAAAATAAAAAGTCGTGTGGGTTCTTTCATGAATGTGTGTTTATATGCCTTAGGTTGAGGGAATGTATTCACGAATGTTGAAATGCAAGAGAATACCGGTTCCAACATCTGCCACCCTAAGACATCCATAACTTTCTTACTAGGATTTCAGATTGGTTTGTATTTTATGGTAAACCCACATACTTTCCAAAAGCGTTAGTGTGGCTGTAACTTTCTCTGCTTAATACTGATCTTTTTTACAAACCTATGTAGTAGTCTCCGTGAGCAGGGATGGGAACCAAAATGAATTCTGGGCACCTCCACTATACTGTACTGCTAAGTCAGGTAAATCCTATTATAACATTTACATAGGAGGTGGGCAGAGAGGTCTGGCATCTGCATTCATGTACATTCCTCCGTTTCCACCACTGCTTGAAAAAGATAAATTGCTATTACCAGGAGAATTAAGAGGAAAAATGTTTGGCTTATGTCATCCAAAGCTTCTTTACCAGGGGAAATCGGCCTAAGCTTGTTAGTCACCCAACACACTAAGGCTCTTTGATCAAAGGCAACAACCTCCAAATTGCATTCTGCCAATCACTGTTTTCCCTTTGTTTTCCCTTCCACCTCTTAAGACATCAGTCCATCTGTTTCTGATTCTTTACAGTTAACTCCGCACATTGGCGCGCGCTCCATCTCCCCTCCTCCCTCCCTCTCCCCTCCTCCCTCCCTCTCCCCTCCTCCTTCCCTCTCCCCTCCTCCTTCCCTCTCCCCTCCTCCTTCCCTCTCCCCTCCCCCCACCCCAGCTTTCTTCCTCCTTCTCTCAAGTCTTAAGAACTGATTTTCCTTTAACTGGGAAATTTTATCTTGCCAGCAATCAGAGCTCAAATACAGACATACACAAGTTTCAGTCGAAACTCTCAATACGTAAAATTTGAATTGCTTCTAAATTTGGCAAAATGCCTTGCTTTCTCCAAATTCATAAGACAGATGAGACACAAAAGTGAGATAAGTGACACAGTCCTGCTATTTCAAGTGCCATATTGATATAGTCATTATTTGTGCCAATAAGGCTCACTGTCATCTAATTTTAACCTGTGTCTGTGTTAATTATGCTCAATTTTTGTCTTTCCTTTCTTTGGACATATTATGTGCCTCATTTAATAGAATCTAAGTTTGTGAACGACTGTATCTTCCAAACAACTTACTGAGTGTCTGTTAGGTGCAAAGCACTATACTTGTTATCTTAGGTGGGGGCAGGGAAGTACTAAAAGATGAACCAGACATACCTGGCATATAGTATCGGCTCAATAAAATGTGTGAAGAAAGGAAAGAAGAAAAGGACAGCAAGAGAAAGGGAGGGAGAAAAAATAAAACTGTCTAATAATTCATTCTATATGGGAAAGTGTCTACTCTGTCCCAACAGTCCACTGTAATCTCTTTATAGCAGAGGTTATTTCCTCACATTGCCTTGGTTATTTGCGTGATTATCTTTCTCCTTAACCAAAAAGTAAGGATGATGAGAGAAGCAAACTTGTTGGTCTGACTCACAATTTTGAAAGAGTGGTTTTGCCTAGAACCTGTGAAATACCAAAGAAATGTGAAATTAAAGAAAAATGAATAAATCCCCTGCCTTTAGAAGGACAAGAACACTTTTCCACTTTGCACAATTATCCAGAACAAACAGACTTCCTTCCAGAATTTTTACTCCCACCACAGTAAGGCAGCCTACTCTGAGTATATCCTGTTTGCCCAGTAATCAACTGAGGTGTAAAACAACCTAAAAGCTGAATTTCTCCCCATTGAGTGAAGGATTTTCTAATCAAGTCCATGTTGGAAATTGATTGCTTTTGACTGGACTTCCCCTACCAGGTTGGTGATATAATCCTTATCCCTCCTTTTTTTTTTTTTAAGCATTTTTTTTAAGTTTATTTAGTTAGTTAGTTTGAGAGAGAGAGAGAGAGAGCACAAGCATGAGCCAGAGAGGGGCAGAGAGAGCACAGAGCCAGACGTGGGGCTCGATCTCACAAACGAAACTGAGATCATAACCTGAGCCGAAACCAAGAGTCAGATGCTTAACCTACTGCTCCATCCAGGCACCCCTCCTAGCTCTCCTTTTCAGCCCTGATTCTCTATCTACCCCTTCCTCTCATTTCACATTTATTTGGGTCTTTCTTTTCTCTTTTTATTTTTTTTTAATTTTATTTTTTATTTATTTTGAGAAAGAGATACAGAGCAAACTAGGGAGGGGCAGAGACAGAAACAGAATCCCAAGCAGACTTCGCTCTACCAGCACAGAGCCCAAAGTGGGGCTCAAACTTATTCATGAACTGTGAGTTCAAGACCTGAGCCGAAGTCAAGAGTCGGACGCTTAACTGACTGAGCCACCCAGGCACCCTAGGTCTTTCTTTTATTTAGTTCTTCTTCCAAAATTCCCCCACCTTTTCCTGACTCGGGAATCCTTACAGCAACTTTCTTGGAGTCTTATCTCCCTTCTTTCCCACTTTGTTGTATACCCTTTTTTTTTCATACACAAGTTGATTTACCACAAACAGTAATCTATTTCCTCCTGGGAAAAGTGTGGTTGCCTCAGAGAACACACTGCTAAAATAATGGAAAGTTCATAGTTGATTATTTGTACTTAATTATAGTTCAGCTACTCATGAAAAATTCTTTACTCCTCTTTGCAATTAGGTGTAGTGATTAGAAAACCTTATATATCACTCTCCAGTTATCCTTTAAAAGCCCTCCTCTGTTTGACCGTGCTGTAATTGGCTCTTAATTTTATATTGCATAGGTAGATTAAAAAGAGGCAGCTTACCCTCGAGAGATCTGGATGAATAGGTTTAAAAAAAAAAAAGGGAGATAAAGGAATTAAGACCATACTGCCTGTTGCCCCAAATAGGTCTGGGGTCTCCTCATGATGAGTAAATCAATAGCTCTAAACCAAACTTGAGCAAATGCCTTCAGCTGTGTTCCTGACTCTGCAAGTTCATTAATTAAAGCCTCATTTATAGTCCTATAGGTGGAGAATAACTTTTATTTATTTATTTATTTACTTACTTACTTACTTACTTACTTACTTACTTAAATAAGATCCTCTACCTTCCTGAAAACTGTCATTTTGTAAAAATCTTGCCGTAGGGCCGGCCCCTCCTGAGAAATGTAAGACATGTGCACTTCACACATCCTTGTGAGAAGCAAATGCCTGTGAACTCTGACAGGCTATAATTACTGGCAGGCAGCACTGGCTGTCAGTTACTAGTATGATTTTAGTGGGGTAAAATGCTTCATGCCTGCGATTTCTTCCTGTGTTGCTTTTAGCAGACACCTGAAATTCCCCTATGAGATATTTATATGTTTAGGTCAATGATTCTCAAGAAGGTGGGAAGGGGGACCTCAGGAGGCAATGAGGGAGAAAGACAATATGAACATCTTCATGTAGTTTGGAAAGCACAGCTAATAGTTCATTGTTTGGTTGCACAAGTACTAGAACTAAATCTCTTGGTTTTATCTTTCTTAGCTTAGAAAATATAGGAGAAAAGCACTGAAAGACACCAGAGTTTTGCATTGTTGAATGATAATAATTTAGGTAGAAATTTGCCTTCTCCGTGGTCCCACGAACGAATGGAAATGCCTCAGGAGTAATTAGTTGATCTACTTAACTTTTTTCAACAGGATCACCCTAGTGGAGCTCTATGATGATTCGGAAAAGTGGCAGAGCAAGATCGCATTTGCTCACGCCTAGAACCTTCCCCCAACCTTTCTTTGGTTCCAGTGGATCCTGCAGTGCATTCCTGGGCCTTGGCAAACAGTTGTGCAGGTCATGCCCCGCACACCTCCAGAGAGTGTCATTCACATGGACTACAGTATATGGTGGCCTTCATCCTACTTCTTTTTACTCCCCTCACTTCCTTTTTCCTCTCTTCCCTCCTTTTCCAGATGAGATTCCATGATTCATTATTAACATTACCTCTGACATACACCCTCAACTTTCTTGCCCCCTTCCCTCTACCTTGGGCTCACTTGGGATTGTTGTGCCAATTACTGTTGTTGACTTTCAGCTCCAAACCCACCCTTCTTTGCTTTGCTTTGTGATACTGGAGCTGGATTCTGCGGACATCATTTCCTCTTCGCCTCTTACTCCAGGATGGGCTCTGCCAATGGAGGGTGCTGGAGGGAGACTGCAGGGTTGGAGGAGAAGGGAGGCACTTTTTCTTCTTTTGGGGCTGTGTCGACACCCAGATACAAGTGTATTGGCATGTTGGCCTCCCAGCAGCCTCCATCACATGGCATGGTTCGCCAGCAGGCGTCACTTTTCAGCACATAACTCCTCCAGTGGCCACGTGCCTTCCCAGAGATTGGAATCTCCCTCATGTGTGTGGCCTTCCTCCAGGTTTCCAGATCGCTTCCACCTTCACTTTTCCTTCTTCCAGAGAACTGGAAGCCACTCTCTGCAGATGCTAACTCTGTATAGAATGATCCTTTTACTCCTTTGTAATAGTTAGCCATTGTTCACCTAAGTATTGGTGTTTATATTAACTTTTCTATGTTCTAGTTCCTGGTGTGGTTCGTCTTCTGACTGAACCCTGCCTCCAGTGCTAATTAAACCAACTCTGTCTAATTTGCACCTAGAACCTCAAAGCTGAACAAAGTTGTTGAAAGCATTGAATTCTTTTTACTATCTCACTCTAAATCCATAATCACCTATATCAAGAAACAATTCTAGGGGCGCCTGGGTGGCGCAGTCGGCTAAGCGTCCGACTTCAGCCAGGTCACGATCTCGCGGTCCGTGAGTTCGAGCCCCGCGTCAGGCTCTGGGCTGATGGCTCAGAGCCTGAAGCCTGTTTCCGATTCTGTGTCTCCCTCTCTCTCTGCCCCTCCCCCGTTCATGCTCTGTCTCTCTCTGTGCCAAAAATAAATAAAAAACGTTGAAAAAAATTTTAAAGAAACAATTCTACATTGGGTGACTCCCTTTATAGCCTCATCTTCTAGATGCCTATTTTAAGTCTTGCCATCTCTCCACAACCCCAATGCCTTTCTCCTGGTCCTCACTCTCAGATGATGATCCTGCTTTCTATGTTGATAAAGCAGAAGCCATCAGAAGAGAATGCCCACACTTCTACTCTCAATGTCTGTCAACTTACTTCCATCTAATTCCATTTATCCTGCAGTTGTCTCTGTTATGATGGATGAACTGTCTTCCTATTTAAGACCAAGATCCACACTTGAACACGAGGTCTCATTTTCTATGGCCACACTAACAATTATCTTTCCTTCTTATACATCATGATATTTTTTTTCTACCAAAACATTCCTGTCAACGTAAGACCTGTTTTGATATCTCTCACCTTACAAGACCCTTCTCATGTTCCTACAGTCTCCCTCCAGTTACAACCCCAGTTCACCACTCCCCTTTATACTCCAACTGTATTTGAAGTTAGGGCTTTTAAGGAAGTAAAATTTAAATGAGGTCATAAGAGCGGGTGCTGTGGACTAGTGTCCTTTATCAGAAGGACAAGGGGTTTAGGGAAACTTTGTCTGTTTAGTCTTTACTTTCACTTTTCCCATTCTCTCTTCAACTCACCCCAGTCCAATGAAACAGCTTTGTCAAGGTCACCAGTGACCAATCACCACATTGCCAGTCAGTGTCAGTTTCAACTTCATTGATATATCAGCAACATCTGACATAGTCTGCCACTTCTTCCCTTTGCTTTAGCAGCTGACATTACCTCTTGTATCAGCCTACTAGGGCTACCATGATAAAATACCACACTGTGGCTTAAACCACAGAAATTTCTTTTCTCATAGTTCTGGAGGCTAGAAGTTCAAGATCAAGGTGGTATTAGAGTTGATTTTTGGTGAGGCATCTTTTCCTGGCTTGTTGAAGCCTGCCTTCTTGCTGTGTCATCATATAGTCTTTCCACAATGCCTACAAGGAGAAAGAGATTTGTTTTGTCTCTTCCTCTTCCCATCAGGTAACTAGTCCACAGCGACCACTCTTATGACCTCATTTAACTTTAATTACCTCCTTAAAAGCCCTAACTCCAAATACAGTCATTTAAGGCTTCAATGTATAAGTTTGGATGATACAATTCAGTACATAACAACCCTAAAACTATCGTCTACTTTCCACAGAGTTTTCAGAGTATTCCTTTTAATCTGTCAGTCAATCTTTGGTTGGAAGCTCTCTAATGGATTTTTATCTCCATAAAAGCCAAAACTTTACAATGCTCTCCCCTGAGCTGATCCTACCCTACCCCCATTATTTCCTCTGATCTCATTTTCTACCATTATGTCCCTTGTTCCCACCACTCTAGCAGCAAGGGACTCCTTATTCTTTGTACATATTCTCACCTCTCTACTTTCTGCTATTCCATTAAACTTAATCTCATTTTACCCAAATATCCACACTGCTGGTTCCTTCCCTTCCTTAAACTCAATGATCAAATATTATTTTATTAAAGAAACTTTCCATGACTACAATACAGAAAAAAGTAATGCCCCACTCCCAGCTTTCTATCTACCCTTTACCTGTCTTATTGACATTTCTTTATATATACAGTTTCTCTCTAAAGACTAAAATATAGTCTTTATAAAAGAAAGACATTTGTTTTATTCACTCTAGTATCCTCAGCACCCAAAAGAGACCTGGCACTTTGTAGATTTGAAAGTTAGGCACATGAAATGTTATTTGAATGAGTAAATGAATATTCCAGGCTCATGTATCATGGAGAAATAGAACTCCATTCACTAAATAGACTAGACACAAATTTTGGGACTCTCATCAGCCCAGATAGGGTCATAAGCTCACTTCCAAATGAAACACTGTGACCAGGAGTATGGCCCTATAACAGATGGTTTAAAAGATGGAAGGAAGTCATCAGGAGGAGAGGAGTTTATGACTTGGGTAATTGGGTTAATGATGATGATACAGTAAACCAAGATAGAGAACACAGTAAGTGGAACAGGACCAGAGATAATGAGTATAGTATTAAATATAATGGGTTTGAGATGCCAGTAAGAATTAAATTATAGCTTGGATCTAGAAAATAAATCTCTTGTGGAGAAACATGTGAATAGCATCTCTCCACATATGACTTTATTCAAAGTTTTAGAAGTGGATGATCTCCTGTCACACAAAGACCAAGAAAGACCATAAGAAACCAACCATTTACTGATATTGGTGCCAGATTAATGATGTCCCTTGTGCCTAAAACTATCCTTATGGTGGTATCATGTTTATCTTAGGTCCAACTCTGACTCTGAAACCAGGATAACTCCCCAATGGACAACATCCCAATAAGCTGATACCAGGCCTTCAACTTTCTTGATGGCTACAAAACAAAAAAGAAAAAGGAAAGTGTAGTATAGGAAATGATAGCGTTTCATACATGTATATATTTTCAGGTTAGCAGCTCATTTCACAGAGTTGAAATTTCTATTCTCCAAGGAGCTTACAAGAAAAGGTCTTCCAATTAGTGCCATGAGGTATGGTACACCGGGTCTTTCAATGAATAACTTAGTGAGTTAATTCCTATTCCAATTAAATCTATGTCTTTAGTCTTTGGAGGGAGCTGGGCTTCATGATCTCTTCAATAAGCCTACACAACTGTGTATTAGACATTGTGGTCTTTTGGCCATGCATCTTCCACTGTGCCTCTGTGGTATCAGTGTTTGCTCATTTCTTTTACTTCACTCCCTTCTCCATTCTCCTAGTATTAAATTCTTATGTAGTTGACATCACCCGGCCCAGGGATGAGCATGTGATTCAGACTACACAAGAAGAAAATTCCATCCGTTGGTCCCAAAACTTATGTCTAGTCTATTTAGTGAATGGAGTTCTATTTCTCTGTGAGACGTGAGCTTTAGAAGATGCTGATCTATGGGAATGCAAGCTGGTGCAGCCACCCTGGAAAACAGTATGGAGGTTCCTCAAAAAACTAAAAATGGAACTACGCTATGACCCAGCAATTGCACTACTAGACATTTATCCATGGGATACAGGTGTGCTGTTTCAAAGGGACACATGTACCCCAATGTTTATAGCAGCACTATCAACAATAGCCAAAGTTGGAAAGAGCCCAAATGTCCATTTATGGATGAATGGATAAAGAAGATGTTGTGTGTGTGTGTGTGTATATATATACATACATATATATATATATATATATATATATGGAGTATTACTCCATAATATGGAGTAATACAATGGAGTATTTCTCGGCAGTCAAAAAGAATGAAATCTTGCCATTTACAACTGTGTGGATGGAACTGGAGGGTATTATGCTAAGTGAAATTAGTCAGAGAAAGACAAATACCATATGACTTCACTCATATGAAGACTTTAAGAGACAAAACAGGTTAACAGAAGGGAAGGGAAACAAAAATAATGTCAAAACAGAGAGGGGGACAAAACATAAGAGACTCATAAATACGGAGAACAAACAGAGGGTTAATGGAGAGGATGTGGGAGGGGGGATGGGCTAAATGGTTAAGGGGCATTAAGGAATCTATTCATGAAATCATTGTTGCACTATATGCTAACTAATTTGGATGTAAATTAAAAAATAAATAAATAAAAAGAAGAAGAAGCAGCAGCAGCAGCAGGAGGAGGAGGAGGAGGAGGAGAGGAAGTAGGAGTTGATCTGGAGCTACAAGTTTCCCACTGGCTTTTAAAAAGAGCTATGAATGAAGCTAATAAAGAAGGCAGAATGAAGAAATGATGGGAATATTGGTGGCATCATTTTAGCCCCTGGATCAAGGTATATCAAAAGTTAGTTCTAGTCTGACATTTTTCAGTTCCCAGGCCAATAAATTCTTTTTCCTCTGTTTAAGTTGACTTGAATTGGGTTTTCTGTTATTTATAAATCAAAGAATCTAATACAGAGAAGATAATCAGAATTAAGATACTCATAGGAAGAAAATTCCAGACCACAATCAATCTGTAGATGGTCTGTGGGGAGATAAAACTCTTGCATCGTGCCCATAGCCCCATCTAGAACAGGGCTACACATGAACTCTGAATCTGCCTCTCAGTTTCTTTATTGTTTTCAGGTGCAATTGACACTTAAATCTGCCCCATCTAGTAGAGGCGAGATTTGTTCAGCTCTCACGGTTCCAGGGAGTACAATCTCAGGATTTCCTTAGAGATGGGAAGACGATTTGAATCGGGTTGTCCAGCTCTATTTTACTTCTTAGAATAATTTGTGGCTATGAGCAATGCCATTGCAATTCCAAGACCTAGGGTTTATTTAAGCAAACCTAATAAACTTTTCCCCAGGTTTCCTGCTTTCCAGCTTGGAGGTTTGATTAGTGTCATAATCAATTTATCAACGATCTGGGACCAAAGGGATTTTGATCTCAATCTTATCCTGCTTCAGCCTCCTCTCATTTAAGCAGAAAATTAAGGAAATGTGTTGATTAAATAGGTTTTTCAAATAAATCTGTTATCTTTTTATACAGATCAATTAATAGCAGGTCAACTAAAATTTCACTATACATATATGACAAACTACTGGAAGAGGTAACTTTGTGGGGTTTTTTTGTGGTTTGTTTATTTGTTTTTTGTTTTGTTTTTGTTTTTGTTTTTTTGAAGGAAATAGAAGCTGGGCACTGCCTACATCAACCTTGTTCTTTTCATCCTCTGACAAGGATTCCCAAAGGAAGATCCTGTGGGACACTATCTATCCCAGCAGGAAAACACACAAAAGCCCATCCTGCTTTTGAAGTTTATCACTTTTAAAATATTGCTATTATGCTGATAAGCCCTTTTGAGATTGGCTTTTTTTTTTCTCTCGTGGATATTCTGATAGTGTTCAAATCAGAAGCAAAACAAAGTCACCTTTGGATTTCTTTTTTTGAGAAGTGTATTTCACTGAAAACTAAACACCTCAGTTCAAGAAGAGACCAACAAGGTAGTCTGGCATTTAGCTCCAAAATCAGGTAGCCCTAGTGGTACAGCTTGATGGTCTCCATAAGAAAGTCTGTCCAAACTTTAGTGTATGCCATTGGACACAGTCCCAAGCATTGTCTAATCTACCAGCAGTGCTTTTCCTCCACTCCTGCTCTCTAGAAAAATGTATGTTATAGCTCAGCCTATTGAGAAAATGTTTGTTTTATTTCCTAACCCTCGTGACTAATTTGAAAATAAGAGATAATGCTTCAGGAGGAAGTGGGTAGAGAAGGAATTTCTTGCTGCTATTGGAATATTAGTGGGATATTCCTAGCCTTTCCATAGCAAGAGGCATTCAGCAGAATCAAAGTAGTGTTCTTACACATTTAACAAGTAACTGTTGGAGACCCATAATTGTACAGACATTCATTAGCCCTCAGACTTAAGAAAGAACATCAGGAACAGTATTATTGACTAAATATTATTTACCACTTATAAATCCTGTTCTGGTGTTTACAGGAGAAAAGTTTGCTTTGTCCTGTTCCCATATAGCCCAGTTGCAATATTTTCATGTAAGTTGTGAATGCCAGTGGAACAGGATCTGAGTAGATAATTCACGGAAGAAAATTGAACAGCCAAAAAAATTAAAAACCGTATGAAAAAAATGTTCAGCCTCATAACTAATAAAAAAATCCAACTTTGAGCATCAATGATATATAACCCAATTTAGTCTTCACAGGGGAAAGCCTAAATCCTTCCTAATGCCTTTGAATTTCTTCAGAATCACTTACAATTCTTTATAAATCTCATTCCACTTTGCCTCCACGAATTCAGTGCATGAATGGAGCATCTTGCCATTTCATAATGCTGTCTTTTTTGCAAACAATGTGCCACAGGCATGGACCATATCCTCTTTTCTTAATTTTCACACAAAGAACAGATTTACTGAATATTCGTAGGGACAGAGAGGTTGTGAGTCACTATTTTTCTAAGTCCTACATACTCCATCTATTTTCCGAATCCCTATCCTCAAACTCAACCCAACCCCCACTCCTTAACCCATACCCCTCCTCCTCTGCCCTGAATCTTCTACCTACATACATTAAAACTCAACTTCCCCCAATTTTTCCTGCAGTTGTTCACCCCCTACTTGGCTCAAGGCATCCTGAGTCACTGATTTTTTCCTAAATAATAAATCTCTATTCTGTGTCCCACCTTCACAGAAAAACCAACTGACAGAGACTTTACAATTTCCTGCCATGCCTTTCTGTCAACTCCACAAGGTTCTCTGAAAAGAATGGAAGGGTTAGATGTTTGTTTTCTCATCCATTTGAATTATGCCACTTCCTTTAAAAAGCAGGATCTGGTGCGATTAGTTCTGACTTTAAGTAACACTTTTTTCTCCTTTATATTAAATTAAGTAAGATTTTCACAGTAATAATACTCAATGCCACTGAGGGCATAGTAATATAGTCACATTCACACATAAGTACTAGGTGCACAAACTGATAAAAAAAATTTTCTGGAAAGCAATATAAAAAGAGAATTAAAGTCAAGACATTTTAAAGAATCTATACTTTCAAGGCTAGTAATTCAGTTCTAGAAGTTTATGCTAGAAATAGCAATTAATGAATTAAGTCTTATCTGTAGGGGTGTTTCTTGCAGTATAGTTTATAATAAAAAATTAAAACATCCAATGATAAAAGGATAATTGAATAAATCATGGTATATTCATACAAAATACAACCATTAAAACTTGTTGTTTTGAGGAAACGGTAAGGCATGGGAAAATGTGTTATTCCTTGTTGCTGGACTTCAGCTCTCTAACAACATGGTTAGTTGATGACTGATTTATATTTGTACCCCCCAGAGTTCCAGCACAGAATCTTCCATGTGACAACTGCACAACAGATATTTGTTGAATGATGAATAAATAAATGAATGAACAAGTGAGTTTTGGCTTGGTGAAATCCCCTTTCTTTTCTTCTAATGCTCTGTGATTCTACATGATCTTTTCTCTTTCAGAGTATATAATTTAAATGGGGAGACAAGGTAAACACAGATAGTAACAGTGAGCAAAAGAACACTCTACAGTGAAGTACTGACTTCTGGTTTCCGGTTCTGCATGTAAACAGCTTGAAAGTTGCCAGTCTATCCTAACAAAAAGTAAAAAAGCTGAACAGACTGAAACATCAACAACTCTTCTCAAATCTGTTAGAGAGGGGAGGACACAGGGCAAACAGCTGCCCCAAGATTACAAAGACAGATAGGTAAACAGAGGGAGTCAGAGCTTCCCAGAGCACAGACTCACAAGCAGAAATCATGGGAACAAGCGCCAGAAAGGAAAATCTGAACTGTAATTGACAAATTGCTGGAGGCTCAGTGCAGACAACCCTGAAAGTTACAATAAAGTACTGAATTATGTTCATACTATGGGGAAACGAGGGAGGGGGTGCGCAAGAAAATGTCTTGATGAAAACTCATAAACCCATCTCCACTGTTTGAGTAAACAGACCTAAGAATATTAACCACTAATCTTTCAACAGTTACATAGCATTTACAATAAAAGGACAGCACATTTGTCCAAAAAGATGAACATCTTCCACTCATACTCTTATTCACTCCAGCAGTTTGAGGAGAGGAACATAGCTAAGTAATCCATGAAGAATTCTGACTTACACCTTCAAGCCTATACAAACTCTTCTTTTGTTGAGTTGTTAGTCTTGAAACCAAAGTTTTCAACAGAGCACAGTCTTTGTAAAATTACCTGGTGGAATATCCTGCAATATGACATATTCAACAAAGAAAAATTTCAATAGTTAAGGTGAAATTAAAATAAAAGACACTGTATATCTATATATGTACCATAGCCCTTTGAAGAATCATAAACTATAATAATATCTGATATTATTTTTGCTCCCCCCCAAGACAATTTTTACTCCCTTGGGGACAATATCATCCCCACTGAGAATGAATAGTCTGCACTATTCCTATGGGGGGGGGGGAAGCAATTTAAAGTGCAACGGTCTTAAAATGGAGCACTGGATATGTAGGGTTATCTTTGTATGAAAGATTTACAGAGTATGTAAAAGGCAGCACATGATTTTCTTAAGCATTTGATCCAGTCAGTTCATTATTTTTCCCCCTAATCGTTCCTATTTCTTTGAAATTTTGAGGAGGCGGAGTGAGAAGTAACATTTACAAAGGAAACAAAACTTTGAGAACAGAAAAACAACAAATGATTAAATTAGAGATGAAATTTGCCATCTATTCTAGCACTCCCGACATGCCTTTGATAGATTGCTATTGGCAGTTCTATACATAGTCTCTTGCATTTCTCACTCTGCCCCCTCCCCATTCTCTCTCAATCATTCATTCTGCATATAACATACACAGCCACATATCTATATTACTGAGAAAGGATCAATCATTTTTTTCCCCTATGCTGCAGAGACATACAATATTTATCACAGGTTATAGAAGAGAAGAAAAGAAAAATCTAAGAATATTCCCTTCAGCTGTATTTCTGTTGTGGAACCAGGAGCATCCCAGTCCTCTTCGTTTTGCTTCGTTGTCAGCTTGGTCCAGAACAATCTGTAGTGCAACAGGGCTGATAAAGTTAGGTACCCACTGGCCATTGGAAAGAAACACAGACCTGGTTATTGGTGATCTTCCTCACTGTATTAAACACATCTCCCATTAGGCAAACTCCCTTCCATTCCTTTAAACCTCTCAATACCTTGTAAATCAAATATTTATCAACTGAGAACCTCTTTTCTAGCTGTCTGATGTTTCAGCTCTGACAAAGTTGGACACTAGCCAATTGGTAAAGAAACTTGTGAAAGGGAATCAGCCACAATAAAAAAGAAAACTCTATTTCATTTTTATTTCACAGGAACAAACTGCCAACAACCCTCTGCCCTGATTTTTTCTTTCAAATTTCCCTTATAAAAACACTTGCCTGAAATGAACAGGACTGGCCATTCATTTACTCAACACATATTTACTGAACCTTCATCAGCTGGCCATACATCTCTGAGCCCCTGTCATCCATATTAAAAAGTTGCTGAGCTGCTGTAAAGGCAGCCGTGGTGACTAGTAAGCGACTCATAAAAGTATGTGCACAAGACATTGCAATTGACAAAGGTGGACCAGAATCAGTTTGACAAACCGTATGCTTAGAGAGCTATTTATGGAAATCTTTCTGAAGGAGACAAGTCCTGAACCCTGACTTACAACAGGAGAAGAAATCCATATGGTGAGTGGGCAGAGAGAGGGGACAAATCTACATGAAGGCACAATTGGCATATTTCCAGGAAAAGTCATCGCTCCAACAAAATTACCATGTAGATGGACCACGTTTAAAATAAGTCAGAACCATTTCTGGTTAAGAGAAATTTTAGACAGTTCTGACATAAGTCAGAAACGTTAGAGCTGTTCTGACTATAACCTATCATCCAGACGGTAGCCGAAAGTAATACTATCAGCGATTTTCTACAAAATATCTTCAGTTAAACAATGGGCATAATCCTGCGTTCACTGCAGTTACTGGCTTATTGACTTTCAAAAGGACATGCTTAACACCTTGAACACAAATTTGGTTATCCAGGACCAAAGTTCTTTCCCTATTTTTTTCTAAATTCTGGTATACAACAAATGACAAGTGGCAATTTTTAAACATGTGTACTCCCAGAAACCACCCCTGGAGTTTCTTTCTTTCTTTTTTTGTATGTTTATTTATTTATTTTAAATCTTTTTTTCTAAATGTTTATTTTATTTTTGAAAGAGAGGGAGAGAGAGAGACAGCGTGAGCAGGGTAGGGGCAGAGAGGGAGGGAGACACAGAATCGGAAGCAGGGTCCAGGCTCTGAGCTGTCAGCACAGAGCCCGACGCGGGGCTTGAACTCACGAACTGTGAGATCATGACCTGAGCCAAAGTCAGATGCCTAACCAACTGAGCCACCCAGGCATCCCTATGTTTATTTATTTTTGAGAGAGAGAGACAGGGTGTGAGCGGGGGAGGGGCAGAGAGAGAGGAAGACACAGAATCTGAAACAGGCTCCAGGCTCTGAGCTGTCAGCACAGAGCCTGACACGGGGCTCAAACTCACAGACAGTAAGATCATGACCTAAGCCAGTCAGATGCTTGACCAACTGAGCCACCCAGGTGCCCCTCACCACGGAGTTTCTCCTCCGATAGATCCAGGGGTAGAACCAGGACATCTGTGTTTTTCAAAAACCCTGCAGGCGATCCTAAATTGCACCACAATTGCGGACTATGGCTCAGCACAGTCTCTTATCACAACCAAGATCCAAAATACCCAGCTTCAGCTTACTACATGAGCCATGTTCACATACTGTTTTGAAAGTTGGTTCTTTAGCTTACCATCAGTTTTCCATTTTCAGAATCTACATTCCCCATCAGGAAAGGAAAAATAGTGACCGCTCCACTTCCCAGATGCTACAGCTAATGATTTCTGCATAAGTGTATCAGTCCCTTGCAAATAACACTAACGTGAGAACCCCTATGTGGTCTGAGTATATAACACTATTTGCAAAAGCCTAATGGCAGTCACATGACCAAGAATTTTAGATAAACAATGTTGCTAGTTTATATCAGGAATGTGTGAAGGGGGAGCCAAAAAAGGAATGTGTGTGTGTGCACGCATGCACATGTGTGTGTGCACGCATGCACATGTGTGTGTGCACACATGCACATGTGTGTGTAACTAAAGAAGAGACAAGAGAAAGTTCTGGTTGCAGCTCTTATATCAAATGCCTACACAGCATCAGGCACCTTGCTGAGCACTGGGTGATGGCTGGTTCTATTACCAACCTGGCCCTCATGAATCTTACAGTGTAGCAGAAAAGGCAGAAAATGAAGTAGTTCACAGCATATTCTGACTCATACAATAAGGGCTGGGAAGAAAATCAAGAATGTACCCTGATGGGGAAGGACAAAGGGCCTTCCCAGAAAGGAGAGTCAGAGAATGTCTTTTTTTTTTTTAATTTTTTTTTTAACTTTTATTTATTTTTGAGAGACAAAGAGAGACAGTGTGAGCAGGGAAGGGGCAGAGAAAGAGGGAGACACAGAATCCGAAGCAGGCTCCAGGCACCCAGCTGTCAGCACAGAGCCCCACGTGGGGCTCGAACTCACGAACCGCGAGATCATGACCCAATCCAAAGCCGGATGCTTAACCGACGAAGCCACCCAGGTTCCCCAGAGAAGGTCTTTTTAAAGTGATGACATTTAACATCTAAGCTATCAGCTAAAGGTAAGAAGACAATAGCCATATAAAGAATGAGGAGGAAAGTGCTTCAGGCATGTAAGAAAACCTGAGTCTGGAAAGAACCTAACCATCCTGGGCCATCTGTAAAATGATGAAATTGAGCTACATGGTTTTAAATGATACTTCCTGCTCTCAAATTCTATAAAGAACAGACTCGAGTAAGTAGTGGGTAAGTAGGGAAATGAAAAGCATTAAGCAAAGCATTTTACTCCAATCTGATAGACATTCTAAAGTTAGAGATGGAAAAGATCTGTTTGTCTAATTCCAATTCCACCAATTGGTTTAATGACCCAGAAATAAGGTTACTCACCCTTTCATATTAGTATAACCAGGAACTTCTATTCACAGATCATCTATATGGCATTTTTTGCAAACATCACTTTAAAAGAGAAAGCTTAATGGACAAAAAATACATAATGTATAAAGAAGACAGGAATCAATTATTCTCATTAGTCAAAAAGACAGAACAAGAAGTAATGGCTTTTAAGCTATAGTAGAAAAACTTGGGTTAAATAGAGCAGAACCTCACTAATTCTCACTTCAATAATTTTCAACCCTATAATTTCCAGAAAGAAAACTGGTAGTCTTAGTTATGTTTCAATAAACATTTAAAAGCGCAAAGGTAGATGGAGAGCTCTGGTGAATTAGGTTCCATTACTCTCCAAATTATACTACATGAACATTTGCTAGATAGAGTCCTATGTAATGTGTCTAGTAAAGGAAGTCCTATATCAAAAGTAATAAGATGAACATAAATTTGGTTATGGTAGTCTTCTGTTCTTATAGAACTTTCCCTCTCGTTGAGCTCTTATTCTCAAAAATCAATAAATCATCGGGCAGGTTTCCATATCGCAGTATGAATTAAAAATCAGATATCAAAGTATCCTCTTTCCATCAGGAAGGATAAGGTTTGTTTTGTAACATTTTCCATTATATGTATTTGACACTGATATGTAGATCATATAGAAAGATGAAAATTGCCCTACAATATCATCTTTCCTATATATTCAGAATACAAATGAAAACACCAGTTAAATATAAAACAAAAAGTAAATGATGTCAAAAAATAATAAATGATGTCATGTCTATTTTAGCATTTAAGAGGCTAACCATTTGTCCTCTTCAGCTAGAAAGTTCATGCCTACGTTTGGGCATGGGGTTATCCATCACTGGATCAGTGCTTCTTTTTTTTTTAATTCTTTAATGTTTATTTATTTTTGAGAGAGAGACAGAGTGTGAGCAGGGGAGGGGCAGAGAGAGAGAGGGAGAGAGGGAGAGAGAGAGAGACATAGAATCCAAAGCAGGCTCCAGGCTCTCAGCTGTCAGCACAGAGCCCGGCTTGGGGCTCGAACTCACGAACTGCAAGATCATGACCTGAGCCGGAGTCGGCTGTGTAACCTAACTGAGCCACCCATGCATCCCTGGATCAGTGCTTCTTAATCGGTCTTTCACCACATGCTGATGGACTGCCAACCCTCCATGGGCATAACAGCAATATGTGATCCAAATGTGAGAAGCATCTGTGTTAAAACTGAAGATATATACTATTGTGTGACAGGCAATGTCTTGTCAGATAAAATGCCGTAGAGAACTGCAATTTACTGGGAGTAAAAAAAAAAAAAGTAAAAGGTATAGCATAATAGCAAAGCAGGTTATGCCACACAAATGCTACTAGTAATGTCTGACAACATTTACTGAGCAATCACTATGTGCCTGGTGCTCTTGAAACACTTTGACTACTTCCTTAAATCTTCACAAGAACCCTCTGGGAGGTATTTATATTATTCTTATTTTCAAGATCAGGAAATAGAGGCTCAGAAAGATTAAGTAACTTTCCCAATTTCAAACAGAAAATGGTAGAGCTAAGGATTGAACCCAGGCTAGCTCACTCCAAAGCCCATTCTCTTAACTTATACATTGCAATTCAAGTTATTAGGGCATAAGATAGCATTTCTTGTCATATGAAACCAATCTACTTGGTTATGTTTGGTTATGCTCCATTTAAAGACATCTTGTGGCCCCCATATTAAACCCATGCCTGGGGGACACAAATCACAGGGATTCCTTCCAAACTGAAAAGGGCATACCCATTCCTCCGTGATCATCAGGCAATGGGGTTTATTGCCCACTAAGGTAGAAGGCCTATTTGACACATAGGGAAAAAAGGTCCATCCCTTTCAGACTAAGGAATTGTGGAAAGAATTCGGAAGACTGAGGTAGAAAAGGACAGCAGATAACAGAACCCTTTATTATTTTCTTCCCCTACCTCTGCCTTCTCAAAACCTTCTGGAGAAACCCATAGTTAGTTATGTAAGAGCCCAAGAGTAGAGAGGTTTTTTACTCTGCCTCCTATTTATGAGTCTGGGAAGAAACTGCCTTATGCATTGCCTTTTGTCTGTGAGTGCCTGCGGTAATGTAATGTCAATGACTCATCACAGCTAGCCAAAAGGAAAGCCAGAATTCAGTTCTCCTGAGAGAACCCTCAGTCTCATCAGAGAACCCTCAGTCTCTGATGATAGAGATGGGATTGAGAAGCTGGACTGCAAATGTTCCACATGGTCCCAAAGGAAAACCAGGATATTAGTTTTTACCCAAACAGAGAGAGAATGGGTCAAACCAATACCACATTTCAGCAGAGGACACCATTAGGACAAGAAAATAGGAAAAGCTGTACTTTAGCACACAGGCCCAAAGGCAACTGTGAACAGCCACCCCTCAGCCGACACCAGCAAGGATGCAAAACATAGTGACACACTGTCAGGTAAGCAATTACCCTCTTTCATGTACCTCAATTCCATCTTCAAGAAAAGATGGGTATTGTGGTTTCAGTTGTGTCTCCCCCAAGAAAGATATGTTGAATTCCTACCCCCCGCCCCCGCCCAGTATATGACCTTTTTTGGAAATAAAGTCATTGCATAGTAATTGTTTAAGTTGAAGTGATGTTGGAATAGGTTGAACCCCTACTACAATTTGAATGGTGTCCTTATAAGAAGACAGCCCTGTGAGGACAGAGACACACAGGGAGAACACCATGTGATGACGAAGCACAGATTGGAATTATGAGCTGCAAGCTGAGGAATGCCAAAAGGCTGCTAACATATGACCAGAAATTAGGAATAAGCCTGGAAGGAGTCCCCTAAAGTTACAGATATAGCATGGCCCTGCTAGCACCTTGATTTGGGCCTTCAGAACCGTGACCCAATACATTTCTTTAAAAAAAAAAAGTTTATGTATTTATTTTGAGGAAAGAGAGATGGAGTATGGGAGGGGCAGAGAGAGAGGGAGGGAGAGGATCCCAAGCAAGCTCTGCACTGTCAGTACAGAGCCCAATGAGGGGCTCTATATCACAAACCATGAGATCATGACCTGAGCCTAAATCAAGAGCCAGCCCGGTACCCCAAGTGAACCAATACCTTTCTATGTTTTAAAGCACCCAGTTTGTGGCGCATTGTCATGGTGGTCCTAGAAAACTAAAATAACGGGTATAGAGATGGAATTCCAAAAGATGGGGCATTTTATTTGAGTCATCTATTCAGAGGTCAATTTCCATGGAGACTCTAAACACTAGACTAAAATATAGGTGGGTTTTTCCCTGCCACAATCCAGTGGACAGAAAGCTTGTGAAGAACAGATTACTATCATAAATTTAAGAATTTATGTTTTCTTTGCATATCTAAATATATTTGTGACTTCACATCATGTGACTCCCAAAATTGTCAGAACTTTCCTTGCTTCATACGTAAATAAGAAAACACAGTAAGGGCAGGAAACAGTCCTGTTGTTGAATGGCACCAAGTGAATAGCATGATAGCGATGAGCATTTTTTTTTCTCAGTTTTCCCAATTTGCTTATTTGAACAACTTTTTGTTTTAATCCCTTTCAGTGCATTGCCAGAAATTCTAGTATTGCAAAGGGTGTTGACACACAGATGTCTGACAACCTCTGCTCATTATTCTCTCCTTTGGACACACTGTCAACCAGACTCACTTATTAAACACACATGATTGGGCACCACAGATATGAAATCAGAATGTTATAATCACTCTGTTTAAGAAACAGTCAAGTAAATCATGGACTATGAAGAGTGTGTTAATCATGTGGCAGAATGTTATTTGTTAAATAACTTTGCCAAACTGAAGGACAGTGCAGAAGGAGAAAAGGGAGACAGTGAGAGCCTACAGAAATCAGAAAGATTTCCTATCTAGCAAGGCCTGGTAGTAGCAGGGGCCTGAAGGGTCCATGTGGATGATGGAGTAGATTCATTTCCTGGGGATCCCGTAACTACACACCACAAACAAGGTGACTTACAACAACAGAAATGCATTCTATCATGGTTCTGGACACCAGAAGTCTAAAACCAGAGTCTCAGCAGGGCCATGCTTCCTCTGAAGGCTCTAAGGAAGATCTGGTCCATGCTCTCTCCTAGCTTCTGATGGTTGCCGGCAATCTTTGGCATATCTTGGTTTGTAGACACTTCACTCCAATATCTGCCCCTATTTTCACATGGCTTTCTTCCCTGTGTCTTCAAATTTCTCTCTTTTTGTAAGGATTTAGGTCCCATCCTAATCCAGTATGACCCCATTTTAATTTGACTTGTATCTGTAAAGATCCTATTTCCAAATTAGGTCACGCTCACAGCTACTATGGGTTATGACTTTAACATATCTTTTGGGGGGGGCACAATTCAACCCAGAACACAGGGTGATAGATGTTTAGTAGATGCTGGTTTTTAGAGAGAACATCAGGGATCCTTTTTTGTCCCTCTCCAGACCCTCCCCTCTGATCAAGCTTTAGTACCATATAAGCCCCTAAAAGTCAGCCTCTACTCCAGGGACAATAGAATAAATCTCAAATTGACTGACATTAATTGTCTGTCTTCCTTGGGAGGATGGGTCTTAATATATAAATTAAGGTGCACCATACGTATACTTTTTCCTTTCTTAGGAAAGGAAATTCAGACAATGCAATACATTTGAGGAGGTGTAAAAAGTATTTTTGGACCCCAGAGAATATCAGGGAAACCAGAGTGATGGGCTTGGGACTGTTTATCAGAAGCAGTCTTGACTCAAACCCCATAAGAAGAATAATTAAATACATAGCAATGAGGGATTTAAAAAAATACAAGAGGCTTCCAGGCAGAGGATATGACCTTGGACACAGAGGCAAGAAAGAGCATCCAGGGCACTGACATTCTTTTAGTAAGACTGATGGAAGAGCTGTATGAGAAGTAGAAGGAGTAGAAGGAAGTGGGGCCAGAGAAGTGAGCTGGGGCCAGAGAAGTGCGCTGCAGCTAAACCATGCATGTCAGCAGGATGGCTCCAGCAAATACATGAAGGAGGGTGTGAGAAAGACACTCCGGGAGAAAGAGATTAGTGAGCATATTACTGCAATTAATCTCACTAAAACAATGGAGACCTGAATGAAAGCAGTGGTGGAAGGGATGGAAAGGAAATGTAGCTAATCAGAAGAAGAAAGTTAATGGGACTCCCAGATTTCTCAGCTGGATAACAAAGAACAGAAGCTTTCAAAAAAAAAATTTTTTATTGTGACCCACTAAAAATATTTTACATTGAGACCCAGTGTACACACACATATACACACCCATGTAGGACAGATACAGGGGTTTCATGGAACAACATTTAACCTTACTATATGCAAGGCACTGTGGTGTGTTTGTTCTTCTCTAGTTTTGTTTTAAATTCACATCACAACCCACCAAATTGATTTTTTTTTTGTTGTTTACTTATTTTTGAGAGAGAGAGAAAGACAGCGTGCGAGTGGGGGGGGGGGGGAACAGAGAGAGAGGGAGACACAGAATCCAAAGTAGGCTCCAGGCTCTGAGGTGTCAGCATAGAGCCTGATGTGGGTCTCGAGCTCACAAACCGTGAGATCATGACCTGAGCTGAAGTTGGACACTTAACCGACTGAGCCATCCCCTGCCAAATTGATTTTACAGCCATTAATGGGTCACAACTGAAGAAGCACTTAGAAAATCATTCACTGAGGGGTGGTGATGCTATCATAGAGAAGTAAATACGAGATGAGAAGTTGAAAGGAAGGAGGAATGATGAAGAATCAAGTTTCAGATATGTTGTTTGTAGGGGACTAAAACTTGCCGAGGCTGTTTTTGTTCCAATACAATTGCCTGATGGCCTGACTTTGGCTCCTATAGCTGACCTTCCAGGGAGGTTTATCTATAGAGGATTTGCTGGATCCACAAGAGGCAGCTCCACACTTCTCACTGGTGTGACCTCGCTGCCCCACAAGAGGAGGAAATACTTTTCCCTGATCTTGTATATGTGTTTATGCAAGAGTTGGACAAACAGTGAAGTCGATAAATGTTTGATGGAAAATTAATAAATGAACCCAAAGAAGGAAATGTACTCTCATGTGTTAAATTTCTCAAATTTTAAATGCATACTGATGGTGAAGAGAAACGTTGGAGGTATAATTTTAAACTTCATAGTAATGCTTTTACTAGGTGGATGATGAATGTGATCAAAGAATCAAGTCCATAACCAGTTATTTTTGGAGTATATTTCTGTTCACTGTATTAGTTTGTTTATAAATGACTGCTAAGTATAAGGGATACTCACTGAATATTCTGCAGCTCCAAATGCATACACACACACACACACACACACACACACACACACACACACACCTCTCTATCTTTCCCTCCTTTTCAGCATATTTTTCTCTTTCATTTTCCCACAGTCTGGTCCCCTGACTCCCTCACACACAAATTTCTAAGCAATCTTGGACTCTGAAATATTCCCTATTTTGCCACCGACCACCACTAATTGAACCGTCTGTCTTAGAGTATAATTTATGAAGATGGCTGAAATGTTATCATGGCTTAGACCAGCAGGAAGTTTCTATCTCAATTGCAGTGGGGAACCATGTGTTCTGGTGGTGAATTTCTTGTACTGATTTTCGTGTGAACACCACCACAAGAACTTGGTGCATTATTGGTCATATAATGTCAACTGCCATCTACACCCATAAAAGCCAAGTCTCTGTCTTCAGCTTATACCTCTCTTCTGAGTTCCCGGAGCTATTTCTTAACCCATCTACTAGATATCTCCTCATGGAGCACTTCAATTTCAGGATGTCCAGACAGAATTCATTTTTCATGCCCCTCTCCCAATGTACCACCCTAAAATGGTTCCATCTTTTGCATTCTTAATCTTAGTTAATTGGAGGGGAGAGGTGTTTTACAGTAAAGAGATAGAAGTCAAAATAGCCACCGTCCCAGAATTGCCCTAACAGAAACTGCTCATCCTCATGTGAGAAGGGGAGATTTAGGACTTTTGATCCAGAGAGCAGGTTGTATCAGACCCTTTCAATAGCAGACCATGTCGACCACCAAGCAAAAGCACCTCGCATGCTTACTGGAAAAAATCCTTTGGACTACCACATTCAGCACGATCCCTCTCTTTGTTTCCCTTGTTTTGCTATGAATTCTATGAATTCCAGCATGCCAGATGAGTCAAGTCTATCTAAAATGTGGAAACATAAAGTTTCGCTGAAGACCTCAAATCCCTTTCACCCAAAGATAAGACTCTTAAAAAAAAAAAAACCAATCCCGGAAAAATCAGATCTGTAATCCCAGTGTGTTCACCTAACATCCAGGTGCTCATTTTAAGCATCTGTGTTCTTCACAAAACACCTTCTAGGCAGGCACTCAAGGAAAGCTTTTGTTTGACTGTCACAGTCTGATTAGATAAGACACATCTAGCCTGTTAATTGGTCTCTAGGCTTTATTCATCTATCTCTTATCACTAAACTTGCTGTTCCTAAGAAGGAAAAACAGAAAAAATTCTCAAGAGCTGGTGAGTAGCTGCATCAGGTCTTTTAGCATTCTGTCCAAGCCTTTGATACTCAGCTGCTGGGCTAAACTGTAGAGTACCAAACTTTGATTTAAAAGTATGGGATGATGCTGAATCTCTTTAGTGAGGCAGAAGGCATTTCTTTTCCCGTCTGTTATAGACTGAATGTTTGTGTCTCCCCCTCTCCCAGTCATATGCTGAAATCCTAACCCCCAACGTAATGGTATTAGGAAGTAGGGCTTTGGGGAGATGATTCGGTCAAGAGGAGCCCTCATGAATGGGTTTACTGCTCTAATAGAAGAGACCCCAGTGAGCTTTCCCACTGCTCCCACCTGTGAGGACACAGTGTAAAGATGGGTGTCTATGAGCCAGGAAACAGGCCCTCATCAGATACCAAAGCCGCCGCCTCCTTGATCTTAGACCTCTCAGCCTCCAGAACTGTAAGAAACATGTTTGCTGTTTAAGCCATCCATTCTTTGGTGCTTTTGTTATAGCAGCCCAAAATGACTACAATACCACCGAAAGATATCGCCCGGCTCAGAGAAATACAAAGTGATTTTTAAAATTATTACTACCACTTAATCTGAAAACAATAAATTAATCTCAATGTCCAGCAATCACTGGAGTTGGAAAAGAAAGAACCAGACTATACGGTTTAATTTTCTAAAATGTAAAATGTCTGAGGCAGTGTTTGACAAACAGCAGATGTCCAATAAATGTTCCTGTCTTTTCTCTCACCTTCCGTCCCTTCCTTCTCTGTCCCCTCCCTTTCCTTCCCTTCCCATCTGTTTCTATTACCACCTTATTGTACATGTACTGTACATATACAGGAATAAAAAATAGGCAGATGTGTATCTTATAAACCCAATTACTTTAGTCAAATAGGAAATCCTATTCAAGACATGAATAGTTAGAAGTCTCCATGTTTTTTTCCAGAAATGTTGGAAGGCCAAAGGAAGGAATATGGTTTTCTGCCCAGGTAGTCTTTTATACATCCCATGGAAGAAAATATTTCTACATCTCATATAGGTGCCACTCCCCAAATCTGAAAACTCTAAAATCACTTTTTTCTTCAGTAGACTAAATGCGACTGGCCCTATCAAGTGAGAGGAATTAAACACTAGACAAAGACTGAGCAAAACTGGAAGTGCGGAAAACTTATATGTTGCCTTTTTACCCCTCCTCTTAGAGGTATAACCTTACCCTTTCCACCTGCCTGATCCCAGGAGTCTATCCTGAGCAATTTGTTCGCCATCAAATAACAACTGTCCTACTTCATTCTTTAAAACCACTGATGTTTGCCACAGTACTACTGCCTTGCATCAGCATAAAGCGTTGGAGTTTGACCAGCATTATAACTGATATTTACCACTTGTAGGCTTCACAGCTCTGCAAAGCAAGTAAAGTGGTTGTATCATTTTACAAATAGATGAACTGAAGCTCAGAGTTTCAAGGTCATGTGGCCATAAAGAAAAAAATAATGTAAAGCAGCCTTCCTATTGGCCTCAACGAAGATGACAACATGACAGGGGTGCTATTTGGAAGTGTCTCTATTGAACAGAGAGAAATACTGAGACATGGCTCCAAAATGAAAGTTCTACTCTCTTGGCATTAATCTTTTCTGGATATTTCTGGTTGACCTTCATGATTTATCTATATAGCACTAGTATACTGAATTTTGAGAATTCTTTATAATACTCCAAAAAATAGACTATCCCATGGGGTGCCAGGGTGGCTCAGTCAGTTAAGTGTCTGACTCTTGATTTCAACTCAGCTCATAACCTCACAGTTCGTAGGATTGAGCCTCACATTGGGCTCTGAGCTGACAGTGTGGAGCCTATTGGGATTCTCTCTCTCTCCCTCTCTCTCTGCCCATTCCCCACTCAGGCTCTCTCTTTCTCTCAAAATAAATACATAAAACTTAAAAAAAAAAAAAAAAGAAAAACATTCTAAAAATATACTAGCCCATGATTTAAGTTGGGAACTTGGATTTGTTTTGTTAAAACTTCTCAATTTTCCCTGAGGTGTATGCCCAGATTCTACTAATTGAGGAAGTTAATGAATAGATAAGAGAAATTTAGTGACTATTTCAACAATATAGAAGGCAATCTAGAAAGGAAGAAAAGAAGGAGGGAGGGAGAGAGGGAAAAGGTAGGAAAGAATGAGGGCCGAAGGGAGGGAGAGGAAGGAAGGAAGGAAGGAAGGAAGGAAGGAAGGAAGGAAGGAAGGAAATCTCCAACCTTTATCTAAATACTCAGTATTAAATAAGTCATTTTGAGAACTAGATAGCAGAGTCAAATCGCTTTTTTGAATCTTGAAGTAAATTATCAGCCTAGTACAGACCCAGGCTAAGACAGATATAGCATTTAACTTCACGGGTGGCTATAATTTCTGGATTTGTGAGAGAGTGATTCCTGCTTAGTATATTCCAAAAAGGACATGAAGTTTCTTAAAGGCCCTGTATAAATCAATTCACAATCATACTGAGGTAGTTTGACTGTGACTCCAAAATGTCTGAGTTTCATTTTCTCCCTGTTAGAGATGAAACCACTGACATTCATCTTTTATGGACATTTCCAGCTAAAGACTTTTTTTGGTAAGTTAAAATTTGAAGAGCATGAAAGAGAAATTATTCTGATTTATGATGGCTTCCAATCAGGACCAATTAAGAGAAAATGAACCAGGGAAATTGGAGTGGGGAAGGGAAATAAGATCCAGCAAAGTGAAAGAATTTAAACCTAAGTTTTCTTTCACTGTGATCCCCTGGGTAGAATCGAGCAAAGACAGTCAGGATCAAGGGTCCCCATGCCCCCAGGCCTCGCCCACATCAGGCTTTTTCACTTCTAAGCTTGCTCTAGGCACAAACAACTTTGCCTGGGATTAGTCTACACATGCTCTACCCTGTATTCAGGAGTCTGTCAGATGTACAGAAATGTTTGCCTTTATTACAATATTCAAGTAGAAATGTAAACCAAATTCTTCTAATATTACCATATGCTCCATTCATTTCTGACTTGGTTCGCACCTAAACACCTTGTGGTTTCAAGCTGAGAATCCAAGGCCTCAAATTTTACACTTTTTTTTTTTTTAAGTATTTATTTCAGTACTGCCTTTAGATGTGAGCTAGGGGCTTCTGTGCTGGGTAGGTGCATTAGAGATTCCCCATAGCACACTGTGCTCACGTACAAATAAATGTTTTAAGGGCTGCGTGGGTGCCTTTCTGTCCCTTGGGATCTGGCATGGGCATAGCACCTCTTATATCCTAAACTTCCACCTGCATGACCAACACTTTTAACACCCCAGAGAAACACCCTTCATCCACCATATCTGCCACACATACAGTAACTTCGTTCACTTGCTATAAAAGTTTGTGGGTTGGGGCATCTGGATGGCTCCGTCAGTGAAGCGTCTGACTCTTGATTTCAGCTCAGGTCATGATCTCACCATCGTGGGATCGAGCCCTGCATCAGGCTCTGTGCTGACAATGTGGAGGCTGCTTGGGATTCTCTCCCTCTCTCTCTGCCCTTCCCCCACTTGTGCGCTCTCTCTCTCTCTCTCTCTCTCTCTCTCTGTGTCTCTCTCTCTCAATATAAATAAACATTAAATAAATAAATAAATAAATAAATAAATAAATAAATAAATAGGGGCACCTGGGTGGCTCAGTCAGTTAAGCATCCAACTTTGGCTCAGATCGTATCTCACCGTTGGTGAGTTCGAACCCCACGTCAGGCTCTGTGCTGACAGCTCAGAGCCTGGAGCCTGTTTCCTCTTCTCTCCGCCCCTCCCCTGCTCACACTCTCTGTCTCTCTGTCTCTCAAAAATAAATAAACATTTAAAAAAAATTTTTAATAAATAAATAAATGAAGTTTGTGGGTTATGCCACTGCTGATGAATAGGCTTTGCTTTGGAGTATGAAGATTTCAGTGGCAGAGGTGCTGACAAGACAAGACAAATTAATTAACCTGTCAGATGTTTCCTCTGAGGTAGTGTGAACACCAAAGATTATTGCATAACAAAGTATTATTTCTCAGTAATGCTAAGTGTTCTCTTGATTTTCTTTGTGTTCCAATTCATGGTTCCAGAGGTACTCACAAATTAGTACAATATAGGCAACCATTGTACATGATAGCTGAGAAACAGTCTTAAACGATGCATATTACTCTTCCATCTGTGTGTGTATAATTAATATAAACATACACACACACACAGCTGTAGAAATAGACATACACCAAGATTTCTCAACCCTTGAGCTATTTACATTTGGGATAGGATATTTCTTTTAGTTGTTTTTAGTCTTTTATTTATTTATTTATTTATTTATTAACAGAGAAGGGGTTACTTTTCTGTGCATTGTAAGATATCTAGATTTAGCAGCATCTCAAGTTTCCATCCACTAGAAGCCAGTAGTTTCTCTCTAGCCCCACACCAAAAATGTCTACAGATACTGCCAAATCTCCCCAGTTGAGAACCCCTAGGCTAGACATTATGCACATGCAACATGACGTTGTTTCATTACATTTGCAACCTGAAGGATATTGAACTCCAGGATTGGGAATAGTTCTGTCTAAAAATACTTAATAATATTTAATTAAATATTTTAAAAATTAAATGTAAAATGTCAGCACTACTAAGTAACATTTTAAATTTTGATATCCATTCATTATAATTTGTGTTTTGTCTTTTGATTTTAATAGGTTTTTAATATTTTAGGAGAATATAGTTTTTTGCAAGCATATATGAAAAAAGTTTTAATTTTTTGTTTTATACATTCACTTGAATTTATATTTTTTGATAAAAATATATTGAAGTGTGCCTTATATGGATTACATTTTATTGTTAATCTTTTAAGTTAATTGAAAAAATGATAAAAATAGAAAATACCAAAGCAAATCTCAGAAAATGAAACAAAAGCCTAAAAACATAAAGAGAAAATCTTTAAAAGGTAGACTGCTTAAATTTTTTACAACGAGGAACAATGAAAGTGAGTAGGCATCTGTTAAATATCACTCACCGTTTTAACCGTACCATTTTGAGTGAGGTATGGTAAGGCCAGATGCAGATTAAGAGAGATAAACCAAGAAGAGTTTACAGTTTTGCTACACAGTTCCCTGGGGAGAGTGCAGCATGCCACAGAGGACCCCAGAGGAGAACTAACCAGGTCAATCATGTGGTCTAAGGGGGATATTGGAAACGAGCACCTTCTTGTGGTTTCTGTGGCAAGGAAAGCATGAGGAGGGACAAGCTGATTTCGGATTTGCTAATTTGAATAAATTCTTCAGGCTCTGGGGCAGATAGGCTATCTCTGGTTATGTGGCATCCAGCCTTGGGGCAATTAAACCACGTATATAGTGGTCTAAAGTGTGACAGACCCATATACAGCAGGTGATTGTGGATGTGAACTTAGCCACTCAAGATGGGGAACTTCCAGCCTCTAGCCAGGGGCTCAAAACTAGGCCTAAACAGAATTTTTAAAAACTATATTACACCACACATAGAATTCAGAAACAGGATCCTACAAATTCTTTATTTGATAAAGATGTAATTACTGACAATAACAATTAAATGAGCAAGAAAGTATTTTTTTTTTTTCTTCAAAAGACAGTAAATGGGGGGTGGCACCTTGGTGACTCAGTCAGTTAAGCATCCGACTTTGTCTGAGGTCATGATCTCATGGCTCATGGGTTTGAGCCCTGCATTGGGATCTGTGCTGACAGCTGAGAGCCTGGAGCCTGTTTCAGATTCTTTGTCTCCCTCTCTCTCTGCCCCTCCCCCTCTCATGCTCTCTCTCTCTCTCTCTCTCAAAAATAAATAAATATTTAAAAAAAATTTTGTAAGACAGTAAATGGAACAGACCATATGAAATCCTTGCAACTTCATCTTCTTCAATAAGTGATGATTTTATTACTGGATCTAGACAGGCTCTAGACACAGAAAAGGGCCTCTATGTTGGCTTCTATATGTTAACAGGCATCCTATCATTGAACAAATGATGTTATAGTCAGAAATTAGAGAAGGAGCCATGACATGTATACATTTCAAATCACATATTTTTGCTCAATAAAATTAAATGCTTCTATTATCTCTAGAGCAAACATCACAAAATAACAAACCCAGTGGGAGAACAGAGAGTGTATTACATTATCATTCTTTTCAGAACCACACTTTTATATCCAGTTAAACTCATTGCAGGTGAATATTCTAACAATTCTCACCAATGCACATTTCAAGTTACCACTTCAGTACAATTTGTTTAAATTATTGGTATTACAAAGGGCCTTCCAAATCATGTCCTGGGGAGGACTGACAAAGTTTTCTGTCAAGTACATACTGGCCCGGTAGGCAATTTCCAATTTGGCCCCACAACACTACAGGAAGTCAATTTCCTAGTGATACTGGTTGGGGAAGAAGACATTCCTATGCTCTTCAAGATCCTTCTAGCTGGACTTAGACTCAAGTTGACATGAGACAGATTAACAGAAAAAAAGTCAAATTTAATAGGCATATGTGTGGGGAATCCACACAGACACAGAAATTCTAAAGACAATGAGGCAACCTGCAGCTAATATGAGCTAAGGAGAGGGGTAGAGTCTGAGGATACAAAGAGGAGAATGCTCACTCATTAGCAAGAAGGTGAAAGGAATGGTTTAGAAAAACAAAGTTTGCCTTATTGAACAGATAAGTTTCTTAGGTAAAGGCTCCCTATTAGTTGCTCTCTTCCTGGTACAGACTCTCTTTTCCAATGCAAATTTAGGCAGTTTGAGGACCAGGAAGAGAGCTTTTCCTGCATCTGCTGGGTTTTGATTACTTTTAATTCAAAATAATGTTCATGGCAAAGTGGCCTGTCTTGGGGCAGCCTGCCCTTGATTCCTACAAACCAAATATATGAACCCTACATGCTTTTTAGGTTCTGTATGAGCTGCATGTCCACACTGGACCACCTACTCTAGGCTACTTGCTGTAACTCTTGTTTATCCCCGTTGTGAAAAATTTTTTAAAGGCATTCATTGATCTTTGATAAGTCTTCTAAAAATCTCAACTCTAAAACAAACAAAAGAGTGATCTATCTCTAAAAGCCTTGGTATTATACAAAATTTATTTTCAGGATGGCTATAATCCTCCATCTATTTCCCCTAAGTCTAATTTATTTATTGCTTTTGTTGTGTTTAACAACTATTCATATTTAGTGAATGCCTAGTCTTTCTGGTCCCTGTCTTGAGTGCTTTGTTTCACATGCATTATGTCATTTTATATTCAGGAAAACCCTATAAAATGATCTCTATTTTATAAATAAGGAAACTGAATTTTGAATGAGCTGAAAAATTTGGACAAGGTAACCAAAATAAGATAAAGATCTAGAATTCAAATTGAAGTTTATCTTGAACACAGACCCTCCATCTTTGACCATTATGCATCTAAACAATTAAGCCAAATCTTAGTATTGCAGATGCATGGTTCACTGCTTTAATCAAATGTGTGTATGCATACATACTTATATATTTATATATACATGCATACACATATTTGTACTGTATTTCCGGTACATCATGGGTTAAATAAACTTTTCTTTAATGTTTATTTTTTTTGAGAGGGAGAGACAGAGTGTGAGGAGAGGAGAGGCAGAGAGAGAGGAAGACACAGAACCCGAAGCAGGCTCTAGGCTCCAAGTTGTCAGCACAGAGCCCAATGCAGGGCTTGAACTCACGGACCATGAGATCACGACCTGAACCGAAGTCAGATGCTTAACATATTGAGCCACCCAGGTGCCCCTAAATTTTTGACACTAGCCAAGGAATCTTTCAACTATGCTCGCATTAATTTTTAAAATAGGGTATATTGGAGTTTTCAATTTGAATATAACATATATTCATTAGAGAAATTTGGGAATGTGCACCAAAGAAAAACATCATCTAATTCTTATGTTTAAAGATGAACATTTTCTGGGGTGCCTGTGTGGCTGTCACTCAAGCCTCTGTCTCTGGCTCAGCTCACGATCTCACAGTTCATGAGTTGGAGGCCCCGCATCAGGCTCTATGCTGACAGCTCAGAGCCTGGAGCCTGCTTTGGGTTCTATGTCTCCCTCTCTTTCTGCACCTCCCTTGCTTGCACTCTGTCTCTCAAAAATAAATAAACATGAAATAAAATTCAAAGATGAACATTTTCTGATATTTTTTTTACCATTAATTACAACCATTTGGTTAGGAAAACATTCTATAGGAATGTATATTTTAAAGAATTGATTTTTAAAATTTTTTTATTTTTTTATTGTTTATTTATTTTTGAGAGAGAGAAACAGAGTGCAAGCATGGGAGGGGCAGAGAGATAGGGGGACACAGAATCCAAAGCAGGCTCCAGGCTCCAAGCTATCAGCACAGAGCCCCACGCAGGGCTCAAACTAACAAACCGTGAGATCATGACCTGAGCCAAAGTTGGCCACTTAACCAACTGAGCCACCCAGATGCCCCATGATTTTAAAATATTTTTTACATAAAGGTTACCTGACTTAGGAATCAAGCAGACATAGGTCCAAATTCTAACACTACCAGTTGCTGGTCAGGGGACCTTACAAAACCATTTGACACCTTGACCCTGAGTTTTCTTGTATGCGAAATAAGAATAATTATTCCTATGCCACTGGAACATCCTGAAAATGGAATGAGACGATATATGTAGAGTGCTTGGCAAATATTTAGTGCTAGGGAGAAGAGGATGGCAGTTGACATGGTCTACTTTTTTTTTTTAATTTTATTTTTCTTAACGTTTATTTATTATTGAGAGACAGAAAGAGACAGAGCATGAGCATGGGAGGGGCAGAGAGAGAAGGAGACACAGAATCTGAAGCAGGCTCCAGGCTCTGAGCTGGCAGCACAGAGCCCGACGCGCCTGAACTCACAAACTGCGATATCATAACCCAAGCCAAAGTCGGACGCTCAACAGACTGAGCCACCCAGGTGCCCCTCTACTTTTCTTTTATATCTACATTAAAACAGATAAATCAATTAAACAGCAAACCGAAACGCAAACCAAAATTCAACATTTACAATGAAACTAGATAATTACATTTCTTTACAAACCTCAGAATACCAGCTGGTAGGGATAAACTACCACAGTCGCAACACCAGTAAGTATGGTATCAGGGTCTGTGCAGAAGAAAGTAGATATAAGCAAAGACAAAACACTGTGAACACATTTGGCGATAGCCACCGAATCCAAGAGAGTTTTATCCAATCCAGTAATCGGGTGAGTGCAAAGAGCGCTGTGAGGACTAGAGACCCTGGAGGAATCTAGCACTTTTAAGCTTTCTTCCATGACAAGGCTCACTTTCAGGAAAGAGACCTGCAATAAGGAAACGTTGCTGGAATGTAATCAAATTGAACGGAATAGGCCCGATAGAGACAAAAGAAAGAAAAGATACAAATAAAAGTGGAGGAGGAGAACAGAAGCATTGGAAAAGCCTTGGAAGTCTTGGAAAAAACAACAGAAGAGTGAACTTTCTGAGCCAGAAAATCTACTCCAAGCCAGGCCTTTAAAATTTCAGAAATCTGATTTCACACAAAAAGGAGCAGCAGAAAAGTATCGAAGTCAAGTCCTATGCAAAGTTATTATAAGATAAAAGAGAATAAAGAGCAGAATAACATCACTACAGATAATAAAAGCATATCAGAAAGACAGGGACAGATCAAAACTGTAACTTATTTCAAAATGAGCTAAAACATTAAGAAATGATACAAGATGTAAAAGAACAATATAAGTCAGAATTAGAAAAACTCGGAAATTAGGTGACAGAGCATAGGAAAGTATTATAAATAAATGAAAAGACATTTCAGAAATGAAGACTACATTAGAAGGAACACAAAAGCAAATAAGCACAAAATATGCCTCAAGAAAATAGAAGGTGAAAAGGAGAAAGATTTTAAAAATCAAAAAGAAAGAAAGAAAGAGATAAAAAGGATGAAAAAAGACGTGACAAAGAGAAGATAGACAAAGAAGATTCAAATTCCGTAATACAGAAATCCCTGAGGAAGAAAAACCAAAACAAGGAAGAGAACAAACACTAAAATAGTAATTCAAGAAGCTTTCTTACAATTAAAAAAGGAATTGAGACTATGTATTGAAAGAACACACCACACATTTGCGATTATCAACTCAGCATGACAAATGCCAAGGCATATTCTAATAAAATCATAGGGTTTTAAAGAAAAAAAAAATATTTGAGCATCTAGGGGCTAAAGGCAAGTGACTTATAAGGGGGAAAATTAAACTACTATCATACTTTACAACAGCAATGTTTTATGACAAAAGAAAAACACAGCAACCTAATTAATGTACTCAAGAAATGTCTAAAGGAAATATAAAGAAAAGGATTTTTTATCCAGCAAAACTGACTTTCAGATATGAAGAGAATAAGCAAATTGCTATCAACACGTAAGAACTGAAGGAACATTACTCCCATGAGCCCTTCCTGAGGAATATACTGTAAATGAGCTGCAGAATATACTATAAGTGAGAATAAAAATCACTAGAAAGACAGAGACACAAAGGCTGATGGTGAGGACTAAATATATAAATATAGTATAAAATATTACAGAACTAAGATCAAATGAGCTTTAACAGGAGAAAGTATAGGATTAACGGCTATCTGCTTCGGCAATGTAGATATGATGTAACTAAAAATTCAAGTGAGATGGCAATAGTGTATGCCAAAAAAAAACATTTTAGTTACTCTCAGTGATCATATTGCCAGTGGTAGTATGTGCATATATATCAGAATTGAGTAAATGAACAATGGTGCAGTATTCTGATTCTGTCATCCCCTGTGTCCTGAAGAACTAAGATTTGGGGTATGGAAGAAAAGAAATAGAGGAATAACAGAAGTTAAGTAAAAAAAACCCCTGTGTTCCTGAATCTAAATTAGACCTATCAGTATGAATTCATAAAGTAACTCTGTCCACTGAAGTGACCTAGAAATAATCACCACCCCTAGTAAACAGATGGTGGTTTTCAAGTACTACTATCCCTTACTCCCCCACCCCACCCCAACCCCGCACGACCCCAAAACACTCAATGCTCCCTAGAGAAGTGACTATTTTCATGTCTGGGACTGGAAATGTACAAGATGAGCCTGGAAACCTTGTTATACCAAAGAGCAAAGAAGTTATCAAAGAGTAGGTTGAGGGGCGCCTGGGTGGCTCGGTCGGTTAAGTGTCCCACTTCGGCTCAGGTCATGATCTCGGGGTCCGTGAGTTCGAGCCCCACGTGGGGCCCTGTGTTGACAGCTCAGAGCCTGGAGCCTGTTTCAGATTCTGTGTCTCCTTCTCTCTCTGACCCTCCCCCCGTTCATGCTCTGTCTCTGTCTCAAAAATAAATAAACGTTTAAAAGAAAAAGAGTAGGTTGAAAGGACTCAGAAGTGGAAGCTCCCACTAGCCAAATACAGGACAATTTGAGCTTCAATAAAGACATTCAAATGGACAAATTGGGGTTGAGTTTCCTTTCTTTGCAGAAGGGATCAAATCTAGCTGCCTATTCATAGGGACTATAGAAGAGACAAGAAAGTATTAAAGTGAAAAATCTAGATTGTGAGAAACTGGAGATCTGATACCTCGGGTTCTTCAGCAGAGAATTTGTGAGGAAAAGAAAGGGATGCAAGGCGAACTGTAGATTAAAAGAGATTTGGAGGAGCCTGGGTAGCTTGGTCAATTAAGAGTCCGATTCCCGATTTCCGCTCAGGTCATGATCTCACAGTTTTTGGGACTGAGCTCCTCGGAGCCTGCTTGAGATTCTGTCTGGCCCTCTCTCTCTCTTTGCCCTTCTCCCGCTTGAGAGCACAAGTGCGCTCTCTCTCTCTCTCTCTCTCTCAAAATAAGTAAACTTTAAAAAACAAAAAGGAGAGATTGAAAGGACTTAGATTTTTTAAATAGGCAAGACAAAATTACAGTTTAGAGATGCATACTCTTTGAGAAAACTATAAAGAAATGCAAAGAAGCCATTATATAGACTCAGATTGGTGACTACTTTGGGGAGGAGGCCTGCTGAAATTGGGTTGGGGTCCATGGAGGGGCTTGTGGGGTAGCCAGAAAAGTCCTATTCCTAAACCCAAGTAGGGGTTACAAAAACAAACACACAAGCTCACTAATGTACGCATTTTTGTGGGATTTTTGTATCAGGGTTTTTTTTTTTTTTTTAATTTTTTTTAACGTTTTATTTATTTTTGAGACAGAGAGAGACAGAGCATGAACGGGGGAGGGGCAGAGAGAGAGGGAGACACAGAATCGGAAGCAGGCTCCAGGCTCTGAGCCATCAGCCCAGAGCCCGACGCGGGGCTCGAACTCACGGACCGCGAGATCGTGACCTGAGCCGAAGTCGGACGCTTAACCGACTGAGCCACCCAGGCGCCCCTCAGGGTTTTATTTTAAATAGAAATGCCACACAAATAAATAATAAGTGCTAAATAAATATTGTCAATACTTAAAATTAAACAGAAAATATCTTTAAATGTTTGTTTTTTTGATGTTGGGGCATCATAATAAGCAATAAGGTGGTAGTAATGAGAGATTCAAAATTAAGACATGCTAAGAGTCTCAGAAAATACCTAGATTCGGATCTAGTCTTGAGAATGGACCCCAGCGAAGATATGAAATTCAAGAGTTTTGGTTTTCTCCTGGGTCAGAAAGAGAAGTTGCCTAATACTCAGAATTAGAGCTCGCGTAAGAATAAAAAAAATTAACTCTAAGTGCTCAGAACAACAGAAACAAAAGGGGAATAATCTTTGGGAGAACTGGGATAAGAACATGAGAACATTAGCAAGGTATGTTTGGTGCCAGATGGCGGAGACATGCAGCATTCAGCAGTCGTGTCCTACAAGAGCAAGGAAGCAGCCTCTTCTGTGTGACAGGACAAAGACACTCGTTCTGATCTATACAAGCCACTCCAGCCCTCTGTGACTCCATTTTTAATTTTTTGGAATACATGGGAACCTAGCACTGAGCTGGAATGGAACCAAGGCCCTTAGCCCAATTCTCCCTGGAATGTTTTAGCTCTTAAAAGAATGTCCTCTTGTCTCTCTGGAAATAATAAGTGGCACAGAACGTCTCTGGACAGGCTCCATAGCAGGCCAACTCAGACAGAGGACTGCATGTTGTAAGGTTTCTATGGTTTGCTCATGGGGACCAACGTCTGTGAAGGAGTGAAAGAATTGGGCAAAGCAAAGAATGGAACTGCAGTACAGGCAAAACACAGACCTCAGACAATCCTAGGGAAATCCCTGAAGCTAGAATAGCCATTCAGAGTGGTTTCCCATTGAGGCACGGGGCGTGGGGCGTGACCCCTGTCACTGGATGTGGGCTGCTCCTGGGGAAGCAGCGTGGCCTTCGGCTAAATAGCTCTCTCTTCCTTTGAGGGTAATTCCCTGAGAATCACTCAGCTAAGAGCTGTCAGCCACCAATATTCCCAAGTGTTAGGACATTAGGGCCTCAGTCTTAAGGGGAACTGGACAGTGTACCACAGCATCCACTATAGAGACCAATTCAACCACCTCACTTCTCGTTAGTCAAGCCATGTTTCAGGCACACTTTGTTTCCGTAAGCCTGCATCTCACTTTGCCCCTTTGGTACCTTTTGGACTTAGGTTCTGAAGAAGAGTTTTCCTTCAAAGTTCCAAATACATCTAGGCACCTTGGCCTTCAAAGAATTTTCTTTGTACGTTGAAATTCAATGTAAGTAAAGACTTGCAATGCATTCCTAACAGCACAACACTCTCATTCACTCATTCAACCAATACTTACTGAACGCTTTCTAGGTGCCAAGTCCTGGTAGCTAAGCAATAGGAAGACAGTAATGAATAGAAGAGAGTCTTCTTTTGGCTAAAGCTTACTATGATTCAGTGTTGTTCAATCCTGCATAATAATGACATTCTGCATATACGTTCAGTAATCTTACAATTCACTTCCATTCTGGGGTTGAATGCTACATAAGATAATTATGTCATTCTTGAAAAATCTATCACACTTCGAGATTTTTCTGTGACATTTCTTCTCCGAGCTAAGTAGCTTCTTTGACTTGATATCTGTTTGAGATTGTAGCCAGACGAATTAGGCAGGGGCTTTAGATAGCAATTCAAGATAGTGTTCCTGACACCTTTATAATGATCAGGTTTCACACTCTGGGCAGTTGAACACAAAATCACACCACCTGTGTTTGTAATCACTTGATATTATTCATTTTCTTGCATAAATGCATAGAACATGTGTTGGGAGATAATTCTCCATGGATCTTTCACATCTCTGAATGTTTGAAGCCTAAATCTAATACTTGGACAATGGAACATATTTCTTACTTTACATTATTATCGTTATTATTATTATCATTAGGCTGCTTTATTTTCTAGTTATTTGCATATAAACCTCATTCTTTCTGGCCTCCCTCAATATCCTGTCCTAGTCAATTATTTCTTCTTTTCATGTTTCACTTCAATCACTTGTTCTTCACAAGTGCCTGTCTCAGCCAATAAATATTAAACATACTCAAATTTCCTTCACCTTAAAGAAAAAATTCCTCCTCAACTTATGTTCCTCCTGAATTTATTGCTTTATCTTTTCTTTCTGGGACAGTCAACTAACTTTCTTTGAATGAGAAGCCTTCCCCTACTGTCTCCACTTATTCACCTCCTTTTTATTTGTTTATTTCTCAATCCTTTGATATCTGGATATCACCAGAACTCATGCTGAGTTTGCTGGTCATTAATGAGTTTTCACTGCTGTCATAGTACATGCTATATATTAGCTTCCCTGGACCATGGGTTGCCCAGCTATTTGGTTAAACATTATTCTGGGTATGTTGGTGAGGTTGTTTCTGGATAAGATTAACTTTTGAATTGGTAGATGGAGTAAAGCAGATTGCCCTCCCCGAGTGGGTGGGCCTCATCCAACCCAGGGAAGGCCTAAACAGAACAAAAAGACTGAGTGAAAAAGAGTTCTCTCAGGGTGCCTGGGTGGCTCAGTCAGTTGAGCGTCTGACTTCAGCTCAGGTCATGATCTCACGGTTTGTGAGTTTGAGCCCCGCATCAGGCTCACTATTGTCAGAGTGGAGCCTGCTCTGGGTCCTCTGTCCACCTCTCTCTGTCCCTACCCCACTTATGCTCTCTCTCTCTCAAAAATAAATTTTAAAAATACTTTAAAAACTTGAACATTTAGCAAAAATAGTAGATACTTATTTAGGTTACCTATGGCTTTTAGTTTGTGTGTGTGTGTGTGTGTGTGTGTGTGTGTGTGTGTGTGTGTGTGTTTAAAAAGAGAGAGAGAGAGTATGCATGCACATACTCATGCATGCACAAGCGAGAAAGAGGCAGAGGAAGAGAGAGAGGGAGAATCTTAAGCAGGCTCCAAGCTCAAGGCAGAGTCCAATGCAGGGATCAGTCTCATGATGGTGAGATCATGACCTGAGCCATAATCAAGAGTTGGGTGCTTAACTGACTGAGTCACTCAGGCGTCCTCTATTGTTATTACTACACAGAGATTTTAGGAATCTTAACAAGTGTATGAATGAACACTTAATAGATGTAGTTTTGATCCATTATGACACTGTTCTCCTAATGTACCTTCCCAGCTCCTGTAGGTCCTTCCCTCCTCTAGTCACAACCTCATTATTTGGTCTGTATATCTGTTGGGAGACAATGTTCGTTCTCTTTAATTAGAAGCAAAAATTTTACCAGATTTTTGCAAAAATGAATGAAGTGTAGAAGACAGCCTACAATTGTTCTGCGATGCTGCTTTACTAGAACAGGGTTCCATGGGGAGTGTCTCAGAACTAAGGAGGGCAAGATGGGAGATCTGGAGAAGGAGTGGACACACTGGGAATCTTGGTGTACTTTCTTGGTGGACTGTGGGTGCCTAGTGGCTGCTCTACTCTCCTAGCTGCCAACTAACTATAGAGAAGAGGATCAGCAAAGACTCTCCTAAGATTTCCTGGAATAATCCTCTCCCCCTCCTGGCTTTCTATCCAAGTGAGTGCCAACAGGGCTGTCTCTAAACATTCTGAACTTGAGTCAGGTTAAACTGTGTATCAACCCCAATCTCCATCACCACCCCCACCAGGAGCACTCACTCTAGGCCCAGCCTATGACCAACACCACCCTTGCCTTACCCTCTGGCATGCCTGAGCCCTGGGCCTAATGGTAGTAAAGGTGGTATTTAGCTTCACAGTAATCAGCTGCTTCCAGAAGATGAGTATGTGAGGAGATCATCCTTAGTCTCATTTAATAGCAAATAAGTCCAAATTTGAAAATGGCTTTCTTCTGCAGAGAAGCAAATTCTTCTAAGGAGTTTATTTTAGAGCACTGTTAATCCCTGGAGCTAGGCAAGGGTGTTATTTCATGCTGTTCCTGAGAAAGAGCCTATCTCAGGGCATCAGCATTTCCTTCCTTGCCTCTGAAATATAAAAGCTCTCTGGAGGAGGCCTGTACAGTTTCACCATGGCTGCCCCCTCTGGGCAGAGCCTGGAGGAATGTCCTTTCTACTTCTCTTGAGCATATCAGCAGATCAGCCCCAAAATGGATAGGAATATAATAGGAGCAGGACAGGATGTGGATAGGACAGTTCAGGAACTCCACAGCTTGATAAAACTGAGCCATTTCATGGGCTCTGAATAAATCAATACATGTATGCCTGACTTCAATTCTATTTTCTTCAACCCATGGAATTACAGGAGGATGTTCCATAGTTACAGAGGGTACAAAATTTCAGAGTCATGGCCTTAGGGATAAGTGCACAAATTTCCATTGTGTTTCACAATATTGCAGTACAGGGGCCACCTGTAGCTATAGAAATACTCAACGTCACTTTGGTCAGGGTCTCTTTAAGGGAGGAAAGAGAAGATAACAATCCCTTAACACAGCTATTTGTGGGAAAAGACAAGAGCATATGATGAAAACTTATAAAGACAAAAGCATCAATTCGTGCAACCAATATTTGTTTTTATTTTTTTTAACGTTTATTTATTTTTGAGACAGAGAGAGACAGAGCATGAACGGGGGAGGGTCAGAGAGAGAGGGAGACACAGAATCCGAAACAGGCTCCAGGCTCTGAGCAGTCAGCACAGAGCCCGACGCGGGGCTGGAACTCACATACCGCGAGATCGTGACCTGAGCCGAAGTCGGACGCTCAACCGACTGAGCCACCCAGGCACCCCTCATGCAACCAATATTATCTGCAAGTCAGAAAAAGGGGAGGTGCTCATGGAGTTAAGTTTTGAAAGATGAATAGGTACCAAGATGAGGAAGAGCATTTGGGACACAGAGAACAGCATGAAAGAAGTTGGGGAAGGGTGAATGAGCAAGCATGGTTCAGGAAGCCAGGGACATTCGTATTCATCTTGGTGAACAGGGATAAGTTACCTGAGAATGAGTTACCTGAGGAGACAAGCAGGGACCAAGGGGTCTTTTGGCCATACCGAAGACTTCCCTTTGCCTTCACAACTTGGGCACTGGGAACTCAGGCCATCTATTACACGATGAACTGAAATGTAACTAGTAGTTGCAGAAATTTAAAAATAGAGAAACACAATGTGCTGTAGTGGAACGGGAGAGAGCCACATCCTCACAAGGGAGAGCATAAAAACCCACCCTTCCACTGCCCTAGAACCAGCCTTGTGTAGAGGCTCCTGTCGTAGAGCCTTCATCCTTCAAAGTGGGGATATTTCTGTTTTACAACATTATCATAGCAACTAAATGAGCCTATATCATAGGTGAAAGCATTTACAACACAGTGCCTGGCATATAATTGCTCAGTAAATGCTATTTTCTTTTTTCCCTTCTTTTCTCCTTGTACATTTTTGCATGTTACCATAACACTACTGGAATGAATTTCTACTCCTCCACCTATTCAAATCTTACTTGACTTGTTTATTCGCTTATTCATTAGTCCATTCATTCAGCAATGGTTATTGAGTGCTTGTCAGGTACCGAGAAATGTGATACAAGTTAAGATGAATATGGCAGTGCCTACTCTATTGGAAAGGAGAAATAAATAAATACACAAAGGCAATGTAAGAATAATATGAAATCTTCCTTGACTACTCCAGTTGTAAGTAATCAATCATTTCTCTGATTCCTTATGCCACTTTCATCACTTACAGCAAAATTACCTTGTAACCTAGTTAACTTTTCAAGTGGCTATGATTCATCTCCCCAACCAGACGTAAGTTCCATAAGGATGGGCACCATATCTCATCAGTTTTGCAATCTCTTCAGTGCCTTGATCACAAGAATTTAATAAACACACATTAATGATGGTGATGAGCTAGGGAGGCAGGACCTTATTCACTCACACATTTGTGCAGGTAAATTCCAATCGACACACTAATACTCTGCTCCTCTTTTTTTTGTTTGTTTTTTTTTTTTTTGTCTTATCATGGAATTATAGGAAAGGAAACAAGGCTTACACTGTAACTTTTCATTCATAAGACTGATGTGTCATTCCCCACCCCTTACAAGCTGTCCTGTTCCTAAACTCCAACCCTTCTCAAAAGTCTTCAGTCCCAACCATGCTCCATTTATGTTCTGTAGATGGCTGATCTAGTTTTTTTCTTTCATAGAGAAAGTAAAATGCATTGAATGAACATTTCTCAAACTTTCTCTCTCCTGTCCCTCACCTATACACTATTTATATCCCCACCTATTTCTTTCTTTCTCCATTCCATCTTCATGTTTGCTTAACATTATACTCTTCATCTCTTCACTGGATCTAATTTTCTTCCAACTTCAAATGAATTCTGCTTCCTGACTTAATCTTCTCTACCCAATGCTCAATCCTCAGTATTTTAAGCCTTTCTCTACTGCCCCCTTCCCCAAGCAAATAAGCATGTTCCAGTGCCTTCAATTAAAGAGTAAGAAGGAGAATAGAGGAGAGAGGGGAAGATGAAGAAAAAAAACAAAAACAAAAATGAAAACAAATATTCCTTGACTGATCCCCTCCACTAACTAACTGTCTTATCCCTTCCCTGCCTTCATAGCCAGGCTCAGTTTGGATATAGACAGCATTTTTAATGACTTTCCCCCAAATCCAAAAAAATGAATGCAGTCCCAATGCAGAAGTCTTAGAAAACATACTTCATAAAAAATTTTTTGTCTGTACATTTTATTCAATATAACTTTAGGGGTGGAATTTTTTTCATCACATGACTAAATCATAAATTACTTAGCTGGTGCTTTATAACTGAACATTAACAGTATTTCCAAAATTTTGTCATTATAAATAAGGCTCTGATTAGTATCTGCATATATACATTTTTGTGCATGTCTCTGATAATTTCCTTAGTAACAAAGTGCAATTTTTTGGCCAGAGACCACATTTTAGAGGGGCTTACTAGAGTCATAGCTAACTGGCCTTTGAAGATAGCATTTAGGAGTTACATTTCTTTCCCTGACATTCCCTCTTTAACCCACTGAAGTGTGACTTCCTGAATATGTTTGAATTGTTCTCCAGTTTCCAATTTCTAGATTGACCATGATTGACCACACTAACCCAATCAAAGCATTTGACATCATTGACAATCACTTCCCACCTCCCATGACATTTTCTCCTCTCTTGGTTTCTGTCACATCACTGTCCCTTTGCTTCTTTCTTGCGTTTCTGTGCCTTTATGTCCCAATTCAGGTTTTCTGCATTGGCCTGTGCTGTCCATTGAAGTTATTATACTTTCTTTGACCTTCTTTTCAATGTATTTTATCTTCTGGGTCAATCCCATCAAACAGCATATTAAACTATTACCTAGAGACAGATAAATCCAAAATCTCTACCTCTAGTTTAAAAATGTCTCTCTTTAGGGCTGCCTGGGTGGCTCAGTCTGTTGGGCATCCACTTTGGCTCATGTCATGATCTCGTGACTCGTGGGTTCAGGCCCCATGTCGGGCTCAGAACCTGGAGCCTGTTTCTGATTTTGTGTTTCCCTCTCTCTCTGCTCCTTCCTTCACTGTGCTTTGTCTTTCTCTCTCAAAAATAAATAAACATTAAACAATTTTGAGGGGGTGCCTGGGTGGCTCAGTCAGTTAAGCGTCCAACTTCGGCTCAGGTCATGATCTTGCAGTTTGTGAGTTTAGGCCCCACATCAGGCTCTGTGCTGACAGCTCAGAGCCTGGAGCCTGCTTCAGAGTCTGTGTCTCCCTCTATCTCTGCCCCTCCCTCCCTCATGCTCTGTTCTCTCTAATCTCTCTCTCTCTCTCAAGAATAAACACTAAATATATTAACACTAAATATATATATTTAAACACTAAATATAAACATATAAACACTAAATATATATATATTAAATTTATATATTTATTATTATTATATTACATATATATTATATATATAATATATATTGTATATATTACATATATATTATGTATATAATGTATATATTATATATTACATATATATTATGTATAATATATATTATATATGTAATATATATTATATAATATATATTATATATTATATTATTATTAAATATATATATATATATATATATATATATATATTAAAAAAAAAGTCTCTCTTTAGCTCCAGGCCCAGAATATCCAACCACCAAATGGACGTTACCTTCAAACTCAATAGTTCTAAAACTGACTCATTGTCTTTCCCCCAGATGTGCTTTTTTGCCTGCATTTTGTATCTCTGTTATGATGATTCTTACTTGCCCAAACTAGAAATCTTGGGGCCATCCTCACAAAATCCTACAGATTTTTCCTAGAGTTCTCCTTTCTTCTGAACTGTGCCTGTGATACATTCATTTATATAACACTTTACACTTTGAACGATCGGTCTTTCTTTCACGTTTTTCTATAACTTGTTATTCTGTAGTTTTTGGGTGTATGTCATGTCTCTGTGGAGAACTGGGTTGGTGCCACTAGTCCATAACACAATAATTCCTTTTTGGTAAGAAGAAGGATAGAAAAGAATAAATTGTTTACACTCAATAAATGTTTGTTGAGTTGAATAAATAAATGAATGAGTGATGGCATTACTTCCCCCTACCAAAATTCTAAAGCAGGAGGTATGTTTTTGATTCCTGTCTTATTTTCCTATATCCCTTCTATTATTCCTTCCTATCCCAAGGCATTCAGGCCTCTTATATTGACCATTCTTCTGTGAAAGGGGGGAAAATGATCTGATAAAAAACCCTCACTGTGAGATGTATGATATCTCTCCCAGGATTATCTGCATGTTGAGAGGTCAATGGGATGCCACAATTTAACAAAATGGATCAAAATTTGGGATTCATCAGAGGATGTTTGCAACCATGTGATGTTGGCTGTGTATAGCAGACCAGAATTTTTACATGATGTAGAAGTAATTATTTTTATTTGAAAAAATATATTAGGGTAGATTCCAGGGCTTGTCATGCTCTATATAGAAACCACAGTCTTAGCTCATCCTCTTGCCAAGTTGCCAACTTGGTGACATGGGCTATGTTATGGAAGTCAGTAGAGAAGAAGTCTCTCCCCGAGAGATAAAAGCAAAGCTATTTTCCCATTGTCTAAAATAGTCCTTGTGGTACATGGTTTTTATGTCAATAAGCCACATATCGCAATCTCAGAAACTATCATCCTTTATTCAGTAGTTTAAAGGAGAAAAAAAATTTTCAGACATGCTAATTTTATGCACAGTTCTTATATTAAGTCATTAAAATCCTTTCTTAAAGCTTTTCGGGTATTTAAGTGGATTTAAAAGAAAAGTGCAGGGCAGTTTGTATCTCAAGAATTATATAATACTACGTTGGCTTAGTCTGTGCTTTTTTAAAAACTAGCAGTGGCCCCTAGCTCTATGTGGAGAATAATGTGCTCACAGTAATGCTGGTAGGCACAGCGGTCTCCCATTTTTTCAGGCTGCAGGATTCCTCATTACACACAGCTAAAATGATGTTTTACATTGACACACTGGGCTCTCCCAAACATCCCCCACATTCATGCAATACGTTGTTTCATTGGTGAAGAAAGAAAAAAATTTCAGGGTGGGATCAGGGCTGCAAGACACTGGTCTTTGAAGTGCTGTGACATTATTTCACAAACTGCATATCTCAATCCAAAGATATTTTACACTGCAGATACTATAAATCTCATCCACTTTTTTAGTATCTGCTAAAATATTTTCTCTTATTCCTATAAAGACATTACCATGAAAAATTGAAGTGTTTGCATTCTACTAAATAGTAATGCTTCATTTCACTGGCATCTACACCTGCCACTGTTGCTTTGAAAACCTGTATGCCTGATAAATGGCATAACTGAAGGTTTTATTTCTGTTATCCCCACCAACAAGATGTGGTGTGAAGATGGCAAACACAATCCTGCTTCTCTTTTTCCTTTTCATTTCTCCTCAGAAGTATCTCTTCCAAGCATAGTTCTTCTTTTATTTACCTGTGTAACATTAAATATCAGTTGTAAGAAATAGGTATTCTTCACCATTATTCAATTCTCTGCTACGGCCTTTTTGTTTCTCTTGGTGGTGGTAGTAAAATTTGAAAGAGTGGTCAAGAATGACATAGAGACGTCCACTTCCAGCCAAAATGAATAACAGTGACCAGACACCCCACTGCCTAAAGCAACTAAAGAAACAGACAAAATATATTAAAGAAGTGGTTTTCCAGGAATTGAACATCAAAATTTAAGGACAATGATCGCTGGAAGACAAGAAAGAAATGAGGTGAACCTTATGATTGCCCCAGCTTCCTAACAGGGGAGAGTTTCCCATCTGTAACACAGAAAAGGCGACCCTAAGGAGAGCCCAGAGATGTTCCTGAGTTGAAGAAACAGAACCAGAAGTCTGGGTAAGCCAAGGCAGCTAGAATTCTCGGGGAAGAAGGATCTGTGGGCAGCATTGTGGAGATCTACAACAGGTCTCCAAGGAGTATACAAGAATTTTCCTCCATAACAGAACTCTACCCAGAAACCACACAGATGATGGGATTAGTAGACAGGGACATTATAACAGTTATTTTAACTATTTGATATATTTACTAAATCAGAGGAAAAATTGAACATGTTCAGTAGAGACATGAAATATATAAAAGATGCAAAGCAAACTTCTAAGAATGAAACTACAATGGCTGAAATGACAAATGCCCCTTATGGGAATAGCAACAGATCAGATACTGCAGATAAAAATATTATTGTATTTTCAGACATAGAATTATAAACTGTACAGAAGGAAACATAGGGGAAAGAAAAGAATGAAAAAAAAAGTGAACAGATCTTCCATGAGCTGTGGAACATCTTCAAGTGGCTCAATATACATCTAATTGGTATCCATAAAAGACAGGGGGCAGATAAAATATTTAAAGGTATAGTGATCAATTTTTCTTCCAAATTTGATGAAAATTATAAACCCATAAATCCTAGAAGCCCCAAGCACAATACAAGAAATGAAGAAAACTCCAGCAAGGAACATCATAATCAAGAGACCTAAGACCAGTTGTAAATGGAAAAATTTTTTTAAAGAGAAAAAGGAAAAAAGTCACATTATGTACAGAAGAACAAAGGAAAGGAGAACAACCGACTTCTCATTGGAAACAAGACAACTGAGAAGAGGGTGGAACATCATCTTTAAAGTACTGCAAGAATAAAGCTGCCAACCTAGAATTTTATATCCAGTGAAAACTCTTTCAAAAATTAAGACGAAATATTTTTTTTCTAAATTTTTTAATGTTTATTTATTTTTGAGAGGGAGAGAGACAGAGCGTGAGCAGGGGAGGGGCAGAGAGAGAGGGAGACACAGAATCCCAGGCAGACTCTAGGCTCTGAGTTGTCAGCACGCACAGAGCCCTATGTGGGGCTCAAACTCAGAAACAGTGAGATCATGAACTGAGCCAAAGTCGGACACTTAACCGACTAAGCCACCCAGGCGCCCCAAGGCACAATATTTTTTTAAATGCACAAGCAGAAATAATGCATTAGAAACTATGACTAATTTAAAAAAAAAATTGTCCTATTATTTAACTCCTCTTATAAGATAATTAGTATGTAAAGCAAAAATAGTAAAAATGTATTGAACAGATTGTAATCATTAGCAGTTAGGGAAGTGTCAATTAAAACCACAATGAAATGCCATTACACACCTATTAAAATCTCTGAAATTAAATATACTGATTGTGTGAAGCAACTGGAACTCTCATGTCCTGATGGAGGGAATGTAAAATGCAACAACCACTATGAAAAACAGTTTAAATGTTCTCAAAAAAGTTAAACATAGGGACGCCCAAGTGTCTCAGTTGGTTAAAAACGTTCAATTTGGGCTCAGGTCATGATCTCATGGTTCGTGAGTTCAAGCCCCGCATCAGGCTCTGTGCTGACAGCTCAGAGCCTGGAGCCTGTTTCAGATTCTGTGTCTCCCTCTCTCTGTTCCTCCCCTGCTTACACTCTGTCTCTTTCGATCTCTCAAAAATGAATAAATGTTTAAAAAAAATTTTTTTAAGTTAAACATATACCTGCCAGCCCCCATGAGCAGCAAATGTTTCAATAAATGAAAAGGTTTCAAACCATCATCCAGTAGACCTGCAACCATCCATAGTGGGAGGTAAGTAGTAGAAGATAAGATTTAGTCATTCTTTTTCTAACCCAAAGTAAAAGGCTTAGAGAGATACCAATTGAGAGAAATTAGTTTTGCCCATAAGCCAGATTCCATTCCACCAGACAGTACCATTACCTTGGAAGATAAGTATACATTCTCATAATAGAAAAAAGATACTATTTTGAATCCTACTGTAAAAATCTTACAGAAATAACTATAACATACCTGTATACTAATAAGCCTAAAGTAGTATGATAATCATACATTGTATAGCAGGGCTTTCAAGTTCAACAGCTGAAGCAATAATCATTTTTAATTACTATAATTTATTTTGCATCTAAATAAGCAATTTTAACAGCAAAACATTTTTTAATTATCCACATGTAGAAACTATACAAATCAGCTTAAGCCCCCATTTTCCTAAACTCAAGAGATTTCTGAAAGCCCTGCCAAAGCTCAGACATGGTCTTTGATAAGTCCAACGTTTTAACTTCCCTTTCCTCACATTGAAAAACAAATCACTGGACCCTAGCAGCAACAAGCTACTCTAAAGTATCACTTCTCTACTTTCTTTTAATTTTTTAAACACAAGATATATACAAAACATGCACAAATAATAAGTATGCAGCCCCGTGATCTATCTCAATGGGAACACACCCATGTAACCACTTCCCAAGTTAAGAATTAGTATAGTCTTAGACCTCAGTCCACTTGTGTCCCCTGCCAATTATAATCCCTGCAGCCCTTCCCTGAGGTTATGAATATCCTAACATCTCTTTTTGAACTTTATATAAATAGAATTATACCATATGTATTGTTTGTTCTCCCAATTTTTTAAACCTACAGAAAAGTTATGATTGTATCAAAAAATACCCATATATCATTAACCTAGATTTAGTAGATGCAAATATTTGACCATCCTTCTCAATCTATCTTTCTCTCTTCTGATAGATAGATAGATAGATTATTGATTAATAGATGATAGATAACTAGATGATAGATAGATAGATGAATCCTTAGAAACTAAATTACAAATTATGGACATGACACCTAATTTTTAAGTACTTCACCATGCATTTCCTAAGAATAAAGCCATTCTGCCACAAACCATAATAACACTTAAGAAAATTAACAATAATTCCATAATATCTAATATCCAGTTCATATTTAATTTTCTTCAATTTTGCCAAGTAAACTCTTTTTATAAGCAATATTCAATCTAGCCTCATTTATTGTATGTGGTTGTTAATTGTCTCTTTAGTCTCTTTTAATCTAGTGCCTAGTCCCTGCTTCTTTTTTTCTCCATGACATTTCCTTTTTGGAAAGTCCAGACCAATTTGTCTTTTAGAGTATCCCACCCTCTACATTTCTCTGTTTCTCTATGGTGTCATTTAACTTGTGCCTCTATCTGTATTTCCTCTACACTACAGAATAGGTCTATAACCTTGATGAGTTCAGGTTAAATATTTGGGGCAAGAAGTCTTCAAAGAAGTATACCCTGTTTTTACATCTATCCAATATACTTTCATTTTCCTTCCTTTTATATAATCTCCCTCCGAAGTCTCTGTGGCTGTTTCCAAGAAGAGCAGCAGTTAAGCCCCAGGAACCCTCTATAGTAAAACTATAGAGGTTCACAGAAAATGTGAAGAAAAGCATGTCAGTGTGCGTGGCAGTGCGTGCATGGTTTATGTCCTAGAGTTGGGGGAAAATGCGTTAGGCTGGCTAAGCTAAGTGTTTAGCAAAGAAATGAGGAAGGATTGGAGTAATAGTAACAGCATAACTGAGTAGAGAATATCTATTATATTTTAATTATTCAAGCCAGTTATCTCCTTCAGCTTTAGAATTTTATGAAGATCAACTAGAGTCAAAAAACCTGAGTTTGATTCTTGCTTAACTATTTTTAGCCAGATTACCTTGAGCAGGTCCCTTAGACTTTTCTGAGATTATATTCCTCCTCTGTGAAACAAAGATAATGTCAACAAGTTCCCTGAGTTGTTGTAGAGGTTAAAGGCGAAAGGGAACGTGAAAAGGCCTAGCGCTAAGCAACAAATGAACACTGTAATATGGTTCTGAGGAGTGAGACCAAAAACCATAGCACAGATTCCCTTTTGCTTGAAGAAATCAGGTTAAGTAAATCATGTGAGCTTTTGGAATCATTTTAGAGGCGCCTCATTGCCCTGATAAACCATCACTTCTATATTTCAGACTATCTGCCGAAGAGTAGGTCAGACGGTGAGAAGCACCGGACAAAAAAAGGATCTCAGTACTTACCTAAAACCTCTCAGAGTAACACAGTTCTTGGATCAAGAAATGTTGGAAATTGGCACAAATGACCAGCCCGGATGATGTGAACTTCCTGCCATGAAAATAGTAACTAAAAACCAGTAAAATGATTTAAATTTATGCTGGTTTATTCCTCTAAGCGGATGTGTCTCGCTTATCATTTGTTTTAATTATTCCTGATGTGTTGCCTATCACATCACAAGCTTCTTCAAAGGGAAAGGAATAAGCAGTTGTCATAACAACAAAGCTCTTCATTACCCTGGGAACCTTCGACAGCTTTATTTAAAATGAAGGAGAAAAAAGAACCCTAACCAATTAGCTTTATCAGTCTGATTCATGTTCTTAAACTGATAACAGTGTTTCCTGAAGAACTTACAATTTGATGGGGAATGTGTCATGAATATTTATGGTAACATAAAACTCAGGAAAAAATTGGCTAGCTAATTATCACTTGGAAGGTGTTTCTGGTCAAATTCCTGCCCAGTGATCCATTTGATTTTTTTAAATGACTTTTATTAAACAAATCAAAGAATTAGTGGGACTTTTGCCAACAACTATCCATTGGTTCGAGAACAGCAATGAGACCTATTTAGGTTTAAACTTTAAAACCAAGGCTTCACCCTCAGCTAATTTGATTTGCGTTAATTTTGCATTCAGTTAAACCAGAAATGTTCTTGCCTGCCTCTATACCCTTCCTTCTCTGTGCCAGAGATATAGCCCAAGTCCCTAGAGAGCTTTAATTCTGCCCTTCTCTGCAGAATTAAAAAAGCAGATGTTTTCTTCTGGCTGCAGGAGATAAGACTGAGAAGTAATTATTGTTCTGGTCCCAAATCCCACAGGTGTTTTCATTCCTGCCCTGTGACCACGGGAAGAATAAACAGTAAATCTGAGAAGGTCTAGTTGGGGTGCTCTTCAAGTTCAGATCTGAAGCCAAATGTTTGAATATCTCCTGCAAATGAAAAACTGCAGAAGTAGGCAAAGTTTTTTTTGTAAAGAAGTAGATACTAAATATATTTTACTTCGTGGGACCTAAGGTTTCGGTCACAACTAATCAGCATTGCCATAGTTGAGTGAAGCAGCCGTAGACAATATGTAAACTAATGGGCTTGGCCCAATTGGATCCAGCCATTGTTTGCTGACTCAGAAGAGTTCCCAAGAAATTAAATATCTACCACCAAAGGAACAAGTGCACAAGTTCTTTAAATAAACAATAATGAACACTTGGAAAGCATGCTCACAAAAGGTTTTCACATACAGTATTTTCAATAATCTTAAAATAAGGATTACTCTAAGAGGTAGGCATACCATCTTTTTATCTTACACGTGAGAAAAGTAGACTCAGGGTGCTCGGGTAACTTCCTTTCTTTTCAAGATCAAATGGCGGATCTCTTGGTTTCAGTTCCAAGGATCTTTCTACCACAAACCCAACTGTCTCATAAACAATACACTCTACACAGATCAAACAGAAGAAGTATGAACTGTAACAATTTCTAAATAATGCTCTACGGATAAGTGTAGTTAGTGCTCAAGAGAATGAGAAAAATTTCATCAACACTCCTCAAGATCTGTTGAGTCCTCCATGATACTCACTCAAGCATTAAGCCAAGCTGTGAGTAACCACAAAAGCAAGAAAATTCTGTGTCCTGAGTTCCAGGTCATTTCAGGAATTAACCATTTAGGCCCAGTTCACTTTAAACTGCCTGCCTTTCAAAAAAATGAAACCAAACAGAACTTCCCCAATTTGGGGGGGTCAGAGAAGGAAATCCACTCAGAAACAGTCCATACTGAATCAAATGCTCGTAGGAACCCTTATTGATCAGGACTTGATACTTGACTGATACTTCAAGGCCACAGAGAGAAAAGCTTCTTGTTACCAAAGCCTGCGCAGGCAGCTATTACTTAATTATGACAACTATACGCAGTCAGGATATTGCATTAGGAAACACAGATGCACCATCTGTTAAGGAAACATGATTTAACTGAGGTTTTTTTTTTTTCTCACTAGACTTTAGCATTGGAAATATTAACTCTACATTGTTCAGCTCAAATGAAAGTCTCCATGAAAAATATTGCTGATGGATTATCTCTAAATGATACCCTCCATATCCAGTTCAATTTAATTCTGCAAGCATTTACTGAATGTCTCCCAAGTGTCAAGCATAGTACAATATCTCTGCCTTCAGGGACTTTATAGTGTTAGCAATAAGGATGAAACACATAAGATACAAGGCAGAATTTGGTGTAGAAGGGGTTTATTACTCAGATTCAGCGAAAAAAAAGAGATCTGAAGATAGAGAAGAGAGGTTTCACAAAGAAGGGGATCAAGGGAAATTTTCAAGCAAAGTGATGGGAAAAGAGGGAAGGCAGCTGTCTTGGCTCATGAACTGTCAGGAACAAGAAGATTGGGGCAGAAAATTGAATTAGGGTTGGGGATTTAGTTGGTTTAGAATTTGCCACAGAGGTTACAACTAATAGTCCATAGGCCATATTCAGCCTGGAAGCTTTTTATTTTCCTTGGGGGTTTACAGCATTTTCAAAAATATTTTTATGCTTACTTATTTTGAGAGAGAGAGAGAGAGAGAGAGAGAGAGATGAAAAGAGAAAGCATGGTGGGGTGGGCAGAGAGAGAGAATCAGAGAGAATCCCAAGCAGGCTCCACGCTGTCAGCACAGAGGTGGACGTGGGGCTTGAACTCAGGAACCATGAGATCATGACCTGAGCTGAAATCAAGAGTGAGACACTTAACCCGCTGAGCCACCCAGGCACCCCTACAGCATTTTTATTTGAACAAATTCTCACATTTAAAAGTTGGAAATTTCACATAAGAGTAATTTCTAGCTCCTCTTTAAAAAGTGGAACAACAGGGGCGCCTGGGTGGCTCAGTAGGTTGAGCATCGGACTTCGGCTCAGGTCATGATGTCGTGGTTCGTGAGTTCGAGCCCTGCGTCGGGCTCTGTGCTGACAGCTCGGAGCCTGGAGCCTGCTTCCAATTCTGTGTCTCCCTCTCTCTCTGCCCCTAACCCACTCACGTTCTGTCTCTGTCTCTCTCAAAAGAAAATAAACATTAAAAAAATTAAAAAAAAAAAAAGTGGAACAGCTGGCAACCCGGGACATCACTGCTGCAATGTGAACAGTCAAAAGTGTGTAGAGGCTGACCATTAGACAGGGTGTGTTTGCATCCACTGGTCTGGGCCTCTCCAGATTTACCGAACCTATTTATGTTAACTTGGTAGGCATCTGAATTTGGAACAACTATCCAGAAGAAACACATGAAATAGCTTCTAAGAATCAGAAACAATGTCAACATGATTAGGAAAGTGCTTACAATTATTCTATTCACTTCAAAAAGAAGTGACCAACTATTAAGTTATAAGTCATGAATTATTGAAATAGGAAAAGTAGATTGAGTCATCTATACCGTGGAGAAGACAAAAAGGTAATTGAGTTGCCCATAAGCCAAAAAATGTTAATTTAATTCAACAAACAATGGTGAGCAATCAAAGTTTTTATATAGAAGAGTGATATGATTGTAGCTAACTCTGGCTTTTTCAAAAGATGTTAATTCTAACTAAGATAAATTTCAATACGTATATGCTTTGTTTCAGCAAGTAAACAGGTTATTTTATGAACTACGTTGGAAATAAATGTACTGCGAAGTACATTTATGTTTTGATTTATAACTTGGTTGACCTCAATTTGAATCATTTGTCCTATAACTTTTTTTTTCAGTGCTCTACATGAATTTCAAAACACTTCCCATAAACTCAAGCATAAATATATGTGGAACCACAGCCATTAAAATACTTTAGTTTTATTATAAGTTGTGTGTTTGCCTATAATTTTCCTTTTCTTTATATCGCTTATAGGCAATTATTTCCAAATGGAAAATAATTCATCTTGAATATATTCTAAAGTCCATTTATAAATAAAAGGTAATCGTTTCCAAGCTCTGTGTTTTCTAAAATTCTCCACGTTTGCTGTTGACTTTTGGGCAATACACTGTAAAATGCCAAAATGTCAGTTGATTACATAAAGAATGTAAAGTTATTTCTTTCATAACATTTGTATGTGCATAGTCAGCCTTTTGAATAAACGGGATTTTTGTAAAAAGGACTATTTTTGCCCTATGTTTAAAACAGTCATGTTTTGTAATATAGTCACACAATAAATTCAGTAATTTGTGCCTTATAATATAGTTCTCATTTTTTAAATGAACAAGGTAAATTTATGCACTTCCTGATGATAATTAAATTAGTTCACACTCTTTCACCTTTTCTAAGAAACCATGTCACTGAATGGACACATCTCATCCTTTGGCCTTTTTATTTTCCCCCAATTTCTTTTTTCCATTCTATTACCTCTCCTTTCCTAAGGTTATTAGTCACCTTTGCCTTTAAGATAATATATTTATAAAATTTCAAACTCTGCACATGGGCTATTGGCCAGGAATAAGTTCAGCAACAACTACTAGTTATCTATCAGCCAGGGTTATTTTTCATTTCTATTGCCACCAGAACCATTTGTTTTTAGAACTATAGTCTCTTTAGTTTATTACAAATGAGCTTGAATTTGACAATTGCATGTGAATTGCACACATTTTTATATCCTGGATAGGGCCTGCCTGATGACACATTTTAAAATAATCTCCTTCTCAAGGTAAGGGATTTTACTTAAGCCAACAAATGCTTATCCCTAAAAATAGAACTGAGAAAGGAGACTATAATTATTTTGATAATCATTGGCTTTCTGTAAGAGATACTCACATATATGCACATATTTAGGTGGTCATTCTGCCATTCATACCTCATAAATCAATCTGGCAGGTCCTTATAATCACTTGTGCTTTTCACATCTGAATCTTCTTTGTTTTTCAACATCTTTCTTATGCTGAAATCCTGAGATCATTTGTATTATTCCAAAAGTGTTCCACTAAGAAGATATAAACAGACTTATCTATATTTTTCTTGATCTATAATATGATTCCTTTGTGTAGTTTACCTAAAGTCATGCTACCTTTTTTTTCTGCACCCTCTTGCATTACATGTTTATATAAATTTGCTGCTGGTTATCACCCCAGTCCATTTAGCATTACTACTTTCCAAGTTTTTCTTCCTATATGAGTATCTGTGTTCCATTTTACATTTCCCAAATACATTAGCCCCATTTATCAAAACATCACTATTTGGAACAATTCTGTGTGTGTCATTAGTCAGCAAATTTTCTTTTAACATTTTATGCTCAGACATGCCCCAGTAGAAATTTGGTGATGATTTTGACAGCCCCTCTAACAAATAACTGCATCCAATTTCAAAAATGTTACTGATACTGAATTTCTTTTATATCATTTGGATCTATAACTTATTCTTGCTTAAGGTACTAAGTTCACCTAATATCACTGAAATTACATGATTTCAACATCTTCATGATCTATAGACTAAAGCTATCTCTATGTGAAAGAAGGAATCAAAAACTAAATTATTCACAGCAGAGATTAATAATGTGATGTGCTAAATGCGTAAGGAATATCATTGAATGCATATTATAAACAGCTTGAATATGTATCTTATGATGGTGTCTTCTATTGCCATTCAACTCTGACATTTAATTTTTTATGTCTTGTCCCTCAAATGGATTCTAAATGCTTGAGAACACGGAGTGAGTGAGTGTGTTTGTGTGTGTGTGCGTGTGTGTGTGTGTGTTTCTTGGGATTTTCCACAGGTTCTAGCACCATACAATACACATAATAAAGACTTAGAAATAAATTAGGAAGGAAAGAAGAGAGGGAAAGGGGGGACGAAGTAGGCAGTGAGCCTAAGAACCCTAAAACAGCATTCCTAAGACGGGAAAAGCAAGAGACCCAAGGCTTATTGACTGTCCCAGCAACTCACCTGTCACTAAAAATTTATAGGCAGTGGGAGAGGTAGTCCAATCATATACTGCTTATGCTTTTTGGAATGAAAAGTTACTATTACTGCAAAGTAAGGGAAAACATCAGCTTTTAAATAGACTGAAGTTAACATGAAATATAACACACAGTAAGATAGCTACAGCAGGATATTCAGTGCATTTTAGACAGGCACTTAGTACACAGCAGGGACCCGGCACACGTTTGCAGGGTCTGTTAATAGTAATAACTCATCATTTGTATAAACTCCATCATATGCCAGTCACTACACAAGAGCTTTTTATGTGAATAATCTATTTTTGAAAACTCATTAAATTTATGCAAAGAGGTAATAATTCATTTCATATGGATACTTATTTACTGTGTTATGATTCACCTTACTGAATTCTTGCTACAGCTCTATGATATAAGTACTATTACAGTTTATCTATATTTGTACCTTTCTACAGATGAGGAAGCTGAAGCTAAAAATGATTAGTAACTAACCCAAGCCTTTACAACTAGCTAATAAATGGCCTGGCAGAGTTCAAAACGAGGTGCTCCAACCACAGTGCCTGCATTTTGGCATCACTCCAAAACTCCAGGGACTCTGTTACTTAAGTAACATGCCTTATTAAGACAGGATTATGCAAATCGGTTTGCATGTTCTTTATTTTAATGTTTATTTTTTGTTTATTTTTATTTTTGAGAGAGAGAGTGAAGCATGCCAGCAAGGGAGGGACAGAGAAGGAGACAGAGAATCCCAAACAGGCTCCATGTTGTCAGCACAAAACCATACAAGGGGCTCCAACCCACTAACCATGAGATCATGATCTGAGCAGAAGTCAGATTCTCAACTGACTGAGCCACCCACGTGTCCCTCTTTGCATGTTCTTACCCATGTTAGGCACCGTGATCCTAACACTAATACCCAGAAGAACAGCAAAGCCTATGGGCTTCATTAAGAGATTCCTGGGGAATGCTTGAATCGACACATGGGAATGAGACCTATGTACATTTTGCTCTTCTTAGGTCTGATTATAGACAACAAATTATAAGCACTGTTAACTGGAGATGACACACCAGTTCCTCTTAGGAACCTTAACCTAGTGTGAGATAAAGAACAGCTTCTCTGTTTTGTTCTAGTCCTGATTCTTTTTCTCTGCGTGTTGCCCCAGTTCTTCTACACTCTTGTGCTCTAGGAGTGTCTTCTCTTTGTGTTGAGGTATCTGGGATCAAATCTTGGTCTTTTCATTTGCAAATACCTGTAGTTCTTGTCAGGTACTCCTATAGCTTCCCCAGATGCCTCCATTCCTCATTTGTGTTTGGCCAGTGTCTGTCCTCCTAGAGATCTGTCTGCCAGTCACCGTCTGTTTGACAGAGAGGATCAAAGTGTAGATTTTAAACTACACTCTGGTTGGCAACGAGAATGGTTTCCTGCTTTGAAAACATATTTCCCAGTGTCAGTCTCTACATCCTGTTATAAACAGTGGCTCAGAGGTATTACTCTTGATTATTTCATATCCAGTGTTGTGTGAGCTCCTTACCTACTCTACGATCCACCTTTCACATACTCAAATCCTTTCCTTGTGTTCCTTAGGACTAGTTTTTACTACTGGCCCACATCAGAGTCCTTTGTTCCTTTTCCATCCTTTGAGATTTCTTAGGACTGTGGTCCTAGGCCAGAGAACAAGCCTTAGATAAGCCTGAATTCAAATCTGTGGCACAGCATGCTGTCAGTCTCTGCTGTGAATAATTCAATGATTCTGCAGTGGTTCCAGTCCTTTCATTTACATTGAGATCATCTTTCATTAATCTTTTGGGTGTTTGAAAAATATGAAGTGCCCCAAATGCTTTATTCTAAGATGTGAGTGAGAGCATTTGTGATCTGAACTAGAGAAGCTGTAACTTCAGTCATTCAACAGATGTTTCTAAGAACCTCTGTGTACCAGAGAAATGGCAGTGAATGAGATGAACAAGGACTCCACTCTGATGGAATTTACATCCTATGACTTTGTCATTATTTAATATTTATCAACTACACTTGATATGGAAAACATATGTTAGGTGTTTCGGCCAGCCAATAAATAACATCTCTCTTTCCCAATTGAACTCAGAACCAATTTAAAGATAGAAGAGATAGACAGATGGAGATCAAACCAACAGCTTTATTACTGTTAAAGCTGATTGGAGAATGTGACTTTAGATCTGCCTTTATCACTGAATTTAAAAGACTTGTTTCCTTATTCACTGGTGTAGTTTGACAGCCGCAGGCCATTTCCCCCTAGAAACAGAGCCCTTAGCACATGGAAGAGGGCTCATGGGAATGCACGAATCCTGTGGACATGTTCATTTTGAAAAAGAAAAGTCCAGAAGGGGCTGGGTCCAGCATATTTGATTTCTTCTCTTGAATTCACAAATCAGGTAGCTGAACACAGAGGCTAGGAGTATCATTCTAGCAGAAATCCCATCACATGGAAACAGGAAAGCAGAGTGACTATTAATACAAATAAGAATTGAGACTCTGGGGGCACTTGGGTGGCTCAGTTGGTTGAGCATCCAACTCTTGATTTCGGTTCAGGTCATGATCTCATGATGGTGAGTTCAAGCCCCACATTGGGCTCCATGCTGAGCATAGAGCCTGCTTCAGATTCTCTCTCCCTCTCCCTCTATCTCTCTCTCTCTGTCCCTCCCTGGATTGTGCACTCTCCCCCCCCCCCCACCTCTCTTTCTCTCAAAAAATAAAAAAAAAAATAATTGAGACCCTGAAAACTATTTGAGTTAGGGAAAACTTATTTGTCCTTGGAACACTAAAGATTTATGGAAACTTAGAAAAAACTCCCTAAGAGTCATGGGCCCATGGGTTAATTAACACTGATTTTGAGAGTTTGTGCCATGTAATGGTTTCAGTAAATGGTCCTAATACTAATGGTGACTTTCATTTTGAAAGCAAAAATTGCAGGTGAGATCAGGAGTTGCAAGCTTTCCATCCACATCTGAATTAAAATAAACAGCAATTTAAAATACAGTCTATATAATAATGAAGAGTAATTATGACAGTAATTGGAAGAAATATTTTTAAAGAAGCATTACATGCGGAGTCAAGTTGCTTGAATAAGCCTATCATTGAAAATTCAGTATCACCCTCTTGCAGGTTTGGACTTATTAAACTATTGTCCATTATAATCTTAAAAGAGACAAATGGTTTTCAACCATAACAACTTGAGTAATCACCAATAAGACCTCAAGTAACTTTGGATGATGACTCTCTCACTCCAGAGGCTACTGAAAACACAAGAGTCAGTCATATTCCAAAGCTGTTGCTTGTTCCTAAGAGATCAGGTCACACTGTTGAGTCCCCCAATTTATTTAAATCTGTTATTTTATTTCAAGTGCTAATTGTCTCTCACAACAAACAGAGACTCCTCTCAGCTGCAATTATTGGCATTACAATAGATAATCAACAGGAAAGCCTGAACGCAGAGCAGGAGAAGTTGCCTTGGTTACAAACCTGAGATGCTTTGGGTATTACAGTTCTAGCTATGTTTCAAAATTTCCTAAAACACCCCAAGAGCAAAGTCTTCCATCTTTTCTTCTTTGTGGCTCATCTAAATTAGTTTTAGCCAATATAGAGTCTTAGTCTTATACAGATATTTTTATGAGGTCTTTTCAATAAATAACCTTGAAAAACAGGGCTTTCATTTAGAACATTTGTATTGCGTGTTCATGCATTTAAAGAATAATGAGAAGGAATCAGTTATTATTTTGTGTTAGAGAAACATATTATTATATTTGTTCTATCCACAAGCACACAATGCAGCCATTACTCTACATTATGCTCTCATCTCTCTCTCTCTTTTTTTAAAGCAAACAGAAAAATAAATCACCTTACAGCCCATCAGAATTCCAGTACCAAAGTGGTATTTTCCTTCCTGAGTATGGATTGAGTAGGGCCACTAAAGTTAGAGCTCCATAACAGAGCTCTTTTAGTAATTGCTTTGTTTTGTTGCTTCCTCATTTATTTGGGAGATTGAGATTTTAAAAGTTAAGATGATTTTTCTGATAATGATCTTAATATAACTAGCCATTTAGAAAGCACATCATAAAATCCATGCTATCCTTCATAGAACAGCTTGTTGTTTATCAGGCAGTATGACATCCCCTTTCACTCATTCATCTTGGTTACAGGAGATATATTTGCTTATTTCCAAAATATCACATGCACCCACAGATGACTTACATTTCACCTATCTCAGTAATGTGTTCAGATACATGACAGACTGTACTCGTACTTTTTACAAATACTGTATTATCTAAACTTTACAACAATCCCATCATGAAGGAATTATTAGCCATATTTATAAAGAAAGAAACTAAGGCGTTTAATTCAACTTGAAGGGGTTTTTTAAATCCAACAATGCTTTTTTGTTTTTTCCTCAACAATGTAGAGTGGAATGCTTAAGAAAATACTGGAGTAAAATCCTAGTTCTGCCTCTTAGGGCTGTGTTATTATTGGCAAATTACTTAACTTCTCTGTGTCATGGGTTTTTTTTTTATTAATCTATAAAATGGGAAAATAAAAGAAATAATTAAAGTGAGAACTAAGTGAGTTAATACATGTAAAACACTTAAAACACTGCCAGATACATATAATTATCCAATGTTAACTCTAAATATTTGAAAATTGTATAATTCCCCAAGAGATATGTTTTAATGTTTCAGTTATATTACTATAGCTATTTCTTGTATCTATAATAATTTAATCATTTTTACAAAGTTATTAAAGATTACAAAATAACCATGTGGCTATAAAGTATTTCTATACCATGCTTAGCTTAGTTGGATGGGCAATACAGATTGTAAGCATAAATATATATTATTATTTTGTTATTTATATACCTGCTAATATTTACAACTAGCTTTAACCTTTCTTTGTGAACATTATTACCTAGAGGCATCAAATATCTCAAAGCTGACACTGTGCAAAAGGCTAGCTTCCCGTTCTCTGTTTACCCTCCTAGTAATTTCATTCATGTTCCCCTCTAATTCCATTAGAATCTATCTCCCTAGGTTTTCTTCTCTGTCAAAACCAGTTTTCAAATTTTTCCATTCATAATAAGCTTGCTGGTTGTTAAGGAACTTAAAAAAAATATTTTTTAATGTTTGCTTATTTTTGAGAGAGAGACAGATAGAGAAGGAGACACCATCTGAAGCAAGCTCCAGGCTCTGAGCGTCAGCACAGAGCCTGATGTGGGGCTCAAACTCACAAACTGAGATCATAACCTAAGCCGAAGTTAGACGCTTAACCGACTGAGCCACCCAGGTGCTCCAAGGAACTGTCTTTTAGATCAAAACCCATCCTTCTCTACTCTGTATTGCTAGGGCTCAGATGAAGCAAAAACTATGGTAGTTGCCCATTTTTTCCAAGATGTTCCAAGACCCCCAGAGGATGCCTGAAACCATGGATAGGACTGAATCCAAATGTACTATGTTTTATACATACATACCTATGATAAAGTTTAATTTGTAAATTAGGCACAGTAAGAGACTAGCAACAAAAATAACAAACTAAAGCAATTATAACAATATACTGTAATGAAAGTTACATAATGTGGCCTCTCACTCTCTCTATAAATACTGTACTGATCTGTACTCATCTCTTTGTGATGATGTAAGATAGTAAAATGCCTACATCACTAGATGAAGTGAGGTGAAAGACGTAAGCATTGTGACACAGCTTTAGGCTACTAGTGACCTTCTGACAATAAGTCACAAGAAAATTACTTCCAGACCAAGGTTGACCACAGGTAACTGAAACCACAGAAAGTGAAACCAAAACCACAGATAATGGAGGACAAGTACTATATTTCTCCTTCGTCTGTAGAGATGACCGATAGAAGGCAGTGGAGAGAGAGAATAGAGACGTGCTTTTTCTATGCCAATTGTTCACTTCTTGCCAACAATAGCCTAGTGATAGTGTTCCTTTCTCCAGCTAGCTTCCTCACTCCCAGATACCACCAGCTGGGAAATGTCTTTCCACCAAGTTCTCAGTCCAAAATCCATGGGGCCTCTCTGACTTTCTGAGATACCAGAAGCTGCTGGATAGCTCTCCCTTCTGAGAAGCCCGAATTCTAACTTGACAGGGCCTCTTCTGTAAGCTTCTAGGTTTGGACAACTCCAGCCTCTTTCCTTTGTTCCAGAGCCCAGAATGGTGGCTACCTACTGTAATTACTATCTCTGTGTTACTTAATGTTGTTCACATTTGGCTTTTTCTCTTTTTCAGTGTTTGTTTAAGCAATACTTTATTTTAAATTCCCTCTGTTGAAATACCTAATGTGGTTTCTGATGTCCTATCTGGATCCCAACAGATCCAAAAATGCTATAAATCACTGTTTGAAATGTTATATTCTTAGAAGTTTGGGAAATGTATCAAGAAAAAAAAAGAATGAAGAACTTTGAGCACCTTTCAGTGGATAGAGACAAGTTTATGAGGTTAGAAAGAGAGAAGTTTTTCCTGTCCCACTCCACCCTCAAAATAATTACATTCTACCTAGGCAGCCAGTACTGCCCACAGGCAGAAGGAATTTTCTCTCACTTAGGGGAGAGTAAGTCTTTTTGTTCTAGTCAGGCCCTCAACTGACTGGATGAGGCCCACCCACATTAGGGGAGACAATCTTCTTTACTCATTGTACCAACTTAAATGTTAATCTCATCCAAAAACATCCTTCTAGAAATATGCAGAATAATGTTTGACCACCTCTCTGTGCCGGTCAAGTCAACACATAAAATTAACTGTCATATTTGCTAACAAACTACATGACCAATTGAGATTTTGCCCACAGTCAACTCAAATAGCTGTAATTGAGGAAGAGAACTTCGGGGTAATTTAGTGTCCTTCAGAGCGTTCACCCTCCCCCCATCCCTGCCTTGTGAACTCCTCTGCATCTTTCCTGTGTAGGAGTTTTGCCCATCAGCCAGGGCTTCCTATATCTCTCTCAGCTGCTGGAAAGGCTCCTCAGTGCTTAGGTCTCTACAGATCATGAGTAAAAGTCAGTAGCAAAGCACTGAGAAAACATTTAAGAAACCAAGAAATGTCTGGGGCACCTGGGTGGCTCAGTCAGTTAAGTGTCTGACTTCAGCTCAGCTCATGTGAGTTTGAGCCCAGCATCAGGCTCTGTGCTGACAGCTAAGAGCCTGGAGCTGCTTCAGATTGTGTGTCTCCCTCTGTCTCTCTGCCCCTCCACTGTTTGCATTCTCTCTCTCTTTCTCAAAAATAAATAAACATTAAAAAATTTTTTTAAAGAAACCAAGAAATATCTTAGAAAGAGTGGACTGAATAAGGAGGCAGAAGACCCCAAGGTAACTTTTAAAAAGAATTTTTTTTAATGGACAGTGTATTTTAAATGTGTCTTTGCATTTTCTAAGAGCTATACTAGTCCAGTTAGAGTACTTCTGGAAAAAAAATTAGACCAGGGATCAGCAATAAGGACTTCCTCTTCGTTAAGAGTTTTTTGATGACTCTTCCCTTTGTTATCTGAATCATGTCAATAGCAAGTAAAACACAGGGTCTAGTAGCACACGAAATTTTAAATTATTCAGAGACTGATTATATGGCTTGTAAATTACTGAATCGCTTTTCATATCTCACACTTCCCACATCCATTAGCATCTCCAATAAGAGTATGGCTTTGAAAAATGAAATTTATAAAATGGGATCTTTTCAATCTGAAAGAGACATAAAGGCTCACCATGCCTATTCCTTAGCTTCGTGGGTTAGCCAAGTGTCTTAAGAAGGGAAGGCAAATTAGCAAGGCACGTGAATGAGTTAGTGGGAGAGACTGAAATTAGGCAATTTGCTCCTTGTAAACTGACTTGCTTACACCTCTGAAGTGCTTCAAGAGAAGAAAATGACAATAGTAATGAAAGTAAGTTTGGAGGGTCATGTAAGGATTTTAATTTTCTGTCTTATGCCTACTCCTTCTTCTGTGGAAAACTAGAAATTGACTTTAATGGATTGTTTCTGTTTCTAGAAGAGACAGATAATGTTTCCTAGTCCAGGGTCCCAGGCCTAACTGATGTGTGTGTGTGTGTGTGTGTGTGTGTGTGTGTGTGTGTGTGTGTAGTTGTCCTCCAACTTTTAAAATGCTAATGCTGACAGTATTATTTTTCTTGCTTATGATTATAGCTGAAAAGCCTGAAGCATTCCCAGCTGACCTGCCACATTGACACATGTATAAAGGTCCTTTCAGAGCGATGATGTCCCTTGACTCAAGCACTGTCACTGACTAAGGCTGATATCACTTGGTCATTTTCGACCAGTGTCTCCACAACACCCACAGCTAGGCAGCAGGCCTTTAAAGGGGATTTTTTCAGTACTATTGAAATCTGGAACATAACTTCTCAGTTTTCTCTGGCCATGCCCCTTACGCTTCAGGTGTGTTTAAAGAGAAGAAAACTGGAGAAAGAACAAAGAAAAAAAGCAGGAAGTCCACAATGAAGGCATTTGACCCTGCTTCTAAGAAGAGTTGGAGGGTGTCTGGATGACTCAGTCAGTTAAGTGTCTGACTTCAGCTGAGGTCATGATCTCACGTCCATGAGTTTGAGCCCCGAACCAGGCTCTGTGCTGACAGCTCAGAGCCTGGAGCTTGCTTCAGATTCTGTGTCTTCCTCTCCCTCTGCTTCTCCCCCTTCACACTCTGTCTCTGAAAAATGAATAAACTTTAAGAAAAAAATTTTTTTAAAGAAGAGTTGGAAATTAATACTGTAATAGGTACACTGAATCTGGGTGGCTTCCTTTTGAGATGCAAGTATGGTAAAATCTTGGATTGCGAGTAACTTGTTCTGCAAGTGTTCTGAAAGATGAGCAAACATTTCTAATAAATTTTAACTTGATAAACGAGCAATTTCTTGCAATACGAGTAGTGCGTGATGATGAACATCACATGATCACAACTGAGCCAATGGTTCTTCTCTCTCTCTCTCTCTCTCTCTGCGGGGTTGTGGGTGATCGTCTCCCATGGTCAGATGCTCAGTCTCAGGCCACAGTGTTTGGCAGAAATCAGTGATTTTTCAGAACGTTGGAAGATGCCCACAATTGGCACTGGTGTATTTTTTGTCACTTCAAAGCACCTATGCACGGTCTTTTGCTTTTCCATACAAGAATAAGCCTAGTAATGTTTTGCTTCATTCCAGGTCAGGCTCCTGACAGATACAGACCCTTTCTTCTGCTGCCTTATTGCTGGTTACATTAAATAGAATATATGCAGGAGTTTTTTAATACTGTACTGAAGTCAACATTGTGCGAGCATATACAATGGCTCCCATGCAGAAAAAGATTTCATTGAGCCAATAGATAGCAGTGATTCTGGGGCGCCTGGGTGGCTCAATCGGTTAAGTGTCCAACTTTGGCTCAGGTCATGATCTCATGGTTCGTGAGTTCAAGCCCCACATCGGGCTCTGTGCTGACAGCTCAGAGCCTGGAGGCTGCTTCAGATTCTGTGTCTCCCTCTCTTTTCCCCTCCCCCACTTGTGCTCTGTCTCTCTCTCAAAAATAAACATTTTTAAAAACACTTTTAAATAAATAAAAATAAAAATAGATAGCAGTGACTCCATGAGTGATAGTGAAAGTCATCCTACACAATAACCCTCCCTTCTTGTCTCCCTCACACCAGCCATGAAGGCTTTCATAGGTAAGTATAGGTTAATTTATTTATTTTTCTTTATATTTTGAATTTTCTTTATTATTTATTGTATTACAGTATTGTAATCGTTTTTATATGAATACTTTTGGGTTGTAGAATGAATCCTCCGAGTTTCCGTTATTTCTTCTGGGGAAATTCACTCTGATATACAAGTGCTTTGAATTACAAGCATGTTTCTAGAATGAATTATGTTCGCACACCAAGGTTTTACTGTATTTGGAAATATTATCCTGATTAAAATCAGTTCATAACTACCCGTATCCTCTAAGCAAAATGCCAAACAAGGTGCTTTCTGATTTTACCTGATGATTTATACAGAATCGTTTCTCAGTGCATTTGCCCAGCACCACCCTGCTACCTCAAAACACTGAATCCTACAACAGAGCGGCATTAAAACACTTTACCTTTTCCTCTTCCCGTACCTTTCCACATACCTCTGCTTGGAACACCTTCCCCCTCTACATCCCTTGCTACCACAGCCCCCTAAACTCAGCTCCAGTGTTCTCTCCTGCAGGAAGATTTCTTCCTTCTGGCTTGTTCTGGGGAATCTGCAGTAGCTGGGCTTTATGATGGCCCACAATGATCTTGCCTCCTGTGATCTCCTCCTAGGCTGAATAAAGTTGAACTGTGTAACCTATAAGAAATTGTCAAATTTGTGACTTTTGAGGCTAGCTCATAATAAAACCAGTAAATCCTTCCTTGCTCTTTTTCATCACTTACTCTGGCCAAAGCCTACTGCCAAATCTTGAAATCAAGGTCAATGTGGTGAGGACTTGTGCCAACAGCTGGAGCCAACTTGCCAGCTACGTGACTGAGCCATCAGAGCAGCATTTCCTGTAGCCCTAGCTGCCCCTTCAAACTGATGGGGTTTTGGAGTGGTGGTGGTCCGGAGTCAACAGCCAAGAAAGAATTCTTGAGACGTCTTTGGAGCAAAAAGTTGATTTTATTAAAGCACGGGGACTGCACTGCGGTTGTGAAGAGTGTCTGGTTATATACCATGGAGTTGGGGGAGGTAAAGACAAAAGGGAGGCCTCCAAAAGGGGTTTTCATATGCAAAGGAGACTCTTAAAGATGCCTAGCTGTTGTCAAGCTAAGGTTGTTTTTCTCTCCAGGAAAGCATTAACATTAAGACCCTAGGGAGTTCCTGGAGAAATGTTATACTCTGCCTGCCTCAAGTATTTGTCAATGGGCTGCATGTTATGAGGAAATGTAATTTTCTCTGCCATTTCCTTTTGTCTTTGCTGCCCATATCACTATGGAGATCAGGGTGATGTTGGGACCATAGGTTTCTGGAGATCAGGCTATTGATAAGATTGCCTTTTTCTTATAATTTACGAAGACATTTGTAAACTGATGGAGACTCATGTTCTGCATGACTGTGATCTCTATCAGTTAACCATGTGTTTTCTTTCCTTTCCTTTGTCTTTGGGCAGCCAGGAGTGCCAAAGGAGTGTCACACACATCCCACCTGAGGGGTGGTGTCTACTTGGTGTCAGCTTGCTTTATGCTCCCTCATCAAAATGACTGCATCCTGGCTGACACCTTGACTATAACCTAGGAGATCCCAAGCCAGAATCATTCCACGAAGCTACTCCCAAATTCCTGACTCATAGAAGCTGTGTAAGATAATACTTATTGTTGTTTTAAGCCTCTATGTTTTGGAGTAATTTGTTATGCGGCAATAAAAACAAGGTCCCTCTCCTATACTTTTCCACAGTACCCTGTGTTTCTCTCCATCAAAGCCTGTTCCCCATTGTCTATTTACTTGTCGGTCTCTTCCACTATGCTGAGGCCATCTTGAGAGCAGAGCCTTCGCATTTCATCTTCTTCTCAAGTTCCAGTCTAGCAGGGCAGTGAAGCGGGGGTCTGTGGTTGAGAGGCCATAGGTTGATAACTGGCACATCCAACTAGAAAGCAGCCTTTTTCTATTTTATCCATCTCCAGGAATGTTTCTTTCAGACTCTCACAAAGTCACTCGATGGACCTGGTGGTTTGTTGGGGTCATGGAAACATGGTTTGAGATACCTACCTAGTGTTCAAGAGTTGTTCTTAGCTTGGTTTGCTCTCAACAACTGTCCCGCTCAGATGGCTGCTTCTCAGAGACAAATTTGTATTATTATAATCTCTTAGTTATTTGTATTGGCCATGCCTTCAAACTGAATGTAGTAGCCTTCTGGCACTCCTTCGTGTCTCACATTTGACTGGGTTCACCTATATGGCCATTGATGTCCTATCCTGGTGACTTCCTTTCCCATGTCACAGTAGCCTATATCCTCTGAGTATTATGTCAGTAGAATACCTAGACATCTTGTTATTACAAATGTGGGCCTTGAAATTGATGTTATGTCCATCAAGTAAGAGTGACAGATGAAAGATGAAACTTCTCTTAACACCGAATCTGATGAGGATACAGGACTTTTGTCATTTTGAGGCTGACTGGCTCTTATAAGCAGTTTGGCTTATAATATCTGTCAGAGAGGAGTAATGTTATGTGACATCAAATCACAATAGCATCTCTACTAATAAGGATATAATAGTAATAGATAATTGCATTGAGTTACACAGCATGAAGCTATGACTTATCATCTCTTCCTATTTGTATTATTTCTCTATAAAATGAAATGATAACATTGCTATAAACACCTCGCAGTCTCTGTTTATCCTGCTGCTCTGAAGAAATACGCTAATTATATGTTGAAGGAAAAGTTCTGTTTCTAATGTATTAAGGGCAGAATCAATGTCAGTTAGTTCAGTCAACATTTATTAAGTCTGGGGAAGCTACAAAGAAAGAAGAACATATTATAACCTTGCCCTAAAGTAACATACAATCTAATATTTCCTGTCATGGCTTTCTGTTGGATTCTGTATTCTGCACTTTTTTTTTACATTATTTCTCCTTTTTTCTATGATACTTTGATATTAAATGAAAGAAGAACACTGGAGAGCTGCACCATAAGACTATCCAGAGTTTGTTGAGCATTACTATAAAAAACCATCTCCTTTATCTTGAGATGTACATCCTCATTTACTAAAGAAACTTGGAAAAGGTAAACAGTTGGAAAGTAAATTTAAATCTAGTTCTATTAAAATGTCTTTGGTAAGCAATTCTTTATATGCTAGGAAAGTGTCACACAAAACAAAAATCTATAGAAAAGCTTTGAGTGTTTCGCTATATTTCTTGGAGAAATACAGAAAAAAATAAGATTTGCAAGCAAATAAGATGTACTGGGCCTAATAACCATTACTTTTAAGGAAAGAAACACAGACAGCTACTGTAAATCAAATTTACTCACCAATGATGTCTTTCTACAGAATTTTTAAAATAAGCTTGGTTAGTACTAATCCAAAGAACGTAGGAATGATGCCATTGATAAAGAAAAGGGGTCAGAGGTATAACAACAATAGTAAGAATTATAATTAATATGAACATTCCCTGAATTCCTTTGGTGAGCCAGGTACTGTTCTAAGCCTCTAGGTAGTATATTCAGTCAGAATTCCCTATAGAAACAGAACTAATGTGATGACAGATAAATAGGTAGGGAGGGAAGTAGGAAGGTAGGTAGGTAGAATGGTATGTAGGTAGATAGGTAGAGATTATTCTAGGCATTAGCTCACATAATTAATGAGGCTAAGAAGTCCCATGCTCTGCTGTCTGCAAGTTGGAGACCCAGAAAAGCTGGTGGTATAGTTCAGTCCTCATCTGGAGACCTCAGAACCCAGAGAGCCAATGTCTGAGGTAAGGAGGAACTAGATCTCAGCTCAAGCAGAGTGAATTTGCCCTTCTACCACCTTTTCATTCTATTCAGGCTCCCAACATATTGGATGATGTCTACCCACACTGGTGAGGGTGATTTTCTTTATTCAGCCTACCCATTTAAATGCCAGTCTCTTTTAGAAAACCCTATGGACACACACAGAAATAATGTGTTACCAGTTATCTGGGCATCCCTGAACCAGGTTAAGTAGACATAAAATTAACCATCACAGGCAGGTACTGTTATTATCAGCCAGTCTGACTCCCCTTTTAACCATTGCTCTTCTGCTTATTTCCCTAGTTGATAATAGACACACTTTAACATGTGTTAACATATTACAGAACAACATGGTCACTGAATAAATGGAAATTAAAATAAAACAAACATTTTTTAGGAGACTCTGATGTGCCCAAGCACCATGGTAGGTGATTTGACATACACTGACTTGTTCAAATTTATCCCCAGTCTTGTCAGTAGTAAGCAGTACCTGGCATCTTTATTTTCACCCTTTGTTAATTCTGTCTTCTGATGACAGTATCAATACTGGGGGAGTAAAACAGATGTTTTAGAAACCCCTGAAGAACACATATTTTGGTATAGCAATTCAGAGTGGTTTGGGGTGAAGCAGAGGAGAAGGCTCTCAAAGAAGAAATGCAGTTTTCTTAAGAATCATTTGGTTGTAAGGGCACCTGGGTGGCTCAGTCAGTTGAGCATCTGACTTCAACTCAGATCATGATCTCAGGGTTTGTGAGTTCGAGCCCTGCATCGGGCTCACTGTTGTCAGCACAGAGCCTGCTTCGGATCCTGTGTCCCCCTCTCTCTGCCCCTCCCCTGCTTGTTCTCTCTCAAAAATAAATAAAAATTTAAAAAGTTATTTGGTTGTGTATTGCAGAAACCCACTCAAACATGGTTAAGAAAAATAAAAACGGTTTTAGTAGGAAGCCACAGGGTTCTGCCATGGAACTCTATTGCAAGAAGTACATTGAGCTTTCCTGCAGATAAGAATTGGGGAGTAAAATATTGGTAACAGAATTGCACTTTCTTTCTCACCAAGGGTCCCTCACAACTTCACTGCTCCCTACAGTGGTTTTCTCTCTTTCAGCCTACTGCCCTCTTCACCTCACTCAGGTGTCCTGGGCCACTCAGACCCTAAGAACGGTCCAACAGCCTCAGGAGAAAGGAAATGCTTGGCCCAGCCTTTGGATGATCCACTCTTACATCCAACCATCTATAACCTGAAAGAGAGAGACAGTCAGAGTCTAACATAAGTATAAATGTGGGGCTATAATGGTTTAACCTCGGGCTGATGAGTGTATGGCGGCAGAGGAGGAGCTGAAGGTTTTGCAAGCAAATTAACCAACATCTATTCTACATGAGTACTAGAAGGACATTACTGCTATACTACTTACCAGGGGGACTTGAGTAAAATACTTGACCTCCGTGCACTTCAATGTCCTCATTTGTTAAATGCAGATAGTAAGTTTTTTTGTGAGGATTATATGATTTAATTTACATGACGCTGCTTATATGCAATACATTTTACCTATCATTATTATTATTTATTGTTATTTCTGGAGTCAACTCCCAACACCTGTAAGTTCAATATCTAGAGATTCAACATGAATCAGCACACTCCTTCTTTCACTGGGTGTTTCTCCTTTCCTACATGAAAATCTGTATTCCATAGATTTGGGGGGTAAAAATACAGAAAAGTTCCAGAATAAGAGAAAATGAGAAGTTCAGCTCTTTTTTTTTTTAATTTTTTTAAATGTTTATTTACTTTTGAAAGAGAGACAGAGACAGAGAGACAGAGGATTAGCGGGGGAAGGGCAGAGAGAGGGGGACACCGAATTTGAGGCAGGCTCCAGGCTCCAAGCTGTCAGCACGAGGGGCTCGAACCCACAAACCATGAGATCATGACCTGAGCCAAAGTGGGCGCTTAACCAACTGAGCCACCCAGGAGCCCTGAGGTTCAGCTCTTTTTAAAAACACATCATTTTAAGTCAGTTAGACTTCTTCTGCATCCTTTAGGCATACAGTTCCACTAAAAATTTTTGTGGTTGAGGGGTGCCTGAGTGGCTCAGTCAGTTAAGCCTACAACTCTTGATTTTGGCTCAGGTCATGATATCACAGTTGGTGAGACTGAGCCGCTCGTCAGGCTCTGCACTGACAGTGTGGAGCCTGCTTGGGATTCTCTCCCTGGCTCTCTGCCCCTCCCCCAGTCGTATGAGTGTACACACTCTCTCTGTCAAAGATAAATAAATAAACTTGAAAAAAATTTGTGGTTGATAAATACGAAAAGTTTTTAGATTCCAAGGAGTCTTGGGCAGCTTTTTACAGCAATTGGCTGAACTGCTGTGATGGGACTGGCCAGTCAATTGGTTCCAGCAACCAATTCCTCTGGCTTTCCATGTAATTGACTGCTGGCTTGACCACTGTAGGGAAACTCTCTGCAGTGTGTCATTTCTGAACACAGCAAAACCAAGTGACCCATTAATTTAGGTTGCAACGAAAGAAATTTGGTTCTGTTACGAGCTGGTTTTAAATAAGCTGCCCCACTTTAAATACTAGAGGCTTTCTTTTCAAGTCTTTATTATTTGGAGATATTTTGTGATTTCTGATGTAGATAAAATTTTGGCACTATTCTCTAACCCATGAAACAATCTCCCCTCCATTTCTAAGCTTCTGTGTAACAGACTTGACAATTCTAATTCCAGTCAGTTTCTTAATTCTTATTCTTTCTCTGACATTGTACACTCTGTTTTAAGAATTTAGATAACTTCCTGGTTTGTTCTATTAAAGGGAAAACTTCTTTTTTTTTTTCCTTTGCTAGATTGGTGTCTTTGCCCCTCCACCTCCCTGAATTAACTTATCATTCACTTTGTACTGCCTTCTCACTGTCAAAAAAAAAAAAAAAAAACCCAACTATTTTTTTTAGTCATTTCCCTCTGTACTGTCACTTCAGATTCACAGTTGCTAAGTGTTCCAGGAGCCCACCAGAGGGACTTTCTCATGGTGTGATTTGCAAACTTTGAAATAACACCCACCAGCAGAAGCACCATATGCTATGGAGTTACACAGTAAACTGACAGGAGCATCTCATTTGTCATTTGAAATTCAGAAAATGTCAGCAATTTTCATACCCAGCAATTGCCTAAATGCCTCTCTGGTTAGCAAAGAGTAACATTTACTATAAATGTACATGAAAATATGGAATTTTATATTGTGGTTCTAAGGGAACAATAATGGCACAGCCAGTATTAAGACCTATGCAACCCAATGAGCATATGGACAGACATATCAAATTTCTACACTCATTTTATATCATGTACGTGCATCTCTAGGTGAATGGCTTTATTTATAAGGTTTATAGCATTTGTCTTATTCACATTCTATAACATTGGTGATTCAAATGTGCCTTTTTATGATAAAATGTAATACCAAAGAATATTTTTTAATCCATTGAAGGCAAATTTCACATAAACCACACGATATTCCCTTTGTGATTAAGCAGAATTTTCATCCAGCTGCCCTTAGCTACAACAAAGCCAAGAGAGAAAACTACTTGGCAATTCTTCTTAATTAAGGGATGTTAATTACTGCTAAATACTACATACTTTTGATGTTATAAAGGTTCATCTAAATCAATGTTATTACAGTATTAAAGAAATTAATAATGATTTCAAATCTAGCAAGTGTAGCCAAACTACCCATTAGTGTGTACCCATTCATATTTTTAAATGACTTCACAGTGAAATTTCTGAACTTGTATCGTATAAAGACTGAATGTCCACGGCTTTGCACATTTAGCACATCTTTTATACATTAAACATAGTACATGATGGCATGTCCTCCTCATACCTAAATACTGATAACATGATAGATTCAGAGTCAGAGATCATAGGAAGATGAAGAATGGAACATAAGACTCTAGGTGTTTCCTTCACTCTGAACTCTCCTTTCGCCAGAATGGCCTTCTTGGAATAAAGAATGTTAGACTGAGTTCTCCAGTATCTGTAGAGCAGTAGATCACAACAAGTAGGAACAGAAAAAGTAACAGTTACTGAGCCCTAAGCCCCAGAAGTTTCCTTATTTAATACAATAATGATTTGGGGTCAGTATAAATACCCCTTATTCAGAGGCTCAGAAGTGAAAATTCCCAAGTTTCTCCAATTAAGTGATAGCCGTAAAGTCCAGTCTCTCTGAACTCAATTCACCAGTTTTGCCCACTAAATTATGCTCTCCGTCATGTAAAGGAAATCTGAAAACCTCATTTTGCATTTTGAGCCAATATTCCCTTATCACCTGTCCACAAGTCCTGCTGTGTTTGAGTTTTGGCTCAAGAGTTGACTTGTAAAGGTAGAACAACAGACTTCGCCCCAACCTTGATGGAAATAGTAGCCTAGAGAAGTCACTCCATACATTTGAGCCCCAATTTCCTCGCCTAAAAATGAGTAGCAACTCCCAGTCCCTCCTGGAATTGTGATATGATCAAATAAGGTCATGTATTAGGAAAGAAAGTATTTAGAAAAATATAAAACACACTGCAAGGTAGGGTACTTCGGCCAAGTGCTACATGGGAGAATGAGTAGAAAGGGTGAACCATTTGGACTTTTTATGACCCACACAGTGATCATTATTTTTAGATTTCTAAAGTCCGCCAATCGTTATGGGCAGTTGCATAGCAGAGTTATTACAGTACTGAATTGTTAGGAATGTGAGTTCTGGGATCAGACAAACAAACCAGAGCTCAAAACCCAGCTCCTCCCATTTCTGTTTATTTGAGCTTACATATGTTATTTCTTCTCCCATCATCACTACCTCATCTGAAAATAAAAAAGTAAGTATCCCTTCAAACCCAGGGCCAACTTCATAAACCTGCAACCTGGGCACTAACACAGAAGGGCCCAATACTTGGGTTAGCGCTCTGCTGTCACTAACTTGAAATTCTTAATCATTTTATCTTTGCCTTTGTGCTTTGTAAGTGAAGTGCAATGTGACAGTTGGAGCCTGCACGTGGGCAGAGGAGATATGATATGTACAGCGTATGTGCCTGCGTGAATTCCTTGTTTGGTCCACAAGCACATGACGTTCAGGATGCCCCAGGAGCACAGGGTTCCAGTGGACCCACCATGAATGGGAGTTCAGTGAGATTCAAAGCAAGAATAAGATAAGTGTGTTAGGTCTATAACTGGATAAATGGATATTTTTAAGGAAAAATACCTTTAAGGAAAGAATACCTTTCCTTTCTGAACCAGAACTGGTTTGAAATTAAAAACAAAAAACAAAAAACAAAAAACAGATGTTCTTGTCACAAGAAAAAAAAAACTGTAATTACGTATGGTGAAGGATGTTACCTAGACTTATTGTGGTGATCATTTCACAATATATACAAATATAGAATCATATGTTATACATCTGAAACTAATATAGTGTTATATGTCAATTACACCTCAATTAAAGAAAAGAAGGCAGGGCATACAAAAAACAGGAACAACCAAGGAACCCTATCATATCTTTCCTTGCTTGGATGTCACTTTCCTGTGTTAGGCAACCACTTATGCTGAAAATTATAAGGCTAAGGAAAGGGAAAGATAGAGCAGCTCATAATTCCTCTTCTTTCAGCCCTTCGTTACTCAACAGTAAACCAAATATGGAGAGTGTTGGTAGGATGTACACATCTCAAGAAGAGAAATAACAACACTTGAACTAGTTTTGCACAGCATTCTACTATTCTGATAAGAACAAAAACAGTAAAATAAAAGATAATACAACAAAATCCATAGGCAATACAAGTTGTGTAATTTTGGTGGTTCCGCATATGAGTTAAATATTCTCTTGTTTTAGAGAGAGAGAGAGAGAGAGAGAGAGAAGAAGCGGGGGAGAGGGAATGGGGGAGGAGAGAGAGAGAGAGAGAGAGAGAGAGAGAGAGAGAGAGAGAGAGAATCTCAGAAAGTCTCCATACTCAGCACAGAGCCTGACACAGGGCTCAACCCCACAAACCTGGAATCATGACCTCAGCTGAAATCAAGAGTCAGACGCTCAGCCGACTGAGCCACCCAGGCACCCCCAAGTGTTAAACATTCTTATGTTTGCACTTAAAATTGGCACACATAAATATGAAGATAAATGGTACATTTATGCTATTAATTAATAAATATTTTTAGCCACAGTGACATTCTGTAGCAAAGGAAAGAATACCATGACCAAGTCAGGAAGAGACCATGGAAAAAAAGGATAAAGCTTTATATTTTAGTGCCTTTTTGAATAAAGGACTCCCAATTTCATTTTACACTCAGTTCCACAAATTGTGTAGCCATCCCTGCACTTAGCATTTGTGATTGTGAAACCACAAATTGTGATCATGTATTTAATACATACTCCTTACCCATTAGAAGTTGGCGACTAAAGTTGTAATCATCCCTGAAGTTTTATGCTGTTAAAAGTGTAAACGAGATGCAGTAGAGGGTTCAGGTTAAGAATGTATGCTCTAGGGTCTCCTGGGTGGCTCAGTTGGTTAAACGTCTGATGACTTCAGCTCACGAGTTTGAGCCCCGCGTTGGGCTCTGTGCTGATGACTCAGAGCCTGGAGCTTGCTTTAGATTTTGTTTCTCCCTCTCTCTCTCTGCCCCTCCCTTGCTTGTACTCTGCCTCTTGTCTCTCAAAAATAAATAATCATTAAAAAAAATTTTTTTAAGAATGCATGCTCTAAATATTGTCATAACTTTGGTGACAGATGGTAACATAGACTTTTTGTGAGGATCATTTCATAACGTATAAGAATATCGAATCACTACAAGGTACACCTGAAACTAATAAGATATTGCATGTCATTAACAAATAATCACAATAAAAATAATTCACGCTCTAGAGTTACCCTACTTGTGTATAGGTTAAAAATCATGTTCTACTTTTAGCTGTGTGATCTTGGGCAAGTCACTTAACTATTCTGGGCCTCAGAAAATGACAGTGCAGACATCACAGGGTTCTTGTAGAGAATCAGTGGGTCAGTGAGCATAGAATAATGCTTATTGAACATGTAAGTGTTCATTAAAATTTTGCAACTATTTTGTTGCTGTTGCTGTTGCTGTTGCTCCTGCTGTTGGGATACAGAAGAGGGAGAAATGAATTCAGTCTTGTGGAAATTAAGGGAAGCTTTACAGAAGACATATTTGAGCTTTCCTTTATGAACTTTACATTCATAAGTAAAACAAATAGAAATGAAAGGTCAGCCACATAAACAACTTGAAAGGGTCTACGCTACTTACTGACTTTGATGGCCACACCACATTAATCAGAGTCATCTCCGAACTTTCAAACAACTTTTGTAGAACTATTTAGGCTAGCATGCTATTCTTTCTACGTGTTGATTTATGCTCTTAGGAAGACCATTATATAAAAAAATAAAACTCTTTAAAAACACATAGTTGTCAGAAACAATCCAAGATTCCCTCACTGGAAGACTACATAAGAGAACCTCTTAGCAGAATAAAATTGCTCCTAATGTACAGGCGTACACGGGAATCAATCAGCCCTTCCCGCAGCTCTTGTCTGTTCATTTTATACAGTTGCCCAGTTTGACAAGAAATCCAGAGAAGGGCTGAGGAGTGTTGTCAGCATAAAGATGGGAGAGAAGTGATGTACTAGGCTAATAAAAGGACTCACAAAGGTCCCCGAAGTCATAAATCCTTCTTGCGGCTTTTAAAATCTGTTTCCTTTGTAGGATTTCGATGATGGAGCTTTGACAGAGTGCCCTTTCTATCCTCTCCCCTGCATGTCGAACCGAGCTAAGTGCGTGGAGAGAAGACAAAATGCAATATAACTTCCTACCTTAACTCTTTTGCTCTTCTTCCATGAGGGTATGTTGCAGCCTTGCTGATGGAGACCAGAGCAGTGTTGCCCGGCTACACTGCCCTCCCTGTAAACTCATGACTGCTCCCTTCCCACATGCACTTAGAGAATGACCTGATTCTCTTATGCATCAGTAAACCCCGACACTAATCCATAGCACTTTCCTTAAGTGGGTAGGTTTCTTTTTGGTTTTAAGTCAGATTCTTCAGGTGGATCAGGCATGGAAACATTGCAAATCATGCATTGGGTTTTGACTTACCCCAACATATGAGCAGTGTCCAGGGATTCCACAAATAGGTCATCTTTGAACACGAACAACGACCACAGTGTTGGAGGAGGTCCTTGAAGGGGACGTGATCTCTGGCTGACCTGGGAGCTGGACCTGGGAAGTTAGAGGCTCCCCACCCCTTCTCTGTCTTTGGAATGTTTGTTCCGCCCACCATTCCCAGAGCCTGAGCAGGTTCAAGGATGCAACCTTGAGAGTAAGATGTTGCTGAGTCCACCTGAGCCACTTATGTGACTGAGCCTCATTAAGGTCTCCATGTAAAGTTAAGATTCTGAAAGTTGGGTGTGGAGATTTACTTGTCTTGCAGCCACTGGATGCAAGGCTTCTGTGTAAATTCCCTTGCTTATTATTAAAACTGCCACTTAGCAATCAGGAATGGTCTGCCTCTTTGATCTCTCCTTGCCCTCCAGGTCTGGGTCCAGTTTGATTTCCCTCTGGGGAATTCCTGAGGTTGCCAACAAATACACAGCTTCCATTTTTCTATATTTGGGATAATCCGCTTTCCTGCACTTGGAAAATACAACCCATGTTTATATTAATTAAGGTAAAATGCAATTAGGAAAATAACTTGGTAAATGTCATTATAAAAATGTACTATCTAAAAGAAAATACTAACGTATTTTTTTAAGTTTATTTATTTATTTTGAGAGAGAGAGAGAGAGAGAGAGAACACAAGTGGGGGAGGGACAGAGAGAGACTCCCAAGCAGGCTCTGCACTGTCACTGCAGAGCCTAATGCGGGGCTTGAACTCACAAACTGTAAGATCATGACCTGAGCCAAAGTCGGATGCTTAACAAGCTGAGCCAACCAGGTGCCCCGCTAATGTATTTTTATGGGTGGCATTATTATTTACTCATCCATTAGTTTTCCTTATACAGAATAAGTATTTCAATTGCTGATGATATATAGGAACATAAATGTGCTCCACACAATGAAGATATTTAAAACAAAACCAACAAAAATCTACCCTTAAAAAATAAATCTGCAGGGCACCTCGGTGGCTCAGTCAGTTGAGCATTCAATTTGGGCTCAGGTCATGATCTCAAGGTTTGTGAACTTGAGCCCCACATCGGGCTCACTGCTGTCAGCATAGAGCCTGTTTCAGATTCTCTGTCTCCCTCTCTCTGCTCCTCCCCTGCTTGCTCTCTGTCTCTCAAAAATAAACAAAGCATGCTTAAAATGTTTAAATAAATGAATCTAGGGGCACCTGGGTGGCTCAGTCAGTTGAACGACCAACTCTTGATTTCGTCTCAGGTCATGATCCCAGGGTCATAAGATCGAGTCCCACATCAGGCTCCACACTAAGCGTGGAGCTTTCTTGAGATTCTTTCTCTCTCTCTTTCTCTCTCTCTCTCTCTCTCTCTCTCTCCCTCCCACCCTCCCTCCCTCTATCCCTCCCTCCCCCTTTCCCCCACTCCTTCTCTAAAAAAATAAAATAATAAATAAATAATAAATAAATAAATGTTTTCCCTTCAAATAACTATTACAAGCAGTATATTTATTCCAATTCTGCCGTCAGTGCCCTGAATGTGAGGGTGTGTTTCACTGTGTCTCACTTTCCTCTATCAAGAGACAGGTCCCATCAGGGTGGGTCCCAGAGAGAAGGCACGGAGCAGAGCCATAGCTCAACCAAATCTAGTGAGAGCCAAGACATGAACCTTCTGTACCTGAGAGGAGCATTCCTTCAGCAACTGTGAGTCAGTGCAGCATTCAGAGCCATAGGATAAATCCAGTCCCACCACCTTATAGCCATTTCTCAACCTTTATTTTCCTGTTGTGGCTTAAACCTACATGTCATTCACTACATGGCAGTCATCGGTACCAAATGAGTTGGGTCCATTTTTAACAAGTTGACTTTGCTCCGAGAGGACAAGAATTACTGCCACTGAGTCTTTACTGCGCTTGGGGATGACGGGCGCACTGGATGATGTGTAGCCCTGTACCTTGGGGTTGGGCAGGATAATTGCTCCTGGCATCAGGCTGGACCAAGAGAGTTTTCACCTGGAGCTACCGAGAGCATCTCAGACAAAAAAAAAAAAAAAAAAAATCAAGATTCTGGTCAAGAAGAAAAGTGAGGGTTGCAGCTAAGACTGTGGAGCTAATTGTCGTGCCTGAATTATAAGATGAGTAAGAAGAGACCCAAGATAAGGAGCCTAAGACTTAAGACAATAAAATGGTGAGAGAATATTTGAAGCATACTTTTTATATGGAGCCACAGAATCCCGAAGATATTCAAACGAATGTTCCTGAGGCTCTGAAGGCAATTCCAACATAGCAATTCCAAAAATGTTTTCATCAGTGACAAAGTGACATGGAGGTAAGTATATAAACATCCCTAGATGCCTACTTTGGAGAAAAAAGCACCTATTTGGGTGTGTGGATTCTGGCATATTTGTTAAACATCACACATATTACTTGAGAGTGACTCTTTAAATATGCAATATGTTCAGATGCAGGAAAAAAACCAACCTGGAACACTGGTGTGTTTTATTTCTTTATTGCTAGAGGTCCTATCTTTTTCTTTGTTGTTTTTTTCAAAACACAGCCTTCTTATTTGAAAATATTTATGTGTGTATGAGAGGATAGGAGATTTTTGTACATTGTTCTTTGAAACTTTTTTCCCCTACATTACTGCATTCTCACACATCTTTTTCCATGGGGCAGAATGACTCTGTTTTTCTTTATAACTATCAGTTCACAAATCCACAGGGACTCTACATGGCACGGCTTATGATAACTTTCCAGTTCTGAAAGATTTGGGGGAAAACTATATTAACTTTATATCAGCAGATGAAGCAACCTAACTTTATTTGAAACCTTTATCAGTCTGACCCCATAAGGAGACCTACCGTGGTTTACCAGGTGGCAGTAGGTCTGGTGACATATCTGACGACGGTGAGTCAAGTTACAGTCTGGATTTCACCATTTCTCTTTGAGATTTGGACTAAGTCTCTTGGCCTCCTGAAATTTCAGTTTCTTTTTCCAGTGCTTCCCACCCACTTCACAAAGACGTGGTGAATATTAACTTCAAAGGGCTTTGAGTGCTCCTGAAGAAAGACATGCCCCCAAATCCAAGGCATTAGGTAATCTGAAAGGCTCCACTTCATGATTATCATATACGTAATCAGGAGGATTTTACCAAGAGAGCAGTTACTTTATGCTAAATCCAGCTAGATTATAATAGTGATAATAAAATGCGCAGAAAAGGCAGAAACTACCGTATGTCCTAAAGGTGTATGCAAGATAGCACTTCAACTGGGGTGTGAATAAAAGTAAACCAATAAGCAAACTGTAGGAGGCACTTTACACTGTTGATGTGCCTGATTTTTGATTATTGTCATCCCCATTTGATTGAGGTCACAGGGTTAGTGCAGAGGACAAAAATCTGACAAAATGCTCAATACTATTGGTCACCAGAGCAACGCAAATTAAACCCCAATGAATTAAGTACACACCCAGTTGAATGGATAAAAGTAAAAAGATCACTGTTACCAAAGACTGGTGGAGAGGTAAAGCAATCAGAACACAAATAAATTGCTGGTGGGAATGTTTAATGGTACAACTGCTCTGGAAACGGGTGTGGGGTTTCTTATAAAATTAAATCTAACCTATACAATGACCCCACAATTCCACTTCTAAGTATTTACTCAATAAAAATGAAAATGTATGTCCACAAAAAGACTTGTTGTACAAGAAAGTTCATAGCAAATTTATTCATAAAAGTTTACACTGGAGGGGTGTCTGGGTGGCTCAGTCGGTTAAGCATTCAACTTCGCTCAGGTCACCATCTCGCAGTTCATGGGTTTGAGCCCCGGGTCAGGATCAGTGCTGACAGCTCAGAGCCCAGAGACTGCTTCAGATTCTGTGTCTCCCTCTGTCTGTGTCCCTCCTGGGCCTGTACTCTGTCTCTCTCTCACTCTCTCTCAAAAATGAATAAACATTAAAAAAATATTTTTTTAAGTTTACACTGGAAATAACCCAAATGTCCATTCACAGGTGAATAAATTGTGGTACAGTCATACAATTGAATACTATTGCTCAATAGAAAGAAGGAAACTCCTAATACAGCAACAATATGGATTTATCTCACAGACATTATCTTTTGTGAATGAAACCAGATAACAGAGCCTATCATCAGCTTGGCAATAACCATTCTGCTATTATATCCACAAAGATTGGTTCTCATTTCGATAGCATATTTATTGTCTCACCACACACACATGCATGTACACGCACACACACAATCTGTGGCATGCAAGAATATAAAGTCATTACATTAAGGTTAAATCCATAAAAATAATTTTAAAGTTTTGAGTGGTTTGTATATGTGGTACGTGTTTTATATGCATTGTATCATTTAATGGATATGTTACTATTATTATCCCCATTTTATAGACAAGGAAACTGAGGGTTAGCACAGGCAACTGCTATCACATGGCTGAAAATGAAGAGTTGGGACTCACACTTGTAGAGTCTAAATGTGATGTCTCTCCCAATCAGATCAGATGGGGGCCCCCAAATGTGGGGGTAGGAGCCAATAGCATGGCCTTGCAAAAAGAATTCACCTGAGGCAGAGCCAAGGAGATAGAAATGTATTGAATACGCCACAAGGGAGCAGTAGGCAGGACAGCAGAGACACTGTCTGCAAGGAGGCAGTGGGTGGGGACTGTCCTTAAAGACAAAGGGTGAGGAGATGTGGGGATGTATGGAATGTTCCCTTTTTTCGTAACTGTGCCTGGTTGTAACTAACCTGATGGTTAGTGCCTATGAATATTCTGAAGTGGGTCGCCTGATGGACCAGTCTGTATTCAGCCAGGGGGTCACCGTGGGCCTTTTGCCTTCATCAAGCTTCTATTGCTCAAGCCTGTTCTCTAAAATTAGCCTCTACAACACTCACATCCATCTCAAAGACTATAGGAAAAACAGTGCCCTCAGCTGGTCCTCAATGTTAAGTGCTACCCTTGTTTTTACAAAATACGAAACCTAATCTATCAGCACTTACTAACCTATGGTGATTTATCACATTGTGATAGAGAAGAAATGAATCACAGTGCATGGATTATTTACTACATTTCTACATTCATCAGGACCTAGTTGTCAAGAAGGAAGAGAAAGCCCTATCCAATCTGAAAACAAAGAACACAGGTCGCTTGCAAGGAAAGGTCTAGGCATAGACATGGCATAGGAGAGGGCATAGGAGAATTTACTGTGGCGGTCACATATATGAGCTGGATTCAGTTGGGTTTCAGATTTCATACACCTACTTTAGTTCTTCACTTTCTGCCTCCCCCAGAATCTCAGAGTTAAATCAGCTCGTCTTCATTTTCACACCGCACTGCCAAGTCAGATGATCTTTGTGCCCACATAACACACAAAGACTCAGACTTCAGTTCCTTTGGGAATTAAGGCAAGACGTAAGGAGAATTTAAATAGTCGCAACTCCATTCCCCCTACAACATACTTATGCACACATACATGCATACATGTATATTTAGGAGGACTTAATATCAGTCATTCTCCCATGTACTCTGATGCTGACCAAGGGGCTTCATGTGTCCCTCTTTTGGCCCTAAGTCCTCAAATCTGGTGGCCTAGGGGCAATCACTGGCATCCCCTATGGGTGAAGTTCTCCTTGCCCCCATGTTTGAGGTCTCAGGAATGGGTTACCACCTTGATCACCTCTGCCCTGTTCTTCTCTTCCTGGTCCCCCTTCTTTGGGGATGAAAGTCTTGCCTCTTAGCCTCACAAAGTGGCTCAAGTCTGCTGTACCATAGAGATACCCCTAGTTAACCATACTTTCTGCCTACCTGGCCATAAATCCCACAAACCAGATTATTTCCCAGGGATCTCTATGTATGGGAAGACACTCTCTTTTTGAGAGCAGTGGTGTTCTCATAATGTTTAAAAATGGATTCTCCTGGTGGTGCCTGGGTGACTCACTCAAGGGAGCATGCAATTGTTGATTTCAGGGTTGTGGGTTCAAGCCCAACGTTGGGTGTAGAGATTACTTAAAAATAAAATCTGGGACACCTGAGTAGCTCAGTCGGTTAAGCATCCAACTCTTAATCTCGACTTAGGTCACAATCTCACAGTTCATGAGATTGAGTCGCACATCGGGCTCTGTGCTGACAGCACAGAGCCTGCTTGGGATTCTCTCTCCCTCTGTCTCTGCCCCTCCCCTGCTTGTGCTCTCTGTCTCAAAATAAATAAACTTTAAAATAAATAAATAAATAAATAATCTTTAAAAATAAACAAATTTTAAGAATTTAAAAATAAACATAGATTCTCCTGGAGAAAAAAAAACACAATCTGATTTACAACGTTCATCAATTTCTGTGGTATAGATAATTCCACCACAACCAAACTCACACTACCAACATGACATCATTTATCATGAAGTTGGGAACAGATGAGCAGTGGTACTCATTATATAGTATTTCTGCTCTACAGACACAATGGAATAAAGAACCTCAAAAGCATCAGTGATAGTAAAATGTAACTGAACTGGGAAGTAAGATGCTTGAGAGTTTATTACCTTTATTTATAATATACTATATTTGTAAAGTCATGTACTTTAATTTTTTACAATGGCTCTTTTTGATGAAATTCCTCCAAATCGAACAGTTGACTCTCACGAGTAAGTGCAAGCTGGTTCCAACACACCACTGCTTGAGGACAGGGCTCACCTTGTTATTTGTTACTTTAAGTTTTACTTTAAGGTACACGTAGGCATTCAATAAATCTATGACCGTCAATGAATAAACAAATGAATAAATAAAGCACTTCTGACTAGGGCAATAAAAAGAAGTTGTATTAATAAACATTCCACATGAATAAATACTATAATTTAACATTTGTTCATTCCATAAATATTCAGTGAGTACCTACCAGGTGCAATGCACTGTTCTAGGAGCTGAGGTACAAGACTGAACTGGACAGACAGGTGCCTGCCCTCAAGAAGCATAAATCCAGGGGCACCTGGGTGGCTCAGTCGGTTAAGCATCCAACTTCAGCTCAGATTTGATCTTGCAGTTGTGAGTTCGAGCCCACATCGGGCTCTGTGCTGACAGCTCAGAGACTGGAGCCTGCTTCAGATTCTGTGTCTCCCTCTTCCTCTGCCCCTCCCCACTCCCACTCTGTCTCTCAAAAATAAATAAATGAAAAAAAATGTTTTTAATTATATTAAAAAAAGGAAGCATAAATCCAGTGGGACAGTAATAAGTATTTTAGCAGGTTTCCGATTTCTCTTCCTACCACAATCCCTCCCCACCCCACAATCAGAAGCTCTACTTCACTCAGATGGCAGCTCTTTTGCATTTCAGTCTTTGTTGGTACACTTCTTTCTCCCCCACAACAGCCACCCCACCCTACCTGACTCCACCAGAATAAACTATGACCTCTTACCTCTTGTGTTTTTATTCTTCTCTTTCCAAACTTCCCAAGATGTACTTCCTTTATTACCACAACTCTCTTTAGGAAAGGAAACTTACAATTATTGAACATATTTTGTATATTAGGCATTTATATACCTATTTCATTTACTTCTCATTATAGCTCAGATGATGTAATATTATCCCCATTCTTAGATGAGAAAACTGAGTTGTTGTTTTTTTTAATCAGTAAAGGTAGGATTTGGGGCCAGACCTGATTGTCTGCCAAGTTCATGTTCTTCATTTACAGATTTTGTCTTCACTCTCCTATAGCACTTTCCTTGATTCCTGCCTGTTAGATGTTCCTACCATCTTATGTTAGTTTATCTTTGAGATTATAAGCTCTAAAAATATAAAACAGTATTGTTGCTGTATCACCAAGACTAATGGGAGTTTAATAAATTTGTTGACAGATTTTATTTGTTTGTTTTATTTGTTGCTGTTATAAAAGTAATACCTGATCAGCGCACCTGGCTGGCTCAGTCAGTAGAGCATGTGACTCTTCATCCCCCAGTTGTGAGTTTGAGCCCCATGTGGGGTGTAGAGATTGCTTAAAAATAAAATCTTAAAAAAATAAAAAGTAATACATGATCAATGCTTTAAAACAAAACTTAGACAACTGTAGGGAAGAAAATAAATCATACATGATCCTGCTACCCCAGGACATCCAATCATTGCTATTTTGTTATTTCCATGTTTTCTATGTATAACCTTTGCAGATAAAATTGACATCATACTTTGTATAGCCTTTCATTTTTTTTACACTATTAAGAGTACAAACGGGGGCGCCTGGGTGGCTCAGTCAGTTAAGCGTCCGACTTCAGCTCAGGTCATGATCTCCCAGTTCACGAGTTTGAGCTCCGCATCAGGCTCTGGAGTGACAGCTCAGAACCTGGAGCCTGCTTCGGATTCTGTGTCTCCCTCTTTCTCTGCTCTTCCCCTGCTCATGCTCTGTCTCTCTTTGTCTCTCAAAAATAAGTGAAACGTTAAAAAGAAAAAAAAGAGTACCAAAATAATCACAGTACAAATATATGGATAATATATTTTCCTATATGCATGTAATTGAATACTCTACAGCTATGAAAATATATTATTGTTGCATGAAACATGGATAAAATACAAAATTATAAAACTGAATGACAAAAACCATACATTGTTATATATATACTGTATGAATGCATTTCAAGTTTAGCAAAACTAAGCTATACTATTAGAAGTCAAGATAGTGGTTGCATTTGTGGAAGAGGTGTTGTGTAGTGAACTATTGGAGGCATGAAGAGAGCTTTTGGAATACATCCTTTCGTATTTTTCAAATTTGATTTTTTTATAGCGGACATCATTTTTCCATACCATTTAATATTCTTCTACAGTGATGATCTCTTGTATTTAATCATTTTCCTATTACTATTCCTTAAGATTCCTTTTTATAAATAACGCTTGATGAACATTCTCATAGAGGTATTTGTACCATCCTTATTTCTTTAAATACCTGTATATTAATTTTGCAACTTTTTGACTTTGTGTGTTACCAAATTGGCTTCCTACAAAATTGTGCCAACTTACTTTTCTACTAGCACTAGATGGAGTGTCCAACTACCCATACACTTGGCCAATTTGGTATTTATTATGTTCATTGTTAACCATTATCAGGCTGATAAATAGATAGAGGTAAGTCTTCTATTTGCTGTTTCTTGACTATTAGTGAGTTTAAACAACTTTTCATAAATTTAGCTATGTTTTGCAAAATACTTATTTATGACTTTTGCCCACTTTTCTACTATTATGTATTTTTCTTACCTTACCTTTGGTAAGGTTTTTATATATTAAGTCTTTGAATTTTTCCCTTCTTGAGCTGTGAATGTTTTTTCTAACTGTATTTACTTTAAAAAAAATTTATTTTTAAGTAGTTATAGATTCACAAAATGTTGCAAAATATACTACAGAAATCCTGTGTGCCAAGGTTCCTGCACTGTTAACGTCTTACATTAAATGTAGCATATTATCAAAACCAAGAAACTAAGGCACCTGAGTGGCTCAGTTGGATGAACGTCTGACTCTTAATTTTGTCTCAGGTCATGATCTCACGGTCCTGAGATCAAGCCCCAAGTTGGCCTCTACACTGGGCATGGAGCCTACTTAAGATTCTCTCTTCTTCTTCCTCTGCCCCTTCCCTGCTCATGTGTATGCACTGCCCATACACACACTCTCTGTCTCTCTCTCTCTCTCTCAAAACAAAACAAAAAAACACCAAGGAACTAACATTGATAAAAAGTGATTACATAGATTAGAGACCTATATGAATTTCTTCATTTATTTTTAAATGTACTCGTGGAGATCTTTAACATAAATTTTAATGCATTTATTCTTATCTTTTTAAAGCCTTTACAGTTCTGGTTTCTGGTTTCCAATAGAAGAAGCTTGGAAGTCGCCCTCCATCTTAACAACAAGTAAGAAGCTGAAAAGAATGAAAAATCAACAACTCTTCTTGGATCTGTAAGAGAAAGGACGACCCAAGGCAAACCACTGCCCTTAAGAGTGGAGAGACAAACAGGCAAATACAAAGACTTGTGGTACAGAACAGAAACTCCCAAACAGGAACCATTGTGGGAACAAGTGCCAGGGTAGGAAAATATGAACTATCACTGTTGAATCCTAAAGGTTCAGTGCAGACAAATCTGACTACAAGTTAAAAATTCCAAAGGGACTCAGTCATAGGGGAGCCCTAACAATATTGTGAGATTTACCCCCAGGAGCACAACCAGATTCCCACAGTAAATATGGGAGAAAAATCCCCTTGGGCTTCCATAGCGTAAGGGGGAAAGGAATTACGTACTTTGAAATACCTCAGAGGATTCTCCTTTTAACAAAACCTACCCTCAGGAGAAATAGTTAACTGGATTCTAACCTAGTCAAGTATTAACAAAGCATAACTGACCTGAGGAAAGGAAATACCCAACTCCAGCCTGCCCTAGCCATCCTATCCCACCTAAGGAGAGAAAGCAAAACTTAGAAACACTTGTGAAATTCACAGTACAGAGGCATAGTCTCACTAAAAGCCTGAGACCTAAAAGAAGTCCATTCCTAAGACTATGGAAATCTTTCCCTGCCCCCACACTTCACCTCTACATCACTACAGGCCTGTTTATGATAGTTCATCTTACCCAATATATTAGGTCTGGCTCTCAAGAAACAATATGAAGCCATATCAAAAGGCAAAAAAACACAATTTGAAGGGACATATTAAGCATGAGAAGCAGACATGACAGAGATGTTGGAATTATTAGATAGGAAATTTAAAATAATTATGATTAAGAATAAGTAAATGAATAAATTAATTAACTAAATAAAACAATGATGATTAGTATGCTAAGGGTGCTAACAGATAAAATAGACAATATGCAAGAATAGATGGGCAATGTAGGGGCGCCTGGGTGGCTCAGTCGGTTGAGCGACTGACTTCAGCTCAGGTCACGGTCTCGTGGTCCGTGAGTTCGAGCCCTGCGTCGGGCTCTGGGCTGATGGCTCAGAGCCTGGAGCCTGCTTCCGATTCTGTGTCTCCCTCTCTCTCTGCCCCTCCCCCATTCATGCTCTGTCTCTCTCTGCCTCAAAAATAAATAAATGTTAAAAAAATTTAAAAAAAAGAAAACATCTTAAAAAAAAGAATAGATGGGCAATGTAAGCAGAGGGATAGAAGTTCCAAGGGAAAAAACAAAACAAAATAAAACGCTAGAGATAAAAAAAAAAACAGAGAAATGTAACAGAAATGATGGATGTCTTTGAGGGTCTTCTTCTGGACACAGCTGAAGAAATAACCTCTATGTATCTGAGTACTATTGATATATATTGATATATCCTCTAATATTCATGACATTTTGCGGAATAAAATGCTGAAAAACATATTAAACCAATAAAAAACCAACAACTTGATTTTAATGTTCAGTGTGTTGTGATGAAGAGACAAAAATCAAAGTATTTCTAAGCCACCTGTCACAACATGTAAAAATGGTAGAAGAAAAATTGGGCTACAGTTAGAAATCTGAAATGTTCACTTTCCCAGAAAAGATAGTTACAAATGTGGATTTCTTATTGTAATAGGGAGGTAACACTTGGGCACTGCGATATTCCATGCTTTCCTTTCTATATGGGAGTGAAAAAATTACAAATTTGAATTAGAGGGAAATATTAAATCTACTAACCATCTGCAAAAGGATTAGGATAAGGAAAAAAAAAAAAAAAAGGTTACCCTATCTCCCATCTGTATCATGGGGCGGTAACCTGGGCTGCATAAGACTTGGGAATACATACATTTGTTTGCACACTGTCCACTCACCTTCACCATCACAGCCACCCCCTACACCCAAGCACTATTATTTCTTGGCAGCCAAGTGATATGGCCCCCTAACCAACCACCCCTTCTCCCGCCAGCCCCACTACAATTTATTCTCAGTCCAGGAAAAGTAAACATTTTAAAACCTGATTTGGATCATGTCACTCCTCTCTGCTTGTTCTTGCAATGGCTTCCCATTGCCTTACCTACTTAGAATTAGGTAGAAAAGACCAGCACCCTTACCATGGCCTACAAGGCCCTCCACCCACCTCTTCAATCTCCTCTCTCTCAAAACCCTTTTCTCATTTATCCTCTTGCTCCAGTCAACCCCTCCAGGTAGCCTTTGCTTGCTGTTCTTTCTGGAACACTTTTCCTGTGGATCTTCCCAGGCCACCTCCTTTTCATCATCCAGGTCTTTAGGTAATATACCTATAGTATCTTTGAAAACCAAAAAGCAAAGAGAACAAAGTCTGAGAAAAACAACAGACTATCCAAGGACTTGGAGACAACTGCACAAGGTGTAACATACTCATAATGAGAATACCTGAGGAGGAGAAAGACAGGAAGGAACAGAAGAAATATTTGAAACAATAATGACTGAAAATATCCTCAAATAATTATCAGACACCAAACCACAGATCCAGGAAGCTCAGAAAATACCAGAACAGTACACCTAGGCATATCATTTTCAAACCAGAGAAAATCAAAGATAAAGAAAAAAATCCTGAAAGAAACAGGAAGGTGAAAAAAATCTTACCTATAGAGGCACAAAGTTAAGAATTACATCTTTCTTCATCTTGACATTACTAGTAGCCTTTCCATACCAGAAATTTGCTAATTCCCTATTGTTGGATTATTGCTGGGTTTCTTAGAAAAATATTAAATGGCCTTGAAAATTCTGGTGCCAACCATGTACATTTCCTTTTCTTCTTGTGGGAACATATCTAATATTGTCAAGGGTCACTGTACTCTTACCCTAAGAAATTTGCGTATTTGCACTGTGGTAAAATGAGTCACTTCAGCAAATCCTTTGACTAGAGCTTGTGCAGTTTATGAACTGTGTTCCTTTTTAAAAAAATATGTCTTCATAAGAAGTCATATGAGTGACAAACTCATATGTTTACCTCCTAAATAGGGCAATAGGAAGGTGTAAAAGAATTTTATCGTTTTACCCCAGGAAAGTTTTATCCCAGTTTTATCCCAGGAAAGGTAGCCTGGTCACATCTGCAGATGTAGAACTGTGTCATCTTTCTATCTCTGCTGTCTTGCAGGCCATGGAGGAACAATGCCAGCTCTGCATGTCTGGATCCTTTGGACTTTTAAGTCTCTCACCTTGAAGCAGATGGCTAAAGGCAGTGAAGTCTGGAGCATTATTTGGGCACTGAGTTGGATAAAGAATAAAGGGCACATGGAAACCTTTCATGAGCCTCTGTCTCTTGAAAGATGGAAGTCTCTGTCTCATTACAATTAAAAGAAAGAATCAAGGCTCAGTGTGGTTCATGCAGTGGAGTGATATCCAAAACCAGCAGAACCTAAAACGTGAGCATTTAGGATTTTTTTTTTTTAATATTTACTTATTTTTGTGTGTGTGAGAGAGAGAGACAGAGCATGAGTGGGGGAGGGGTAGAGAGAGAGAGGCAGACACAGAATCCGAACCAGGCTCCAGGCTCTAAGCTGTCAGCACAGAGCCCGACACAGGGCTTGAACTTGTGAACCACGAGATCATGATCTGAGCTGAAGTCGGATGCTTAACCGACTGAGCAACCCAGGTGCCCCTATGTTGTTTTTTAATCTTTTAATCATTATAAACAATACGACAATAAATATTAATATGTGGTGTTTATATCTTTAACATTTGTTCAGTTATTTCCTTAGGATAAATCCCTAAAAGTGGAATTTCTAAGCCAAAGAAAATGCTCTTTTACAATCATTTGGCACACATTGCCAAAACACCCATTTGAAGGCTATACCAGTTCATATTCCTACCAGTGGAACATAAGAATGCTCATTTCCTACATCTTTACCAACAGTGGGCATGGACATTCTTTGTAACTTTTGAAGAATTAAATGTCTAATATGAAACAGATCATGTTGCTCCTCTACTTTCAAATCTCCAGTTTCCCCATTGTCCATAGGAGTCAATTTCAAACTTTTAGGTAGCAGGACCTCTTCACGGTCTTAAAAATTATTAAGTGCCCTGGGTGGCTCAGTTGGTTAAGCGTCCAACTTCGGCTCAGGTCATGATCTCACAGTTCAGGGGTTCGAGCCCCATATTGGGCTCTGTGCTGACAGCTGAGACCCTGGAGCCTGCTTTGAATTCTGTGTCTCCCTCTCTCTCTCTGTCCCTTCCCTGATCATGTTTTGTCTCTCTCTATATCAAAAATAAACACTGAAATTTTTTTAAAAATAAAAAATAATAATAAAAAAATTATTAAGGGCCCCAAAGAGGTTTTATTTACATGGGTTATATATATTAATATTTGCTATGTTATAAATTAATATATTATTATATTTAAAGTTAATATAAACAAAAATTCGAATTTTTTAAGTCATTAAAAATAAACCCATTATGTGTTAACATAAATAATATGTTTATGAGATAACTATTTTTAAAAAATCCACTAGTAAGACATATGGTATTGCTTTACATTTTTGCAGATCTTTTTAATCACTGGCTTGAAAGATATTCTATTATAGTAGAAGCAGAAGTCTCATATCTGTTTCGGCATTCAGTTGGTTGCAATATTGCACATCATGTAGCCTTTAGAAAACTCTCCTGTACACTCATGAGAAAATGAAAATGATACAAGTAAACAATGTCTTAGTATTATTGTGAATGTATTTTTGGCTTCATGGACCCCCTGAAAGGTTCTTAGAGACCCTAGACAGTACTTAGAGAACCATAAAGTCGAAAGGATCAACTCTAACTCTTTAGCATGCCCCAAGTCCTTTCCTCACTCAACCCTAAACTTTCCTCAATTATTCTCTCTGTCACGCTCATTCTTACCACGATACAGAATTCTGACTCTTTCCCAAACACATGAAGCATTTTCAGTTCTATACGCTTTCATAAATACTGTTCTCTCTTCTAGGAATGCCCGTCCCTAGTAGTTATGTTGAGATTCGAGGGAACCCAATAAATTATAACCCTCCCCAAGCTCTTAATAAACTAAGACATAAAAGAAAAAATCAAGCAGACAGAGGACCAAGTATCACTTTTATTACCAATAGGGCTGATTGCAAAGAAAACAGCTAGCTTACTATATGGCAGCAATGAGCTTCTTGATATCTACCCCCAGAACTTTACAGATACACCTGCCCAGATGCAGACAGGGCGGGGCAAAACTTCAAGCCTCCAACAGTCCCCCTGCTCCATTATTACATTTTGAGAAAGGAGAAAAGGCTCACTTCTAAGAGGAGAAAGGAGAAAGGTGTGAGCTACAAGCAACCTGCAGTTCCTTATCTCAGAGCCAACAAGTAGCTACGTCACTCTGTCTTAACTGAAGGAAGACGACTGAGGGAGAAACTGGGAGAAACTAGGGGGAGTGGTGTGGCTTTCTTTCTGTGAAAGAAAATAGTGGGGAAGAAACTTGCCCCACTCCACTTCCGCACACACACCCCACAAACAAGCTCTATCTACAAAACCCCTTCTCACACTCAAACGTTACCAAATGGGTGACACTTTACCTTCCTGACATAGTCTCCTATCTGCTTACATAACATTTTGTGCACATAAATAAATTCAACAAGTGGTATTAAGACTATTACACGCAAGGCACAAAGAATACAAATACAAGTAAGGTACTATTTCTGCCTTCAAGAACGTTGGGGAAATGATACCCATGACAGCATCTCTCATGTAGCTCTCAGATTCTTATCCCCTGCATTTATTCTGTCAGTATATTCGGAAGTACCAAGTACCCAGGCACCCTTTCTCTATGAAATAATTCACACGTGTCATCGCACCATCTGAAATCTGTCTCCATCATTTGACCCTGACAAATCTGTACTCAACTTTCATGATGCCCCTGAAATCTTTCCAAACTACTCTTGCTTCTTATCAAGTTCTAGCCAGACCAGTGTCACCAGTAATTACCCCTCAAACCTAACAATCCATTTTTTTTATCCTTCCCATTTCCATGGTAATTCTATACTTGGGTGGATGCCTTCGTGTGTTTGTGTGTTTTGTATTTATAGCTATAATGGCAGAAATGTGCAGTAGCACAGCTCATTATATGAGGATTTGGAAAGAACATGGGTCAAATCCGAGATCCTAAGACCCAGCAATAAATATAATAAAAGCCTGATATAATATGTTTAACCTATAAGGAGGGCACCATTTCTGTCCCTGAGCAGCTCATTAAAGAGATTCCACTACTTTGCTGTTTCTCCCCATCGCCATGACAGCCTGCAGACTCCTTGGGAGCACGATCATAGGCAGGATGGTTAGAGTAAATGACTCTTGGGGGGCCTGTTTCACCCCCTGAAATCCTATAATTCTGGTGAGTTTCCTCTTCTTGGAAGTATGGCACAAAAATGTCATTTTACCAAAGTACCCAGCACGCAGTCTGTCACAGTAGTTAAAAGTAGAGGTGCTGAAACCATGAGTAACTGGCTTCAAATCCCAGCTCTATGTGTGACTTTAAAACAAACCATTTCTCTATGTTTCCATCAAATCATCTGTAAAATGATAATCATAATCATACCTGCCTCATAGGCATGCTGTGAGCATTAAATAGTTAATATATATAAAGCCCTCGGAACAGTGCCTACAACTTACTAAGTGTACAATTAACTATCAATTACTCGTTAGTATGAGCAGATATGTGTTCGGAGAATTCTACAATTCCATGAATTCCCAGTAACTTAAAATATACATTTAATGGGCACTCAGGAAGTTCTGTAGACTGATCCTGGGGCTGAATTTTATAGTCTTATCCAAATTCTTTTAAATACCCTGTCTCACTAAAATTAAAAAAGAAAAAGTTCAGGGGCGCCTGGGTGGCTCAGTCGGTTGAGCGGCCGACTTCGGCTCAGGTCATGATCTCACCGTCCGTGGGTTCGAGCCCCGCGTCGGGCCCTGTGCTGACAGCTCAGAGCCTGGAGCCTGTTTCGGATTCTGTGTCTCCCTCTCTCTGACCCTCCCCCATTCATGCTCTGTCTTTCTCTGTATCAAAAATAAATAGACGTTAAAAAAAAAAAAGAAAGAAAGAAAAAGTTCAAATTAGAAAGGCAGTTTGTCTTTTCTGAAAACTGATTCCCAGCATATAGACCAGGTATATATATGCTCAATCTACCAATGAAATCCTATTATAAGACCATGTTTGCATAATTCTATTTGAAAATATTCATATCCATTTTTAGAGCTTCAATCAAGCATTTACACAATATCTGTAATATCTCTTCTTTGCAAATCTTGCTGTAGGTGTGTCAAATGTTCTAATCATACCACCGGGTACAGACACTGACTGCAGTTTAAAAGATATAATCAAAGAACATATTAAATAGTTCCATAAAGCTTAAAAAGTGAAGCTAACTGTCAACCATGGAATGGCTTAAAAAGTGGGTAAATTTGGCACATTTGCTCTTAAGTCATTTTAAAAGCATTAAAACATATTTCAAAGATTTCAAACACACAATTATTTTTCTGCCACTCGAAACATGAAATAAACATCGCTTTAAAAAGATATGTGTTTTTTTACCTATCAAAACAAACAACTTAATGAATAAAAATTGTTTTCCCAAACCATTTTTCATACATTTGCAACTCATCCAGTAAATCCCAGGTCTGAAATTACAGAATGGCAAAATGTATCACTGTCTGTCCAAATTAAAATGCAAGAAACTCAAGGTATGGTTATTCTATGAAAAACTACTCTAAAAATATGTATCACTTTGGAACTGCATTCACTAGCAAAACTGCACTTTTGCCTGCGTGGATGGCATTATTTTATGCTTATTTTGGGGATCGGTGTTATTTTAAATCATATCTTCCCTGTATTTATCCAAAGTTATAATTATCTTTTAAATTAAAAAATAACTCTGGATCACCTACTCTTTATAAGGTATTTAGCTGGATAGCATAAGGAGAGTTCAGCTGGTTACAATAAGCTTACCCTTCAGGGTCCCCACTTAGGGAGGTCAGAAAGTTAATGCAAATAAATAAATCAAGTACAAGACTATCTGCTCTGTCCCTGTCCCTTTACAAGTTCCAGGCCTAGTGTGTAATCATGATGAAGGCTTAGACCTCTGTCCTAGACAACTCCTGTTTGAGTTGTTTGCCGTTGCCTCCAACTTCTTATTCTGCAATCTCTTAGTTTAAAATCTGTTTCCCTATACCTACCCCAGGCTGGTGCATTTGGTAAAAGACATACTTAAAGCCTCTTTGTTGACTTGGATTTTTCTCCACTCTTGAGTCCCAGACTTGCAAAGCTCCAGGTAAGAGCTGTGCTGCTCATTCTGCATTGTAGGACTGACACTACTTAGCCTAGACCTCTCCCCATTCCTTCCTTCCCCCTCTCCTTACAATCTGCCTGGCATAGAAGGGAACTCAGAAAAAAATACTAGACAATAATTTTATCATAGAAACGACATACAGAATGATAGAAACCAGGCATTACAGTAAGTCACAAGCTTGAGAAATGGCTGCTCATGTGGCATCTTTTTTGATGCTGCTTAGTGATGGCTTCAGTGATGCCCCGTAGGAAGAACTAGAGCAGAAGCATGTTTATACTTATAAAAAAGATTAGATTTTTATTACCAAAATAGGATATGTTTAAATGTGTGATTTTCTACCTTTTTTTAAATAGTGTAATGATGATGGTAGAGAGAAGAACTGGATCTTTTTTTAACAGTTTTCTACATGCCAGACACTTTCCAAGTTCAGTTTCATCTATTATCTCCTTCCATATTCCAACTGGAAAGATGTTTTATCTGAGAGGGAATACTAAATAAATGCTAGCTGCCGCAGGCACTATAGCTTCAACCCCCCATTTGTTGGCACTGTCCGGTTTAAAATTATTATTGCTTTTGCTAATAATTTCAAAGTGACTCAGAATTTAATTCACCCCAATGAATAAAGAAGATATGAGATTTATATATATATTATATGATATATATATATATAACGAAATATTACTCAGCAATCAAAGAATGAAATCTTGCCATTTGCAACAACATGGATGGAACTATATAGTGCGTTATACCAAGTGAAATCAGTCAGAGAAACAAATATGTGATTTCACTCATATGTGGAATTTAAGAAACCCAACAAATGAACATAGGGCAAGGAAAGAACTAAGATGAAAACACAGAGGGAAGCAAACCATGGAGACTCTAAAATACAGAGAACAGGGAGGAGCCAAGATGGCAGAACAGCATGAAAGTTTTTTGTGTGTCTCGTGTCCATGAAATACAGCCAGACCAACACTAAACCATCCTGCACACCTAGAAAACTGATCTGAGGATGAACACAACAATCTGCACAACCTGAACCACAGAATTCGGCAGGTATGCGGCACAGAGAGGTGAACTTGGGGAGCGAGAAGGCGCGGGAAGGGAGGTGCTTTTGCGAGCAGAGATAGGACGGAGACTGGGAGTGGGGGGGCAGAATACAGGGAAAGCACCCCTCCCCAAAAGCAGCTGGAGAGAAAGTGGAAAATTAGAAACAGCCACAGGGACTAAAAAGGGAAAAAGGAGAAATTTTAAATTCCATTAAGACCGTAAACAAGGGGAGTGCAAAGTCTCCAACTCTGCAGCTCCATACCTGGCAGTGCTCTGGTGGGAAGGGCCAATCCCCAGGAACAGAGTGGGGTCCGGGAGGTTCTCAGGCCACACGCGGAAAAGCAGTTCCACTGCTGGAAGGATGTTTGGTAGACTGTTGAAGGCACCTGGTCCCAGCAGACCCCAGAGAACGGCCACATTCACTGGTGCTGGAACAAGGGCGTTAAGGGTGAAGCCTGGTGCCAGATGTGTGTGGTGATTTTCCATAATCCCTGAAACGCTGCTGCTACACTGTTTCGCAAACTTTCTCAGGCAGGCTGGCACCTGGCCGCAGTCTCAGGGCACTGGCAGCAGCAGAATCCAGCAAGTGTTCCTGGGTGCAGCCGACATCCGGCCATTGTTCGTCCATTGCTCGGTGAGACCCTCCCGCAGAGGGGCGGAACGGGTCAAAGCCGCAGTCCTTTGGAAGGGGCCAGAGAAAACAGCCGCATGTGACACAAAACTCGGGAAAGAGGTACTGCCTGGGGCCAGGTCACAGACAGTGAAAAAGCGGGGAGTGGACGAGAGCTGAAGACAGAGTACGGGTGCTCGATTGCTGATCTGGGAGAACAGACTGGGTCTGTTTTCACCGCTGGCATCATTTTCACCGCTCCCGCGCATGCTCCCGCGCATGCTCCCGCGCATGCTCCCGCGCATGCTCCCGCGCATGCTCCCGCGCATGCTCCCGCGCATGCGCACCTACACGCACCTCAACACTCCAGCCCAGTAGACTAGCAGCACCATCTAGTGGAGAATGGAGCTGTTACACTGAGCCCCGCCCAAATGGGCCAACCTCGCTCTTCAAGGACACAAGTCTCACCACCTAATTAGTTTATGGACTATAAAGCACTACATAGTCTGACTTCTAGGGGAAAACGAAGTAATTTCAGTCCTATTTCAATCTGTTACCAGGTCCATCTATTCAATTTTCTTCCTTTTCTTTTCTCTTTTATACTTCTTTTTCTTGAAAACAGAGAGAAAAAATTCATTTTTATTTTCAATTTTTATTAAAAATATTTTTCTTTATTTTTTTTACTATATTTTTTAATGTTGTGTAAATTTTTTCAAATTCTATTTTACTTCCATCATTTTATTTTAGTCTACTACAGTGTATTCACTTTTCAAATTTTCAAACAATTTCTTTTTTTTCTCTTTTTTGTTTCTTTTCTTTTTCTTGAGCACAGAAAGAGAAAAAATTCATTTTTATTTTTAATTTTTATTAAAAATATTTTTAATTTTTTTCTACTATATTCTTTACTTTTGTGTAAATTTTTTCAAACTCTATTTTACTCCCATCATCTCATTTTAGTCTACCTCAGTGTATTCATTTTTTAAAATTCTCAAACAATTTCCTCCCGCCCCCCCTTTTTTTCTCTAATCTGTCAAACCACTTTCAACACCCAGACCAAAACACACCTAGGATCTAGCATCATTTATTCGATTTGTGTGTGTGTGTGTTTAATTTTTTAACTTTAATATTTTTTCATTTTAGTATTTTTAATTTTAATTTTTCTACCTCATTAATTCCTTTTCTCCCTTCAAAATGACAAAATGAAGGAATTCACTCCAAAAATAAGAGCATGAAGAAATGACAAGCAGGGATTTAACACAGATACAAGCAAGATGTCTGAACCAGAATTTTGAATCACGATAATAAGAATACTAGCTGGAGTTGAAAATAGATTAGAATCCCTTTCTGCAGAGATAAAAGAAGTAAAAAATAGTAAGAATGAAATTTAAAATGCTATAACTGAGCTGCAATCACAGATGGATGCAGCGGCGCCAAGGATGGATGAGGCAGAACAGCAAATCAGCGATACAGAGGACAAACTTACAGAGAATAATGAAGCAGAAAAAAAGAGGGACATTAAGGCAAAAGAGCACAATTTAAGAATTACAGAAATCAGTGACTCATTAAAAAGGAACAACATCAGAATCATAGGGGTTCCAGAAGAGGAAGAGAGAGAAACAGGGGTAGAAGGGTTGTGTGAGCAAATCATAGCAGAAAACTTTCCTAACCTGGGGAAAGACACAGACATCAAAATCCAGGAAGCACAGAGGACCCCCATTAGATTCAACAAAAACCGACCATCAACAAGGCATATCATAGTCAAATTCACAAAATACTCAGGCAAGAAGAGAATCATGAAAGCAGCAAGGGAAAAAGAGTCCCTAACCTACAAGGGACGACAGATCAGGTTTGCAGCAGACCTATGCACAGAAACTTGGCAGGCCAGAAAGGAGTGGCAGGATATATTCAGTGTGCTGAATCAGAAAAATATGCAGCCAAGAATTCTTTATCCAGCAAGGCTGTCATTCAAAATATGAAGGAGAGATAAAAAGTTTCCCAGACAAACAAAAATTAAAGGAGTTTGTGACCACTAAACCAGCCCTGCAAGAAATTTTAAGGGGGACTCAATGAGGGGAGAAAAAATGAATACACACACACACACACACACACACAGAAATAAATAAATAAATAAATAAATAAATAAATACCAGAAGAAACAAAATTTACAAAGGACCGGAGAACACCACCAGAAACTCCAACTCTACAAGCATCATAATGGCAATTAATTCATCTTTCAGTACTCACTCTAAACATCAATGGACTCAATGCTCCAATCAAAAGACACAGGGTAACAGAATGGATGAGAAAACAAGATCCATCTATATGCTGTTTACAAGAGACCCACTTTAGACCTAAAGACACCTTCAGATTGAAAATAAGGGGATGGAGAACCATCTATCATGCTAATGGTCAACAAAAGAAAGCCAGAGTAGACATTCTTATATCAGACAATCTAGACTTTAAAATAAAGACTGTATCAAGAGATGCAGAAGGGCATTATATCATAATCAAGGGGTCTATTCACAAAGAAGACCTAACAACTGTAAACATTTACACACCAAATGTGGAAACACCCAAATATATAACTCAATGAATCACAAACATAAAGAAACTCATCCATAGTAATATCATAATAGTAGGAGACTTCAACACCCCACTCACAGCAATGGACAGATCATCTAATCAAAAAATCAACAAGGAAACAATGGCTTTGAATGACACACTGGACCAGATGGACTTAACAGACATATTCAGAATATTTCATTCTAAAGCAGCAGAATATACATTCTTCTCCAGTGCACAAGGAACGTTCTCCAGAATAGACCATATACTGGGACACAAATCAGCCCTAATAAGTACAAAAAGATCGAGATCATACCGTGCATGTTTTCAGACCACAACACTATGAAACTCGAAATCAACTACAAGAAAAAATTTGGAAAGGGAACAAATACTTGGAGACTGAAGAACATCCTACTAAAGAACAAATGGGCCAAACAAGAAGTTAAAGAAGAAATTAAAAAGTGTATGGAAGTCAATGAAAATGATAACATCACAACCCAAAACTTCTGGGACACAGCAAAGGAGGTCATAAGAGGAAAGTATATAGCAATCCAGGCCTTCCTAAAGAAGGAAGAAAGATCTCAGATACACAACCTAACATTATGCCTAAAGAAGCTGGAAAAAGAACAGCAAATAAAACCCCCAACCAGCAGAAGAAAAAAAATAATAAATATTAGAGCAGAAATTAATGCTATCGAAACCAAAAAACAAACAAACAAAAACAAACAAACAAAACAGTAGAACAGATCAATGAAACCAGAAGCTAGTTCCTTGAAAGAATTAACAAAATTGATAAAGCACTAGCCAGTCTGATCAAAAAGAAAAAGGAAAGGATCCAAATAAATAAAATCAAGAATGAAAGAGGAGAGATCACAACCAACACAGCAGAAATAAAAACAATAATAAGAGAATATTATGAGCAATTATATGCCAATGAAATGGGTAATCTGGAAGAAATGGACGAATTCCTAGAAACATACACACTACCAAAACTGAAACAGGAAGAAATAAAAAATTCAACAGACCCATAACCAGTAAGGAAATCGAATTAGTAATCAAAAATCTGCCAAAAAACAAGAGTCCCAGGCCAGATAGCTTTCCAGGAGAATTCTACCAAACATTTAAGGAAGAGTTAACACCTATTTTCTTGAAGCTGTTCCAAAAAAATAGAAATGGAAGGAAAACTTCCAAACTCATTCTATAAAGTCAGTATTACCGTGATTCCAAAACCAGACAGAGACCCCACTAAAAAGGAGATCTATAGACCAACTTCCCTGATGAACATGGATACAAAAATCCTAAACAAGATATTAGCCAACCGGATCCAACAATACATTAAAAAAATTATTCACCATGACCAAGTGGGATTTATACCTGTGATGCAGGGCTGATTCAATATCTGCAAAACAATTAACGTAATCTATCACATCAATAAAAGAAAGGACAAGAACCATATGATCCTCTCAATAGATGCAGAGAAAACATTTGAGAAAGCAATACAACATCCTTTCTTGATAAAAACCCTCAAGAAAGTAGGGATAGAAGGAGCATACCTCGAGATCATAAAAGCCGTATATGAACAACCCAATGCTAATATCATCCGCAATGGGGAAAAACTGACAGCTTTCCCCCTAAGGTCAGGAACAAGACAGGGGTGTCCACTCTCGCCACTGTTATTCAACATAGTATTAGAAGTCTTAGTCTCTGCAATCAGACAACACAAAGAAATAAAAGGCATCCAAATTGGCCAGGAGGGGGTCAAAGTTTCACTCTTTACAGATGACATGATACTGTAAATGGAAAACCCAAAAGATTCCACCAAAAAACTGCTGGTATTGACTCATGAATTCAGCAAAGTTGCAGGATATAAAATCAACACACAGAAATCAGTTGCATTCCTATACAACAACAATGAAGCGACAGAAAGAGAAATCAAGGAATCGATCCCATTTACAGTTGCACAAAAAAATGGGATCGTAAAATACCTAGGAATAAATACCTAGGAATAAATCGAACCAGATAGGTGAAAAATCTATACATTGAAAACTATAAAAAGCTTAAGAAAGAAATTGAAGAAGCCACAAAAAATGGAAAAAAGATTCCATGCTCCTGGATAGGAAGAACAAATATTGTTAAAATGTCGATATTACCCAAAGCAATCTACATATCCAATGCAATCCCTATCAAAATAACACCAGCATTCTTCACAGAGCTAGAACAAACAATCCTAAAATTTGTATGGAAAAGACCCTGAACTGCCAAACAATCTTGAAAAAGAAAACCAAAGCAGGAGACATCACAATCCCAGACTTCAAGCTATACTACAAAGCTGTAATCATCAAGACAGAATGTTACCTGAACAAAAACAGACACTCAGATCAATGGAACAGAATACAGAAACCAGAAATGGACCCACAAACGTATGGCCAACTAATCTTTGAAAAAGCAGGAAAGAATACCAATGGAATAAAGACAGTCTCTTCAGCAAGTGGTGCTGGGAAAACTGGACAGCAACATGCAGAAGAATGAACCTGGACCACTTTCTTACACCATACACAAAAATAAACTCAAAATGGATGAAAAACCTCAATGTAAGACAAGAAGCCATCAAAATCCTCAAGGAGAAAGCAGGCAAAAACCTCTTTGATATTGCCCACAGCAACTTCTTACTCAAAACATCTCCATAGGCAAGGGAAACAAAAACAAAAATGAACTATTGGGACCTCATCAAAATAAAAAGCTTCTGCACAGCAAAGGAAACAATCAGCAAAACTAAAAGGCAACCAAAGGAATGGGAGAAGATATTTGCAAATGACATATCAGATAAAGGGTTAGGATCCAAAATCTATCAAGAACTTCTCAAACTCCACCCAAAAAAACAAATAATCCAGTGAAGAAATGGGCAAAAGACATGAATAGACACTTCTCCAAAGAAGACATCCAGATGGCCAACCGACACATGAAAAAAAAAATGCTCAACATCCCTCATCATCAGGGAAATACAAATCAAAACCACAATGAGATACTACTTCACACCTATCAGAATGGCTAACATTAAGGACTCAGGCAACAACAGATGTTGGCGAGGACGCGCAGAAAGAGGATCTCTTTTGCATTGCTGGTGGGAATGCAAGCTGGTGCAGCCACTCTGGAAAACAGTATGGAGGTTTCTCAAAAAACTAAAAATAGGGGCACCTGGGTGGCTCAGTTAGTTGGGCGTCTGACTTCGGCTCGAGTCATGGTCTCATGGTCTGTGGGTTTGAGCCCCACATCGGGCTCTGTGCTGATATCTCAGAGCCTGGAGCCTGCTTCGGATTCTGTGTCTCCCTCTCTCTCTGCCCCTCCCCTGCTCATGCTCTGTCTCTCTGTGTCTCAAAAATAAATAAAACATTAAAAAAAAAACCTAAAAATAGAACTACCCTACGACCCAGCAATTGCACTACTAGGCATTTATCGTGCAAGGGATACAGGTGTGCTGTTTCGAAGGGACACATGCACCCCCATGTGTAAAGCAGCACTATCAACAATAGCCAAAGTATGGAAAGAGCCCAAATGTCCTTTGATGGATGAATGGATAAAAAAGATGTGGTATACATGTACGATGGAGTATTACTCGGCAATCAAAAAGAATGAAATCTTGCCATTTGCAACTACGTGGATGGAACTGGAGTGTATTATGCTAAGTGAAATTAGTCAGAGAAAGACAAAAATCACATGCCATCACTCATATGAAGACTTTAAGAGATAAAACAGATGAACATAAGGGAAGGGAAACAAAAATAATATAAAAACAGGGAGGGGGACAAAACAGTAGAGACTCATAAATATGGAGAACAAACTGAGGGTTACGGGGGGGGGGGGTTGTGAGAGGGGGGTTGGGCTAAATGGGTAAGGGGCACTAAGGAATCTACTCCTGAAATCATTGTTGCACTATATGCTAATTTGGATGTAAATTTAAAGCAATAAAATTTTTAAAAATAAAAAATAAAATACAGAGAACAAACTGAGGGTTGCTGGGGGGGGGTGGTGAGTTAAGTGGGTGATGGTCATTAAGGAGGGCACTTGTTGATATGAGCAGTGGGTATTATAAGTAATGAGTCGCTGGGTTCTACTCCTGAAACCAATACTACAATGTATGTTAACTACCTTGAATTTAAATAAATAAGTTAAAAAAGAATTTATATTTACCCCAAACACGGTTAAGAACTCTCCTTATTTAAATGTAATTGTTTTAAATGTAACATTGTTACAAATTCCAACTCATGGCCTCAGTCAAAGGCAGCAGATCAAAACAGGTGGTCCACTTGGGGCGCCTGGGTGGCGCAGTCGGTTAAGCGTCTGACTTCAGCCAGGTCACGATCTCGCGGTCTGTGAGTTCGAGCCCCGCGTCAGGCTCTGGGCTGATGGCTCGGAGCCTGAAGCCTGTTTCCGATTCTGTGTCTCCCTCTCTCTCTGCCCCTCCCCCGTTCATGCTCTGTCTCTCTCTGTCCCAAAAAAAAAAAAAAAAAAAAAAAAAAAAAAAAACGTTGAAAAAAAAACAGGTGGTCCACTCAAGGGAGGCAGATCCAGAACTTCTAAGGATTGATGGAGATAGGTGGTGTATGGACTCACAGCAGGCGTTTCCCTGGACCCAGTATGGCATCAAAGAAAAGCAAAGAAGATAAGGCTAAAAGAAAAATCATACAGCAACCCACAATTTGCAAGAAGCAGCCTATAGTTGAGACAGGGCCGGACGACAGGACTGCATTGTGAATAGCCCTAAAGCCACTGATCTCTGGTAGCTAGGGAGAAAAATTCATTCAAACACAGATTTTGTGACATAAGGAACTTATGTGTCTTAAAACATCAAGAATCCCTGCCAGCATAGAAAATGGACATGCCATCTCTCCCACACAAACATCTGGCAAGTACCTGGTCTAGAAAAAACCCAAAAACCAAAAACCAAAACCAAACAAACAAAAAAAAAACTTATCTCATTCAAAAATAAACATCCATGCAAAGCTACACCAGGAAAAAAAGAGATCAAACAAAGATAAAATGGAAGGCAAAGAACACACAACAGAAAAAAAATTTTCCATAGAACAAACAAAAAATTGGAGCCAAAAATATTGCCATAAACTTGAAAGAAAAAAGACCTAAACAAAGCTCCCATACCTATAAAGCAAGAGCCCATATTGGATATACAAGAGCTCAGGGAAGATACTGCAAGACACCAGAAAATGAAATATGATTTGGCAGAGTACAGGAATCAAACATTTCACTGGCAGCAGCCAGAGTTTGCTAAAAACATGGAAAGAAACAAGTATGGCAGGAAAAGAAAAAGTGAAATTCAATGAAGTAGAAAAAAGAATTCAGAATTATAAAATATTAATAGCTAGACAAGACAGTTAAAAACGTCCTTAACATATGCAATAAGTAAAAACCTAAAGAGGTTAAAAATAATAAAATAGGAAAAAAGTTAAAGATATACTTCAAAGGAACTTTTCAGAAATAGAACTCATGCCTCTGTAGACTGAAAGGACTCACTCTGGGAAAAATTTACATAACACATTCAACCCTGAATCATGTTTTAATAAAGTTGCTGGAACTCAAAGAAAAAAGCTGTTGTGCATTAAGACAACAAGTTCAAGTCGGATTATTATTTTCCACAGCAATGTTCAATGCTAGAAGGCATTGGGGCAATAGCATAATAGCAAAGTCCTCAGGAAATAAAGTATGCAATCCAAGAATTATACACAGCCAAAGACTCATTAAAGTATAATGAAAATGAACATTTTTTGAGCTTGCAAAAACTCAGGGAATATACCCTACGCCCTTCCTGAAGAAACTACTACAGGCCAAGTTTTGAAAAGCAAACAGAGAAGTGGAGTACTGATCCTAAGTACCGACCTCATTTAACTGTAGGACTGAAACTAAAATAATTGTAGAAATTATGGTCACAGAACAGAATTTCAATGTTATGAACTCTAATGGTGTAGAAATAATATAGTCAAGATTTGGAGGGGGAGAGGACAGATGGTGGGTAGTAATGTCAATATGCTGATTTTCTCATCTGGTAGAGCAGAGGATAGAAAGATTATTGAAGCTGATAAATCATGGAATAGAGCGGTAAGTACATTTCAAAGTCTAAAGAATATGATATGAAAAATTATATGATCAGCAAGAATCAGGTGAGTTTGGGAAGATAGGGGGAGGAAGTGGAAAACCTGATTTCCTCATTACCCATGATAGGAAGTCAATAGATAGCTGTCTAGAGATATAGAAGGGTCGCTGTCATATATTGCTAGTGAGAGTGACTATAGGAAGGTTTTCATAGGGCTTCTCTAGCTCTGTTGTGTGGGACCAAAAGACAAGGGGCAGCTTTTGCAGAATTCAACTCACAAGAAATGGAAAGACCGCTGAGGCACAATGAATCCTTTCCTAGCACAAACTATGAACTGTGTTTCAAGTACTACCTTGTTATATTGTAGTTGACAACTGTCATGATTAGTGACCATCCAACATCTTTTTTTCCCAAATGTTTTTATCTGTTTTTGAGGGGGAGGGGACAGGGGCAGAGAGAGGTGGGTGGGGGGGCGGGGGGGCAAAGGATCCAAAGCAGGCTCTGCACTGACAGCAGGAGCCCAATATAGTGCTCAAACTCACGAACTGTGAGATCATGACCTGAGCTGAAGTCAGATGCTTAACCGACTGAGACACCCAGGTGCCCGCCATCCAATATCCTTTGAATACCATGTGCCACTTTCCCCAAGAAGACCAAACTTGCTTTCCCAGCTAAAGTACAGGCATATGACTGAGGCTCCAACAATAGACACAACCACATAGGTCTTTGACGCCCAAGAAAGTAATGTGAGGAATCCCTCTTGGGCCACTGGGATAAAATAGGGCTCCATCTTCCAGAGACAGCAAAGGCAGAAGGTTCCAGTAATCCAGTGCCCAGGGGTGGTAGCAGTGTCTTCACCAGAGCAGTTCTGAAGAGTGATTTGGGCATTATTCCTAGCTGGCGGCCTTCTAGGTAAAGGGGAGTTCTGTTATTTGCAACTATGAACCTTGCCTGATAATGCAGAACACACACTTAAAAGCAAAAAACAAATTTAAAACATCCTTTAGTTTTAAGAAGACCAAGGACCTAATGTTTTCATTAGCTCCTAGTCCACAGATCACTTACCCAGTAGCTTCAAATTAAGAAGCCAAGTATCTGTGAAATGTCCCTTCCCTAGAACATTTTATCTATTTTAAATATAAGTTAAAGAATGAGCTCTGTTAAAACAGGTCTTAGTTTTATGTGCAATTACACTGGAAATCACCAAAGTCAAAGCATTCCAAATGGGTAAAATCAAATACAGCTGAATCTTACTACCCTGGCTTGCTGAAATCCTTTGGAAGATTTTGTGGATAATGATTCTAAACTCATCTAAAATGTTTATCCTAGGCTCCAAAGCTTGCGTTTAAGCCCAAAGTAGAGTCAAGTTCACTGCCTACTGTGAAAGGATTAAGGGATAATGTCATTTCCATTGCTCCCTCCTTGTTCTTGGCTACAAAAAGCAGAAAAATATACACATTTATCCTGCAGTTTCATGATTAAGAAGCACTGCAGCTGGTGGATATTACTAATGAAAACATGCATTTACTTTGGAATCTAGGTATTGAATACGAGGCTTTCTAGTCCAGTGGTTCTCAGAGTGTGGTTCCTGGGCAGTAACATTACTTGGGAACTTCCTGGAAATCCAAATTCTTAGGCCCCACAGCCAATGCATTGAATTGGTAATTCTGGGGGTGGGGCCCAGAATTCCATGTTTTATAAACTGTCTTGGTGATTTTCATGCATACTAAAGTCTGAGAACCACTTTCTTTGGAAGAACAACTAAACCACACCAATCAAAGGAGAATCTACTTCTGAGAAGGGAAGAGAAAGATGTGCCTCCTTAAGAACACATTTCAGAGTATTAGAGTTCTCCCTAGAACTCTCATGTAGCATAAACTTACTTCTCATGTAGCATCAACTCATTTCTTCTTCTGCAGAGGGGATATAGGACTTTCTGTTACTATGAGCAAATATACAACTTTTCCTGGGACCATTAGACATCAAGTACTCTTCTATTTTCTCCTTGGGCTAAATAATCCTAGTTCCTTTCACCTTTATTTATAACCACTTATCACTTAAAACTCTTCATCATCCTTCTCAAACTCCAGAAAAAAGTAAAACCTCATTTTACCATTCAAGTGGATTAAAACACATTTTCTGTCATTGAACCATAGAAAATAATGCCACAAAACCTAGGTTTCTATTCTACCTATATTTTAAAGTAGAAGATGTACTTCTAAAAAAGAAATCAAATTTTAGGTCCATCATTTCAAGCTATTCTGATTCCTCCCCCTCACTCTATTCTTCCTAAAAAAAATTAAAAAAAAAAGTTTTAGTTCATTGTAAGGTCACTAAGTATTTCACATATATTACATTAAACATTCTGATCCTCATTTGCCCTATTAAATAAGAATTGACCAGATGGATATTCCTCTGACTCTCTCTCCTGAGCAGGTTTTAGTTAATTAAAAATGATTATTTTTACTACGTATTTTATATATTGGCCAGATGTTACCTGTGGTCATTTCTGGAAAGGATCATTTGGTGGTGGTTATAAAATATATATTTTCCTTTGGGAAGCAAGCCTCTTGAGCACGATCAGGAAAACAAATGTAGAAATTGATTTCACCTCATACCTTTTTCTTAGTGCCAAAATGGGCATAATGTTTCATTTCCTTAGAAAGTACGATCTATGCAAATTCTTTCTTCTATCTCCACTCTGGCCCTATTTATGTTGGGTCAAAAAATTATCAGGTTAGTAGAAGAAAAATTAATATTGGTTTCTGTCTGTACTGGAAGTGTAAGTTATTTTTTCCAAAGAAACTCATTTTGGTTTCTATAGATTTGGTTTATGTAAGACATCTATATATGGCATAGCAAACTGTTCTGCTCCAATAGGACACAGACTGTTAGATCTCTGTGTATAGAAGATGGGACTTTCAGATAGTATATCCAACAGTTTTGGATTTTCTACAGGTCTCCTTAGAAGCTATTTTTCATGCAAACTCATTTGCCTAAATTTCCCGTTAGTGCTGAAATAATCTAGAATGAGGCAGAGATACTGTAATTATGAGATTGTTTTGTGATTGCACTAGTCATTTTCTCCCCATTTGTAGACAAACCAGAATCAAAACAAGCCCCTCTCTTTTTTGTCCTTAAAAAAATAATAATAAACACAATAAAGCAACATTCAACTGTTTTTTTTTTTCAACTTTCTTTTTTAGAAAAAATTTCAGTGCTTGAGGTCACCCAAAGTTCAGAAAGCCTACTGGATGAAATTAACCACACCATCATTTGGGCTAAATGTAGATGGGTGGTCTTCTCAAAAACACCATTTAGAAGATTATTAAGAGTCAAAAGTGAGTCTTTTTAAAGTCTGAATTTCACACACTGACAAAATATGTTAGGTGTGGCAGGGTGTATAAACAAGAAAGAAACTTTCAATTCCAATGCCCTGGCTATGTTTTATAAAATATTTCATGGCACAATATGGACCTAAAGGGGCACCTGGGGGCTCAGTCAGTTGAGTGTCTGACTCTTGATTTCAGCTCCGATCAAGATCCAAGGGTCATGGGATCCAGCCCACCCTGGGCATGGAGCCTGCTTAAGACTTTCTCTCTCTCTCTCTCTCTCTCTCTCTCTCTCTCTCTCTCCCTCTGCTCCTCTCTCCAACTTACAAGTTCTCTCTCTCAAAAAAAAAAAAAAAAAGAATAAGAACTGAAATAAATAACAACAATATGGACTGAAGGTCTAGTCTCAGCTCTGACTTTCTACATGGTCTTACTTATTAAGTGACTCCCCCACATTGTTTCTTTTCTTACATAAAAAATGACAGAAATACATATACTCTAAAGTCTCTTGAAGCCAACAGATTATATGATTTGTTGTTTAAAAAGTAACTTTAAGGCCTAATATGGTTTACTGAACAACTGGGACAATTAGGGTGGGGGTTGTTTTATTAACTTAGAGGCTTTAAACACAAGACCTGGCCCTCACTTCCTGATTGTTACAAAGCATCTGCTACCTATGTTCTGAAGTACACAAATCTGCTCGTAGTAAATCACAGTCACCTCGAAAATGACCTCTTCCTCTTATGTTTTCATAGCAATCAACATTTACTAGGGTCTTTGCATTAAAGTCATCTGTGTTACATTTGATTTCAAGAGCCAGGTAAGGGGCAGACATTCCTGATGAAGAGCCTGATAGTCCTTGGAATAAATTGTCCCCCAAAATATTAGATTATGAACCTTTAGATCAGGCCATGCTCATCAGCCTCTAATAGGTTTGAGGGACTCACAGTCTTAATTTCCTATGTGAATCTATAATTGTCCGCAGGGGTCAATTTCAGTGGACGCCTCATATAAATTAGAATTGAAGATAATGATGCCTGTTCACTTGATCAACTAAAATGACCAGCTGGGTTTAATGGGAGGAAAACAGAAACCCCTGTGAAATTGGAATAGCTTCAAAGGTGATAGAATGTAATTATTTTTCTGCAAAGTTTCTTCTCTAAAGGTGACTGGCCATTGTGCTGTGGGCACCTGGGCTGGTATGTTATGAAGGTGGATATGGTATTCAGAGCAACCAACCGTATCCAAAGGCGTTAAGTTAAGAGTTAGCTTTCTGCTAAGGCAAGGGGGAAAGCGGATTTCTTCTCCGTTCTTATTTTAGTCATTTCATTTACGGTTGGAGAGGTGCCGTGGGGACTTGCCTAATTGATTCCCGAGAGGCAAATCCTAATTTAGATTGCTCCAAAAGTGTTTTCTCTTTATAGCCATAAAACATTTTCTAGAATTTGTTGTAATTACCCTCAGGGTAATATAATTTTAGGTCTGAAAGAACCTTGATGTCACCTGCCCAACCCCTTTCTTTTATAGATGAAGAAGCTGAGGTCCAGAGATGTGAACTGACTGAACCAAGGTCATAGAGCTAGAAAGAGGAAGAGGCTGGCTAGAATTCAGCAATGGGATGAAACCGAGACGGGTGCCCAGTGTGGGGTTTCCCACTTACGAGTAGCTGGAGACTCGTTCAGGGAGCATAAAAGATTCTCTCTATGAAAATCCCCATTTAAGAAGACGTAGGCACTATAATTCGGTAGAGGTGCCAGCAAGCAAAAATGGCAGAAATGGAAACCTGGAAGAGACAAAGAGCAAAGGACCGAGTAGACCACAAAGTAGATAACCATCCCCAGAGTGGACAGTGAGCTCTGTGTGTGCTGAGGGACAGCGATACATGGCGTGACTGCACAGACTCAGGAGCCAGACTGTCTGTCCGGGCTTGATTCCTGACTCTGCTAATTTTGAGCTCTGTGATCTCTGACAAGTTGCTTAAGCTCTCTGTGCCTCAGTCCCTCATCTGTATAAAAGGATGATAATATCAGTTCTGTTTTCGGGATGAAATAAGGATTAAATACATTGATCTATGTAAAGAGCTTAGCACATATTAAATGCTCCGTTAGTGTTTGCTGCTTTTTCTCCAATCACGATGCCAGAAAATCTTAAAAGTTTCAGAATATATACATAAGTTGTACTCACTAATAATGTTACTAAGGTGCTTTATGATATAAATATACAAAGGCTCTACTAGAGACATTCACAAAGTCATGGATAAAACCTTTTTGTATGTTTAACGGATTACTTGTTCAGTATGTACTATTAGAATTTATAGTTCCTTTCCAAAACAATAAACTACAGAGATTTTTTAAAAAGGCAATAGCCATAATGTCATATAACAATGACAGACGTTTCGTTAGCAAAACAATTAATAAAAGAGCGTATCTGTTGTAAAAATTAAAGACAGATTTTCATGGCAGGAAATTAGTGTCAAGTCAGTGAGTCCTGGAGTCATTAGAGTACGGCTGGCAGCTCTGGAATGCTCCATTTTCTTTGGCTAAAGCACATTTCTTGGGCAGTTTAGCATTTTTTTTCCCCTTAGAATTTAATGTCATCAAAGTTATCATTAATATTTTACTCAGAATTTTTTAAGAGGAAATCTTCACAAAATTAACAATGCAGATCATTAAGTAATTAGAACCATTTCAGATGTGCCTGAAAAGAATACCACGTATGGATTAGTTGTTTTTTCCTTTTATTTTTTGAATTAAATTCAGTGAAAGCTTGAAGGGAAAAAAAACAAACAAACCGTCAGTTACCTATTCGTTCCCTCATACTTTACCTAAATAATTTTAGCAGTTATGTAGAAAAACACATTTTAAACATCGTTTTAAAGAACTTTTCTGGAATCGGTCTGATTTAGGACATAGGAAGATCGTGATAGGCTGCATATCTTCCAGTCACATGATGGTAAATCTGTGAGGAAAATCAGAATTCAGTTAATTAATAATGATTATACAGCATATATATCAGTTAATATTTACACTTTTAAATAATAATTAATAATTTAATTGATGTTTCATTCTAAAGCCCTACATTATTATGCACTTCAGCAGACTCTGCAGTCAGCCTACTTCAGGTGCAGGTTTGCTTGGAAGAAAACAGAACTTTGGGTACGATGAGGTAAATCCGATGAATTCTTATCTCTAGTTCTCATAGCCCAGTAGGGGTTATTCATTTCTTTCTCAAAAACACACTTGCCAATTTGTGCCAAGGACAACGGATTATTACTCACCTGCCTCTCGATGTCAGAAAGCAGAGTACTGGCACCTATTCGAAAGAGTTCTGGCGTCAGCCATTCGTCTCCTAGCTCTTCTTTTATGAGAGAGAGCCAGGCAAGGGAATCCTTTGCACTGCGGATGCCTCCTGCTGGTTTAAAGCCGATCTAAAAGGGAAGGTGGGAAAGAGAACAATGTTTGTTACTGGAGTACTTTAAAAACTGGTAGCGCATTAATACAGGGTCTCGATTCTCTTTCTCTCTTTCTCTCCTTCTCTTTTTTAAAGTCTATTTCACTTTACCCAGCAAAAGAGCTTAGATCGCTGGCTCACGCCCATTCACAGTACAAAATGACTTCTCTAAGATTAATGGGAAGAATGTCACTGCTTCTGAGGAGACATTAATGAGCGTTAATAACCCTCATTAACATTGCACTTATTGGAAAGTCATAAACCTCAACCATCTAAACTATAGCTGTGAACTGGGGATAAACAAGAGAGGTGTCAATAAACAAGGAAAACAGATATCACAAAAGCCCATTCATTCTGCATTTCTACCAGTCAGCCTGGCTAGTCACCTTTCAGCCCTTCATCCTGAGGTGCAAAAGACACACACAGGTATTCAAAATAAGAAGAGGGAATCAGTGAGGCCACACTAACCAAACTGGCAGCAATCAGGAAGGAGTGTTGACAGTTGTTTTCATCAATGTAACTGCAGGGACTTTCTTCTAAGTTGTAACTAGAAAGAGTTATATAAAGCAGCCAGACCACTTAAATAAGTGCAGCAGAAAAAGACAGTGTAGGAACTCTTCACAGTTCAATAGTCTTTGCAGGTGAACATAAAACAGCACAAGTCAGCCAGTATCTGATGTTTACAAATGATGTCCCCAAATCCATTAGAAATGGATAAATGTGTTCTATAAACAGTAAAACCTGCTTATCTGGATTTACTGGTCTCCAGAACTCGAATCCAGTAGTGTAGAGTATCTATAGATGGGAACAATCAAGAAAACACTCTATGGCCAAGTACTAAAGCTCAGGCATTTAAACACTAAGAGCTGTTGATTCGATAGGTAGCACCAACACGGGGTTAACTGCTAAAAGAATGCTAGAGAAGGGAGACGATAAATGCAAGGTCCCATAATTTACCCAAACTAGAAGCCTCAGAGTTAACCTAGACTCCGCCATTTTCCTCACCACACCAAACCCAATCAATCAATGGTCAAGTCCTTAATCTTCTCTCCTTAACTTCCATATCTACCACACACACTTCCTCTCTGCTTTCACTTCTGCCGTATTAGTTTAGACCCTCATTCATTCTCATATGGAATATCGGTCGGTCTCCTTACTGGTTTCCCTGCCTCAGGCACACATAGCCACATGACTAAGCAGCAGCTATACACTGATCCTAACCCTATCTGTCTATTCCTCTGGAGCCCAACTGGCTCTGAAAGAGTGCAGGGACATGAGGCGAGTGGGGGAGATAAATAGGATGAGATTATTTCTTGAGAAGAAGCCCCCAAAATCAATTAGCTTATATTAGCATACATGTTAATCATAGGAGCATTTTTGTCAATTAGGCAGTGCTGCATATAGATTTTTCCATATAGTTCAGTTGTGTCAGCAAGTCTGTTTGGCAATGTTTCTAAAGAGAGGTTCTAGCATAAGTTTATCCTTTTTTTTTTTAAGGGAGAGAATATGGAAAACATAAATCTGCAATGAAATCAGTTATGAAATATTAAACCTCTGCTGCTCAGAGTGACACTAATCATGGTCTGGAAGACGGCCCATCACATTTTAAAACTCCCCTTAAATCAATGATGTAGAAAGTTTACAGTCTAACGGCTGCCCAGGCAACTTGTCAACAACCTGAAAGGATGCACCTGATTTGTAGACCGAGACACAGATCCTCACCGTGTGAAATCAAACGTGATTATAATGACTATGATTTGACTTGTATCGGTCCACTGTTGATAAAACTGGGGTGAACTTTGTTTGTTAGCTGAGGAAAGGGTCAATTCAAGTAAAAGGAAAGTACTGGAAGACAGTGAAGTGTCCCTTCTACTGTACACTGACCTAGGATATTGAGCACTTAAAACTTCTACTGAAATTCTTTGCTTGTTGTCTAAGAGATCTCCTGGGAAGGGACTTGTTCATTTTGTATCCCTGTTAACACAGGTTAACATGGCACATAGTTAACCACTCAATCAATGTTTATTGAGAACACAACAGGATTGGGTCTCTAATGGTGAGTTTTAATCCTGACTCTGGAGTTTATGAGACACACAGATGCCTGAGGATTACTCCTGATCTAGAAGTTCTAGGGATGAGGGCCCAGGCATCGAACATCTTATTTTGTTGTACTTTGGCACAAAATAGGAACTACTGGTCTAAATGAATAGTAGTGGTCTCAGGTGGGAGGGCCAAAGAGAGAATTGTCTTTTTTAGAGCTAAACATTTTTTTTTTTTTTAATTTGGATCAATGCAGAAAGGCTACCAAGTAGAGGTTACTCAAATTGAGTCAACTATCATAAGTAAGGTCACAGTAGACAGCATTCTTATTTGTACTTTTTTAAGATATGAAGTTATTCTGAAGGAGAAAATTCTGGAAGAAGTTCATTTCCTCTGAAACCCAGAACATTCTGAAAAGGGGCTCCAGTTCCAAAATGAACTGAAGGTACAGTGACATACACAGTCATCACATCCAGTTGGCACAGGATTAAAGGTCTTTTTTGGGGGGGTTTCCATTCAGCAGTAATCCAGAGATCAGCTTTTAAAGATGTCTTCTGAGGAAGGGACAGTCTCATTACAAAACAAAACAAAATAAAACAAAACAACCTTTCTCTCCAGTGATATATAAAAAAAAAAAAAATCCTTTGAGATAATTTGCAGCTAAACAAGCAACTTGAAGCTAAAAGGAAAATCCAAACTCATTTTAAAAAAACACCTCATACGCATTTTTCTTTTTAACTTCCTATGTTTCAAAAAAATATGTATTATTTTTCGAAAAGCTGACAAAAGCTAGCACATACCCTCCTCAGCTTAACAGTCTTCCAAAGAGCACATCCAACTGCCATAAAACGCAAAAATGGATATTTAATTCAAGAGCTATATAACGTCTAGCTACCTTTTCCCTGCTGTTTCACAGCATTTCATTATTTTGTTTAATAAGTTCATCTCCTCGAGAATTTTCTCTTCACCTCATATTATTAAAAGTAATAAGTTTTTCTGGACCGGGGGTTTCCCAACAGAAAAACCAATTTATGTGTGTCCTTCAATAATGACAGGAAAAGATTATTTCCCATTATATTGCATACTTTTCATATCACCACCACAGCTTATCATTCAATAAATGTTACTCTGCAATTCTTTCCATTCCTCAAGGAAGTTTAATTTCTGCATTAACCTGTTTTCGCTGGCCAACGCCTTACCAGAAAGCCTCTGTGTTGCAGCAGAATTAGTTCGTTAAAGAACCCATTTAGGAATCTCTTGTCAGTGATAAAATTGTCTTCAGTTAATAAAAGGACATAAAGTGAGTTTACATCTTGATCACACATACTTACTCCCACACTCACACTCACTTTCTGCTAATCGCACATTTTTCTCCATGAATGTGTTCTTTTGTAATGAAAGGTAAATTAAACATTTATCTTAATAAAGGTAACTCATTCACACCTTCTGCATATAAAGACAGTTTTTGTGGCTGTAACTAGTATTATAAATAACATTATCTTTACTCCGAAGAAAGATTTGCTGGCAATAATATACCTTGTTTCCAGTTTTCCAGAAGAAATCTCTAATGGCCCGTAGCATTACTATAGCTACCGGGAAAGTGGCATTTACTGTTTCTTTGCCAGTAGAGGTCTTAATAAAATCTGATCCTAAAACAAAAGGAAAAAAAAACCTCCATGTTAATTAAAATTTTATTTTTTACACATCTTAGTCAGCGGAAGAAATGAGTTGTGTACATTTTTTTCCTGAGGAACACAACTTTATTTTTCATTAGCTATCTGAAAAATTAAGAAGAAAATCCCTCTTTAAAATAATTCTATCCATACTTTCCACCCCTCCCCCCCCTTACTAGAAGATGCATGGAATTAAGTACCGAATGGATTCTGATTCCTAGGGCCCTTGCCTCCATCTTTCCATATCATCAATTAAAATCAAGTTGGTTTATTTAATGCATAACTAAGATGAATAAAAACAATTTTATGCCCTGTGCTTAATATCATTTATCACAACACTTTGCTACAAAACTGCAGTGCCCCTCATTTTCCCCTCATTTTCTTATGCTCGACAGAAAGTACTCAGTACGGCTCTGACCACGCAAGAAGAATCACCACTAGCTTATTTGTACCGCGCTGTTCAGTAATGAAAGCTGTGTATCTTCCAACGAGATTAGGAATTTCACGAAAGACATCAACTATTTCATAACCTACAAATACTTTAAACAACTTTCTGTCTCTCAAATGCATCCTAAACCTATTGATGTAGTTTAACAGAATAGCCCAGGAGACAAAGAAATGATAATAACAGTTAAGATTCACTGTGTGTTATGCACTATTCTTTATTCTAGGTGCTTTACAAGTAATAACTCAGTCATTCCTCACAACACCTGCATAAGTTAAGTACTAATATGATCCCCATTTTAAAGGACAAAATTGAGATACAGAAAGGTTAAAATGGGGCTCCTGGGTGGCTTAGTTGGTTGAGTGTCTGACTTCGGCTCAGGTCAAGATCTTAAGGTTCATGAATTCAAGCCCCATGTCGGGCTCTGTGTTGACAGCTCAGAACCTAGAGCCTGCTTCAGATTCTGTGTCTCCCTCCCTCCCTGCCCCATCCCTTCTCGCACTCTGTCTCTGTCTCTCAAAAAATAAAACGTTGAAAAACAATTTTTTTTAAAAAAAGAAGACGAAATGTTAAATAACCTGCTTGGGGTCACACAGTTAGTAAGGGGACGGGGTAGAATTCTAACCAAAAAAACACAGCTTAACCAATATTATAGTGTCTCCAAGAAACTTACCTAGGGTCACAAAGTCAGGTAGCCAAATAGGGATTCCATCTTTAATGTGGTTATCTAACCTTGAAATACTCAACATGCCCACAGACCAGCAGCATGGGTACCATGGGGGTGCTTGCTAAAAATGCAGACTCTCAGGTCCTACACTAGATCAACTGAATCAGAATCTGAATATAAACAAGGTTCCTAGGGGATTCCTGTGCAAATTCATGGCTCTAGCCCACTGAGTCTGTGGGACCACAGGTAAGGCTAATGTCTTGGATTCTCCCAAGGTGCATCAAAGAAGTGGTCAATGGAAATGTTGGAAAGAAATGGCTAAAACTTTCCCCTTTAGTTTCAAATGGAAAGATACTTCCACAACTATTCTGTGGATGGAAAGGTTCAAATTGACACACCTTTGTAAACACACTGTGTGTGCGGCACAGTGGAAAATATAACAACAAATAATTCAAGCCCTTGCCCTCAAAAGCATACATTCTAGGTGCAGGTGGAAATGAAACATAAATCCTGGGTAATTACTTGATAGGCTAGAAGTCAGAAGACCTGGTTTTACCTCCTGAACCATCTTGCCTATAAAATACGCCTGAAAATTCTTACTTGCTTCACAGTGTTCGTTATACAAGGAATTAAAAGAGACAATCTATATGAAAGCGCTTTGAAAACTCTCAAGCATTATACAAATATAAATGAATCAAAGACTTAGGTAGGGTTTCAATGTGTAAAAATGTGATAGAAATTCTGATTTATGAAAGCAGGTCATCAGAAGCCTTTTTTTTTCCTGTGGGTCTATAGACCCACTGGAAGAAATGGAGATATATCTGTCATGCATGCATTTATCTAACGAATATCCACTAAGCACTTACTATGTGCCAGACTCTGTTCTAGATGCGGAAGACAGACCACAAAACAAAATAATAAAGTTCCTACCCTTGTAAGCAGATTTTCTAGAGGAGAAAGACAATAAACAAATGAATATAGAACAAATGTCAGTGGAGGTAAGTGCTATGAAGAAAAAAGCAATGTAATGAGGTAGAGAGTGATGGAGTTGGGGAGAGGTAGCCATATTTAAATAAAGTTATCATAAAGGCATCGCTCAGAAGTGATCTTCAAATACAGACTGAATGAAAGGTATCACTGAAAAGAACATCACAAGCAGGGAAACAGCAAGTGCAAAGAAAGGCCCTTAGGTAGGCATGAGCTGAGTTGATTAATAAATGAACAAATGAATAGGACTACAGAACCAACGTGTGGTCACTACCACCCCAGAAAAAAGACAACCAAGGAGAAGAGATTAAAGCCTCCAAAAAATAGATGTAAGAGGTGAGGGGAACATCCCCAAAGAATTCACAATGAGACCAAGACCAAGATGTGATTTCCTAAATTGTGACATTGTCTTCTGATTCACTAGAAAGCTTTTGGGTACAACACTGGATATCATGTAAATTCTTTCAAGCATCTTAAAAGATTATTAAGATAAAAGTCCAAGGCCACATTTGGAGGCCTAAAAAAAGCTATGGTCACTTAAAAATCACACAATTTAAAGTTAACCAAAAAAGCCAAACTCCTTTGAAAGAGTCTGGAGGTAGGATAAGGGAGAAGACTCTCCTCCTAACATATTTGGGAGGAGCAGAGCAGAATACCTATCATGATAGCAACAAAAGTCCAGGAGTAGTAACAGGGGCCTACACATAGTGTCTGTCTCTCATTCTTGGTTGTATGGTAAGCACATTTGAGGGCAGGTGCTATATCTTTCTATGCACTCTGTATCCCCAGAGAATGACACACAAGCAAGGCTCAATAAATGAATTTTGGATGGATGGATAGATGGATGGATGGATGGAAGGAAGGAAGGAAAGAAGGAAGGAAGGAAGGAAGGAAGGAAGGAAGGAAGGATACATGGAGGGATGGAGGGATGGATGGATGGATGGAAGGATGGATGGATGGATGGATGGATCAAGCGGTAAATAGAGGGCCACAGCTACCAAGAAAAAGCAATCTACAATATTTCCTACCTTTAACTGACTAATGGGAAAGGAAAGACAGTTTTGAGTTTCATCCCAGTTCAGGTAACAAAACTGGACAGGTGACTCAGAAGAATACATTATTTTATTTATTTTTAAATGAATTTTAAATTTTAGAACAGATCTAAATCTACAGAAACATTGTAAAGCTAGTACAGAGAATCCCCATAAACCCTACACCCAGTTTCCCCTATTATTAAAAACTTTTATCCATATGGTACATTTGTTACAATTAATGAAGCAATATAGACATATTGCTATTAACCCAAATCCCTATTTTATTTAGATTTCCTTAGTTTTACTTAGAATCCAATTGCGCCCAGGATAGTATGATGTGTACATCTGTCATATCTCCATGGTTTCCTCGTGGCTGTGACAGCTTCTTGGACTTGCCTTGTTTTGATGACTGTTAACAGTTTTGAGGAGCACTGGTCAGGTATTTTGTAAAATGTCCCCATTTGGGACTTGTCTGACATATCTCTCATTTTGATTAAACTGGGGTGATGGGTTTTTGGGGAGGAAGACCACAGAGGTAAAGTGCCATTCTCACAGTATCACATCAAGCGTACCTACCATTGACATGATTTACCACTGTTGATGTCGACTGTAAACACTTGGGAGGTAGGATTTGCCACGTTTGTCCACTGCAAAGTCACTCTCTTTTCTCCACTTTCCATACTGTACCCCTTGGAAAGAAGCCCTTATGTGAATCCCACACTTGCATGGGAGACTCGCCTGCTCCCATGTACATATTTATGATCATTTCTAGCAGTACAGACTCGGAGATATTATACTTGGGTTTATAATCCAGTTCATTATTTTCTTGCTCAAATGGTTCTACCTTTGGCCACTGGGAGCTCTTTCAGTTGCTTCCTATATACCTTTGACACACCTCCACCATGGAGCATTTTTATTTTTTAAGCACTTACTCTGGTATTGCCAAATGCTCCAAGCTCATCTTTTATGTTTTCTGCCCCAGTCTGAGAATAAGCCCTAGTTACTTTTATTAGAGAATGGTATTAGAACCCCAAATCTTGGTGCTAGGCATACTCACTGTTACTGCAGGGGCTTGTTTCTGGCTCTCTCAGCTGCCTAGCAAAGAAATATACATGTGTATACTAACCCACTTATATATACACATCTATTAATAATTCCATGTTTAACTATATTACACTACATATGCATAATACTGATGTCTCCAACTCAAGACTCATCACCACATGGATCATTCTAGCCCCTTCCCCCTCTGGAAACTGCCATTTCAACAGTGAGGAACCTGGCACCTACCATCTGTCATTCATTTATTTAACTGCGTACATCCAGTATCCATGTGGAGCACTATCAGAATTGTTACCCACACCATGGGAAATAACTTTATCAACTACTCCACGGTGCTAATGTGCAGTTTCATTTGCCTTTAGCCTTACAGCCCACCCTCATTTATAGTGCTATGTGGGTCAGCACCTTTCTTCCCACCTCCTTTAGTAAGGCTGTTTCATACATGTGTAACAGATTCTTTGCTCAGAGCCAGCATTCTATCCTGGAATCCCCTAATCTCCTAAATTATATATATATATTTTTTATCTGTATACATTAAGGGTCACATTTTTTGAAGCTTCTAGTGGTTCTGACAAACGTGCAGGGTCATGCATCAACCACTACAGTATCACACACAACACATTCACAACTCTGCTTCACATTTTCATCTTCTCCCACACGCACTGGCAACCACTGATCATAAACTATTGGAACAGTTTTGCCTTTTCCAGAATGTCATGTATTGGAATCATCCAGCCTTTCATACTGGCTTTTTCACTTAGCAATATGCATTAATAAAATGTTTTAATGTTTATTTATTTTTGAGAGAGAGAGAGGGAGAGAGAGAGAGAGAGAGACAGAGAGAGACAGAGAGACAGAGACAGAGAGAGTGAGGGAGGGGAAGAGAGAGAGGGAGACACAGAATCCAAAGCAGGTTCCAGGCTCTGAGCTGTCAGCACAGAGCCTGATGTGAGGCTTGAACCCACGAACTGTGTGATCACGACCTGAGCCAAGTCGGACCCTCAACTGACTGAGCCACCCAGGTGCCCCAGCAATATGCATTTAAGATTCACTGGTGTCTTTTCATGGCTTGATAGTTCATTTCTTTTTATTGATAAATAATATTCCATTGTATTCATGTACCACAATTATATTCATCCACTCACTTATTAAAGGATATCTTGGTTGCTTCAGTTTTGGGCAACGATGAATAAAACTGCTACAAACAGTCATATGCAGGATTTTGTGTAGACATAAATTTTCAAATAAGTTGGGCAAATACAGAGAGGGCAACTGCTAGATTACATGGTAAAACCACATTTTGCTTTGAGAGAAACTGCCAAATTATTTTTCAAAGTAGCTGTATCATTTTGCACTCCCAATAGCAGTGAATGAGAGTTCCTGATGCTCTATATCCTCACGAGCAATTAGTGTCATCAGTTTTTGAATTTTATCCAGTCTAATAGGTGCACGTATAGATTACATACATATTTTTGTCGGATTATACCTAAGTATTCAATTTATGGATTGCTGTTATAAGTGATAGTTTTTTTGAGTTTCAAATTCCAACTGTTCACACTGCTGGTGGATAGGAAAGCAATAGACTTTTTATATTAACCTTGTACCATGAAGCCTTGGTAAACTCACTTAGTAGTTTCAAGAGTTTGTTAGCCTGGGGGGGATTTTCTCCACAAATGATGATGTCATCTGCAAACAAAGACAGCTTTATATCGTTCTTCCTGTAGATTTTTTCTTGTGGTTGTCGTCACAAATTATAACAAACTTGGTATCTTAAAACAATAGAGAGTTATTTTCTCGCAGTTCTGTATGGCAGAAGTCCAAAATCAAGTTGTCCGCAGGGCTGAACACCTTGTGGAGGCTCTAGGGCAAATCTGTTCCCGAACTCGCCCTGCTTCTTCTAGCTGCCAGCATTCCTTGGTTGCATCACTTTGACCTCTGCCGCCGTCTTCTCATGGCCTTCTTTTCTGGGTATAAACCTAATCACCCTCTACTTCTCTCTGATAATAACATTTGTGATGGTATTTAGGTCCCACTTGGATAATCCTGAATAATCACTTCATCTCCAGACTCTTAATCATGTCTGCAAAGGCTTTTTTGTTTTTCCCCAAAAAAGGTAATAGTCAGATTCTGGAGATGTGGTTAGACCTCTAGGAGCCATTATTAGCCTACCACACCTCCCAATTTGTATTTATCTAATTTCCTTCTCTTATCTTCTTGCAGTAGGTAGGGCTTTCCAGTACAGTGTTGAATAGGAATAGTGAGGGAGAACACTCTTGCCTTCTTCTTAGGGAGACCTTTGGGGATAGTGTCTAGTTGTTCATACATGTGTTAGCTAAAGTTTGTAGATTTTCTTTACCAAGCTAAGAACATTCCCCACTATTCCTAGTTTGATGAGAGCTTTTATTATAAACAGATGTTACAATCTGTCATATGCCTTATCTGTGATAATTGATATGACCATATGATGTTTCCTCTTTAGTGTATTGATATGGTCAATTACATTACACTGAACCAGGCTTGCATATCTGGAGTAAATCCCCCTGTGTTGTGGCATATAATTCTTTCTATACATTGTTGAGTTCATTTTACTAACATGTTGTTGAAGATTATTTTTTTGCATTATATTCAAGAGTGATACTGATTTATGGTTTTCCTTTCTTGCAATGTCTCTGTCTGGTTTTGGTATTGGGGTAATGATGGCCTCACAAAGTGAGCATTCTCTCTTCTTCTATTTTCTGGAAGACATTGTAGAGAATTGATATTCTTTCTTCCTTAAATGTTTGGTAGAATTCATCAGTGAAACCATCTTTAGTCAGTGCTTTCCTTTTTGGAAGGGTTTAATTTTTCTCTAATAATTTATTAAATTATTAAATAATAAAATTATTTTATAATATTCTAGAATTAAAATACAGTTTTATGACATAGCTTATAACATAGTTTATATAAATATATACTTACATATTTACTATTATATATAATATTTACAAAATAAATTAAAATTAAAATTACTTCTTTGATAGATACAGGCTTATTTGGGATTATTTCTCCTCGCAGGTATCAATCCAACTAAATCAATAATCACTTTAAATGTTAGTGGTCGAAATGCACCAGTTGAAATCAGAGATTGATATGAAACAAGACCCTTCTATATGTTGTTTATAAGAAATCCACTTGAAAAATAAAGAATCAGGGGACACCTGGGTGGCTCAGTAGGTTAAGCTCAGGTCATAATCTTGCAGTTTATGAGTTCGAGCCCCTCATCGGGCTCCATGCTGACAGTATGAAGCCTTCTTGGGATTCTCTCTCTCTCCCTCTCTCTGTTCCTGCCCTGTTTAAGTAGGCTCTCTCTCTCTCAAAAAAATAAATAAACATTAAAAAAAATATGAAGATTCAGAAGGTTAAAAATAAAGGGATGGAAGAAGATATAACATTAATCAAAGTAAAGCAGAAGAACCTATATTAATTTCAGACAAAGCAGACTTAAGAAAAAGGAACATTATCAGGGATAAAAAAAGGGTTTTACAGAATGATAAAGGGGCCATTTCTCCAACGAAACATAACAATCCTAAACATGTATACACCTGACAATACAGCATCAAAATACATGAGGCATAATCTGGAAAGAACTAAAGAGAGAAACAGACAAATCTACTATTATAGCTGGAGACTTCAAAACCCCTCTTTCAGTAATTGATAACTCAAACAAGTAGAATATGAGCAAAGATGTATTTCACTTGAATAGCTTTATCAGTCAGTTATCAATTATCATGATCAAACTGACATGTATAGGAAACTAAAAACAAAAAACAACAGTAGACTACATATTCTAAAATTCAGATAAAACATTCATCAAGACAGGGCTTTTTGTCTTACTTTTGTCTTTATTTTTACATCTCTTTTTCTGCCTTCTCTAGCTTTAATTGAACATTTTCTATAGTTCCATTTTATCTCCTCTCAGCATATCAATTATACTTTCTATTATACATTCTTTTAGTGTTGCCCTAGAGTTTTCAATATACATTTTTAATGAATTTAAGTCTATCTTCAATACTATACTGCTACTTCAATACCATACCGCTAGATACTGGGAGGTATCTTTTAACAAAGTATTCCTAATTCCTCCTTTCTATCCCATCCATACAGGATTAAATGCCCAGTACATTCTTACTATTATTTTAAACAGTTATCTTTTAGATTAATTGAGAAAGAAAAGTAATTTTATTTTTCATATATTCTCTTCTGATGTTCCTTTTTTTATATATAGATCAGAATTTCTGACATATATCATTTTCTGTCTCCTTGAAGAACTTCTTTCAGCATTTCTTTTTTTTTTTTTTTTAATTTTTTTTTCAACGTTTTTTATTTATTTTTGGGACAGAGAGAGACAGAGCATGAACGGGGGAGGGGCAGAGAGAGAGGGAGACACAGAATCGGAAACAGGCTCCAGGCTCCGAGCCATCAGGCCAGAGCCTGACGCGGGGCTCGAACTCACGGACCGCGAGATCGTGACCTGGCTGAAGTCGGACGCTTAACCGACTGCGCCACCCAGGCGCCCCTCAGCATTTCTTATAGGGCAGGTCTGCTTGGCAGTGAATTCCCTCAGTTATACATGTCTGAGCTCCTTCACTTCTGAAGGATAATTTCACTGGATATCGATTTCTTGCTTGGGTTTTTTTTCTTCAAACACTATGAGTGTTCATTCTATAAGTACTTTATTTTACTCACTTCTTGCTGACATGGTTTCCAATGAGAAGTCTACTGTAATTATTTCCTTTTTCTTCTATAGGTAAGGTGTTTTCTCTCTCTGGCCTTTTTCAAGATTTTCAATTTGTCTTTGGTTTCCTTTGGTTTGAATATGATATATTTAGGTATAGTTTTTTGGGTTCCCCCCCCCCCATATTTATCCTTTTAGGTGTTATCTGAGCTTCCTGGATCTGTGGTTTGATATCTGTCATTAATTTTGGAAAATTCTTGGCCATTAATTCAAATATGTTGTCTGCTCCATTTTCTCTTTCTTCTTCTAGTATCCCAATTATATATGTATTACACGTTAGAAATTGTCCCTCAGTTTTTATTGTTTTTCTAAATCTTTATTTTTATGTTTATTTATTCATTTTTGAGAGAGAGAGAGAGAACACACAAGTGGTGGGGGGACAGAGAGAGAGGGAGAGAGAATCCCAAGTAGGCTCCCCACTGTCAGCACAAAGATGGATGCAGGGCTTGAACTCATGAAACATATCATGACCTGAGCCAAAACCAAGAGTCAAATGCTTAACTGACTGAACCACCCAGGACCCCACTGTTTTCTGTTCTGTTTGTTTGTTGTTGTTGTTTTCTTATCCTTTTATCTCTTTATGCTTCAGTTTAGGAGGTTTCTTTGGATCTATCTTCAATGGTCACTCATTGTATCCAGTCTTCTCATGAGCTCCTCAATGCAGTCCTCATTTCTGTTCCAGTGTTTCTGATTTCTAGCTTTTCCTTTTGAATATTTCTTAGAGTTTCTATCTCCCTGCTTACATTACTATCCTTTCATGTTGTCTATTTTCTCCATTAGAATATTAACATATTAGTCAAAATTATCTTAAATATCTCTGATAATTTCAATATCTATATCATGTCTGAAGCTGGTTCTGATGTTTTGTCTCTACAGACTGTGTTTTCTCTTGGGTTTTAGCATCTCTTGTAATTTTTTGTTGAAAGTCAGTATGACATTAGGAACAGGCCTTTTGTGTCAGATTTTATGCTAATCTAATCAGGAACCAAGCTGTATTTTATGTTTGCTGTAGTCACCAGTGCCACAGTCTTCAAGTGCCATCATATCCTTGTTGTGGTCCATCCTGTTTACTTTGGGTTTCCTAAGTGTTCCTCCTCAGAGAGAGTCTCTGTCTTTTAACTCTGTTATCTACAATCCACTAATTACTGGAACCCTGTTGGTATAGTGATAATGTATAGGGGAGAACAAGTATTTCATAATCCTATGGTTAAACTTTTAGTGGACCAATGTGCCTAGATTGTACCCTTCACAAATGTTTCTCTCCTACTTTGATGAGGCAGGAAGAGTGAAAGGGAAATGCCCTCCCAGGTGAGATAAAACTCGAGCAAATTCTTTTGTCCTGGAGAGCAGGTCTTTGTTAAGGAGAATGCTCTGTGTATATTTTGCAAAGATTATCTTCCCCTTACCCTGTGATAGCCAAGAGAAGAAACTTCTTGGCTCTTCACTGTGAGAACCTGGGGTTCCATGAGGTAAAACCCATAAATATGCCAGCACCCTATGCAGCTTCTAACAAGTGGTCAAAAAATTACCACTTAAAGAGGACCTGGGTGGCTCGGTCATTTGAGTGTCTGACTTCAACCAGGTCATGATCTCATGGTTCTGGAGTTTGAGCCCCACATTGGGCTCTGTGCTGACAGCTCAGGGTCTGGCATCTGCTTCGGATTCTGTGTGTCCCTCTCTTTCTGCCCCTCCCCAAGTCATCCTCTGTCTCTATCTCTCGAGAATAAATAAACATTAAAAAAAATTTTTTTTAATTACCACTTAAGTGTTCTTGCCAGTTTATGGCTCTTGCAGGTAAGTAAGCAGATCTTAGTTGACTCTCAGGAGTCGCTCTCTCCATATATCAGAGTGGGAGTTTGCCCTGAGGCCTAAGTTCTTTGCAAGGTCTGGGAAAAGCCACTGATTTTCAGTGTATTCATCTTTTTTTTTTTCTCCTCCAAGAGCAGAAATGACAACTTCCAAGCTCTTTACATGTCAGGAAGTTCTTAAATATCAAGACAAGCCTTTATTGTCTAGATATCAGGTATAGATAAAGATACAAATTATATATAGTATTTAAGGTGTTTCAGGTACATGCCAAGTAACTTATGGTCAACAAAAATTGGAAAGGCCTGAAGAAATTCACTTTAGCTAAAATGATAAATGAAGGCTTCACGGAACAGATAGAATTTGGTATGAACCTTGAAGAAGACATAAAATGTAAAGACGAGAGGGCAGAAGAAAGAGTACAGCCATCAGAAGAAACACTGGAAGCACAGAAGGATGAGACACATCCTTAAACGATAATAAATGGATCCATCTAAGGAAACTCTGTGAGGGACAGGAAGCATGACAGATGGCAGTAGTGATATTTGGGGGTAGGGGGTGTCGATGTGTGTTTTAGAACGTGTAACTTTTAGAGTCTGGGGTGTGTTGGATCTCGTGACAACAACTGAGAGCCAGAGACCACACAAGAGATTAAAATTGCAGTTCGGGCATACAGCTATTTCTTTATATCCAGGACTATGACCTAGCTTTAATTATACAAAATACTTCAGAAAGTACATTAGTATTTTACTACTGTCAAAAGAACAATGGATTTTCCAGTGGGACTAAGTGGGCACACACTTTTGTTTTACTCCTTATTTTAATATTGCTTCCCTTGCCCCTCTGCTAAAACAAAAAATTACCATAGAGAAATAAATGCTACATTTCAAATTATCCACATCACAGAGCACCATAAACTCTCCTCAGGGCTCATGTAAATCCAACATTAACCAAGCTCACCTCTGCTCAGCTTTGGGGGAAAACCCTTATGAGAAAATATCTCACAATTAAAATAGCTATCCATATAAATGTTCCTCCATCAGTGCCCACAATTTCAAGGAAATGACTAAACTAGGAGATAAAAGGCCTGAAAAGTCAAAAGCAACACATTAAATAGACTAGAATTCAACTGTGGTTAGTTGAAATTAACATTAATAATAAATTCATAGAATTACATTCAATTGTATTTTTTTATTTTCTTAATCTGAAATCTCTAGCACAATACTTTTTTTTGTGGTCTAAAGCAACTCAAAGCTTTTCTAAGGCCTATAATTACAAGTCTCCATGGTACAGTTTCATTAAAAACTTTCATTAAACAACAGCTGCCCTTGTATATGGTCTTCTAATCAATTTGGTCAAACAGAATGACTTCTAATCAGCTGTTGATAAAAATAGAAGATGAAATTTTAATTCTAATAGATTAACCACAAACTCAAGACAGTCTTCAAAATCCATCTAGCTCTATTCTCCAGTGGATTTAATGACTATTCAGCAACTCATTACTAAATAGAACAAGATGAACATTTTCCAGTTCATTAAAGAAATGTACTATGTATTTTTGCATTGTCCTCATGATTCGTTACAGGGAGTCTTAATTACAAGATAATGGATAATGGTTATTAAATGCAGACTGCAGTAATGAAGCTCTATTCATTTGCGAACCTCAGAGACTGCAAAGAGAGGAAAATAAAATTACTAGCTTCAAAAGATTAACGGATCAAATTATTATTCAATTTTGAAAATCTCATTCAGACTTCATAGAAACAAGAAGAGATTAAAAACTAGTATTAAGACCACAGTAGTACATTAAAAAAAATAATATCTTAAGGCTATTACTGCATAATAAGCTTCAGATGTGATTATTAGAAAAACATATAGCTAACAATGGGAAAACATACATTTTTATTTCCTGAACAAATCTTATTTATGAGATAGGAAGTTACTAGTAGGATCTTAAAGACAGTCTTGGTGAACACAGAAGATACATGCTCCTGTGTTACAAAAGAACAGCACAATGGAAGGTATTATTAACATTTTATACTTCGTTAATGAAAAATAGGATTTAAAATCAACTGCTGCTTGAGAAAGCTTGTCATTAAGTGGAATTCATGCCAACCCTATAATAAGAGCTTCTGGGCACATTATTCATTAGCACCATGTTTTCTATCGCTCTCTAAGAAACTACCTTAAAGTTAGCAAGAGAGTTTTGTATGGTAATTCTGGTAATTCTGACACTAATTTATACTTGCAATCTGCAATAGGACTTTTTTTTTTAAACAAATATAATGTACAAAAATATGAAGCCCCAAATTAAAACACATTCTTTGATACTGTATTCTTTTGATCAACATAGGCTTGAAAATAATTTGGGGTGAGATATCAAGATCCAGTGTTATGACTTAAGAACTGGCCAGAGTAAAGATGGAAGCAGAAAGCCTCTGGGGAGGTATCAATATGATGCTAATACTCAGTCTGGAGACAATTAAACCCACAAAGACAGCCTTACAAGATCCAGGGATAATAGCTAACTTTATGAAAAAGGGGGTCGGGGGTGTTTCCTAAAAGAGAGAGGAAAAGCTGAAGAAGGAAAGAAAAATAAATAACACCTGCTTTCTCAGTTCTTTCCTTTGATCTAAATAGTGAGCTCTGAAAATACTCCTCAGTTGGTCTAGTCCGTCACGTGAGAAATGCAACAGAACATCGTAATTAAGCAGTAAGGCATGTTCAAGCAGAATGGCAATCAGAAAGCAATCACAATCTCGGAGTTAGGAAATATCTCAAATACCCCAAGGGTAAGATTAGTTCATGATAACCACATTCCTCGCAGTTGCCTTCTCCTCAATAAAAATAAAAATGTGGCCATTTAAAATAATGCAGAACAGTATGATTCAAATGGAATACAAGGTGGGGACTCTGACTATATAATCCTTGGTAATTGACAGTAATGTCCCTGGGAGAATTTTCTAAACCATTATGTTAACCATACAAAGATATGTGTTAGAACTGCTTGACACAAACAAGAGTCCCTGAGTTATGTCTAATATGACAAGAAGTTTCCTTTCACTTCTAAAACTTAGGTTATTTGAAATGAGTTTCATAACTGTAATAATGCTGCAGATGACGTTCCAATCAATGCAAACAGCATCTCTTTTAGAGTGAATTCAAATTGTTTAATCTTTCAAACAACTCTAAATGGTTTTTGTTTATTGTTTTGTTTTTTTATTTTACAAGTTCGGAAAAAGAAAAGGATTATTTAACTCAACTGTTTATGAGACCATATTGTCAGCATTTTGGACTAAGAGTCAAACTGAGACACAACAGAATGTTTTCTAAACCTAGCTCTATGCCTCCTCTAATTTTTAAGATTGCATTAGTGCTCCTGAGGATATCTATAAATATCTACATGAGTTAACAGTTCAGACAGGAGCTCCCCATGGGGTGCCTGGGGGGCTCAGTCAGTTGAGTGTCCGATTTCAGCTCAGGTCATGATCTTACATTTGAGGGATCAAGCCTGGTGTCAGGCTCACACAGAGCCCGCCTGAGATTCTCTTTCCCTCTCTGTCTCCCTCTCTGCCTGCCCCTCCCTTCTCAAAATAAATAAATAAACATTTATAAAAAAGAAAAAAAAGAGCTCCCCCAAATCATGCTACACTTCTGAGTTCTCATCTCTCCTCTTCCCACTCCCCCTTTTGAGTAAGGGTATCAGGGAAGGAGAGCTGGGACAGGTGAGCCCCAGGTCTGAAACTAAAACAAAGGTTCTCGGAATTAAGATAGTGGGGATGGTTGCAAAACTTTGTGAACATACTAAAAATCCCTGAACTGTATACTTTCAAGGTGTTTATCTTATGGAAATTTTATCTCAGCTTAAAATAAAAAACAAAAGGCAATGTGTTCATGAGAGAAAACGGGGGAAGGCAAAAAACTAATAAAGCTAACTCTACATAAAATTATCAATTAGTTGACAAATCAAGTATATATAATCAACTGTACCCTTACCCTTTTCTTGAACACATTTTAACACTATTCCTAGTCCTCTCTGTAAGTGGTTCCTATTAGCTGCCAAGTAGGACATCCACAATCCAAGCCTCCTAACTGTCATCAACGATTACAATATAACTGTAAGCTGTTATTAGTCTAAATAAATATGGCATCCATTGATAATGCTTCAGCCCGTAGGTAAAGTTAACCAAAAAATACAGCATTTATATTCAAAAGCCTTAAACAATCTAAAGCATTACTTTTAAAGGAGAATACTTCAACAAACACATCATTACAATTCCTCAAAAATATTTTTGAAGAGTGGTATCAACACGGAGAGTATCATGCTGGCCAAAGAGAGAGAGAACTTTAATGAAAGGACCTTTCAGGACGAGTTCAATGATGCCTGGTGGGGGCAAGGTGGGGGATGCTGAGACTCTGCCCTTGCACAGTCTGGAGTTGCACTGTCTAATACAGTACTCACTCACCGATGTGGCTACTGAATACTGCAAAATGGTTAATCCAAACTGGAATGTGTTAGAAGAGTAAAATGCACAAAGGGTTTCAAAGCTTTAGCATACAAAAATGGAATGGAATGTAAAATATTTCTTAATTTTTATATTGATTATACATTGAAATGAGATATTGTGGATTTACTGGGTTAAACACAATATATTAAAATTACTTTCACCTATTTTTTTACTTTATTAATGTAGCTATTAAAATTTTTTTAAATTATGCATCTCTATTAGCACTGGTCTAGAGCCTCAATGAGACACCAAAGTCTGTAATCACTCTGAGTAGGCTACAATTTGATGTCCTTTTATACTAATATCCTTTACATGTTGGTTTACATTTATCTGGGGGGTGGGGGGAAGGCTTACTTCTGCATAGGGGTAGAACAAGAAGATTTCTGGTGACAGCACTTAACTATTCTCTCTCATCCAAGCAATTCAGCTCAGCCCCCAAATTTGAATCCTCCCTCAGCCAAACAAAAGCTCTGTAATTAACTAAACCCACCTTTATTAAAAAGTGTACACTATCCATTTGGAGAACATAAGAGCATGTCCCTGGAATGTCTTATACCCAATCCTGGTCACATAATGTACAGGAATGCTAGCACATGCAATTTGCTCTGCCTGGAACATTTTCAGTGGTTTCAAGGCTTCTTGTGGATTAGCACCCAAGGAAACTGGCCAGCTAGCCGGCCCTTCATCCTGTCTGTGATTGACCTTGCTTTCAGTTTTCAAACACAGGACTAACTCTAAAACTACACTTACAGACTCATGACTATTTATGACTTGTGCTCACAGCTCTGTGTTCAAATCGACCCAGCCACTCTCTTTCCCAACCCTTCAATATCCTATTTATCTACCGAGTGCCTACTATGTGCCAGTACAGTGGTATATCTATAGACACAGCAGCGTGTACAAGCCAAGGCTTTTCTCTACAGGACTCTGTACCATCAGAGGTGACACTGACTTAGCTATATAAGTTACATTTGCTTTCTCTTAGTCTGGCTACTTAAATTAAAAAAGAAAAAATCTTTATCTGTCTCCATCACCTTACCCTCTGTTTTTCAGAGAGCTTGTGGCATTGCCGAGAAGACAAAAATAAGATTCGTGAGATGAGGCTAGCACCCTATGATCAAACAAAAACACCAGAAATACCCACAGGCATTGTTATTGTGTAGGTATGATGGTTTGGATAAAATAGTAAAGTGTTTTAGAGTCAATATAAAGTGAAAACATCGATCTGGAAACCAAGTTACTGATGACAAATGCCTCAAAATCACAATGCTTTCCTTTTTAGCCAGCCCCTGCAGCCGAACGTACTGATGTAGGGATTTACTATGTTAAGCAAATGTCCTCTGTTGATATGGTCGTTTTAAATTCATCTTATCTTAAAATGACACAAGCATATCTAACATACTCTTTTTTCCTTCACATTTGCGGGGAGGGAAGGGGGAGATGGAACTGCAATACAGGGTAAAATGTGATTTGGTATCACTATACTCTGGCAAAGAAGAGTAAAATGAAGAAGCATTTTAACAAAATAACAAGCTAGATATGCTTCAAACAACTGAATTTCATTTTGATTGTGCTTTCTATTGTCACTAGCAAGTTTGGAATGTATAGTATATATTAACATTAAAAGTCAGGTATGCTTGTGTGGAATCTATTAACTTGAGAGAAAATTACTCAAATTGAAGAAATAGCTGCTTAAAATGGATTTAGAAATACATTTTACTGAACAAAGCAAGCTAGAAAATTAGTCTACTTTATCAGGATTAGAAAGTGCTATGAATTTTAAACACAAAGCTTTTAAAAACAATGCAGAGCATATTTGAGATTATCATACCTCAATGTCATCATAAATCTTTTTTTTTTTCCAACAGTTGATGATAAGTATGTAGAGTTACTTTTTACAGTGACCTGTCTTTCATAAAAGAAGTTGTGTTAATTTTTCTGTGGGGAGTTTTATCTCTTGGTGATTGTTTCTCTGTACCTGGAGACTCGTATCACATGCATCCCATTAGCAGATCTATAGATGGACACACCTTGAAAGGCTCTGAACAGAAAGCATTTACTGTGTGGAGCTCTCAGGCTGGCCATCTGGGTTACTGCACTTACCACTTACCAACCACTTACAAAGACAATGCTACCCTCTCTCCTACTGTTCACAGTTTTCACGTTAAAATTCTGTCTCTATTTTTCAACCAGTCCTGCCTTCATTTTTATCTTTATTCCCCCTTTTCATTCAGCCACCACCAGAGGCCTTGATTCCTCAACAAAAGAGGTATGTACTGGCAAAAGAGAAAGTGTTAGAGCCCCCGCAAATCTCACGAATGGGTAAGGGTCTATAATCAGAGAGGGTCACCGCAAACTTTTCCCAGGTCGTGTGCATCACTGGGATATTAGAATCATTCACAATTCCTGAAAACACTTGAGGCAAGGAGAAAGGAAGGAAAAAGAGGTTTGTCAACGAGGCAGGAAGAACAGTCCTGAGCTAGACTCTGCAAAAGCCATGAACTAATGCAACATGCTTGCAAGCTGGATCCATTTTGAATATTAACTAGAACTCATCTAGGATCTCCCCGGATGTCACACATTTTTTTTTTAAAGCACTGCCTTGCCAATGAATATATATGCCTGTATTTCCCTCATAGCAGAAAGGTTGTGAGTTCCTTTTCCAAAAGTAAATAGAAATAGAAATAACATATAACCATACAGTAATGATGTATATTTCAGACAAATAGCTTACACTACACACTTAATACGGAGGTTTTATCTGTCTCTCGCAGAACTTCCTATTACAAAACTAATAGGTTTGATTAAAAGGCTATTCATTTTTAGGAGATTTCCCCCCCATCAGAAAACAGAATATAAATAGTTTCTTAACATGTATAAGTTAGGTCTTTACCTACCTTCCTTTTAAGCCTACATTTAAAATTTTTGATACATATTTAATGTTTTTAATATTACCTATATAATTGCTTTAAGTGTGGCATTTATTTCCTCCCTCTAAAGTACATGTTATATCATAGATATAATTTCTCCCTGGTATTTCAGGAAGCTATTAAATGTCAAAATCCAAAGTGAATACATAGGTAACTCAAAAATGTAAAACCTCATGAAGACAAAAATTCAGCTGTTAAGTTTATTACCAAAAATAGGAAATGGGATTCACAATGATAACCTATAAGGTAAAATGGCATTTAAAAAACTGGGTTAGAGACAGTTCACAGTGTCAACTTATGTTGGAGATCCATTTACTTGTGTTTCTGTCATAAATATCACAAATTTACTCTTGATAAAGAAGATTTTCTGGGTTGACCTGGCCTAGTTTTTTTTTTTTTTTATATCCTATACATGGAAACTAAAGAGCACAAAAATTTAAAATTTTTTAAGCATGAGGAGCTAAAAAGTGTTGTAATACGGAATGGGCAGATAAGACAGGTTTAATCAGGGCATTTTTCATCTCAAAACCTCCAACTGGTTAAAGAATAAAACTTTAGGATCCATTCGCCAGGATCTGCATCTAATCTAATATTCCACTGTTCTCTTCTGCTGTTCACTCTAAAGTATCACAGACTCTAGCTAACTCTTATGATGATGATGGTGCTGATGACAGTAATTACCAGTGGTAGTGGTAACAGAATAGGCCCCCCTTTCTGAGAACTCACCAGGTGCTTGGTTCCAGAGAACACTTTATACATCTACACTCATTCCATCTTCATGATAACTTAAAGATCAGTACCCTTTTATTTTTTTATTTTAGAGGGAGACAGAGAGAGAGAGAGAGAGAGAGACCAGGGGGAGGGACAGAGGGAGAGAGAGAGAGAGAGAGACAGAGTGACAGAGAGACAGAGAGACAGAGAGGGAGAATCTTAAACAGGCTCCACGTTCAGCATGAAGCCTGATGCAGGGCTCGATCTCATAACCCTGAGATCATGACCTGAGCCCAAATCAAGAGTTGGATGTTCAAGTAACTGAGTCACCAGATACCCCTAAAGACAGGTTCTCTTATCATCTCCAATTACAAATGAAAAAAACAGAGGGTGCAGACATTGAGGCACTCATCTATGACAATTTGTAAGTGTCATGAATGGAATTTGACACAGCCTTTTCTAAGCCCAGGCCATACTCCTGTCCTCCCAACCAAGACTAGTTACTGTTTTGCAAAAACACCCTCTACCGTATCAACTTTGTACTCTCTATTCTTTCTCTCCCTCTCAAAATCTTATCTGGCCCAGTTCCCTCCAATATGAAGTGGCATTGGGGCACCTGGGTGGCTCAGTCAGTTGAGCTTCCGACTTTGGCTCAGGTTACGGTCTCACAGTTTGTGGGTTTGAGCCCCGCATCAGGCTCTGTGCTGACCACTTGCTCAGAGCCTGGAGCCTGCTTCAGATTCTGTGTCTCCTTCTTTCTCTGCCCCTCCCCCGCTCATGCTTTGTCTCACTCTGTTTCTCAAAAATAAATAAATGTAAAAATAAAAAAAAATTATAATATGAGTGGCATTAACACTGCTTTCTTTCTGTTTTTTGAATATAACATGATGACTGGAGCTATGGCAGCCATTTTTCAACCATGAGGGAAATGCCAAGAGAATAACAGGTATCAATCCTGACACTGATGATGAACTAACTAGACTTCTCATTATGTAAGAAAAATAATGCCTTATTTATTTAAGTCACTGTTGTCAAGTTCAGTGCTATTTGCCGCCATCCAGAATCCTAACTGATGCAGCCTCTGGACTATTTACTTTTGCTCTGTTGACCTAGAAATCCAATGGTACACTATATCTGTTAATTTCCCAGAGGCATCACTCTCCACAACCATGACACAAAGTATCACATCCCCATACACTCTGCTTTGCAGGGCTGAGACTCTTTGTACTGCTTTGCAGTACTATATACTGCCAGCTATGCTCATCCAAGCCTCTAACTTCCCACTCCATCTACACTGGTTAATCAGACAGAAGTCAGAATCCAGTGGAATAAAATGTGGAAGGAAAAATAGCAAGTAAAAGGGGATTCAAGAGGGGCACGTGGGTGTCTTGGTCAGTTAAGCATCTGACTTTGGCTCAGATCATGATCTTGTCATTTGTGAGTTTGAGCCCCACGTCAGCCTCTGGGCTGACAGCTCAGAGCCTGGAGCCTGCTTCGGATTCTGTGTCTCCCTCTCTCTCTGCCCTTCCCCTGCTTGCACTCTGTCTCTCTCTCTCTCCCTCGTTCTTTGCCCCTCTCCCCCTTTTGCGCTCTCTTAAAAATAAATAAACACTAACCAAATTTTTTTAATTATAAAAAAGGGGGGATTCAAGAAAGCTGTTAGGAATTACTAGGAAAAGCCGAAAGTGAAAAGCCACAGAACAGCAGAGATTTCTTAGAGAAGCAACCATCCGAGAGACTAGTGCATGAAGCATCTATATACACCAATCTGTGTGAACAAGTTATTGAAGAAACAGGAAGGAACTGTTTTACCAACAGAAAATATAAGAAGCTCTACCAGTAGTAGAAAATGGAGGAAGAAACTAAGGCACAAGTCTTTTTTTTTTTTTTTTTTTTTTTAAAGCTAAGCGAAGAAGATACAAGGCCAGAGTAAGTTGAGATATTTCTACACATGTCTGCCCCTCACTCCTCAGCCCAGTCCCTCACTTTGAGGGCCATGACTATCTCATTCATCATCGTGATATTGACCACGTGAGCTAGCACAGTGGTCATAGTATGAACTTAATAATTACACAATCCAAATGAATTCCGTATTAGTCAAGCTTTAGTGAAACATAATGTCCACGTTGAACACAAATGAACTCTTCAATGATTCCACAGCTGCCTACTTGTATAAACAAGCGGGTTTTTACTTAATTAATTCCTTTAATCAACACTTACACAGCACATACCAGGTGCTGGCCATTGCCCTAAGAGCTTTAAAAATAACCTGACAAATCTTTAAAAATAAAGCAGTTATCTGATGCTTCAGGATCCAAATGAGGCTATCTTGCTGAGAAAGTCTGAGAGTAACATAGGGAGAAAACCATATTTTTAAGGCTCAAGTACTCAAGAAGGAATCTTGAGAAATCCTTGATGGCAGCACGGGCTTATGCTTCCTGACTCTGGGACTCTTTCCTCGACCTATTCTGTCCCAACTCAAGTATTTGTGGCTGGCTGCTGTGTGCTCAGCAATAACTAATAAGCTTCCCTGACTGGAAATGGCTCCATTTTGAGAGAGGCAGACATATGTGCTAAGTAGCATGTACAAAGCGCTAGAGAGGGGAAGGAGAGTTAGGAAATACCATCAAGGGGCAATGACAGAATGGAGTCCCCAGGAGGGTATGATGGAAAGATGTGAGTGGCTGAGGAGAAACCTCAGAGGAACAGTGTATGGAGAGAGCAATTTAGTTCCAGGACATTCTAAACTAGGGCTCCTCACTAATTGGTAAAATTTGGGTTTTGATTACCCGATTTTAGTCCTATTTTCAGTCAGTTCAACTGAGCAAATTTATATTAAATTCCTTCTACTCCCCTTTTCTAAGTTATTTAGTCAAAATATTAACACAAAATATTTTGATTGGCAACACTGCTCTCAGCCCAGGGAGAAAATTTTCTCTTTTCTTGGAAGAGTTTCTGATTTTGGTTGGACGAATGACCTGACTTCTCTTCACTGGGAGGGAGGGGAGGACAGGGTGAGGAAGGGTTTGTAACCTATGGTTTCAATTCAATGAATTTTCTTTAATCAAATATTTTCACAAAGTCCACATCTAGTTCTCTTCACCTGTCAACTAGTTTTGTGCAAGTAATGTTACACAGTTACTAAATGTATTACTTCTTTCACATAGATTTAAATTTTAACAGGCTTAAACTAAGGACTAAGCATCTAATCATGGAATTTCATACATTAGCCCCAGGAACAGGAAGGGGGCAATGTTGCAGAGACTGCAAGGGAGGTGTTCTGTACTTGGACCCTTACAATGGCATGCCTATGCTTCTACAGCTACGTGTTAACTGTAATACTGTCTGCTTAAAAATTTATATTTCTAGCGGTGCCTGGGTGGCTCAGTCGGTTAAGCATCCGACTTCGGCTCAGGTCATGATCTCGCGGTCCGTGGGTTCGAGCCCCGCGTCGGGCTCTGTGCTGATAGCTCAGAGCCTGGAGCCTGTTTCAGATTCTGTGTCTCCCTCTTTCTCTGACCCTCCCCTGTTCATGCTCTCTCTCTGTCTCAAAAATAAATAAATAAATGTTAAAAAAAATTAAAAAAAAAAATTTATATTTCTACAGACCATAATCTTCTATGTCTACAGGACTTGACAGAACCTAATGAGTATTCTTTGGTTCAAAATTAATAATGATACATGAGGAAAACTTTGCCATATTTTCAAATGTTTGATGTGATGGACTTAAACAAAAATACACAATTTTCCTTTTTGTAAACATACAGGGTCTTTTCTAAACACATGTGTGCTATGAATGTCTTGCTGGGATATCTATTACACGGTATCCCCAAAGCTGTGTGGCCATGAGACCCTTTTGTAAGAAATGTTTTCATTGGCATACTGTGCCAAGGAACACAATTTGAAATCACTGTTTTAGCTGAAAAACTGTCCCCAAATACACAACCTTTCTTTATTCATCTGGTTAGGGGCAACCTGGTCTTTAGAATAACCTTTCAATTCTGGCTGTACTTTTCCAGTATTCCAAATCATCCAAGGCCATGTATTGTTGAGTTCATTACACTGGCTACCTAATGAAAATGTGTTATGAAGCAGACTGCATGAAAAGGAAGAACACAATCTTTTAACTTCTAAAACTCTTTATTTTAGCAAAATTTTATTTGAACTTTATAGGACATGAAATCAAATCCTCATTGCTGTTTCTTCTTTAGTCTGGTTATTCACAGACCAAGTCTTAAAATAGGTTCATTTCAAATTGTCAAATTATCAAAAGGTTTCTAACCCCTTGCACTAAGATGCACACATACAGAGATGATCTTTATAAATCTTGATTTTGAAAGCTCCCACGGTATCTCCATCTTAATTTATAGTAGGATTTCCCTTAGTTCTTAAAAAACATTTTTCATTAACATAATCCCGGTTAATTTTTGAAAAAAAGACTGTAACAAAGACCTGAAGTCCCACTAAGTCATTTGTTGCCGTTATACAGAGAATACATCTGCAAATGCCCTCATTCTTAAGAGGGGACACACAATTGCAACAACATGGATGGAACTAGAGAGTACAATGCAAGGTAAAATCAGTCAGAGAAAGACAAATATCACAATTTCACTCATATGTGGAATTTAAGAAACAAAACAGATGAACATAGGGGAAGGGAAGGAGAAGTAAAATAAAAACAGAGAGGGAGGCAAACCATAAGAGACTCTTAAATACAAAAAACAAACTGAGGGTTGCTGGAGGGATGTTGGGTGAGGGGATGGGCTAAATGGGCAAAGGGCATTAAGGAAGGCATTTGTTGTGATGAGTACTGGGTGTTATATGTAAGTGATAAATCACTAAATTCTACCCCTGAAATCATTATTACACTATGTCACTAACTTGGATTTATATAAATAAAAAAAGAGGGCATTGTATGAAGAGGGCATACAATTTAACAAATTACAGTGATTACTAATAAAAATTTAGGAAGACGGCCAGTTCTCTTCTTATGTCAGAGAATACAGCCTCCCCTTTCCTCACTAGCTTCATTTTTTTCCCCAATTAACAAAAATTGAGAATTGTGGCATTTAAAAGCTATTTTTTATTAAAGATTCCACGAGGCATGAGACTTCTACATTTACACATTAAAGAAAAGAAACACGATTTCGTGAGGGAACAAGGTTGTCAGCAGTTAAAGCTCTTTTAGTTTAGTGTTGCCTTATGTAAGGTCTCTGGGGGAATTATGTGTGCTTTTAATTTTTTCTCTGTATTTATATTTTGAATACTTGGTTTTAGATTCAGATTTAAATGATCTACATATATGAAACTGCTAGTTGAGTACAGCAATAAACCAGTTATATGTTTCTACCTTCAATTATTAAATTGAATGGTTTAATACCCAAAGCTCCAACCTAGAAGTGGACTGCATTCCAAAAGTTTATAAATTCATGGCTGCTTGGAAATCAAAATGTACTTCTCCAGATAAACAATATTTCACCTGATAGTAAGTCCCAGGTCAGCACCCCAAAGCATGTTTTACCTTTACTGAACCTGAGTTCTACTAACCTTCCTAAGTATTATGCATAGCAATTCCCCTAAGAAAAGAGGGGAAGGGCCAGCCTACATCTGACTGTCCATCTCTACAACCCAACACCTCTATCATCTGCCAGGTTGGGGATGAATCACTCTGACCTTCAAATTATCAATGGGGTAATTTGGACAAGCAATCTCTAGATGATGAGGCAGAGAAGGGCGGTATCCAGGTTTGTGGGGAGTGGGTGGTGAGGGCAGCTCTGAGGAGCAGGGGTATTTCCAAGTTCTCTGGCAACATTCTTGCTAGTCCCTGGTCATGCAGAAGAGCCACATTTATGTCAAGGTTAGTAATACTAGGTACCACCTAGTATTTCTTTCTACATCCACAATTCCTCTAGCAAATAACCTAGTATTTCTTTCTTTTTTCTAAAATTTTTTAATGTTTTTATCTATTTTTGAGAAAGAGAGACAGAGCATGAGAGGGCGAGGGGCAGAGAGAGAGGGAGACACAGAATCCGAAGCAGGCTCCAGGCTCTGAGCTGTCAGCACAGAGCCTGACGTGGGGCTCAAACTCACAAACTGCGAGATCATGACCTGAGCTGAAGTCAGACGCTTAATCAACTGAGCCACCCAGGTGCCCCCCTAGTATTTCCTTCTACATCTATAATTTCTCTAGCAAACAGTTTAGAGTTTACAACCTTGTTGTTTAATGTGCCCCGTAATCAACCTAACTTTATTTAATTGGAGCTATTTGAGGCACTAAGGAAAGGGATGTTTAGTTCAAAAAGCCCACACTGGGATCTCCTTTCTAAGCTCCCAGAACACCCAAACTCTCAAGAACTTTGCTGCCAAATGCTTCCCTCTCCAATAGCCCAGCTGTGGTTGTCTCTGGGGAGGAGGCAGGGTGGTCACCCTCAGTGTTCTCTCAACTCATAATTATATCGCCCTCTTAGGAAATTCTTCCTCCAATACCATTTACTCTTTTCTTGGCCTTCCTAGTTGCATTCCCCACTTACTACTCTACTAACACAGGGACTACCATGCGATAGACAAAAACTCAGGCAGATCCTCTGGAAATTGATGAGGTCCAGGGATCCCATACATGTCTAGATTACTCAGCCATGGCACACCTTTAATAGCAACAAATACATCACACAAGACCAACACCACAAGACTATGGCTTTACAAGCACCTGTCTCCCTCTCTTTGTTTCTTAGCAGGAATCTCTTTCCCATCTCTATGGGAGTCCCTCTTGTCTCGGAGCCAATTGTCTTGAATTAAAACCCTGAACTTTTCCAGTCTACCCCTGAAGGAACAACTAAAGAAAACAGTTAGTGGAAAGGGATGGGTATAAGTGAAAATTATATTCAACTATAGGAAGTACCTAATCACCTCTTGGGAATCTGGTTAAAAAGCAAGGTGGGAAGAAATATAGCATCAGCCAGGCCTGGGTGTGTGCTTATGGATAGGAGATGAAAATGAGAAACGTACTTCAAAAATAATTTCAGCAGAAGAATATATTTAATAACTACTCAATTTAGAGAATACCATCTATAATGAAAATGTCTCAGCTGTTTCAAGGATTTTTTATTTTAAATTTTTGAAAGGCATTATAGTAATGAATACTATAACATGCAAACACCAAGAAAGGTCGAAGAAAATCTGCTTTTTAATTGCCTCAATGATCTAATCGATACTCCTAGGCAGAAACCTCAACGTCTGTGAATGCAACTATAGGTAACACTACAAACTCTGAGGTAATTTATATGCTTTTGCTTTTTATTAAAAAATAAACAGGAAAATTTTAATTATTCACTAGAATGTTAATATCAAACCAGTGTGATAGCAGCTAACATTCTACAAACAGCCTTTTGCAGGCTTTGTGTGACATGGGTGATCTAAATTCTTTCCAATTTCATTGACTATTCAGCACCTCTTCTGCTGTCCCTGCCCAATTTAGCAGCTTTGTAGCATCAGAAACTGACTTTCGACGCCCCAGTTGATGATAAATTTTTTACAAAATGCATCCTATAACATTCATTCTTAGGCCACTAGCAAAGCAAAGCATCACCCCGATAATTCAAGTAAAAGCATGGATTTCCTTTTCCTCCTCTCCATTTTGCTTTATATGCGTTGCCTTGTTCATGTGTTCTAAATAGAAAAATAGACTCTCTCTCTCTCTCTCTCTTTCACCACCATAATAACCTTAATCAGATTTCCTTAAGAACACTATTTTTTTTTCCTTGTTACAAGAACAAAAAAGTAGACGAAAAGTGGTGAGACTCTAGCACATTCTGCAGTAAGCCAGCAATGGAATGAACAGGTGGAGGTCTTCTAAGGGGCAGCAGAGACTTGGTTCCTGGGCTGGAAGGGAGCCTTGCTCGTCTTGAACTCCCTACCCCGGGGAAATGGCACCATTATGAGTTATTGCAGTGAGGGTGCAGAATGACACCATTAAGAGTTGTTTTGTTCTATCCCTCCCCTGCTCAGCACAGAAGCACTCGCAAAACACTACTCATTCTGCCCCGAGTGTCTCCCCCCAGCCGTCTACCCCTCTTCATGCTCACTGCACTATCTCAATTCAGTGCCACGTGATGATCAACTAGACGGTTATAACAGCTTCCTAATGGGTTCCCTGTCTCCAGCCTAAACACAGGGCCCAAAGGCCATGTTCCTAAAATGAAAATCTGAGTATTGCTCCACTACTACAAAGTGTCTGGAGTAAGAGTGTCTTACTGATCTTTATCCCTGGTCACAGGGATGTGTCACCTGACACATAGGAGACTTCAATAAAGCCTACCGAATGAATAATTGGATGGATAAATTACTCAACCATTCATTTCTCAGGCTAGAAACTTTCCAAGGGTAAAACTTACCCTACTTGCAAACAGAAAACCCCAACTCTTTAGCATGACATTAAGCCCTGAGCAACTCACCAACTGTATCCTCTCCTATCCTGCCACTTCTCCATTAACTCTTCATCCCAACCATAATAGCTTTCTCACCACGACATGCCTTGCACATGTCTGTGTATAAAAAAGCATGTGCTGTCTGCCTGAAGTGCCTTTCCTCTACATCTATCTGCCCCTGGCAACACCTACACAATGTCACTTGCTTTGCAAACCCTTCTACGACTCTCCAGAAGTTAGCTCAGCTTGTGCAGTGCTTGGCCGAAGTGTTCCTATGGCTCCCAACCTGTTCCCAATGAGGCAATCATAAACCCTACCTTTCACTCCCTCATCAGACTAAAAGATACTGTCAGTGTTTTGAAGGGATGGGGTTATATCTAATTTTTCTCTCTTCTTTCTCTCTTATCATTCTCCCATGTGCAGAACAGCATCTGATAAACATTACTGTGCTCACCAAATACTTATCTCCAGGATAAGCCAATTCAAGAGAAAGAAATGTCCCCAGGCACCAAGACGGCAGAAAACCTTAGCCCTTCTCTTCTTGACTAGCCTCCATCCCTCTCCCCTGCTTGCTCAGTCCTCCCTGCAGACCTCACCATCCCTCAGCCCTTGGTCTCCTTCCACTCTCTGGCACAGCTTAGAATTGGGGGAGTCCTCAGTCAAATCCTACACCTAATACATTAAAGGTGGAAGGAGGAGAAGCCATGTGACTACTATCGAGGTGGTGAAAGGAATAAAAATGTTCTTGGAGTCTTAATTAAAAACATAAATTCAGGGGCGCCTGAGTGTCTCGGTCAGTTAAGCATCCAACTCTTGATCTAAGCTCAAGTCATGATCTCACGGTTCAGGACCCGCACTGGGCTCTGCGCTGGCAGTGCAGAGCCTGCTTGGGATTCTCTCTCCCTCTCTCTCTCTCTCTCTCAAAATAAATAAATAAACTTTAAAAAAATATATAAATTCATGTCCTTCCACAACCACTGTTTCATGTTTTAGTTAGGACCTATAGAACTATTGATACAGGGCTGACCACTTATAATCTTGTTTCTATGGGAGTGCAGGCTTAGGGTTCCAAACAAGCAATCTGCAAAGTAGCCAGCTGCTAGGACAATAGATTTAATTGTGGGCTCTCTATGCTCAAGGATATTCCCACTCTAGAATTTGAATTTCTCTCTCTAAATAATTTCTAAACTACCAGGGCGAGTAGAAAGAACTCGTCTTAACATCGGGAAACCCCGATTTCAGATAGAGGTTCTCATTCCTGCCTAGACAGTAGGAACACTCAAGAAAGTTTTAGAAAGTACTAATTCTTTTGGCTCCATTCAATACCGACTAAAATCAGGATCTCTGGTGGTAGGATCTTTTAAATGGTTTATTTAAAAAGCCCTTCAGGAAATCCTAACATACAGACTGGATTGAGAACCTCCTTCAGGACTATTTTGCCTTTAGGATATTTGTCCCTGGATAAATTCCTTGTGAATTTGACCTTTCTGGGTCTCGGTTTTCTCACCTGTAAAATGAAAGCTTTGAAGTTAATGAAGCTTCTTTATACTTTATAATCCTTTCCAGTTTTCAAAGCACTTACAACTCTTATGAGTTAACTTTTAAATGTTTAGTTGCTCTATTCCTCTCAGCTTATCTGACAATGTACAAATCAAGGAAAAACAGAGATGAATTTGTAAAGACCTTTCTGTGACTTAGACAAAAGGAGTGGCAAGCAAAATTCCAGTTTTACAAGTGCGTTTCCCACATACTTCACCGGAGAGGACACAACTTATATATACAATTACTGAATTTTATGGATTGTTTCGAGCCATTATGTTAAATTTTTTAAAACAGAAGGGAGAAAAGTTCCATACTATAATATTTCACTGCCTCAGATACATAGCTACATCATTCTAAACAATGACTTTTTTTTGTATATGCTTCCATTAAAGTCATGACTGCAGAATAAGCTGATGATTTCAAGAACGCCCCCTCACTCCTTAAGTCTTTTTACTGAATAGCTTGCTGAGCAATTTAACACACAGGGTCCCTAATTTCTTCATTCTAGTGATGGCAATATAACCTTTGTCTTGCTTCAACTGATTTTTCTCTCAGCCAGCACATCTTCCCAAGTTTAAAAAGAATATTTTTCCCATTTATTTGGCTTATAAAGTAAACCTAGAAACCTGCAAATACTTTTTAAAAAGCAAATAGAGAAATATTCACCCATGCAGAAGAAAACAGAACGCAGGAGAATCGCTTGCTCCATTTTATAATATTATGGTACATTGTGTAGTCTTGTGTCAGTATTTATTATCAGTCATTTAGTTTATGATAGAGAATAACTTTTGATTACTGATGCTTGTAGTATTACTCACTCTGTCTTGGACTGTTTGAAGATCTGTATTTTTATTACAAAGTCCAATAAAAATAAAGTGAAAAACCCATAGGTCCCAAAACTGATTCCTGGCTTGTGCTGTATGTCACTCCTTTCCAATCTAAAAAGTATTTCCTTCTACTGTTAGTCTCTGTCTCTTGCTCATAAGCAAATTTATCTCCTAATGCCTCATTCTTTATTTTAGCCATTAATCTCCCATTGAGAACCTTACCAAATGCTTTTTGCAGATAAAAATATTTAATATCTACTAGATTTCCCCTATCCACAAAACCATCCAACATTGCTTAGAGGGAAAAATCAATCTTTTGTACCTGAATTTAAGTTTGCTGGTTTGACTCAAAAGTATTTTTTTTCTAACTTCTTCAGGTCTTTACAGGAAATAACAGAATCAGAATCACAGCACAAGAACCCTATTTCTCTTTGTGATGGGTCGAGTCTTGTCCCCTAAAAGAATATGATGAAATTCCAACCTCTGGTACTTTAGAAAGTGACCTATTTGGAAATAGGGTCATTGCAGACATAATTCATTAAGTAAAGATCAGGTCTTGTTGAGCAAGGTGGGGCCTTTAAATGAGTGGTGTCCTTATAAAAAAGGAAGAGACACAGACAGAAATACACATGGCCATGTGATGATGGAGGCGGAGAATGGAGCGATGCATCTCAAGGATTGCCAGCAAACACCAGAAGCTACAAGAGGCAAGCAAGGATTCTACCCAGCAGATTACAAAGGGAGCATGGCCCTGCAGATACCCTGATTTCAGACTTCTACCCTCCAGAATCGTGATAACAAATTTCTGTTTTTTAAGCCACCCAGTTTGAAGTGGAAACCCAGGAAACCAATACACTCCTCTTTCATTTTTGCATTTGGGGCCCTGTCTATACTGGATTGTAATCTACACTGAAATTTCTCACACACATGTAACAGTTGTGTGTGTGTGTGTGTGTGTGTGTGTGTGTGTGTGTGTGTACACAATATGTTTTTCTCTTCTGCACAGGATCATACTGAACTCTGAAACAGCAAGCATCTCTAATCATCACTGAGCATCACATATGTTAACAGTAGTTTCATCACAATGCCATCCAGCCTCTGTGCTTTGAACATCTCCTACCTCCTGATGTGGCCCCTCCAAGTTCTGGAAAATCTGGGCGTTACAAAACTCTGCCTTACACAAGGTCAAAATCCATCCTTCCATAACTTCTAAAAGTTGGCCCCAATCCTCCTATCTTGGGATAATCGAGAACAATTATCCTTTTCCATCCTTTTTGTATGGACATATATAAGTATTTGAATACAGTATCACAACCCAGTAATTGCATCTTCCTAAATAAGATGCCCACTTTCCTTTCAATCACTCTTCACGGGATGTTTTCAATGCCCCTCATCCTATGCTAGGACATCCCCCCACCTATGCTCCAATACCACTGCCATTATCCCATACCCTTTAATGTCACGCCCTCCGCTCCCTCATTCCCAGACCATCCCCAGCTTTGGCATCTCTCCTCCTTCTTCATCGGGTGGATAAGAGAAAGGTCCACTTTCTCAGCCACTCCCTAGCTGTCCTCTCGACACCCAGGTAGGGGAATCTGAAAATAACCAAGAACTTTAGTGCAGAACTCGAGTAGAAGTCATTAAATCACGACTCTATTAATGTTCCCAGGGCATCATCATGGGACCATCAGCAGAGCAGGTAAACACGAAAAAACTGCAAACTGCCTGAGGTGAGGGTGTTCTTGGCACCCTTCCTTTCCACTCCAACAAGGATTTACTGTGGGCCTATGGGGCATGGGTTCCTGGGCTTTCTTTCATTTCTCTCTTTTAGGTTTATTTCATGTCCACCACCCCCTATAATTTTTCGCCAAATACTGTGCCTCTCTATTGTCCTTACTTCCTCTCTGTTGTCCTTTGCTTGTCAATAAAAAAGTGTAGCTCAGCATATAAATCTCATTCAGGGACTCTAGACATACCTCTTGCCCCCAAAGATTAAACATGGCTTATATATAGTATCTTACATACAGAACAATTGCAGGGTTGAGAACGGGATTGTGCAGTAACACCTGGAATCTAGAGTCAAGAGTCCAGAATTCTGCCACTTCCTCAATGTGTGGCCTTGGTCTAGTCACTTAACTCCTGGGCTTTAGGTTTTCAGTCACTGAAAGATGATAAGGTACCTTCCCTAGTTCCCTCTTAAGACAATTATGAAAAGAATCTGTAAACTAGTGAGGTGCGTGGGTGGCTCAGTCGGTTGAGCATTCAACTTTGGCTCCGGTCATGATCTCACAGTTCATGAGTTCAAGCCCTGCATCAGGCTCACTGCTGTCAGCACAAAGCCTGCTTTGGATCCTCTGTGCCCCCTCTCTCTCTGTCCCTCCCATGCTTGTTCTCTCTCTCAAAAATAAATACACATTAAAAAAAAAAAGAATCTGTAAACTAGTAACTTCACATGATTTATTAATCTTTAAATCATTTGCTCCTTCAATAAAATGTGTATCAAGTACCTACCTGGTGCAATATGCTGAGAGACCCATTCAAGGATTCCAATTGCCCAGCATTTAAGAGTTTGCTAATAGATCAGTCACTACCTGACACAGATATTAAAGAATAAATAACAAAGGTGAATGTGGTAGGGAGTAGACAAATGAGTAACAGAATCTCAGAGACATGAGCCAAATAGCTACAGGCCTCTATGTCATGTACCAGAATTTCACCAAGACACGAAAAAAAAGCCCCTTAATGTTTGTTTTAATGCAAAATATAGATTTATTTAAACACTGAGTTTTTATACACGTTGCTTACAAACATCTATTGATGCCCCCATGCCTGACAGCTGAACCTATTAACAAGCACTTCTGAGGCACTTACTATGCACTAGCTTCTGTGCCCAGGAATTTTCTCTGGGTAAGCTAGGTCTGGAGAAGGCAGTTATAGGATTTTGGAATAAGGTGCGCTACATTTTTAAAAATCTCACACAGTAAAATTTTACACAGACTACTATACAGCACATAAAAAACTAAGCTTACAGGATTTTTCTTTTTTTCCCTAGAAGCCCAGCCATGAAGAGGCAAAGAAATACTTCATGGTTAAATGTATTCTTCATTTCTTTAAAACAATACATGTATACCAAAATGGACCATCAGAAGTTCCCGAGCTTCTGGGAGGCCAGAAAACATGGCAGTTTCTCCCTCCTGCTGAGCTCTCTACTTTGCACTCAACAAAGTGCAAAGGGGATGCATGAATACTGAAGGTGGGTGGGTGGGTAGATTTGAGGGGGTAACCTTTCTGAAAGCTTTGCTCTAGGGGAGCTGAATTTAAATTTGCTCCCTGGGGGCACCTGGGTGGCTCCGTCAGTTAAGTGGCTGACAGTGTGGAGCCTACTTGGGATTCTCCTTCTCCCTTTTTCTCTGCCCCTCCCCCACTCTCTGCCTCCCTCTCTCTCCCTCCCCCCCCCCCCCCGCCCCCATCTGACCTTGGCTCAGGTCATGATCTCTGGGCTCCTGGGTTCCAGCCCCACACTGGGCTCTGTGCTGACAGCTCAGAGCCTGGACCCTGATTTGGATTCTGTGTCTTCCTCTCTCTCTGCCCCTCCCCTGCTCAAGCTCTGTCTCTCTCTCAAAAAAAAAAAAAAAAAGAAAAGAAAACATTAAAAAATTTATTAAAAAATAATAAAAAATGAAATGAAATGAAATGAAATTTTAAAAATATATGCTCCCTGAATGAGATGGCAAGTTAATTGGTTTTAACCCTATAAGTGGTTTAATATTCAGGGCTACTTTAAGGAACTGTAAATCAATTTATATTTTAAATCCATGAACTCTTAACCAAATACACGTTTATATTCTTATGCCTTCCCCAGTGACTAACTTTCAATTGTAGCATACCTTTCATAAATTAAATGTTTTTCCTGTGAAAGGCAAGATCTTATTTAAAAAAAAAAAAAAAAAAACCCAAACAAGAAAACCAGGCTGGATCACCACAGGAGTCTAGATGTGCCATCTGGATCGATACTCCTTGAGTATACAGAGATTTGCAGCCCAAGATGAAGGACTCAGTGTGACTTGTGACAGTCTTTAGAAAGCTCAATCCACACTGCCCTTCACTCTATTTGATTCTTATGTAAATTTTTAAAAACGGTTTTTAAAAAGTTTTATATGTTACTTTGCTACTAATCACAGCATTTTTTTAGGGCTTTGGTTTCCTTCAGTCATAACAAGTTTCCCACTGTCTATTTTCTCCCCTTCATTTTATTTTTTTAATGGCTTCCCTTCTATTTTCTTTTATTTCTCTGCTTCACCTTATTGTTTCTGATTTACTCTGATCTTATTGGGTTGAATTTCAAATATCCCCTCCCTTGGTTCCTACTTTTTTCGTTTTTGATTTCCTATACATTACAAAATTCCAGCCAAGTTCAAAACTCATTTTGCATTCCTTCACGGTCTGCTTTTTCTCGAGCCCCATATTTTTGTGTTAGTACTCTTCCCACAGATCTTCATCAGCAATTCAAACCTGATGACATTATGATTGCATCTTTAGTGCTTTTCTACTCCAACCTTATTTATCATGCCTGCATTATTTCCAAAGATAAGGTCTAGAATAACTTCAGAGCGGGGCTTGTTAGCTGTTGCATGTGTGTGAACAGTCCACCGCTACTGAAAGATAAAGCCACTTTTCTACACTCTGGCATTATTCTTAATGTGTACGTTTTCAGGGCTGAAATCCCTTACCAGTAGATTGACCTGCTTTAGACTTCTCTTTTCTATAAGCATGTTTCCCTTTCTATCTTACTTCCTATCACTTGTTCTTGGATTGTTTGATGAAAAACTATGGCTCTCGTTTCTCTTTCCTGATTATATTCCCTTCAAATTGTTTACTCCTACTTCTCCTCCTCCTTTATTTGTATCTCTCTCACCACATTTCCAGTAATGTCAAAGGAAGATCCATTTTCTTTGACCAAAAAGCCAAGGCAGGAAGTTTTTTTTAGTCCTTTCTTGGCCCTCGAGCTGCCTTAGAATCCTCACAAACCTTTTATAGGTCATACCACTGCTTAGATCATCTGAACAATACTCAAATACATAATCTCTTTGTCAAAGGTATAAATTATCTATCTTTTTGTTCAATTAAAACAAGATTTTGAGCTCAAAATAACATGTCCAAACTCTACAAGGTCGTGGCACGTGTAGAAAGAGGAGCCTAAATCTTCAATTTCTATTTTGCATGTTTTTCCTTTTCCTTCTTTCTTTTTTTTTTTTTTTTTTAATGTTTATTTATTTATCTTTGAGAGAGAGAGAGCAAGCCTGGGAGGGGCAGAGACACAGAGACACACACACACACACAGAGTCCGAAGCAGGCTCCAGGCTCTAAGCGGTCAGCACAGAGCCCAATGTAGGGCTCGAACCCAGGAGCTGTGAGATCATGACCTGAGCCGAAGTCAGACAGACGCTTAACTGACTGAGCCACCCAGGCGCCCCTACTTTTCTTTACCTCTATCTTTCTTTCCCATCCATTCATTCGTGTATTTCAAAAATTTTTTTAGGCTCTCCTAGATGCCTGGAATGGTAGTAATCACAGAGGAATATAAATAAGTACGATACAGCCCCTGGCTCAGAGGGGTTCATAGTTTTGCAAAAAACTCAACAGGTGAAACAAGTGATGATGATACTGTGTGACAAATGCTACTAGTATTTACAACTGTCCTAGGAGCACAATGGTATGAACAATTAAGTAATTCTGCCCCTAGAGGATCATGGAGAGATTTGACAAAGTATGGAAATTTTATTTAAATCTTTAAAAACACCTAAGGGAAGGAGAGAAAGCTGTAACAGACAGAGGAAATGATGTAACCAAGACAGAAGTATCTGGAATGTTTCCAAATATCAATAATGACCACACAGCATTAGCATAAAAAATCCTTTTTAACTGATGTTTTCATTTTTCCATGGAAAAGTACCTACCTCATAGAATTGGTGTGAAGGTTAAATGTAAATATACACAAAGCCCTTAAAATAGTACCTGTTACACAGTAAATGTTCAAGAAATGTTATCATCTATTATTGTTGTTGTATTGTAGATTATATTACATATATTTCATCTCTTTGAAAGGTTTTCTTTCTTTTTCCCCTGGTTCCTGGTTTGGTTCTGGATCATTGTGGCTGCTGAGGAATCGATCCCTAGTTAAATGACATTTTATTACGAATCACATCTGAGAGCTAAGGTGGCTGCTATAGTTTCCAGAGTAAAAGAATTAGGAAATATGACAAATAGCCATAACTGAGAAATGTAGCATAAAAAAATTAACTGGACCACATCTAATGGTGATTCTCAACTAATCAGATTCTTTTCACACCTTTCTTTTTTAAGACAGAGCCAAAGTTGACAAAACAAGTTCCTATCTAACAGTCACTGAACAATCCTACAAACATATTAATAAGCTTTAAGATCAGTACAGAATGGAATCCAGCTCAATACATTATATCTCCTACAGCTACGCCAAATGGTTCTGAAAAAGGGGTAGTCTGAAGAATGCCTTGTGATAGTCTAGGGGGAAAAAAATGCCATTATATTTCCTTCCTGACTGAGGTAGTATGGCATAAGAAGGTATGCTGGTATTTTTTAATAACTTGCAAAGTACTTACTTTATAATGCAGCCATACACACTACTTAATTTGAATTAATAATCAGATTAATTTATTCACTTAAGGTTATAAACTGTGCAAAAAAAGAACAGGAGTCCGGGTCTTCTAACTCCCATGACCCATGGTGCCTTCCTCTAAAACATTTAAAAGACTCTTAAGCAAAATTAAACTAAAAGTAGGCTACTAAGCATTTAGTTGACCAAAAATGTGAACACTTTGGTTAACTAACTTTTTATTTACAATGATATGTGATACCAGACTTACACAGTTACATATCTATAGCCTAGTCTCCAGAGAATTCTGCAATAATCTAAATGGCTATCCATATTACAAGATAATTATTATGAATGTAAATGATAAAATGCCTTTCCTTTTGAGATTTCCATGCTAAATTAACAAGAAAACAAAAGCCATGAAGAATTACAAACACGACAGAATAGATGTTACCAGATTTCGGAATAAAATATAAAAGGCAACTATTTTCAGGCACTGGAAAACTGGCAGTTCAAGATATAAACCCTGAGATAATCCAGACATACAAATTAGCTGATAAAGACTTGTAATCAACTGTTAAAAAAATGTTCACAAGGACTTATAGGAAAACATGACCCCAATGAGTCAAAAAATGTTGAACATCAGCAGAGAAATGAAAATCCTAAAAAAGAATTAAATGGGATTTATAAAACTAAAAATGTACAATAGCATAAATTTCACTGGATGGGCTTAAAAGCAAATTTGAGATAGAAAATAAAGGTCAATGAACTTGAAGTTCCATGTAAATTAGCCAATCAAAAGTACAGAGGGAGGAAAAAAGATTAAAATTAAAATTAAAATTAACAGGACCTCAATAACCTGTGGGATAAAATCTAACACTCATGTACTTAGAGTCCTAGAAAGGAAAGAGACAAAATGGGTAGAAAATATATTTGAAAAAATAATTATAAAATGTCCAAAAACGGGTGGAAAACATCAACCTACAAATCCAAGAAGCTCAGCAAACTAAAAACATGATAAATACAAAGAAGACCACATTTAGGCACATCATGGTCAAATCAGTGAAAAACAGATTAAGAGAAAATATTGATTGACCGTAGCCAGAGTAAGATGAAACATTACAGGAAAACAAGAAAAAATGGACTTCCAAGAAATGGAACGACGTGTTTAAAGCACTGAAATAAAAGTAAAACTGTAACCTAGAACTCTATATTCAGCAAATGATCCTTGAAACTTGAGTGTGAAATGAAGACATTTTCAGCTGAACAAAACCTAAGAGAATTAGTCACTGGCCGACTTACAGGAAGGAATAAAGACAGAAATGATATATGTGTGAGAAAATATAAAAGATTGGTTTGGTTAGTTTTCTTTTGATTTAATTAAAAGCAAAGGACTGTTAAAACAAAAATTGCATCATTTTAAGGAGGCATTTATAAATAGGTGGATGAAGAAGAACACCAAAATAATTCAAAGGACTAATGAGGGTGTAAATGGGACTGTTATTAAGGTTCTTACATGAAGTATAAAGTAGAATATCAATTTTAAGTAAACTGTCATTAAGGGATGCATATTGTAAGTGCTAGAGCAACTACTTGAAAAGTACAAAAAGGCTGTAGGTAAAAAGCCAATAGAAAAAAATAAGATGAAATGCTATCAAATATTTCATGAACCCAAAAGGTAGCAGGAAAAAAAATGGATCAGAACAAATAGGAAACTAATTGCAAGATGACAGACTTAAATCCTATCATGTCAAAAATTATGTGAAGTGAAAATGAGTAAAACACTCGAATTAAAAAGCACAGATTCTCAAAATAGATTAAAAAAAAAGACTGCCTATAAAAGAGAGTTTAAATATATAAATATATATAAGACAGGACTAGTAGCAGGGACATACTAGTAGCAGGGACATAAGAGGGACATACCTTAATGAATGCACTAATTCAAAACCTAAACATAACAATCTTAAAAGTGTATATGCTTAATAACAAAGCTTCAAAATACATTTAGAAAAAACTGACAAAACTAAAGAGATAAGTAGACAAATCCACAATCATATTTAGAGACTTTAACACCCTTATCTTGGTAATAAATAGAACAAGTAGACCAAAACAAAATAAAACAAAACCAGACCTGAAAAATACAATCAACCAACTTGACCAACTTGATATTTACAGAACACTACCACTAATACCTGCAATATTATATATAATATATAATGTCATGTATATGACATTATTTTCAAGTGCACTTGAAGCATATGCTTAACTACACCATAAAATGGCCTATAAATTTCTTTAATTTCAAAAGACAAAAGATTCTTTCAGATTCTCTCAGAGCATAACATAATTTTAAGTTATAAGTCAATAACAGTAAGATATCTAGAAAAGCATAGAATACTTGGAGGTTAAACATTCTGTTGATTTCTCTCTTTATGTCCGTTAATATTTGCTTAATGTATTTAGGTGCTCCACTGTAAACATTTATTCTAGATAACACTCCAATAACATTCTAAATAACAAGAGAAATCACAAGGGAAATTAGAATTATTTTTAACTGAATGACAATGAAAAAAAAAAGCAAAAAGGTGGCTCTTTGAAAGATTAATAAAATTGGCAGACCCCCAGCAAGACTCTTTTCTATCAAAGAAAGAAAGAAAGAAAGAAAGAAAGAAAGAAAGAAAGAAAAGAAAAGGAAAAGAACAACAGGAAAGAAAACAAAATTGACAACACCAGCAGTAAAAAATGAGGTATAACTACAGACCCTATAGACATAGGGATATTATACACTTGATGTCAATAAATTTGGCAACTCACTTTATTTATACAATGGAATACCCCTAAGCAAACTCCTTACACACAGAACAACATAGATAGATCTCACAGCTATTATCTTGGGGATGGAGGGATAAAAAGCACAAAAGAGTGTATACTGTAGAACTATATGATGTTCTTAAACTGGCAAAGCCAATCTATGATGATAAAATCAGAGCACTGATAGCAGCTGGGACAGAAGGTAAAAAGGCTGGAATCTGAAAGCAAAGGGGCACAAAGAATATTTCTGAGATGATGGAAAATACAGACTGTAAAAAGTCATCATATCATACACTTAAGAACTCAACGTGCATAAATTTACCTCAATGAAGTTGATTTTTAAGGAAAAAATAAATAAAAAATACCAAAGAAGTAGAGCTGTAACTTACATAAATGTAAATTTAGTCCAAATTTTTTAATAATTCTTCAAAACATACTTTCTATCATATACCTTCTTAAGACAAGAGGAACCATAAACTATGGGCCAGGAAGTATGCTGGATGTTTTCACTTGCTATTACCTTGCAAAGGTCCTAAATGGTACCTTGAGAGACAGCAGTGTTACAGCTGATAAAGCAGTAACCCTGGAGCCAGAAGACCTGGGTTCAAATAATGACTATATGTTATCTGTTAGACAGATATATGACCTAAAATATGTATAATATGTGACCTAAGTTACTTTTTAAGTTTCTTCATTACCACAGGGTTGATGTGAAGATGAGGGAATATTATTTTAAAGTATCTGGTAAAGCACAACACAAATACAAGTCTTATTACCAACAGTAAGTGCTCAACAGACACCGATTAAAAGAAGAAATGAAAGAGATAAATAACAATGTGGGCAGGGATATAAGCAGACAGGAAAAGACAGGTGAGAGCATGTTCCTACTCACACTTTTTTCTGTGGATGGGTAGGGTGGAGAGTAGAAGAGGAGCTTTCAGACATGTTCCCATCGTGAGCAGCACTGAGTAGGGTAGGGTTGGAATGAATGAATGAATACACTTTTGTTGTGACCTGGATCACAGCATTCTAGGCTAGCAATCCACCGTCTTGGCAGGGAGCATGAGTCACTGACCAGGACTCCAAGGGGCTTCATCCAGGATCATAAGGGTTGCAGTGACTCATCTCTTATTGTGGACCTCTGAAATGCCAGTATAACAGATAAAGTGTTCCAATCCTCCTTATCCTTAGATTTTCATTTTGCTCTAAATGAGACAACGAGAGCAGACGTCATACAAAAAGACTGGCAATGAGCAGAGCAACAGCTTCACGAACACCTAGCTGGCTGATTTTCAGTAGAGTTCCAAGGAACAATGCTAGGTCTGACAGTACTCAAAAAGTACCTGAGTATAAAAATCTAGAGGGTGACTACAAAAGAGGCCCAGATTGAAAACCTGAGAAGTCACGTATCTTCACCCAAACATGGAGCCACTGGTAAGGCACTTAGAAATTCAATACTGTACTCAATTAGGATATGTCATCTGACTGAGGTTTCAACGGAATGCTATGGGGGCAAACAGAGGAGGTAATGAACCAAGTGGCAGGGGAGGAAGCAGTATTAGGGGAAACACTCTTGAAAAAAAGTGACACCTCTGCTGAATCCAAAGATGTTAAGGAATTACTTGGGCAAAAGGCATTCCGGGCAGGAGGCACAGCACGTATAAAGACTTGAAAGGTCTGGATGGTGCCATCTGCAGGGCACAAGGAATTGCATACAGCTGGAGAATATGTTATGAAGGGAAAATGAGGAGACTATAGAGGCACAGGCAGGGTCTTAAGAAGGACCTTTTCTTAAAAGCAGCCTGAAGGAATTTATATTTTACCTTGAAGATGAAGGGAAGCCACTGAAGGATTTTTTTTTTTCAAGTGAGCAGGCCAGGTGCCCCTGGTGGTGACCCTGGCCCTCAGAAAGTGATGTGAGAGTGGAGGGGGGCAGTGTAGAACACAGTGTCTAGTGAAGGCCTGGTGTGTGTGTTGTTTCTCATTTGTATAAGTGAACTACATTTCCTTCACATCTTGCTGAAGAGAAGGCTGCTCCCTCCATCACCTCTTCTCCTCATATACCCTACACCTTCACATTGTCTTATGTTGTAAAAGAATCATTTGGTGGCAAGATTACATTAAACCCACTGGATTCTCAGGTGCCCTGCTGGCAAATATTAGCTCAAGTCTACAGGTGCACAAGTATCTTTCTTTGTCTCCGATAGGGTTCGGAGACAGCGTAAGCCACGGAAGGATTTTAAGCAGGCAATACCAAAATTGAATTAACATCTTTAAGAGATCATTCTGGCAACAGTGTGGAACACAGATTGGAAGGGGACAAACACGGAGACAAGGGCAAGTATTTAGGAGACTGGAGTGATCCATGTGGGGGATGGCAATGGCTGAAGACAGCAGAACTCAGGATGGAGTGAAGATGTATTAGACATGGTGAAGAGGCAGAGTTCTCAAGACTTGTCCACTGGTTTACGTGAAGATGAGGAAAAGAAGGAATCAAGCTGGACTCCCAGGATTCAAGCTTGGATGTACGAATGGACAGGCCTGCTGTTCATGGAGATGAAGAATAAGTTCAACCTGCCCTTGAAAGTATAAAAAGCAACGATACTGCACTATTTAAAAAGAAAAATTAACGCAAACAAAAGCACATGCTGCCTTAGACAGTATAGATATACATCTCTGGGAAAAATCAAACACTTAAATTCACAGAGAGGAATAAGTCAGAGTTAAAGAAATTCCTGTCTAACATATGTTGATGAATGAATAATCAAAGAATAACAAGAAGGCAATTCACTAACAAGAGAGCCATCTACTGCCTTCCAAGGATAGTGCAGCGATGAAATGCCACAAAAAAATGTGGAAGAAAGCCAAGTTTGTGACCACTTCACACTGTACATGTATTCACAAAATATCTGACCCTTCCCACAAAAATTTCCAAGCAGTTAGCACTTTTTAGCTAACAGCCAAATCTTTTCACTTACTTATTTCTCCTAAAAACATCAATTCAACATATATCATCCTTTGAATATAGAACACTTACCTGCCATCATTGCTATCATACTGGCTTTATAGACATTAGTAAGAGATCCAAGTTCTCCTGTTGCTAAGATGGTTTTGAGATGAGCCTCCCCACAGGTCTTGCGAAACTGACGAATCTCATCATACAGGGCTGGGGAAGGAAATAATTGAGGCAGTTACAAAGCAGGCAAGTGATAACATAACTTGGCAGCCATTTGGAGCTGGTAGAACCCATCTCAGATTTAGGAAACATAAAACATTTGTCACTTTCTAAAAATCACCCCAATTTAATATCGCCTAGAGCATTCTGTTGCCATTCACATCCTGTTACAAGAAATGCTTAGTTTGCTACCATGAAACTTTCTAAGCCCCTGCCCGAGGTCCAGAACCATGCCGCTTTTTAAATTATCATTATAATGACATGCAAATTACAAATAATTTCTACCTCTCCCATACGTTGGTTACTTACAAGAAAAAAAGACATTTATCCACCATACATATGGGGGTGTACCCCTCTGCAAACTGAGGAAACCTCAGGTCCTTATTAATTCTTCCATTCACACATAATAAGTTCTCCTGTTAGAATATAAAGCAGGCCTTTCCTGAGAGCTCTGCTAATGACAATGAAGACATAACAGCTTTCCCCACTCGCTGCCAGGCCATGTATCTATATATCTGACTAAAAAGCACTGAGCCTAGCCAGGTATGCTGGATGTATGTGCACAGAGCCAGTTGTAGAGGGGCTCCCAGGTGCAGCCTTGAATCTATTAACCCCTGACCCCAGTACCAAATCTGGCTTTTGAGGGCTCCACTTGATACCCTGAAAGCAGATTTTTGAAAAATATACATGTAAAAAAAAAAAAAAAAACTATCCTCATAACAAAAAGAAAATCAAGGGGAGAACATTTCATATTCAAAAAGAATTGACAGAATTTTAGTAAACAAAATCAGTATAATGAGTATTAAATTTTTGAAAAATTATTTAACATCATCTTCTGTCATGACAGCAGTGGGTTTTGGCTCTTATCCTGTATCACGTTGGCTGCATTCATTCCTTGAACTTGGGCTATTACTACACGATCAGGACCACCAGCACTTTTTTTGTTCCTTTGCGTGTGTGTGTTTCATAGGAAGTAGTTCTACGAGCGCATGGACTACACTGAGCAGGAAAGAAAAATTCGTACTAAGGTTAGGGTTAGGGGAAGTGGTTTTTAATGTGGAGATGAGACTTCCGTAATTCACTGGTTTACTAAAGTACATGTAAAACACTAAAAATTGGTCACAAGTCACCAAACTCAGTCAAAATCGTGCAAGTTATAACACAATGAAGAAAACTTGCCTTCCCGATCCTAGAAAATCTGAACTGAACTTGAAGCTCCAAGTGAAAAGTGAACACAAATAAAAGCAAAAATTCCACTACAGGATGCTTGGTAAATGTTAGAGTTTGTCCCCATCAAAAGATGGCACCCACAGAAGGTTTTTCAAGAAAGGGCTAAATACTTTCACAAATCCCTAATAATCAGTGGTTTTGAGCATTAGAGACGATCTGAGATGCCACACCGCCTACCTCACCCTGCCCATCCTACCCAAATTGTGAGAAATCATCTCACCCACACATCCCATATGACAACATGTGTGAGAATGGCATAGACAACAACGACTACGTGGCAATAACAATTTATATTCTTTTAACTCAGGGAATTAATCTTGGATGGAATGACATTTCCCGAGTTACTGAATCTGAAAACAGGAAGTTGTTCTCTAAGAACTACTGACAAGGAAATCTCTTGATCTAAAAATTCAAGAATGGTACCCCAGAGTTAACTTGCGATTTAATTAATGACTTTTCTTCCACAGTGCAGCGTTGCCATCAAAAGCAGGCTGGCGAGTCAGACAAATGTGGATTTAAAACCCAACTGCATCTCTTCTTGCGTGACCTTGGGCAAGTAATTCTCAGCCTCAGTTCCATCCTTGAAGTGTCAATAATAATACTTACATTATAGAGTTATTATGAGGATTAAAAGGGAAGATATATACAAAGTACTCTGCACATTGTCTGACTGATTGTAAGAACTCAAAAAGTGTAACCATTATTCTTAAGCTCAGAAACCTAGTGAAATGAGTTTTAATTAAGTGTTGTGTGATAAAAGCCAAATCTTATTCATGGCCTGACCCAACTCCTTGTACTGCACCAAAATCTTGTTATATGGATTAGTGCTTAAAATCAGTGAGTCATCAGATAAGGCTTGAAATGTTTTATTACAACATTTGTTAAAGTAAAGTTTGATCTGTACAACAAAATTCTTAAAACGTTGATCCCAATCATATTTAAGAACAAAACTATCAGCCTTTTTCTAAAGAGTATTACCTTTTGATATCCAGTCCATTTCTTTACCTACAGTTAAAATTAATCAGAAAAAAAAAAAAAACCCATGTACTTTACGACTCAATTATCAGCCACCTGGAAGTTATTATGCCCTGTAATCCATGATCCAAACAGAATGAACCCAAAATAGTCATCAGCACATAACTGGATTTAAACAAATAAGTAACCAGTGCCTTCTCATTCTTTAACCACCAACTCCTCAAATCATTTAACTGACCTATCTCACCACATAACAGGGTCAAGTTTTTCTGAGAAAGTATCTCAATCTTTAGAGTTCAACTACTGAAGTTGCTTGTCATTTTTTTCTTGTTACTATTCTGCCCAGAGTAGTAATTCAATCAAAAAGCACACTGGACCTGTCCTTTGGAAAATGTGGCCTGGACTCCGAACAAGCAAATGCTTCTATCTGGGCCTCTGAATCTTACTGAGTTATGCAAAGATGACAGAGCATTCAAGATGTTCATTAGTATTACTACTGCGACATCCTCAATGGCAGCAGATCCGAGAGTCCCGTGGCCCCGTGGCCCCGTGGCCCTGTGCCAGCAGCACGGTACCTGTGCTGGCCAGTGACGGCAGCATCAGAAGTGGCCCCGTAACCACACTTCCCACGGCACATCCAGCTGTATTCTCTGCTCCCCAGTCTTTCATGGACCTGCCTGTTTTCCAAGCCTGGCTCCCCAGGCTTCTTACTCAGTGAGCTATTCCATGTCCTCCTAACAGATGTCTTTTCAGTTTAACCTAATCTGAACTTGTTTCATTAGTTTCCAACTCGTAATTCTAGCATAACAAGTATTTACTGAGAAATCTGGTATGGTGTGGGACAATAGCATTGGTGCCACACTGCCTGGGGTTCATATTCTAGCTTCAACACGAATTTGTTGTGTGATTTGGGCGATTAACTCTTAAACTCTCAGTTTCCTCTTCTATAAAATGAGGATAATTGAGGTATGCACACCTCATGGAGTTATTTCAAGTATCAAATAGACTAATATGTATAAAGTGCTAAGGATGGTGTCTGGGACATGTATTAATGCTCAAAAACTGTCAGCTACTTGTTTCCCTGTTGCTGGCTTTGGTGGTGGTGCTGTTGCAGTCGTTGCTGAGTGCTTATCAGGTTCAGACATATAGCAACTTATAAAAGCAGAGGACACCATGATCTAGGTTTCTTAAAGAACATAAACACAACCTCTTTGGGGCCTAGAAAGCAGGCTGGTGGGGAAATGTTTATTACATCATGAACATTTTTTTTTAACTTGGAGCCCATGCTCCCAGACTCCTGGGATAAGAGTTCTATTACTTGCTGGTTACGTAAATTTACAGGAATCATTCAATTTTCCTAAGCTTGATCACTTAGGGAGCCTCAGTTTGCTCCCATATTTTTGTGATGATGAGATAAAACAGTATATATGTTTAGAATGGAACAAGGCAATTAGTAGGCGTTTAATCATCCAATACTAGATTTCCATATTTTTTCTTACATACTTCCAGAAATGCAAAAGTAACTTTGAAAAACAAAACAAAGTAAGCACTGTCTTAGTAGTTATAGAATTTAAAAATTTAACATATAAGGAAAACAGACCACTTCACTCCAACACAAACGACAGAAGCCACAAATAAGCATTATTAGTGTCCAGGTGTTCTAAGCACCTTGGCATCACAGTGACAGATGACATATGCAAATCAGAGTAACATGATGGAGGGGCCTCTGGGTGGCTCAGTTGGTTAAGTGTCCAACTTCGGCTCAGGTCATGATCTTGCAGCTCATGGGTTCGAGCCCCGTGTCGGGCTCTGTGCTGACAGCCCAGAGCCTGGAGCCTGCTTTGGATTCTGTGTTTCCCCCTCTCTCTGCCTCTCCCGCACTTGTGCTCCGTCTCTCTCAAAAATAAATAAACATTTAAAAAAATTTTTTCTTTAAAGTAACATGATGGCTGAGGTGTAACTGTCAATCCCAAATCATAATGTCGTTCAATATACTCAACGGTCACTTACCTTTCAGTATAAATGAGCAAAACAATGGAAAACCTAATGGGTGGAATTTCCTCCACATTAGCGGGAAAGGACAGCAGGATGTGGATTTATATGATTGCTAGTGGAATACACATGTGGAGGAAGAAATCACAGTGGAATTAACAAGTTCAATAGATCCTCTTTCCAAAAAAAACTCTTCAGGAAGAGTAGCTACTCAAAAGAATGAGAAACCCCATAAGTTTTCAAAGCATCTTCCTGCAAAAATGCCCAGTGTTTTCTACACATCATTTAAACATCCCTGTGGGGTAGCTGGTAGTTAGCTTCACATTTCATATACAAAAAGTGAAATGTAGAGAGATGAATGAGTTGCCTAAAATTTCCTCACACTTTGCTGCCTTTATCCCCCCACATGCATACACACAGGCAGCTACATGCATGCTGTCCTTACAATACGTTCTCAAGGACATGAACTGAAGAACTTAGCACAATATAGTAATCAACACCTAGAACCTAAAGGGATGTCAACTCTCATTTACTTCAAATTACTAACATTATAGATGAACATTATAAACCCAAAAGCTGATTTTCATTTTTCTAGGGAAAACAAAGTTGAGGAAACTGAAAAGTTCTAGGATAATTCAGAAACATAAAACAGTTAATTCTGTACGATTTAATATGCTAAAAAGACCTATAACTTGCTTTATAAGCCTTCTGGTTAAGATCAGAACAGCACATTCTGACATTATGTCGTAGAGAAGTTCACGTGTCTGAATCCGGACTTTTCCGCACTTGCTTGCCCACTGATTAGCCATGTCACTTGGGAAAGTTACGAAACCTCTCCAAGCATCATGTTTCTACTCAAGATTGGATAGAAGATCTTTACTTTGAGAGCTCAAACACATCTTAAATCCTAGAAATAAATGTAAAAAAAATTATTTAAATAATCATGAAGATAATAGATTATTTTTCTCTTGGTTCCACCTTTAATAATAAGCAGATATAAAAATGAAGACAAACTTTAATTTGCTCTAAAATGTTACACTGTTGTAATTACAACAGCTTCTTGCTATTGGTTTAGAAAGATGATTTGGATCTCTACTTTGTGGGAGCTCTCGGCCAGAGAGAGATGGGGAGCAGAGTAGTCTCATTTGGTCACTACCATGAAGGGTGGGGGAAACTTGAGACTGGCACATCACTGGGGCCTTGAGAAACTCCAGGTTAACATGCTGCCAGATCAGGGTTGGGGGGTGGACATCCTCATCAGTGAGGACTGGGAATTCTGGAGGACTTGGTGAGCTCAACCACCCTGGGTGCACAGTACTAGACGAGGGAGACAGCCTATGTGGTCAAGAGACTGTTCCACACATGGAAATTGATCAACTAAATAAATATACTTAGGATAATGGGAACAAGATTTCTCATGACAAGAAAGAGGGACACAAATATAGAAAGGGGAGTGGGCAAGAATAGCCATTTGATGTTGGCTTGTGAGGAAATCATCAGTGTGAACCCATAGTTTCTGATACAGATAGATTATAGATAGATGGACAGACAAATAGATATAAATGCACGGTATTTATATGTGCGCATTGTGTATATGTGAAAATTCATGCATTTCCTACATCTGTCCACTGAGAAGACCTAGAAACAACAGCCTTACAGCAGTGAGCACACCTAGCACCCAGATCTTGGTTTCTAAAAATCAATCTTCACTAAAAGAAAGTAGACTTCCTTGGAAAAATGGCCGATTCCAGGGCTAGCACAGAAAAAAAGTTAAAGATAAGCCTGAAATATCCATGATAAGAATTCAAGGAACTTCTTGAACATGTCAAAGAATAATATGAACATGTCAAAAGGACAGAAGAACAATCTAACACAGCGCCTACTGGCCAAATCTGGGATAATCTGAATATCAATAATAAATAATGACAGTAATGGATTATAACCAATTGAGTCCAATAGGACTCCATGAGCTCTTATAAACAGAAAGGAAAAAAAAAAAGTAGGAGAGGAGAAGGTAATGCTAACTAGTAAGTATAGAAGAAATGATGGAATTAGAAAACCACCATTTGACAAATATCAGAGTAATAACTGAAGAATTATGAATGAATGCTAAAACTACCGAATAAAGTTAGATGAGGAACAGGATATTAATACAATCTCAAAATATCTCCATTCATTTCTGTATTAATTACTTGTTAAAACACAAAATACTGGGGCACCTGGGTGGCTCGGTCAGTTAAGTGTCCAACTCTTGGTTTGAGCTCATAGTCCATGAGATCAAGCCCTGCATCAGCCTCTGCGCTGACAGCATGGAGCCTGCTTGGGATCCTCTCTCTCCCTTGCTCTCTGCCCTTCCCTGTGCTTGCATGCACTCTCTTCTCTCTCTCTCTCTCTCTCTTTCTCAAATACATAAACTTTAACAAAAAACACAAAATACTTATTAATTTTATAATGGAGAAACTTGCCAGAAAGCATCTTAGCCAATTAAAACTTAACATCCTCAATAATGGGACAAATGCACATCTTAGGACTCCCGACATAATGCACTGAGAAGAACTGAGCAAAACTTCTGTGGTATTTCTCCCCAAAATATATAACTTGAATCTAATCATGAGAAAAACATCAAACAAACCCAACTGAAGCACATTTTGCAAAATAACAGGCACCTATTCTTCACACTCAAGGGAAGACTGAGGACTGTTCCAGAGTGAAGAAGACTAGAGAGACATGTAACCATTGATCCCAAAACTAAGACCATTTTTGAGACAATCTGCAAAATTTGAACAAAGTCTATGGATTTAATGGTAGTATGCTATCAGTGTTAATTTCCTGATTTTGATGGTATACTGTGGCTTGGTACAAGTGTTCTTGTTTTTAGAAAATATACACTGAAATATTCATGACTAATGGACCAATAGGTCTGCAACTTAATCTCAAAAAATTGAAATAATTACACATATATAATTTAATAAACACACACATGTATACACACAAAGATAATGAGAAGACAAAAGGCAAATGGGGCAAAATTTAATAACTGTGGAATCTCAGTGAAGAGTAAATAGTTCTGTGTACGATTTTTGCAACTTTTCTGTAAATTTAAAATTACTCAAAAATAAAAGTTAAAAAGATATTTCATATACTATTGTGATTTATTTAGCATATAGATATTTTTTCTTATGGAAGGGTTTTCAAGATTATCAACTATTCTATTTTTTAAACAAAAAATATTTGATTATATATGGTACATATTGCCTGCTTTTTCCCCTTGAAATATCATAGACATCTTTCCATATTAATAAATATAGGTTTGTAGCACAGTTTTTAATGGCTACACAATCTTCCCCTACATGGTCATAAATAATTTATACAATCATTTTTCTATTATTGGATACTTAAGGTTTCAGATTTTTTGCTATTAGGAACAATACTTCAGTAAACGTCCTTATGGTTACATCTTTGCATACATCGTGACCTTATTCCCTAGAGCTTTCATTAATTTTTTTTCTGCTCACCTACTCACATGTAATCCATGTTCACTGTTAAAAAATTCAAACAGTATGGAAACTAAAACTTCTCCATTTAAAAAAAAAAAGAAAGAATAATTCTTGCATGTAACAGAAAAATAATAATCTGGAAGACTATTATAAAAGATGACTGACAAATGAAAATGGAATTCAAACACCACGACTGCAAATTAGTCAGAATAATGCAAAATATAACAAAACACATACACCAGAGAAGTGGCTGGCATAGTGATGTCACATTAAAAACCTGATAATAAATGTTTTGACTTATAATGAGGTTTTCAGGAGTAGCAAAAGTGGGTGTACTAGAAACCCAGGATATATTACATTGTAGATGCGTAATCAATATAGTAGCAAAACCAGCGGAGGAGTTGTCTCCTGTCTGTCCCCCCACATCCCTCCCACTACTGCCACACTGAGGAGGAGAAATGGAGGTCGTAACCTGACCTTCTGCTCATCATTCCCAGCTGAAAAACAAGTGAGGCTGTGTTGATGGAGCGTGTTCACTGACAGGAGTCAGAGAACTTAGCCACACTGGGAAAGGCCTGTGTGATGAGAATGAAGATCCAAGGAGCAGAGGGGGTCACACTGCATCTGTTTCAAGCAGCATCCAAAAACGGTTGACAACTGGCTCTCCCTTCTGCCTCCCTGTGTCAGCAGGAACTTGCGTCTACAGTATTTTACTTTTCTCTATTCAAAAGTATCTTGTTTCTCTCCAGCTTCCACCCGTAAGGGAAGTATATTCTTAATCTTGGGGCACCTGGAAATCCATAAAGTTTTCTGGGAAAGCACTGCTATAGACAAAGAAAACTGTGTTAGTAAAGCTTTTGTGAATAGAAATTATGATTTAAGTAAAAACCCAAGTGTTTAAAGCCTATGCTTCCTATCTAAAAGTCATAAAGTAGTTTCCTTTTATATTTCATGCTACTCAAAGGCACTTAAAAAATAATTGTTAACGAATTATATCTAAGCAATTATTTTTTGAGTACCAGAAAAGATGTTCAACACTGCACATGAATGGCCTGAAAATATCTCTTAAGATAATTATATGTATAGTAAAACACTTAATATAAAGTGTACAGCAACCTTTTAAATTAAAAAAGTCACAAAATGTTCAAGAACAGTTTTCATCCACCAAGGCAACTAATTAATCTTGTAAGACTAAAACAGAGATGAGCTAAAACGCCAGGTAATAAAATAACCTATAAGAGATAAAACACACACATTTTGGTCAATACTATTTGAAGTTTCAAAGAATCATAGCCTAAAAACAAAAACCATAAAAGCATACAGCTGCTATAAGTATCTCGAGCATTTTTCTGTTATAAACAACCCCCAAAACAGAGAAAACACAGACTATAGATTATGTGATTCCTCCTCAAACAGTGTCTATAGATTTAGAAATGGCTTTTCTCATAAGATATTCTGATTAACAACTCTACAAAACAAAGAACAATTCCAATTTCTTTTAAGAGATGTTCTTTCTACCATCCTTCTTGTGTATAAATCAGCAAATAAGAAAAATAAATTGCTGCCAAGATTCAAGATGTTCAGGATCCACTTCATAAGACAGAATGATAGACACTGTGGCATTGGCCCCAATATTTCATTCTCTCCCCCCAAAACTCTTGATGGCCTGAGACATGTACTTCACAAACCAGGTTTAGGAGAACAAATCAGGACTGACGAACTGAAGAAGATACAAGGGGGATCTAGATACAGGACACAAACAACATTTCCAAGTACGACACTGAACACACTATGCTGAAAAATGTTACAGAAGAAGCCACCTTTGGGGCGATGTCTGACAGTGCTCTAGTATGGAATAGAAAGTCAGCTGTAGGTCTTGAGCTCAGAGAACTGGAAGATTCTTGAACAAGGCAGAATCTGATACCATTTCAATGTCACTGGTAATATATTAAGGTAAATACATGCAGCAGAGAGAGGTCATAAAAAAAGTAAAAAATGAACACCTCTATATTTACAGAGCATGGAATGCATTTAATTTTCAAAACCTGTTCAGTAAGATTTATGAGATGATGAACCCCTTCTGGTGAATGCTTTCTTCAAAGAACTGTTTAAGAAATGCAACTTCGATGTCGACTTTAATATCATCATGAAAAAATACCGTATTATAGGTCCTTATCTAGGGAATAATACTCCCAGACAATGAAAACGCCAAATATAAAATCACAGGCCATTATAGCTCTAAAGGACTGTAGAAATCATTAAGTTTTATCCCCTCATTGGTAGCTTATTTAAGTGGAGGCAGAGAGAAGTGAAGTGTTTGCCCAAGGACTAGGTATAAATTAGCGAAATTACAAAGACTAAACTCCAAGTCTTTTAGAGTTCTACTTCATTTACTCAATACGTGTACTATTACGGTTACTTCCCTTGACAACATACTATGAGCATCAAAAGGAGGCGAGGGAAAGAGAAGAAACTGCAGCTGGCATGGAGGCACTGATTCATCTGGGCCAGGCAATGGATGGTCAATTTACATTCATTATCTAATTTAATCCCCATTACAACCCTGTGAAATAGATGCCATTATTCCTACTTTACAGAGAAGGAACAGAAGACACAGAAAAGCAATGTGGCCAAAAGCTACTAATGGTAGTGCCAGGATTCCAACCACAGTCTATCCAGTGCAAAGACTCTGCTCTCAACCCTTCCTGGTCTCCCAGAGTTATCCTCCCTTCTTGTTCCATGGTATATTTGTTCTGGGTAAGCTCTGGGTCTGACCACCTCCAGTGATGACTGGCTTATATGCTGGCTGGCTGGCTGGCTGGGTGCCCCTGCCTGTCTCCTAGTCCAGCACAACATTCCAGGGAGAGGAAAGCCATCCTTTTCCCGAGAGCATAAGAGGTAGATGTACTTTTTGGCTAATCTTGACAGAGAAAGAAACTCTTTATCCATTAAGCCTTCTATTATAGCCAACTGCAGATCCAGACTAAATAGAAACACACAGGGAATACTATTTGTATTAACTAACCAATATATAAATTCAACAATGCTTCAATCATCCTGCACCCAAACTATGTGGAACCAAGAACAAGAAGTATTTTTTTTAAAAATAGATGTGGGGCGCCTGGGTGGTTCAGTCAGTTAAGTGTCTAACTCTTGATTTCAGCTCAGGTCATGATCTCACAGTTCGTGAGTTCAAACCCTGCATCGGGCTCTGCATTCACAGCACAGAATCACAGGGATTCTGTCTCCCTTTCTCTCTGCCCCTCCCCCTGCCTCTCTTTCTCTCAAAATAAGGAAAAATAAACTTAAAAAAAAAATAGATGTTTCAAGTTAGTGATTCTCTACAACTATGGGATGGTAGGGGAGAGGGTGGAACCAAAATCACCTGGGACAATTTTCACAGTAAAGAAGCCTATCCCCTCAGTCCAACACCCAACCCCAATAGTACATATACTCAGGAGGGATATTCTAGGTTCCAGGAAGAGAGGAGTTCGGGCAAGTAATCTGAAAGCATTTTGTCAGGTAATTCTAAGAACCAGCATAACATACCATATATACCCTATATCCAAGTAAAACTACTGTCCTGAGGGATAAGTGAGATGGTGTACGTTTCTATGCCTGGACAGGAAGGACTAAAGGAAGTACAGGCAGGGAAAGACAGAGTACTATAAAGAGCAAAACAGGATCTGACAGTAAAAGGCTTACCAGAAAAGGGCCAGGCGAAACAACAAGAACAAAACTTTTTAAATAGAAGATATATGAAGTCAAAAGGCACAGGGGTCTGAAGTGTTAGCTGTGGGGAGGATCACCTCCAGGGTTTTCAGCAGCCAGAGAGCATCACTGTGCTCCAGAACAATCCAATCACTAACACCACAGTTTGGAAACTAACCTGTATTTAAGAGAAAGTGTTCAAATCAAATACTTTTTAATGGATTTCTTTCTAAAATGGCTAGATTCTCTGATCTGATCAAGATTCAACCGTTCTACTTACATAAAAATGACGCATGAAAAGCAGCATGGTTTAGTGGGGAAACTGAGCATGAGTTCTGGAGTCAAGCAGATGTAGGTTCCAGTACTTGGGAGGTTTTATGGTCTTCAGTATAGGGAATGTGGCTGAAATCGGAGAGGTCAGGAGGTTTTCAAGGGGGAGTGTGCAAAGTGTGAGAAGTTTGAGAGCTTGTTGGGACCTAACCTGAAGACCGCCAACACTTCAGGGATGACGGAGGAGAGAGAGGACCTTGCATACAAGACACAAGGACACAGGAGTCATCAGAAACTTGAAGGAAAACCTGAAGAATTTAGGATTACCAAAGCCAGGCAAAAAGAGTGTTTCCAGAAGAACTGTGCACTGTGTCAAATGCTGAACAGTAGAGCTAAACAAACAACTGCAGAATATTCCCTGGGCATGGGAAAATAAGAGGACATTGGCATCTTGATTAGTACAGATCCAAGGGAAACAAGTAAATATAACTCTTTTAAGAATTGTAGCCATGAGGGAAAGAACAGAAAGGTAGACTTAGCTGGAGATGAGGGGGAAGGTTGACATGTGAGCATTTTTTTAATGGATAAGAAAAGCTTACATTATGTTTAGGTGTTGATGGGAATAGATCGTAGAGACAGATGAAAGATACAGGAGAAAAAAATGGTCAACAAATGGAGTAAGGCCTCTGAAAATGTGGGAGGATATGAGAGCCACTGCACAGAGGAGGGACTGGACTTAGGAGGAAGGAAAAGGAGGAACAAAGGAAAGCAGAGCTGATGCAAGGACCTCAAGGGAGACCCTGTCTACTGGTTTCTATTTTCTCTAGAAAGGAGCAGGTAGGTCTTCTGCTGAGAGTGAAGGAGCCTCAAGATGGGCAGAAGAATTAGAAGCTTGAGGAGAAAGAAACTTTAAATTGTCACCAAAGAGAATTAAAGAAGAGGAATACAGGCCCCCCTCCAGTCTCTTTGAGTTCATGCCCGAAACTGTGGACCCTGTGACCATGAGCACTGATTAGGATACAGTCTGAATGGCCAGGTTTAAAAATGGGACTCTTTTGTGCTTTAACCAGGGTCCTACACACCTCAGCGCACAGAGAGGAGAGGAATCTAGACTTGAACGTTTGAACGTATAATAGCCTCACAGACATTTCCATCAGCAAATTCCAAGAAATCAACTCTAGGGGCGCCTGGGTGGCTCAGTCGGTTAAACGTCCGACTTCGACTCAGGTCACGATCTCGCGGTCCATGAGTTCGAGTCCCGCATCGGGCTCTGGGCTGATGGCTCGGAGCCTGGAGCCTGCTTCCGATTCTGTGTCTCCCTCTCTCTCTGCCCCTCCCCCGTTCATGCTCTGTCTCTCTCTGTCTCAAAAATAAATAAACGTTAAAAAAAATTTAAAAAAAAAAAGAAATCAATCCTAGGCTCATATTTTAGTAAACAGCTAATATCAAAGCATGACACTGAAAAATACAGTACATAATCAAATTGAGGCAAATTAAGACAAAATACCGCAGTGAAAAAAAGGCCTCAGTCATTGCAGGTTTCTATTTAGAATTAAATTTCCAGTATTAAATGTTCCTTTTCAATTTGTTTTGGGTCAAGAGGTTATTAACACCATAAAAAAGTTAATAGGAAAGTATGGTCTAGGACAAAGATGTGTTATTATATTTTACATGAATGCCTGTTATTAGGAAATTATCAGTTCCTAAAAACAACCATTCCTAGTTCATTAAGGGACAATTACATCAAAACTCATCTCCTATTATATTTTATTCCTCAATTAGTATTCTAGAGACAAGAGCACAAGTTATAATAGAAACCATACTTCTATGTCTACAACTGTTAAATAAAAGATATAGGACATACAGTTTTTTTTTATCTAACCAAATCATATAGTTTATTTCCAAATTTGTTTTAAGTATTATGTTTATTCATTTTTCTCCTCTTACCCTGGCCCAAAATCTTAATTGAAATCTATGACTAGAAGGAAACAAGAATTAATATATAGGGACAAGAGACATCTATTTAAAAGCCTGGGTGGTTTAGTTGGTTAAGCATCCGACTCTTGATTTCAGTTCAGGTCATGATCTCACCTCTCCACAGTTCATAAGATCATGCCCTGCACTGGGCGCCATGCTAACGGCACAGAGCCTACTTGGGATTCTCTCTCCATTTTTCTGCCGCTCTCCTGTTCACATGCATGTGCACTTTCTCTCAAAAAAAAAAAAAAAGAACTTAAAAAAAAATGTTTGCAATCGGTCAAAGCTCACATGACCATAGGAAAAGGAACAAAAATCAAAAGCACAAAAAGACATTTGTGAACTGTCAAGAATTTAAACCTGGCAAGGATTAAAAATGTTGATGAAGTATAGTTGGGAGTACAGGGCAACAGGAATGGCTTTAACATTTGTTCTAGATCATTCAGAACTGTGGTATCAGTGACTGCATCACAGTGATACTCTCAGTGCTGCTAAGATCTCTGAGATGACCTGCCCCACAGCTAATGGCACTGTGCCTTTTGACTTCATGTATCTTTTTATTTAAATATTTGTGTTACTGTTGTTTCACCTGGCCCTTTGCTGTTAAGCTTTTTACTGTCAGACCCCGTTTAGCTCCCTATGGCTAAACTGTCCTTCTCTGCCTTCTGTCCTTCTCTGCCAGAACTTCCCTCAGTCCTTTCCGTCTGGGCACAGAAATGTACACCATCTAACTTATTAGGAATGTTAATATTCTAAGCTAAAAGACTACATTTTCCCGGCTTCACTTGCAGCCAAGATGGCCACTGACTCAATTTGAGCCACGGAGGTGTAAGCAAAAATGGTGTATGAGATTTTTAGGATAGGACAGCCCTTCTTTGCTATTATCTAGGAAATGAGTGGAAAGACAGGAGCTTCAGGAGCCATCTTAGAGAATGGCGTGCCCTTAAGCATGAGAGCAGAAGCCAGACACTTTGGAAGTAGAAGAAAAAAGTAGCATAGGTCACCCCTGAAATACCTACCTCTAGACTTTGTACAAGAAAATAAATCCTGAAGTATTTAAACTACTGACTGAATCTTTGCCTACTCCATAACCAAAGCAATTCTTAATGAATAAACAATGGAATTAGGATTTATAGATGTTAGGGGCACCTGGGTGGCTCAGTTGGTTAAGCGCCCGACTTTGGCTCAGGTCGTGATCTCACAGTTTGCAGATTTTGGACCCCGCATCGGGCTCTGTGCTAACAGCTCAGAGCCTGGGGCCTACTTCAGATTCTGTGTGCGTCTCTCTCTCTCTGCCCCTCCCCTGCTCATGCTCTCTCTCTCTCTTTCTCACACACACACACAAATACATAAACATTAAAAAAAAAAAAGGATTTATAGATGTTAAGTTAGATGGACTGATGGAGAGAAAGAAGAGTACCTGGGTGGCCCAGTCAGTTAAGTGTTCAACTTGGCTCAGGTCATGATCTCACGGTTCATGAGTTCGAGCCCCATGTCAGGCTCTGTGCTGACAGCTCAGAGCCTAGAGCCTGTTTTAGATTCCGTGTCTCCTTCTCTCTCTTCCCCTCCCCTGTTTGCATTTTGTCTCCCTCCCAAAAATAAATACACATCAAAAAAAAAATTTTTTTTAAAGACTCACAGAAAGATATCCAAGAGATACTGGCAAGTCCAATAAGTAGGTTAAGAAAAAATACATTAAATATAATCCTACTGTTTACTTAAACTTTGAAAAAGGGTGTCAGTTGCAGGACGTCTGGGTAGCTTTGTTGATTAAGGATCTGACTCTTGACTACAGTTCAGGTCGTGATCTCATGGTTCACAAGTTGGAGCCCCGTGTCGGGCTCAGTACCGACAGTGCAGAGCCCGCTTGGGATTCTCTCTCTCTTCTTTTTCTGCCCTTCCCCTGCTTGTGCGCTATCCCTGTCTCTCTCAAGATAGATAAACTTAAAAAAAAAAAAAGCTTTAAAAAAATTTTTAGTTGAACTACTTTTATGATTCTTTTGAAATAGAAAATTGTACTTATTTTAGCTATCAACCATCTCTAGTATACAAAATATATTTAAGGCACAGGTCAAATCTATTTTTTAATATTTAATTATAAAAAGTTTGTTATTGAAATGGGTGATGTTTTTCATAATTGGTGCGATAGTAAATTATGAATCTCAAAGGTAAATATAATAACCCCTAGGAACTATGTGTAAGAATAGCAGGAATAAAGCAGACTTCGCAGACTTACTACTAATCCCACCTCCACAAAATCCACAAAGATTAACATAAAAAAGGGAAGTTTCCTCCACATATTAAACTGCATAAATGACTTGCCTAGAGTGATTTATGTATTGAGTAATAAAATACTGGAGGACAGAATAAAAGTTAACAGTCTACTGCATAGAAATAACCACTCACCTAAGCACTCAAAGGGATCTAAAAAGTTCACATAGGTGGGCAACTGTCTAGGATTTGTGAGGGGAACAAGGATGAGCAATACCAGCCGTGTTTTCTCTGAAATTCGCCTTCTGATCTAGTGACTTGTAATCTAGAACAATGACTTCCAAAACATGCTGCCTCTTTTCCAATCGTCTCCATTTCATTCACTAGGACAGAACTAGGCCTCCCTCTTAGGTAAGGACTTGCACATACCTTCCCACTGGCCTGTCAGCACCAAGGTCCTGTTAATTACCACATCAATTTCCGTAGCTCCATCTTCCACAGCCAATCTGATCTCTTCCAATCGTGTTTTTAAATGAGTCTGTCCAGCCGGAAAGCCAGTGGCCACTAGTAAAGAGAGGGAAAAAGAAGGAAGGAAGGGAGGGAGGGAGGAAGGAAGGAAGCAAAGAGAGGGAAGGGAGGAAAAAAGGAAGGAAGGGAGGAAGGAAAGAAGACAAATTTTAGTTGGTTTCTCAACAAGGAATTTGATACAAAAACACAAAAAACAACAACAAACAGCATTTAGACTAAAGCATTAATGACACTAAAGAGCTTCACGCTTATGTTGCAAAGTGAAGTGTGAAGAAATAGAAGGTCATCTCATATAGCGTTATTGGTATTAGGATAAATATTAGTATTGCATCGTCTGGAAAACCTGAAAGTAAGTTGCTACAGTGATGCTCATGAGGGGGCTCTAAGTAAACAGATACTAAGAGAATATGTTATCATCACACCGAGTCATAAAACAGTAGCTGTAGCCCTGTCTTGATGGACCCTGGTTAATTATGGATCCTACTCCTAATCAAGTTGGCTATCATTGTATTCTTGATTTACTCACTCACACTTACAGCTGTGGTAACCAAATTGCAGTATAGTTTTTTCCCACTGCCTATCTTAAAATGAATAGCTAAGCAGATGAGAATAAAGGGAAGAGACAGCAGGAGGGAAAGGTACCTAATTTGTCCACAAAATCGGGACAGGGGTGAGGTGGGAAGAACAGGACAAAACAAAGTACAAAACAAAACAAAAAACAAAAACGAAAAGAAAATACAGCCACACTTCTGAAAACCTATTATATTTTTTACACGTGCATCATTAATTCCATTTCTATGACTAAAGATAACCTTTTGTATTTCCTTGATGTTATTAAATTCCTTGGGTCTGCTATCTTACAGGAGAGCACGTTTCCCTGTTGTATAAAAGAAAAGCTGAATTGACAGAAGCTGATGAAAAATTAAGGCAGCTGCCAAATACTGTGGGAATCCTCACAAATGGCTTGTATATCAATACTGTATACTATGTTTCTTTTGATGTATCCCTAATAAAATAAATTAATCATCTTTTTAGACTCCTTTTTCAAGGCCCCAGGATATTCCTCTTAACATCTTCTAAAAGTACAATCTAATTTTATATCTGTCCATCCATATACTCACACACACTCAGCTACACAGAAGCTTTTAAGACTCTTCTTTCCTTCATGCCAAGTCCTACTGAGTCTCTCTTAAGCCAATAACTCCTGAACATACCCTCTCTTCTTTATCTCCCAGGCTTTGGAGTGGCTCTCCTCACCTCCCACAGGGACTGTGGTAAGTCCCCCTAACATCCTGTCACCCCTCCTTAATGTGTCCAGTACCATCTCCTGACCCACTACAGCATAAAGCTGATCATGACATAACCTCTTCTCAAAACCTTGCAGTATGTGCCCCATCACCAGAATGAGCCCAAAGGCCACTGCCGAGCCTAGTTTCCCTATGGGATCCGGCCTTGATCTACCTCTCCAGCTTCAACTCACAGAGCCCCTTGCCCCCTTGCCCCAATTTAGACCCAACAACTGCAAGCCATGTACAGTTCCCTGAACACGCTCCTGTGCCTTCACACACGCTAGTTCCTCTGTCTAAAATCATTCGCTAACTCACCAACACGCCTCCTTACCCTTTAAGACCCTATGCAGCTATTAGCTCCTCTATGAAGAATCCTCTTACTCTCTGTCACCAACCTCTGCAAAATAAATCACTCCCTGCTCAGAGTTACAAGTGTAGCTTCTGCATATCTCTATTAGCATATTTTGCATACATATAATACTATATACCCTGCATGATGATGTTTTAAACTTGATTATTCCTCCTAAACAACTAAGTTTCCTTAAGGACCGGGAAACACTTCTGTATTCTTGGGAATTCACATGGTCAGCTACTTAGCAGGCAATCAGATACTGAGAGAATGAGTAAATACAAATAATTAAATAGATAAAACTAATTAAAATAATATAAAATTATATATAAAGCCTCCAGGAGTTTTGAGGTGAAGAACCGGAAACAGGTTGAGAGACAACAGCAAAGCCAAAACAATTTTACCCGAAGCCACGGGGATGGTGGAGCCGGCTGCCTTCAGTGCTTTCACAGCATCACACACTCGTGCGGGATAAACACAAACGGCGGCTGTAGTAAGGCCTATGAAGAAAGAAATCGTAACAGCCTACTTTAGCGGAAGTTCAATTTGTACAATATGCTTTTAATTATTATTTATACCACCACACTGGCAGAAATCAAAATGGCAGGAAAAATAACTCCCCCATGACGCTGCACTGAATGAAAAAGTTTTAGGGGCCCCTGGGTGGCTCAGTTGGTTAAGCATCTGACTTCGGCTCAGGTCATGATCTCACGGTTCGTGGGTTCGAGCCCCCCCGTGTGCTGACAGCTCAGAGCCTGGAGCCTGCTTGGATTCTGTGTCCCCCTCTCTCTCTGCCCCTCCCCTGATCTCTCTCTCTCTCTCTCTCTCAAGAATAAATAAACATTAAAAAAATTTTTTAATAAAGAAAAAGCTTTGACTTTCCACATTCCCTTCCAGGTCTTGACAATATGGGTCATTTTCTAACTGTTAAAGTCATGGAATAAAATAATCATGATGCTGCTCTTTGAGGATAATATAATACCACTTTTTAAAAATTCCTAGGGGCGCCTGGGTGGCTCAGTCAGTTAAGCGTCTGACTTCAGCTCAGGTCACGATCTCACAGTCCATGAGTTCGAGCCCCGCGTCGGGCTCTGGGCCGATGGCTCAGAGCCTGGAGCCTGCTTCCGATTCTGTGTCTCCCTCTCTCTCTGCCCCTCCCCTGTTCATGCTCTGTCTCTCTCTGTCTCTCTCTGTCTCAAAAATAAATAAACATTAAAAAAAAAAAAATTAAAAATTCCTAAATGGTAAACATAATGGTCTTGACTCAGTGACAATATTTTATTTCATGTAGATAACAAAATCCAGATTTCTACAGCAAACAGACAGTGGATGAAAAAAAAAAATGGACGTGAACCTTACAAGGTAATATAGCAAAATGACATTTAATTGATCCTATTCCCTCTGTTGCAAGAAATAATAATATCTGAATCTGGAGCCCTTATTTGGAAGAATAAGCTCTTAAATCTAAAAAAAATCAAATAAAAATCAAATAGCCAATATAAAACAAAACAAGAGCATAAGACTCATATGAAGTTGTTACTTTTTTCAGCCCCTCCCTCAAGGCTGTTACTTTTAATAACTTTGTATAACAACACCTACAAATAGGTGGTGTTTTTATTGTCAACTCAAAAGAAACATCATAAGTATTTTTCAAAAGCTGTGGCGTTATAGGTCTACAAATTATCTACAAATTACTTGGGATAAAACACCAGCATTGGACCAAAGCAGCATCTCTAGCTGCATTCATTACAGACAGGCACTCAGGGATCATGAAACATCTCTCCATGAAAAGCTCCTAAAACCAGCCCAGTGAGTGATACGCACATCATCCCGGAAATGCTGTTAGCCTTCCAGATCTCGGTTTCCTCATTTAGATACAGAGGATCAACTCTCAAAGAAAGGTCTCCTCCTTTCCTAAAATGTTAACATTCTAAACTTATGGCAACTTTAGAAAGTCCTTTCTTTCATGTATACTAAGAGAGTGAATATAACTTTTTTCAAAAGATCTAACCTAATATACGAGCATGCAATATTCCCCATTTGCATTTTATTCTCAAAAGTATTTCATTTACTCACAGAAAATACTTTATGTATGAGATGTGATTATTAAGTAATGAGACTGGCTTTTGCACATGTGGCTAGGGAATGAGAATCAGTATTTTAGAGTCACTAGATAGAAAATTTCCCACACTGAAGAAGTAGAAAGAAAAATAAAGAAACTCTCTACCAGCAACTTTAATCCATGATGGGAAGAACTGACCTAAAAAAGAGATTCAGATTCTCTCCCTGCTGTTTTTTAGAGAAGAATCTCAATTATATGCTATGTACACAAATCTACCAGTGGATCTTACTGCTATTACCATTTAAGCAGCTGAATCTTGTCTTAAGTCCTCTTAGATTTAGTAATTAGTACTGTAAAGGGGTAAACACAGACAGATTATACACAACATTACCTTTATCATGCACATTTAAAGCTTTTAAGAGATCTTCCCGGATCGGATACTTGGCTTTATAACAAAGCCTTTGAACGTTGGAAGATGTGTCATCACCTGAGAGTGTAGTAAGATCTATAAAGGTAACAGCTTTCAGGAGCCAAGCAGCCTGGTTTAAGAAAAGTAAAAAACAAGATTAAAAAAAAATCGTCAACAACCCAGTTAGTTAGCAGGAAATCATTAGACAAACATTTGTGCTAAAATCTGACATCTACACTGTTCTCAGGCATGTCATTCTCTATATGATATAGACATTGCTCAACAGGGACCAAAAAGATGAACACTGCAGAGAACAAAATAAAAGAGGGGTACGGAGTAGTCTTAAAACTATTTTTCCTTCCGTAGCTATCTCAAAGTGAAATCCCTAATAGAGCAAGCCTCCCCACATCACACCTCCCCATCTTATCCACCAGGAGCCCTGATGGCTACCATGATATGAGAGAACTTGGGAATAAGAGGATCTCTATCTGATATTTCTACCTCCACCCTTGAGATCTAGGATGAGACATTAAAAAAGAAGTCTCTAATTTCTTTGCTGTTTTTTTTTTCACTGTATTCCAACCCCATTTTTAAAACAATATTCATAGTTTGTAATTCATTCTAATGAATTTCCTTTTATCTTTCAATTAGAATATTTCCAAGGATGAGTCAAATGAGAAATGTCACCCTAAAGGATTCAATGGCAATATTTTGCCTCACTTGAGAAATGAATTCTGAATTCCTTCTAGTCCTGTGATCCACAGCATATCTTTGGTCAGTATCCACTGAAGGATATGCTGACCACAAGTACCCCATGAAACATCACTTTTTGAATTTTGGAAAATGATTTATGAAAATTAATAGTGAGGTAAACACGGTGGTCAAAGAAGGTCAACTTTTATGCCTAAGGGCCTCAACAGCAGACACACCAGGTTTAGACGTTATGGTTTAAAAATTAAAATAGAAGACAACCAAAGAAGGTATGTCTAAGGAACTAAATAAATGTGTTGAGGAAATACGCCATTTAATTCACTCATGAATAAAGATGCCTCAAATTCATTTGCGGCTTTGCCACTCAAGAGTGGTAAGATGTTTAACTTGTTCGGATAATGTGCTATCTTTCTCCAACCCATCATCATCATATATGAATTATTAAAATAAGTCATGGACAGCTGCAATCTTTTAAGTTTAGATGCATCTTGAGCAAAATTCAATATTGTGGCCTTGAGGGAAGAGACCAGGCATTGTAAACTACAGGAATAGAATGCTCAAGAAGAAACCTTACTTGCCACTCCTTTTTCACCACTCTGCGAGCCTGGATTTGCTCTGCACGCCTCAGAACTGCTGGTTGATTCACTTGTATTTTGGAGATCCAGCTAAGGTCTGAAGGGGAAAGAAGAACACTTCTTTATCAAATATATTCACCTATTTTCACGCAGTCCTTGAAAGGATATATCATTTTGCATCGAAGCTCTTATAAAGCTTCTGTTTCCTTTTTGCACAATTACAAATCAATAGCCTTGTTGAAAGAAGCTTGGTCATGAAAAGGCATACTTCATGTAAAATCAAGTACAGGAGGAACCGGAAGAACTTGTATTGATTCATTACACAGACATATCTAACAGAGGAAAATGTTACATTACTCCTGCCATGTGCCTCACATCTGACGGCAAAGGCTTATTTGTAAGTGCCCCGTCCAGGAGAACAAATGATTAATAAACTACCTAGTGAATTAATGTTGGGGCTTAAAGGAACCCTTGATCACTACCCCCTACTGACAAGATTAGTCTCTACTAGATGCTGATATGATATATCCCATTCTTTCGTCAAAGGAGACTATTTCAAAATGTATTAGAAATTACAACATTGATAGAACAGAAGTTTCAAAAAGGGAAAGAAAGAAACAAGCTGTTCAAAAGTCTGGGAGACATCTTTATTGCTTCAGTTTTGAAATGCTCTTTCCTACCTCGATCCTACCCTCCATCTTAGTTAACTGTAACTCCTATTTTGAACCCAGCCTACATGTTAGCTTTTGTGAAAACACTGCCGAGCTCCTCAGATAGAGCTAACATTTTGGATACAGCTGTACTGTACAACTTGTATTCAGTTCAGCCAGGAGTCATGGTAAATTGGTCTCCTATGCTCACTGTACTGTGAGTCATGATCTTATCTTTGAGTATCTAACACCAAACACAGGATGGTGCACATGTATTTCACTTTTATCCACCAGCACTCTGTATAACAGAGGTGACCTTAGAGTAAATTGAGCACACACCCATTTACCTTCTGTAAATAACCTCACTTTTATATCCCTCCAGCATCTTCTACCTTCTATAAATAACTTCATTTTTATATCCCTCCAGCAACTTCTTCTTAGAAGAGGCTTAAAAAAAAACACAGTGGGAAAGGTTATTCATTAGGAAATATGTCCCAATTATCCGTGATTTTGCTTCCTGCAGTATCAGTTACCTGTGGTCAACTGCAGTCCAAAAACCAAAGATCCTCCTTCTGAGGTACCAGAAGGTCAATAGTAGCCTAACACTAGCTCACAATGTCTGCATCATCACCTCATTTCCTCTCATCAGATAGGTATTTTATCATCTCACATCATCACTAGGGTGACTACAGTACAATAAAATATTCTGAGAGAGACCACATCCACATGACTTGTATTATAGCATATTGTCATAATTGTTCTATTTTACTATTACTTATTGCCGTTAATCTCTTAGTGTACCTAATTTATAAATTAAAAATTCTCATAGGTGTGTATGTATAGGAAAAAATATGGTATATATGTAGGGTCAAACACTGTCCACAGTTTCAGGCATCGACTAGCGGTGGTCTTGGAACATATTCTCCATGGATAAGAGGGGACTACGGTACACAATTCTCTACAATGTGATGGGGAAAACCGCTGATTGCATACTGCACCACATAACAACACAAATAATAATAATAAAGCATTTGCATCTACCACAGAGATAAGACTATGTTTCTACAAAAAAAAATTCTCTCATTTCCAATTGATTCCTCTTATCAATATTAATGTTGTAGAAATTCGAAGTGCGAGTTTGAGCGATTAATAATGATATACTTATTTAAATATCACTGAATAAAGAGCAGAGTCTGGGTGCTTTTTTTTTTTCAATTAAACTATTTTGTTAGCCGAAATCATTTAACAAAACAGATTTTTAACATTTCACTCCATCTGCTCCTCAAAGACACTGTGTGTTTTCCTCCTTGTCTACTGAGCCAACATCACAGAGAAAATGGGAGTCTAAGGTCAAGCAAATGAAATCTGCCTCTTCTTCCCTACACAGAGATGGGTTCTAGGTAAAGCCCAAAGAAATAAGACCAGACTGACACATCAGACTCATCCTAATCATAAGACCTATAAGAACCCCTCTATACCCAAAAACAGGGGAGATTCTTAAAAAAACAAAAACAAAAACTAGTAACGGTGATTAGGTTTGTGGTAAAGATCGTTTCAGGCAGATAGTAAAACCAATGAGGCAAAGAGTTGTGTGAAATACAGGGCTCACCACCAAGCCACTGTTGGCAGTGGCCAAAAGAGGGAAGCCTATGCTGGTGGGGCAAGGCTTTGAGGGGCCGTCCTTTATCAGTCATGTGACACTTCTGGAAGCCCCTCCCCACCTCTTCTCTACCACTACCACCAATGGAAGCACTGCTACTGGAGAGAGGTCCAGGACGCTCCATCGCCTGGCTGCCTCTGTCCTCATATGACCCTCTTCTCCCTCTCTGCTCCTCCAACCCTGTGGTACAGCGTTTCTAAACTATCAGGAGTTCACTGGCAAGCCTGTCACGTTCTGTCTCTGGACCTGTGCATGCTGTCTGCTCCTTCTGCCCTTCATTATCTTGCCAATACAGTGAACTCCTACCCAACCTTTAGGACTCAGTTCGAATGCTACTGTCTCTGTGAACCTTCTCCGAACCATACCAGTTGAGCTACTCCTTTGTTCCTTTGCACTTAAGGCTACTCTCTAGTCTACCGTTAGCGCAGACCCTTTCATTCTGAATACACTGATTTGCCGAAATGTTCACATTCCCCACAGATTTTTAAAACTCCAAGCCAAGTGCCTGACACATGGCGGCATTCAATAAATAAGCCGAATGGTTCCCCGACACCAGCCATGATCGAATTCTGAGCAACACCATTCCCAGTTGCTTTAAAACAAAATGAGTGTTTACTTTTTCCCCCCACCACTTTACTGAGGTATAAGTGACAAATAAAAATTGTGTATGTTTAAGATACACATCTTGATGTTTTGATATGCATATGCACTGCGAAATAACCACCACAATCAAGCTAATTAACCTATCTATCACTTCACACCATTTTCTCTTTTTCCCTTTTTTGTGTGTGCTGAGAACAATTAAGATCTGCTCTCTGGGCAGATTTCAAGCACACGATAAAGTATTGTTAACAATGGTCACATTACCGTACACTAGATCTCTGGAACTTATTCACCTTGTATAATGGAACTTTGCACCCCAACTGTTTCCAATAAAGGAACTTGGGGATCTCCACAAGAGAAGTTGGGATTGAGGCATGCATGGAATACCTGAGGACATCCACCTTAAAAACTAATTTTTAGTAATATTCCCCACCAAAGGTTAGAACCCACAGGGCCTGCTCTCATACTTCACAGACATCACTTGCCAGAGGTCCCTGCAAACCACCTACTGGAGAATGTAATAGGCTAACTTCTCTTGCAGTATCAGCCTCCACTGTTAAAAATATCATTAGTGGTCATAAAATTATCTGGCCCCATATTTAATCCAGCCACAGAATTTGCCTCTGTGACCTCCCATGGTAATGAATTATATAAGTGACTATCTCATTTTATTAGCACTTAATTTGCTACTCTTTAATTTCATCAAATAACCCTTGTTCTCATATTATGGGGTCTGGGGAAAAGAAAGGACTGATTGGCCTTTGTTATGTCCTTCATAATTTTTAATATTTTATTCGAGTACCCTTTAGCGTCTCCTTTCCGGGAGAAGTGATTCTAATGCACACAATCTCATCAGTACCATAGAATCTTCTCTTACGGGGCCAGGAGGGGTTTCAAGTGCACGTGCCTTTGGGGAGAATCGACATGAAGCCATAATTGGAAGGCGATAATACTCTTTTCTTAAAACTCTCCCATGAAAAAATGCCCTACTGTGTCTCTTAGTATGTCATTTGGGTGGCTTTCAGGCCCTTCTGTCAGTTATAAATTTATTCTCAGATACTCTTCTCACAATTTTTTATTATTGTTATCTTTCCTGTGTGAAGTCTCAATGGAGACCAATCATTTTCCTTACAACTCTACCATGTGGTCTGTCACTTCCACGAGTGCTTCCCTGGATGTTCTTGCACTTCTTCAGAGTATTTCAAATGGTAACTCTGTGAAAGGAGGTTTATTTGTATTTTGATTTGACCTTTGTTCCTAATAGAGAAAAATACATTGTGATAGCTTAGTAGAGATTTTTTTCCCCCAAATTTGGGAAAAGGAAGAAAGACTAAATTTCCCATGCTTTCTTTTCATTCTTTTCTGTTTATTTCCAGTTCTAATTTGCAACTTCCCAGGAATCAGCCAGACCTTTCCATATGCACAAGTGCCTAGCACAAAAATAGTTGCTCAATAAGGCTCTTGCATCACAGTAAATTTATAAAATTTTTAAAAATGTTTATTTATTTTGAGAGAGAGAGAGAGAGAGAGAGAGAGAGAGAAGGAGAAGCAGAGAGAGAGGGAGATAGATAATCCCAAGCAGGCTCCACGCTGTCAACACAGAGCCCAACAGGGTTCAGTCTCACAAACTGTGAGATCATGATGTGAGCCATAATCAGGAGTCGGTTGCTTAACCAATTAAACCATCCAGGCGCTCCACAGTAAATTTATTGTTTACCACAGACCCTGTAACTGGTGAAATATCAACTTGACCATGTCTAGTCCTTTTTTTTTTAATGTTTATTTTTGAGAGACAGACACAGAGCATGAGCAGGGGAGGGGCAGAGAGAGGGAGACACAGAATACGAAGCAGGCTCCAGGCTCTGAGCTTTCAGCACAAAGCCCAACACAGGGCTCAAACTCACAAATCATGAGGTCATGACTTGAGCCGAAGTCGGACGCCCAACTGACTGAACTACCCAGCAGCCCCAACCATGTAGGGTCTTTTAAACTCAGCCTTGGAAAAGGGCAGCTTGGCTAGAAAAAAAAAGAGCTTTGGATGTTAGTGCATGCCTGATCCATCCAAGCTCATAAGATACTCAACTTATATAAATGAGCAGACTCAGCCTTGCCCACTTCCTAAGCCAAAAATATACAAGAAAGACTGGAAGCCCCATCCTTACTAGCAGGTAGGAATAAGAATTAGCTTTCTTCACAAAGTCTACTACCATCCAATAGGCCCCCGGTAAGCTCTCTGGGGCATCCACGCCCCCACTGGACATGAGCCAACTTTTCCAACATCCTAGTGTGTAAACCCAATTCTCAGAGCCCAGATAGATGATCTAAAAACTAAGACACCCGGGCTCAGTTCGTTTAGTGTCCAACTCTTGATCTCAGCTCAGGTCTTAATCTCAGGGTCATGAGTTTAAGCGCCACACTGGGCTCCATGCTAGGGGTGAAGTTTATTTAAAAAAAAAAAAATAGAAACCAAGACACCAGCAACTTAGAACATATATTACTACTAGTCACAGAGCCTTACTACTATGACATCTCCCCAGAGCCACTCTGACCCTAATCTTCAACTCCTATCCCACATACATTCTCCATTAAGACCACTCTTTAGGTTATTAATCCAAGTCCAGGTGAATATTAAGTTTACTACACCCTCTAAAATATTTCAACTTAGGGGCACATAGGCAGCTCAGTCGATTAAGCATCTGACTTCAGCTCAGGTCAAGATCTCACGGTTCATGGGTTCGAGCCCCACATCAGGCTTTGTGCTGACAGCTCAGAGCCTGGAGCCTGCTTCTGATTCTATGTCTCCCTCTCTCTCTGCCCCTCCCCTGCTTATGCTTTGTCTTTCTCTCTCACTCTCTCTCTCTCTCAAAAATAGATAAATATATTATTTTAATTTTTAAATAAATAAAATACTTCAACTTAGGTTTCTGGCATCAATCTGACATGATCTGCTAACTTGTTCCTTCTTTACCAATCTAGAATATTCTCTGCTTACCCTCCTGTTCCCTCTGGCTTTCATTTCTAGTATGTATTGTATCCATAGCCATGTGGGTTATAACATTCTTTCAGAACACATCACAGTGGAAGAAAGTCTGGGCTCACATTATAAGATAGATACATGTGCTCTTGTACTGGCTTCACATAGCAGCATCCCATTGTGATTTTAAGGTCTCCCCATTTTCTCTTATCCTTCATCCCTCCTTAAGACATGAGCCCTTTCCCAGCTATTGCTGCTCTTTACTAAGTAATTTCTCCCAATTATTCTTCTTCTCGATTCATCAGCTATTGCCTGTAGGTTAATCTAGACACCAAAAGGAGAACCTAGTCACTTGCTCTGGCATCAAAAGTACTGTTTGTTGTGGTCTCCAGGCTCCCTGTTTCAGATCCACTTGTTCCAAGGATGCCCATAACCACTCAGTGACTAGCCTCAAAGGTTCAACAGCTAGGGGTGGCTGCAATTATGTAGCCAGAGAGCCAGAAGCCCTTAGAGGAGTGAAGCACCCAAATGCAAGTCCTACTACCTCTCCATTTAGCCTGTCTGGCCTGTAGGCACTGTGCTACACGGGGTGAGAAATGCAGTGGCATGAAACAGGTTGCTGCTATCCTGAAAGAGCTTAGGGAATAAAGTTACAGACTGGCAAGATCTGAATAATATAAAAAATATGGGGACATATGTTGGCTTTTAACCAACATTTCCAAAGAATCATTTAGGAATCTTTCAGTTTTTAAAAATGACAAAAAACTGACTTTGGTGACTGGAACAAAAAGGGAAGGATGGTAAAAACTCAGATAACTGAGAAGAGATTGGAGGAACAAGCTCAGAAAAGAGACAGGAACCAAAGACAACAATACAGAGCCAAAACCAGAACAACGCCAGCATTTAACAGCAATAGCCTGGCCAAGATGTCACAGCAGCTGCTGCGGACAATGACACCACCACTTAATCTAAGTCACTCGGAGCCTCAAGTTCCATATAAAAGCATCCAAAGCCTGAACTATGCATGACTGTGGGTGGCAGGGAAGAGGAGAGATCCATTCCTTCCTCTTTGTGCCTCCCTGATGGAATTGCCCAACACTAAGAGGACAGGAGTTAGTTGCTGGAAACTCAAAAAAATTATAAATTTCTATGACAATGGTCAGTAAGTTTGGGACATGCTACATGGGTTAGTTTCTCTTAGAGATACATAAAGCATTTAGCACATTAGCCTCTACAACAAAGTCCCACAGGAAAGAAAGACTCTTGGATTTTCTTTAATTCAGCATTTCTCAAACATTTGACCACAAAAGGCATTTTCCCTGTAACATACACCTACCACAATGGCTGGGCAATAAGTCAAGTTCAGAGGAAGGGAAGGTCAGAGCCAGTTCATCCAGCTGGCTAAAAAAAAACTCTTAGTAAATAAGTGGAGATGAGAGATTGACCCTAAAGCAGAGGTTTTCAGTCTGGAGACATTTTTGGTTGTCGCAGCTGGTGGTAGGAAAGTGACACTTGCATCTAGTAGGCAGAGAGGCCAGGGATGCTGCTAAGCATCCTACAACGTACAGGACAGTCTCTCTCAGTAGTATAAGTGCCTGACACTAAGCTTTTGATTGCTTAGGCATCCATTTCAGGACATCTGTCCTGAATAAACACATCAGCAGCTGTATGACACTGCTACTAACAAACCAAGCAACAAGGAGCTAAACAGCCCCCCCCACACGAAGGTCCCTCTCTCAGAGAGCCCTGGGTAACCTAGACAACCACCTGAGTCACCTTGCTTCCCCTTCTCATGCTCCAATTCCTGCTCTTTTGCTTTAAATTAGCCAATAGAGAGAGAGCCCACAAAACCCTAGACACCCACCCTGAGACCCTAAATAAAGACACAGGTCATCGCTTGTGCACACACCGTTGCTCTCTCTCTACCTGAAACTACACAGTGCGGCCCTCAGGTGTGCCGTGTACTCTCCAGGACCTGTGAGTAATAAGTCTTGATCCTCAAAGTTCCCTGGTGATTTTTGCTGAAGTGTGCCCTGCAGCTGTGACAAGAACAGGAAGAGGTGGCCCACCCACAAATAGGAGCCCCGGTAGGGGAACTGTCTATGGAATTTGCCACAAATGATGTAACCAGGTGGGCACTGCGGGCATTCCTAACCAAGGCCACTACCAGTAACAGGCTCAGGACCAACAGCACGGTCCAATAACAGAGAGTAACTGGCCCCAAACGTCAATAGTGCCAACGTTGAGAAAGCCTACCCGAAGGATGGGCAGGATCAAGAAGAAAAAAGTGGAACCACTGAAGGTTTAAGGGAAATAGAGTGTTAGGAGTAAAAGCAAGCTGGCTCTACGTGATTCACTGTGGCTTATTTGTAAAGCTTCTTAAGTACCAGGCTAAGGAGTCTAGAGCTGTGCTATCCAATCAGTAGCCACTGGCCACATGTGGCCATCTGAGCATCTGAAATGTGGAACAGTCCAATTTGAGATATGCTTTAAGTATAAAATACTCAGCACATTTCAAAGATTTAGCACCAAAACGAATGCAAAATATCTCTGTAATTATGTTTTGGTATTGATTATACACTGACAATATAATATTTGGGTTAAATAAATATTTGGTTAAATAAAAAGTTATTAAAACAGTTTTCACCTGTTTTTTACCTTTTATAATGTGGATTCTAGAAGACCTTAAATTACTTTGTGTTGCCCGTTGTATTTTTTTTTTTAAGTTTATTTACTTTGAGAGAGAGTGTGTGGAAAAGAGGAGCAGAGAGAGAAGAGAGATAGAATCCCAAGCAGGCTCTGTGCTGTCTGCACAGAGCCCAATGCAGGGCTCGATCTCACAAGCAGCAAGATCACAACCTGAGCCAAAATCAAGAGTCATACACTTAACCAACTGAGCCACCCAAGCACCCCGCACATTGTATTTCTATTAGACAGCACTGGTCTAGACTTTCTCCTGTAAGTGATCAGAGCCTCTGAAGATTTCCAAACTGGGCTGTAACAGAATCAAAGAAGTATTTTTTAAAAATAATCAGCATACAGAATATGTCCCATAGAAACGCTTACACAAATACACAAATGCAAATATGAAAAGGTATTTATGATAGTATTGTTACAAGGGGTACCAAGATCCATGACTGGTTCAATCAAATATAGCAGATCCATAATACAGAATATGATCCAGCCATTAAAAAGAATGAGGTAGATCAGTAAGTACTGTCACGGAAAACCGATCATGGTGCATTACTCCGTGAAAATAAGCGACCCGCACAGCAGTGATTTTCTAAAATAAAAATGTTTACAAAAACAACAATACAAGTATAAAACATATCTCTGTTGGTACATGTGCAAAAACAGTAGAATATATACCAAATTGATAGGAGGGTCTGTTCTCTTCAGAGCTAGAATTATATAAAATTTCTACTTTCTCATGTTGCAGTTCCATAAAACTGAAAATCTTTACCAAGTGCAAGCTTTATCTTACTGAGCAGTAAAAACAAACTACATTAAACTCTTTTGAATTACGAGGCACACAAGCAGGAGTGTGCAGGACAGGTGGAGAGAGACTACAGTAGGTAAATCAGTAAGGTATCTGTCGCTGTAGTCCAGACATCAGCATCGTAGGACGCCTCCCTGGGGCATTTCACACTCCAAACCTGTCGTGACCTACCTTGCCACTGAGCTCTTCCACAAACCCAGCCTGACACGGCTGTATGATGCCAGGTGGAAGGGATAACATCAGAATGCCACCATTACTGCTCCCGTAGAAAAGATCACCAAAACATTAGCACCATAGGCCACCAGACAGAACCTGATTATTATATAAATCCTATATGATACTAATATCACACCTGGGTGAGACAGGCCCACACCGGCCCACCCATAGCAATGCCCTTCTGCATAGTTAAGGAGTTTATGGGGCCAAAGATCCAGACTTTCCCTGATACCACATTCTCTTTCCAGTCCATGTGCAGGTACACAGGACCCCAGAATTCCTGGACCAAATGGCATTAGGCCTGCTCACAGAGTGTTATATAGGGGTCTCCGTGCCAAAGTCGATAGCTTAAACTTAAGATATGAGACAGATCAGGGACTTTGCTCCTAGAAAGTCTGGTGGATACAAATCCATCAATGGATTACATTTATTCTTTCATTCAACTAATAAAAAGGGAGTACACACGATGGTGCCAGCACTGCTTGAGGCTCTGTGGATTCAGCAGTGAATGAAAAAACAAAATCCGTACTCTCACAAAGCTTCTTCTAATGAGATAAGACAAATAAACGTATAAATATATGTTGAACACATTATGGAACGTATGTTACATAGGATAAGAGAAAGGAGAATGCAGGGATGGGCATGCTCAGGGAGAATTTCTGGTATGAAAACAACGGAGCAGAGCCCCATATTAAATAAGGAGGTGAGCAAAGAGACCATCAACCAGGGGAAACAGTGTTGTAGGCAGAGAGCGGAGCAAATGCAAAAGCCCTAAAGCAAGAGCGAACATGTCATATTTGAGGCAAAGCAGGGACACAGGTGTAACTGGGGGATGGGAGTGGTAGAGATAGTAGTCAAAGAGGCAGGCATGGACCAGGTCATAGAGTAAAATGTTCTCCACACTGAGAGCCATGACCCATGGACATGTCATGAAATCAACTTTGTCAGCTACAACCAGTATTTTTTAAAAAGAAGAAACAAAATGGAAGACATCAGGACACCTTATATACAATACAGATAAGGGTCATGTACAGACATTTTGTTTCAACATATGTACATATGTAGGCATGTACTACATGGCTGTAATATAAAGTACATGGCCTGTTGTGAAGCATGGCCCGTAAGGTTTGAAAGCCCCTTAAGAAGGACTTTTTCAGCACAGAAAAGACTTTAGATGTGAGACAGGAAGTCTTCAGAGAACTCTGTGTGGAGGAATGAAATGATCTGATTTAGATTTACATTTTAGGAGGTCCCTCTGGCTGCTGTGGGGAAGCTAATAGGAGGCTCATGCAACAGCAGGTAGTAGCTTGAACCAGAACAATGGTAGCGGGGAGGAGAGAGTGGTCATAACCTCATCAGTCCACTGACTGTACCATTTCAGTCTTCACACTTTGCCTTCGGACAAATAAGAGCTGCCTATTCTCTGGTGCCATCTGGAGAGTAAACAGTCCAAGAAGAGTTAGTATTCTAGAAGTGGCTGGAAGGTTCACAGAGCACAAAAATCAAGGAAGAATTCCTTCTGCGCAGTACCCACAAATATCCTCAGCTAAGTGTCTGTGTGGAAAGTTCACAGACTGGAACAAACCATCAGAGCTGATCCCTCTGCATCCACGCTCTGACCACTGGAGTAAAATCAAATACTCAGCACAATCAGGTCCATCTGCTGAGCTTCTGGTCCTCACTAGAGTCAACCCGTCATCCTAACTGGCTCAGGACACACTCAGTTGACACTCCCTGTCCCATCCGGTTTAGCATTGCTTCCATATTTCATTTTTTTAATAAATAAAATATGGGCATGTGGGTAGCTCAGTTGGTTGAGTTTCCAACGTTTCAGTTGGTTGAGTTTCCAACGTTTGATTTTGGCTGAGGTCATGTTTCCAGGGTCGTGGGATGGAGGCCCATGCAAGGTTCCGCACTGAGCATAGGGCCGCCTTGGGATTCTCTCTCTCTCTCTCTCTCTCTCTCTCTGCCCCTCCCCCCTGCTCACATACACTCTTTCTCTCAAATAAAAACATAAAATAAAATTTTTAATGAGCAAAATAAACCAGGCTGGGTTTCAGAGACCCCAGCTTCTACCGTATTCTCCAGTAATCATGTAAGAGGAAAGTGTAATGAACAGAGATCTCACTCGAATATGCACTTCACTCTGTAAAGAGACCACAATTCGACTCTTCCCCCATCTTCCAGACATAACAAAACTAACACTCCTGGAATGCAGGACATTCGCTGAAAACTGAGGGTACTTGGGACATCTGTGGCTACCAACAGCTAACTCCTTCCAGTCTTGGGTGGTGGTAGGAGAAATACACAACACTCTTGTGTCTCTGCAGTCATTTGAATCTAACCGGCCAGTTGTGCCCTGGCCTGGGCCCAAACCCACAAGAGACACAGACACACCATACCACCAGTCAGTAGGGCATGAGAAGTGTGAGAAACTGTACGTTAGGCAAATAAGGAACGTGTATGGGGAATATCTAGATTCCTGGAGGAGAACTAACTGAAAGCAATGTTTTTGTCATTTTTTACATTTTGTAAATCTAAAACTATTTAGGGTTAGTCCTTTTTAGTTTGAAAAAATCTATTAGCAACAATGAGCTCAAAAAAAGTATGCTTAATGAAATATTAAATTCTGAACTTCCATTTCTCCGAAAAGCCGATGATCTATAATTTGCACAAAATGCTTTTCAACGTTTACAGTGTGCCAACATAGCTCTACAGAGATGTCACTCACTCTAAGACCCAAATCTGCTAAAAAGCATCTTTATACATACTTCAAAAATTAGCTTATGTTAAGAAGCCTGTGCTTAAAGATGGCTTTTTAACACGGCCTCAGAAGATGCAGTTCCATAAAGTTCTGAAGCATGACTTTCCTTTTAGATAAAATGAGTATGGATGGTCCCCAAGTTACAATGGTTCAATTTACAATTTTTCAATTTTACAGTGATGCAAAAGCAATATGCATTCAGTAGAAACCATACTTTGAATTTTGAATTTTGACCTTTTCCCAGGATAGCGGTATGTGGTAGGATCCTCTCTCATCATGTTGGGCAGCAACAGCCACAGCTCCCAGTCCGCCACGAGATCAGGAGGGTAAACCACCCATACGCTGACAACCCCCCTGCACCCATAACAACCATTCTGTTTCTCGCTGTCAGTACAGGATTTAATACATTCTATGACTACTTGAGGGGCACCAAGGGCCCTGAGGGGCACCTGGGTGGCTCAGTGGGTTGAGCGTCTGACTCTTGATCTCAGCTCAGGTCACGATCCCAGTGTCGTGGGATCGAGCTCTACATATGGCCCCATGCATGGAGCTTAAGAGTCATTCATTCATTCATTCATTCTCTCTCTCTCTCTCTCTCCCCCCCTGCACCTCCCCTGCTCACTCACTCTCTCTCTCTTTCAATAAAACACAATAAAATAAAATAAAATAAAATAAAATAAAATAAAATAAATAAAATAGGCTTTGTGTCAGATAATCCTGCCCACTTGCTAATGTAAGTGTTCTGAGCATGTTTAAGGTAAACTAGGCTAAGCTATGATGTTTGTTGGATTCGGTGTATTAAACGGATTTTCCACTTACAATATGTCCAACGTATGATGCGTTCGTCAGGGCGTGACCCCACCATATGCTGAGGCAGATCTGTACTCTAAATACTGCTCATTTTTAATCCAAATTTCCCAGCGTGTGTATAAGAAGTAGAGCAGTGGTTACTAAGTTGTTGGCTCTAGAAGCCTGACTTCACAAACAACTAGAAAATACCAGTTTTATATCAGAGTCACGGGTGCTTCAAAGAGAAAATGTGTTAAATTAATTCAAGTATTGGCTCATTTTAAAAATCATATTTATCAAATCCAAGAAAAAAAATTGAGAAGTCTATTTTGTTGAAGGTAAAACATCTGACATCATGGTGACCCCCACTGTAAATTCAGTTAAAGAGGATGGTGTTGAACACATCATTATTTGATTTTGCAACGATAACATGGGTACAAATTTTGTTGGAATATACTATTATGATAAAGACAATTTTCTCATTAAATTAAGAAATCTATGGAGCAGAAAGATACCTGGATATGGATGTGACAGACACATAATTTACAGTTTCATCCAAATAAACTTCCACATTGTAACAAAGTACAAGCTGTAGCTGTCAAATTTTAAATATTTCATATACACACAGAATAAGTGAACTACCTGATCTTTCTGAGAAAGCTGATGTTTAATTAAAAATAAATACTTCTTCCCGGCAGTATGCACATTCTCTTTACTGATCATCATCCGATGAATATTAGAAATATTCATCTTACTCTTGGAAGAGCAAGAACTATTTTGTCAGTCAACTAAGCTGATGTACAACTAGCCCTAAACTATTCTATAAACAAGACCTTTGCATGGTTTTTGGCTTTACTGTTTTTCAAAATCAGTTGAAAATCTTTATAAAAAAAAAAAACCCGTTAAATAAATAAAACACCAAAAGCCTCCAGCTTTTGAAACTTGGTGAACCACTAGCATGGGTGACAATTGTTTGTAAATATTGCACCCAGGAAGACACTAAGATTTATCACTACAAAAGTAAAGACAAAATTTCAACAAATTAAATGAGGGCATTTCAAGTAGTAAATAAGGTGCTTAGTTTTAAAATTCTAAAGCTGCACTTTGGAATACCACAACTTAATCTGTTTTGAGTATCTACTGCTGTAAAACAAATCACAACAAAATGCCATGGCTAAAATCAGCAACTCTTTTATTATTTCTCCTGATTCTGTGGGTCAAGTGGAGCTGGGATGTGCAAAGTGGTTTCACTCATATACCCAGTGCCTTACAGAAGGCAGCTAGAAGACTGGGCTCTGCTGGGACACTAGATGGCCTTCTCTTTCTCCATGTAGAGCCGGAACCTCTCCCTCTCCAAATGCCTTCTCCAACAGGGTAGCTGAACCTCTTACAAGGCAGCTCAGGGCTCCCAGAATCATAGAAACAGCCAGTAAAGCATCACTTCTGAAGAACTATTGGTTAAATTGAGTCAAGGGCAGCCCGAATCAATGCTGTAGGTGACATGAATCCCAGAAACCTGGTCCATATTTGGAGACTAGTTACCACAAATTCCTATTTTAAGTTGGTTACACTTATATTCTGTACTGGAAGGAAATGAAATTGAGAAGGTTTGAGATTTTACTGTATTTAGATTTAGCAACACATTCCAAAGAATCTTAAGCAGAGACATCTTATTTGACAAGTTCTGTCTTATCAAATTACATATTATTTTGTTTGCGATGGAGGCAAAAATACATTAGCTGTGAAACTATTTGTGCCAAAATATTTATGCATTTCAGTTTTTAAAAAATGAGAACTGAGAACACCCTCGACTTACAGAATTTGCTCTAAGCTTACCAGATATCTCACCATCTGTAGAGAAAGGATGTTCTCAATTAGAAATAATATGTTCTACAGAGAAGAATCAATTGAAGGTGTCAAGAATTTCAAATTTAAGAAAAAATAAAATGCAACTTTAAAAAAATTAGTGAACATTGTAATTATTTAAAAAAAACTTCAATGTTCTTCAAAAAACATTTTCAATGTTCTTCAAAAAAATATCAATGATAGGGGCACCAAGGTGGCTCAGTTGGTTAAGCGTCTGACTCTTGCTCAGGTCATGATCTCACTGTTTGTGAGTTCAAGCCCCACATCGCTGTCAGTGCAGAGCCTGCCCAGGATTCTCTCTCTCTGCCCCTCCCTCCACCTCTCAAAATTAAAAAAAAAAAAAAAACTTAAAAAAAAATACCAATGACATAATAGATTGATACAGTTAAGAAACTGGTTAAAGCAGGGCAATAACTCAACTTATGTTGCTTTATAATGCTGAGGTAATTAAAACGAATACATTTTTTGGCTTTTTAAAAAATTTTTTTTTAACGTTTATTTATTTTTGAGACAGAGAGAGACAGAGCATGAACAGGGGAGGGTCAGAGAGAGGGAGACACAGAATCTGAAACAGGCTCCAGGCTCTGAGCTGTCAGCATAGAGCCCGACGCGGGGCTCGAACTCACGGACCGCGAGATCATGACCTGAGCCGAAGTCGGCCGCTTAACCAACTGAGCCACCCAGGTGCCCCCATTTTTTGGCTTTGATGTACATTAATATATTTTGTTTTAGAATGAATTGTTTTTTAAAAGTTTTTGGAAAGAGCTATTTACTCTTGAATAGAAGATCCACTAAAATATAAAAACAAAGTCAGTTGATAAATATTTTTTAATTATATATCATTTAAAGTATTTTAGCACCCCTTTTCACTGTCTAAAGTATCTAGCTTGCATGCCAGGTCACCCCAATCAAAAATCCTACTCTACGTCAGCCTGGGAACTTTCCCAAGCCTTTCAATCACAAAAGCTCCCTCTGGACTCCACTGGAACCTTAACAAATAATATACGAATACAATTCTTACCTAAATCAGTCACTAAGTATTTAGGTGTTTACTATGCATCAGGCACAGGCATGTAATCTAGTGGTTATGTTGGATTGTTTGTTGAATTGTCTATTCAGATGCTGTCAACAGGAGAAGCTTCCCCAAAGCCAAGAGACTCAGACCATTTCATTAGTATACAAATTTCTACCTCCCCCCACCCAGCTCCCCATCACTGCACTTAAGTGACACACAGCCAATCATCAATAACATTTGAGGAATCAATCAATGATAAACACAGAGATTATAGAGAAAGGGGACTGGCAGTTTGGGGAAGCCTTGATACACTAGAACACAGTATTTCAGCCATTCACTTAACCAAGATTCATCGCATAGCTACTATCTGATGAGAAATCTTTTGTGGAAGAAGTGTTAGCATCTGAGGGGAAGGAAGAAGAAAACTGTAGGACTCAACAACACAAAGAACCAAATTATAAACTACACCACTTTGCCACACTTAACGAAATAATTGATACAGGCAAGCTCTGCTGAGACACTTGGTGTCCTTCTCATTCTCCACGTAGGGCCAGAACCTCTCTCTTTCCAAGTGCCTTCTCTAACAGAGTAGCTGAACCCTCACAAGGCAGCTGAGGGCTCCCAGAATCATAGAAACAGCTAGGAAAGCGTCACTTCAGCTGCACTCTATTGGCTAACGTGAGCCAAGGGCAGTCCGAATCAATGCTGTAGGAGACATCAATCCGAGACCAGGATACAAAAGACACTGATTGAAAAGTTTGTGGCGAACTAGATGTTCACATGGTATGAAAGTATCACCTCATACATTACTTGCAGGTCAAAAGGGCAAGCTAGAAGCACAGAATTGGCCAATGCAGCTGCAATCTCCTTAAACAAATGATCAAACTTAGTATCACTGACAGCAGGATTACCAGGCATTCATTATGAGCCTCATGATATGACACAATATATTAGCATCACTTATGAAGTAATCTTACCAGAACTGTTTAATCTCAATCTAATCAGATTTTAAATAAGTGATTGCTAATTTTATATATCAACTTTGGGCCATGGGGTGCCCAGGTATTTGTTCAAACATTATTTCTGGGTGTGTCTTCTAAGGGTGTTTCTGGATGGGATCTACATTTGAATCAGTAGCTTGAGTACAGGAGGTTGCCTTCCCCAATGTGGCTGGGCCTCATCTGATTCGCTGAGTAGAATAAAAGGCTGAGTAAGAAAGAATTCTGTCCACCTGACTGTCTTTGAGCTGGAACACTGATCTTCTCTTGCCTCCGGACTTAGACTTAGACCAGAACTTACACCACTGGCTCTTCTGGGTCCCAGGCTCTCAGATTCAGACTGGAACTTACACCATCTACTCACCCGTCTTGGACCTTTGGACTAGGACTAGAAGTTACAGCATCGGTTCTTCTGGTTCTCAGCCCTTTATACTTGGACTGGAACTGTACCTTGGCTCTCCTAGGTCTCTAGCTCACTAATTGCAGATCTTAGATTTCTCAGACCCCATAATCATGTGAGCCAGTTCCTTATATTAAATCTCTTAATCTGTATCTGTATCTATATTCATATACCTACTACTGATTCTGTTTTTCAAAAGAACCCAAACTAATGTATGACTTCAAGTTAAAGGAAATACAGAAGAGAGAAAAATAAGTTAAATGACATCAGGAGGAAATAATCAGATAAACAAGTTAGATAATCTCAAATCATCAAACTCACGGCAGTAAAAGAAACAAGCGCTGCTCCAGATGAAGGGAGACAAATACAACAACGGAATATAACGCATGGTCCTTATTTAGATTCTGGCTTGAGGGGCGCCTGGGTGGCTCAGTCGGTTAAGCGTCTGACTTCAACTCAGGTCATGATCTCACGGTCCGTGAGTTCGAGCCCCGCGTCGGGCTCTGGGCTGATGGCTCAGAGCCTGGAGCCTGCTTCGGATTCTGTGTCTCCCTCTCTCTCTGCCCCTCCCCCATTCATGATCTGTCTCTCTCTGTCTCAAAAATAAATAAACGTTAAAAAAAAAAATTTAGATTCTGGCTTGAACACATCAGTTACAAAATACATTTGGGTCCAACCGGAGAAATTTAAATAAAGACCTGGTATTAGATAGTATCAGGGAATTATTTCAAATTTGGTTATTGACAATGATATTATGATAGTGTAAGAAAGTACCTTTATTCCTTAAAGACATAAACGAGTATTCACAATGAAATGTCATGATGTCTACAATTTTAATTTAAAATATTTCAGAAAAACATTGCCAAAGCACACTGTAAACCATTAATGACAGTTGCGTCTAGGTGACTTGTATCTATGGGTGATTTTACATTAGTCCTACTTTTCAGAATGTTTGAAATTTTTAGTAATTAAAGGAAACTATAAACAAAACCAAGCTAAAATAAATAACATAATGAATAAGGGAAACCATGATGGTCAGCCTCCAAAATTGCCCCCAGTGATTCTTGTCTCCTGGTATTCATGCTTCTTCCACAATGAATAGGACTGACCAATAAGATACTGTGGAAATATCAGTGTGTATTTTCCAATATTTGGCAATAAAAGACATTGTGGCTCTTGCCTTACTATCTTGGATCACTCTTTCTGGGAGAAGACAGATGCCACATCACAAGGACACTCAGGCAGCCCTAGGGTGAAGTCCACATTAACAAAAAGCTGAGGGCTCTCACCAGCTGCCAGCACGAACTTGCCAACCATGGGAGGGAGCCACCTTGAAACTAGATCCCAAGCTCCAGTCAACATTTAGGTGACTGCAGCCTTGGCCGATGACTGCAATCTCATGAGAGACCCCAAACCAAAACCACACAGCTAAACCACTCCCAAGTTTCTGACGCACAAAAATTATGAGCTAATAAATGTCTATTGTTTTAGGTTGTTAAGTTTTGGAGCCATTTATTTCATAGCAATACATAACATACAAAAACCAATATGAAAAGTTACCAATAGTAAACAGTGTCACAAGTATAAAATGGCAAACTAAAAGTTTTTTTTTCCACACAACTTTAAAACGTAAATATTTCACACTCCACCAATATAAACATATAAATCAAACCATACTAAAACTCATTTGTATGTGTCTATAAAAACTATACATTTAAGACTAATACATCTCACTGTGTGTGTATATATATTATATATATTATATATATATAATATATATATTATATATATAATATATATAATATATATATGGTGTCTCACAGTCTGCATGCATGTTTGCATCATCTTCACACACACACACACACACAAATTCATATGTTGAAACCTACTCTCCAGTGTGACAGCATTTGGAGGTAGGACCCTTAGGAGTTGATTAGTCATGAGAATGAAGCCCTTATGAATGGGATTAGTGCTCTTATAAAAGAGGCCCCAGAAAGATCCCTTGGCCCTTTGCCATGTGAAGTTAACAGTGAAAAGACAGCCATTGATAGAGAAGCCAGTCTTCATCAGACTCCAAATTTGCTGGCACCTTGATTTTGGACTCTCCAGCCTCCAGAACTGTGAGAAATAAATTTCTGTTGTTTATAAGCTGCCCAGTCTGTGGTGTTTTTGTTATAGCAGCCTGGACAGACGGAGACATATTTCCATTAAATTTATTTTTTTATTTATTATTTTTTTAATGTTTATTTTTGAGAGAGACAGAGACAGTGTGAGTGGGCAAGGCATAGACAGAGAGGGAGACAAAGAATCTGAAGCGGGCTCCAGGCTCCAAGCTGTCAGCACAGAGCCCAACGTGGGGCTTGAACTCACAAACCGTGAGATCACGACCTGAGCTGAAGTCGGACACTTAACCGACTGAGCCCCCCACGTGCCCCTCCATTAAATTTATTTTTAAAAAAATTAGTGAAACTCTGGGAGTCAAACAGCATAGTGACAGACACCCATGTTTTTAAATTCAGCCTAATTTATTTACAAAGCTTATCTATTTTTTGGCTTTTCAAAACTTGGTGTCCATCAGTTGTGTTTCTAAACTGTCTTCCAAAGAGCTCCGTTAGCATTGAAAATATCATGTGCTATAATAAAACTGGTGTCAACCAATGACTGACCTCTCTGGGGGGTCAGCTTTTCACCATGCACTGTTTTTACTATTGTTTAAATATGTTCAAAACTATGAAAAAAGCAATACGTTTTACTCTATTGGCATTTTCTTAAACTCTTAAGGGAAGCATTATGAAAAGGTTTTTCAGAAACCAAGTATTTCTACCAGGTTCCCAGTATGAAGCATTTCATTAACTATTTCAAAGAACTCTTAACCTGCCAGATTAGAACTATACAGTTTTCCTCAGCAATCCGCATATCAAAGCTGTTTGAGAAATGTATTCTTGGCTTGAATCGAGAAGTCAAAGAAAGAGGCAGTTAAAATATCCAGCAGTTTCCCACCTATTTCATTTTTAATTTACTATAGTTCCAAGTGAGTTTACTGTAAAACTTCAACAGTACAATGGTAATAATCCAAACCCAGAAGCTATCTACTGGGGCCTAATACTAGATTGGCAATGATGGAAATTCATAAGCACATGGGGTATCAGCTCTGGGTACACAGCACTACCCTGGAAAAAAGGAAATCCCCATTCTGGCTCTGTGAGATGGGTCATCATTGGATTTGAAAATGGGAAAACAGTTTTTAAGAGAACAAACTGAGGGCTGATGGGGGTGGGAGGGAGGGGAGGGGAGGTGATGGGCATTGAAGAGGGCATCTTTTGGGATGAGCACTGGGTGTTGTATGGAAACCAATTTGACAATAAATTTCATATATTAAAAAAAAAAAGAAAATGGGAAAACATGGACAACTGTTTATGAAGCATTTACTCTATGACAGGCCCTCAACAGGTATCTTATAATGTTTTATCATAGTATAGCTGATTAGACGATGTGTCTTCTGTGATAAACTTATCCACAGGCATCATTCAATTAATCTGAACAGCAGGCATGACAGTGCAGAACAAGGCAAGAGACTGGGTTCCAGCTCCAACTCTGTCATAAGAAGAAGACTAGGCAGCCAGAGAAGGGTTCAACAAGCCAGCTCATCCTAACAGATTAGCAGAAATTAACTACAGGTCCAAGAGAAGGAAGACATTTCAAATACTGTGTATAATGTGAATGAAGACCAATTCAGGAATGGTTATAGCCTGTTACCAAAACAATCACAAAGGCAAAGAGGTGTGGTTGGGAATAAATAAGTGGTTGCATAGGTAAGGTCACGTCATAGACACAAGACACTGAAATTCAGACACAAGACACTCCAGACTTAAAATACTGGACCACTGTTAATTTATTTAATCAGTTGGTATATATGATAGAATGGAAAAAGGGGAAAACTACAGTCAAATTTCTCCCAGTTCTGTAGAATAAACACTTACTTCTTTAAAAACCTGGGAGGGAAAAACTAAAGCTTAGTTTAAAATGGTTAAAAGAGGGGTGCCTGGATGGCTCAGTCAGTACAGCGTGTGACTCTTGATCTCGGGGTCATGAGTTTGAGCCTCACACTGGGTGTAGAGAGTACTTAAATAAATAAAACTTTTTTAAAAATTAATTAATTAAATAAAATGGTTAAAAGAAAAAGGTAAACGGGGAAAAAACAGGGCCAAATGGGTAGGCTCTTTTGCTTTCGATGTCAAATTATAATGTCAAATGCAGACGTAAATCAAATGGGGATATTCTGAAGGGATATTCTGAACAAGTATAACTTAGAACACTTACATGCATTCTCTGGGTGGGGCGGAGCGAGGTGGCTGAGAAGGCAGGAGAAGCGTTCTAAGAAAGACCCTGAGGTGAAAGAACTCAAATTTAGTTCAGGAATAATCAAACGTTTTTTTAATTTTTATTTTGTCTGGAGAATCAAGTACAGAGAGACAGAAACAAAGGCTGAAAGACAGGCTGGGAATGTATCATGAAAGGTGAAGATGGGCAGATGAATACTAGATTGAATCTAATGCAACAGACAAATGGAAGACACTGAAAGTTTTAAACCCAGGAAGTGTAATACTAGTGCCCTAGTATTCTAAAGGCAAATTCAAAAGTTCTTCAAGCCATCTACTTAGGTATAAGCAATAGCTAATCTAAGTTTCAGTATCTCCTTAAAACTACTCTAGTTGGCCAGATTACCATTACAAAACAAAAAACTAAAATGGTACCTGGAAGGCAAAGTCAACAAAGAACACAGATTAACAAGAAAATTTATGACTAATGTAAATATTCAACTTTTCATAACAAGTCAAACTTCACATACCCAAGTTAACAAATTTAAATCCTGACTCCTAAACAAAACTTTCATTTGGGCCCTCAATGCCTTAATACATATCTGAAAAAGACATGGTATCGATTAACCACCATCAGAGGTATTCCCTTCAATCTACAAATTCCCTTAGGTATTATATCCCTGGTCCTATTTTTCTGATTACAACAGACTGACACCTTACTTGCTCCCCCTCTCCAAATAATACTGACACATCTATTCAAATAAATTTATAAGCCCTCTACCTAGAACACTATTCCTTCTATTCTCACAGAGCTAGCTCCCACTACCCATCCATGGGTATCAGTTTAAATATTCTCTATGAATCTCTCCTTGATGCCCCATATACATTATGTGTCCCTGTTAATGTGTTCCCTCAACATCCTGTACTGCTTCTGCTGTCAAGAGTAGCACAGAGAAAAATAGAAGGAATAAATGAAATTTGATATTCAGTGTTACTAACCTTCCCTACTCAATTCTGAAAACACCAGCAGTTAGTTTTATGTTCACCTATGCAAAAGACCAGATGATTCAATTCTGCAGAAACTGCTCAGGCCAAGAAAAAAGACCCCCAGACACTGAACTTGGAGTCTCGGTGAAATGGCCCAGCAATATCACCCTATGGCTTATGAGTCCCATCCATGTCCAGAACGCTTCTAATAAGCTTTTTACTGCTACAAAGCTTGGAGGAAATGCACAAGACAACCCTCACTTCTGAAACCAATTATAAGCTCATGGGGAATGGATCCCCAAAACCACCTCAGATTTGATAATTTACTAGAAGGCTTACAGAACTCGCTGAAAGCTACAAAGCTGTTATACTCATGGTGATGGTTTATCACAACAAAAAGATATGGATTAAATTCCGCCAAGGGAAGAGACAGAGGGTCCAGGAGGGTTCCAAACACAGAGCTTCCAGTTGAACAAAGGACAAATTTGCTCTCAGTGGAGCAAAAGACAGTGTTAATACCTCCTGGTAGTGACATGTGAGAATATGTACAGAGTACTGCCAACCAAGGAAGCTCACCTAAGCTTTGACGTCCAGAGTTTTTATCGGGGGATGGTCACAGAGATGTGGTTAATTCTCAGGGGCTGATCTCAGTCTCCAGCCCCTCTGGGAGTAGAGCTGATACCACTTGACCCAAAGTACTCAACATGAACCACATTGTTAGACTATCTGTCATGGCCCAAAGCCCCAAGTAAATACACTATGAGGCAGGACATTCCAGGGCTTAGGGTGAAAGAGAAACCTCTTTGGACAAGACTAAATTCTTTACTACACAAATGTCTCATTCGTAAATATGAATGGACAAAAAAAGATTATCTGATATATGAGGAAAGCTTCAAACACAAAAGATACAGCATAAAAACAACTGGAGGGGAGTAGAGAGGAGAGAGTGGAGGGCACTCAGAAGAAAACATTGCAGGAAGCAGGAGAAAACTTGAAATTAGAAAGCTAAGGAGCTCTTAGAAATTAAAAATGTTATGTCAGAAATGAAAAGTCCACACCACCAAAGCACATCGCTATGAAATTTCAGAATGCTAAAGACAATGAGAATATTTTTTCACCTTCCAAAAAGAAAAATGAAGGAGACCACATTACATAATGGGGACAAGAACAGCAGCAAATTTGTCAACGAGAACACGGCATAGAATCTAGAATACAGGAGACTGCTGGCGAAGACAATGGAATAGGAAGATCCTAAGCTCATCTTGTCCCATGGATACAACCAGATAACATCCACATCAGTGTAAATAACCCAGAAAACGACCTGAAGATGGGCAGAACAGACTCTCCACAGCTAAATGTAGAGAAGAGGCCACATCAAAGAGGGTAGGCAGACTGCTGGACTGTCCTGAGGAAGGAGAGACATGCAGGTGCAGACAGGGGAGAGAAGCAGATCTGCACACCACGCACATATGGGGAATCCCAACCAGGAAGATGAATCCCCATAACATTCGGCTTTGGAAGCCAGAGAGGCCTAATTTCATGAGTTCTTACAATCAGCAGGGCTTAATGTCTGGAACTTTAAAAATCTGTGGGGTCAGCTCTGGGAGAGTCAGAGAGCAGGGTGTGGGAGGAAATGGAGTCCTGCCCCTAGAGACACAACACAACAAACAGCCCCTGGGGAAATACAACACGGAAGTAGCAGTATGAAAATGACTAGGACATGTGAGAGGGAAATTTCTTTACTAATCTGAATGTGTGTTGGAGAGGCTTCTCCAAGAACTACAGACTTCTTGAAAGACTTCTCTAAGAACTAAAGAGCTGACGGTCACCATTTCCCTCCCTCACCCCCCAGCCTAGACACATGGACACCCGTAGGAACCAGGCCCAGCCACTACTCTCCACCTAACTTGCTGCCCTCACATACCCCTGTGCACACACCTCCTGCAGCCAGGTCTCTCCTCCAGGTTCCCTCCCACAGCAGACCCCTGCAAACCTTGCTAACATTGTGCACCCCACCCCCATATTCTCCCGGGGACTCGCCCTTCTAGCCTCGTGGCAGTTTTCTAAAGTGAATCTAAGTCCCCTTCCAGCAGGCCTGTACAAACCTTGCTAACACTGTGCACCACAGGCCAGCTTTCTCCTGTAGACCTGCCCCTTCCAATACATCCTTGGCCACGGCCCATTGAAAGTGGTGCCATAAGCAGGGTGAGAAATGGTGCCTGGAAATGTGCGAGCAGCCCCGACAGGAGCCAGCACCACTCCAAAGTGAATCCTGCCCTGGAAAGAAGGGAACATAACCATACACACCTGTCTGACTGTGAACCCAGAAGTGGGCTGGGGCAGACATCTGGTCTGAATGCAGGCCCTGCCCACCAGTGAATGCTTCTCAAGAGACACCACAGGAAAAGCACCCTACAGTTCAGTGCTATTGCATTTCTGGAAAATGCCGGGTCTGACTCAACTCAAGCCCAAGGTGGTCCCAGACTGGCCCACTAACACCACAGGGATAAAACCTGCCCACAAGAGGCAAAGACAGCCACTGCAGACAACTGGACTAAAGGCAAAAGTGGCTTAGCCAAAACAGCAGGGTGCACACTACATGAGAGACACCCCTATGCCACGTTCCAGTGAACAAGGGACACTGCACTCCAGGGTACTACAGGATCTCTTCTTCATAAGGCCTCTACTTTCAAGAGCAAAAGACGTAGCTGACTTCTTGAGGAGAAGAGAAATGAGAAGACAGAGGAATATGTCCTACATGAAAGAACAGGACAAAAATCACAGCAAGAGAGCTAAATGAAACAGATAATATGCCTGAAAGAGAATTTAAAGTAATGGTCATAAAGATACTCACTGGACTTGAGAAAAGAGTGGAAGACCTCAGTGAGACTCTCTACAGAGTCAGAAAATGTAAAGAAGAACCAATCACAGACAAAGAACTCAATAACTGAAACTAAAAATATGCTAGATGGAATACATAGTAGACTAGAGGAAGTAGAACAGATCAATGACCTAGAGGACAGAAAGTCATCAAGCTGAGCAGGTGAGAGAGAAAAAATAATAAAAAATGAAAGTAGACTTAAGGAACTCAGCAACACCATGAAGCATAATAATATTTGCATTACAGGAATCCCAAAAGGGGAAGAGAGAGAAAAGGGGGCAGAAAAATTATCTGAAAAAATAACAGCTGAAAAAATTATCTGAAAAAATAACATGAGTCTGGGAAAGGAAACAGAAATCCAGATCCAAGAAGCACAACAAAATCAACCCAACGAGGGCCACACCAACTCACACAATAATTAAAATGGCAAAAAGTACTGATAAAGAGAGAATTTTAGAAGCAACAAGAGAAAAGAAAATAGTTACATACAAGAGAAACCCCATACAGCTATATGCTGATTTTCAGCAGGAATTTTGCAGGCCAGAGGCAGAGTGGCATGATATATTCAAACTACTGAAAGAAAAAAAAAAAAAAAGAAAAAAAAAAAAACCTGCAGCCAAGAATACTCTATCCAGCAAGACTATCATTCAGAATAGAAGAGATAAAGTTCCTAGACGAACAGAAGTTAAAGGAATCATGACCTACAAGAAATGTTAAAGGGGATTTTGTGAGTAGAAGACCATAAGTAGGAGTATGAAAAGTAGGAAGCACAAAAGCAGTAAAATTAGGCATATTTATAAAAATAAGTCAAGGGGCACCTGGGTGGCTCAGTTGGTTGAGCGTCTGACTTCGGCTCAGGTCAGGATTCCATAATTCATATATTCGAGCCCTGCATCAGGCTCTGTGCTGACAGCTCAGAGCCTGGAGCCTGCTTCAGATTCTGTGTTTCCCTCTCTCTGCCCCTTCCCTGCTCATGCTCTGTCTCTCTCTCTCAAGAATGAATAAATGTTAAAAATTTTTTAAAAATCAGTCAAAAGATTCACAAAATAAAGGGATGTAAATAAAGTATGACACCATATATCTAAAATGTGGGGGGAGAGGAGTAAAGAATGAGTTCAAGCTTAAGTGACCACTAACTTAATATAGATTGCTATAGCATAACATTATATACCTAATTCTAACCACAAATCAAAAACCAGTAATAGATACGCAAAAAATAAAAAGAAAAGAATCCAAGTATATCACTAAAGAAAGCCAGTGAACCATGACAGAGAAGAGCAAGATAAGAAAGGAACAAAGAACTACAAAAACTACCATAAAATAAGTAACAGAATAAATACATACCTGCCAATAATTCCTTCGAATGGAAATGGACTAAACATTCCAATCAAAAGACACAGGGTGACAGAATGAATAAAAAAGCAAGACTCCTCTATAAGCTGCCTACAAGAGTATTGTTTCAGACCTAAAGACATAAATAGATTGAAAGTGAGGGAATGGAAAACCATTTACATTGCAAATGGAAGTGAAAAGAAAGCTGAGGTAGCAATACATATATATATCAGACAAAATAGACTTTAAAACCAAGACTATAACAAGAGACAAAGAAGGACACTATATAATCATACAGGGAACAATCCAACAAGAAGATATAGCAATTGCAAATATTTATGCACCAAACATGGTAACACCCAAATACATGAAGCAGCTAGTAACAAACCTAAAGGAACTAATCAATAGCAATACAATAATACTACGGGACTTTAACATCCCACTTACATCAATGGATAGATCATCCAAACAAGAAAAGAGTGGCTTTGAATTACACATTGGACCAGATGGATCTAACAGACATATACTGAACAATCAATCCTAAAACAGCAGAAACAAATTCTTTCAAGTACATATGGAACATTCTCTAGAATATATCACATATCAGCCCACAAAACAAGTCTCAACAAATTCAAAAAGACTGAAGTCACACCAGGCAACTTTTCCTACCACAAAGCCATGAAACTAGAAATCAACCATAAGAAAAAAACTGGAAAGAGCACATATACATGGAGGTTAAATAACATGCTAATGAACAATGAATAGGTCAACCAAGAAATCAAAGAGGAAATTAAAAAATCTATGGAGTCAAATGAAAATGAAAACACATGGTCCAAAATCTTTGGGATATAATAACAAAAGCTGTTCTAAGAGAGGTTTATAACAATACAGACCTGGCTCAAAAAGCAAGAAAAATCTCAAGTAAACAACCTAACCTTACACCAAGGAGCTAGAAAAAGAAAAAAACAAAATCCAAAACCAGTAGAAGGAGGAAATAATAACATCGGGTGGGGGGGGTGGGGAATGAAACTAAAAAACAACAGTTCACTGAAACCAGGAACTGATTATTTGAAAGGATAAACAAAATTGATAAACCCTTAAACAGACTCAATAAAAAAATGGGGGGGGGGGACTCAAATAAATAAAATCAGAACTCAAAGAGGAGACTAACAACACCACAGAAATACAAAGGATTATGGGGCGCCTAGGTGGCTCAGTTGGGTGAGTGTCCAACTTCAGCTCAGGTCACAATCTCGCTGTTTGTAGGTTCGAGCTCTGTTTCAGGCTCTGTGCTGTCAGCTCAAACCCTGGAGCCTGCTTCAGATTCTGTGTCTCTCTCTGCCTCTCTCCCATTTGTGCTCTATCTCTGTCTCTCAAAAATGAATAAATGTCAAAAAAAAGAAAGAAAGACAAAGGATTATGAGAGAATATTATGAAAAATTATATGTCAACAAACTGGACAACCTAAAAGAAATGGATAAATTCCTAGAAACATATAATCCCCCAAAACTGAAGCAGGGAAAAATAGACAATTTGAACAGACCAATTAGCAGCAATTAAAAAAAGGGTAATCAAACCAGTAATCAAAAATCTCCGAACAAACAAAAGTTCAGGACGAGAAGATTCACATGTGAATTCTACCAAATATTTAAAGAAAAGGTAGTATCTGTTCTTTTACTTTTTTATTTTTTTTTCTTAACGTTTATTTATTGAGAGACAGAGAGAGACAGACCATGAGCATGGGAGGGGCAGAGAGAGGAGGAGACACAGAATCTGAAGCAGGCTCCAGGCTTTGAGCTGTCAGCACAGAGCCCGATGCGGGGCTTGAACTCACAAACCACGAGATCATGACCTGAGCCGAAGTCAGACGCTCAACCAACTGAGCAACCCAGATACCCCTATTCTTTTAAAGAAAGCTCCCAAATTGATTCTATGAGGTCAATACTACCTTAGTACCAAAAGCAGATAAGGACACTACCAAAAAAGAGAACTATAAACCAATATCTCTGATGAATATAGATGCAAAAATTGTCAACAAAATATTAACAAACAAAATCCAACAATACCTTAAAAAAATCACTCTGCATGATCAAGTAAGATTTATTCGTAATCAATCAATGTGATACATCACATCAAGAAAAAGGACAGAAACCATAGGATCACTTCAATAGATGCAGAAAAAGCATTTGATAAACTACAATATCCATCTATAATGAAAGCCTTCAACAAAGCAGGCTTAGAAGGAACATACCTCAACATAGCAAAGGCCATATATGAAAAATCCTCAACTAACATCATGCTCAAAACTGAGAGATTTCCCTGAAAATCAGGAACAAGACAAGGATTTCCACTCTCATCACTTTTATTCACCATAGTACTAGAAGTCCTAGCCATAGCAATCAGATAAGAAAAGTAAATACAAGGCATCCAAATTCATAAGGAAGAAGTAAAACTTTCACTATTTGCAGATGACATACAGAAAACCCTAAAGACTGCATCAAAAACTACTAGACCTGATAAATGAATTCAGCAAAGTCACAGAATATAAAATCAATTTACAGAAATCTGTTGTATTTCTATACACTAATCATGAAGCAGGAGAAAGAGATATTAAGAAAACAACTCAAATTACAACTGCACCAAAAATAATAAAATACCTAGGAATAAGCTTAACCAAGAAGGGGAAATATCTGTACTCCATGAACTATAAAACACTGATAAAAGAAATTGAAAATGATACAAATAAGTAGAAAGATATCCAATGCTCATGGACTGGAAGAATAAATATTGTTAAAATGTCCATGCTACCTAAAGCAATCTACAGATTTAATGCAATCCCTCTCAAAATACCAATAGCATTTTTCACAGAACTAGAACAAACAATCCTAAAACCTGTATGGAACCACAAATAGCCAAAGCATCTTTAAAAAGAAGAATAAAAATGGAGGTATCACAATTTCAAATTCCAAGATACACTACAAAGCTGCAGTAATCAAAATAGTATGGTACTAGCAGAAAAACGGACACATAGATTAATGGAACTGGATAGATAGCCCAGAGATAAATCCACAATTATATGGTCAACTAGTTTCAATTTAATTTCAAAGGAAACAAGAATATGCAATAGGGGAAAAGACAGTCTCTTCAAATAAATGCTGCTGGGAAAACTGGACAGCTACATGCAAAAGAATGAAACTGAACCGCTTTCTCACATCATAAGTACACACACACACAAAAAAAACTCAAAATGGAGTAAGGACCTAAATGTGACACCTGAAACCATAAAAATCCTAGAAAAGAGGACAGGCAATTTCTTTGACATTGGCCATAGCAACATTTCTCTAGATATGTCTCATGAGGCAGGGGAAGCAAAAGCAAAAATAAACTATTGGGACAACATCAAAATAAAAAGCTTTTGCACAGCAAAGAAAACAACAGATAAAATTAAAAGAAACCTACTGAATGGGAGAAGATATTTGCAAATAACATACCTGAAAAAGAATTATTATCCAAAGTATATAAAGAACTTACACAATTCAACATCAAAAAAAAAATCCAATTAAAAATGGGCAGGAGAGGTGCGCCTTGCTGGCTCAGTCAACTGAGCATTTGACTCTTGATTTCAGCTCAGGTCATGATCCCAGAGTCATGGGATCAAGCTCCATGTCAGGCTCTGTGCTGAGCATGGAGCCTGCCCGATATTCTCTCTCCCTCTCTCTCTCTCTCTCTCTCTCTCTCTCTCTCTCTCTCTCTCTGTCCCTCTGCTCCTCTCCCCTATTCACTCTCTCTAAAATAAAATTTTTAAAAAATGGGCAGAAGACATGAACAGACTTTTCTCCAAAGAACACACACAGATGGCCAACACACACACGAAACGTCACTGAGCGATGCTCAGTATCACTCACCATAAGGGAAATAAAAATAAAAACCAGGATGAGATACCACCTCACATCTGCCAGAATGACCACAATCAAAAGCAAAAGAAACAACAAATGTTGTCTAGAATGTGAAGAAAAAGGAACACTTGGCCTCTGCTGGTGTGTCCACTGTGGAAAACAGTATGGAGTTCCTCAAAAAATTAAAAAAAGAATTACTGTATGATCCAGTAATTCCACTATTGGGTATTTACCCAAATAATATAGAAACACTAATTCAAAAAGATATACGCACCTCTACATTTATAGCAGCATTATTTACCAAGCCAAATTATGGAAGCAGACCAAGTATCTTTCTCTAGACAATGGAAAAAGAAGATGTCAGGGCAGCTGGGTGGCTCAGGCAGTTAAGTGTCCAACTTCAGCTCAGGTCATGATCTCAGAGTTTGTGGGTTGGAGGCCCACATCAGGCTCTCTGCTGTTAGCACAGAACCTGCTTCAGATTCTGTCTCCCTTTCTCTCTGACCCTCCCCCACCCATGCTCGTTCTCTCTAAAAAATAAATATGTTTTTAAAAAGATGTGATACAACACACACACACACACACACACATACACACACACACACACACATACTGGACTATTATTCAGCCATAAACAAGAATGAAAATCTTGCCATCCTCAACAAAATGGATGGAGCTAGAGAGTATAACGCTATGGTCGATAAAAATGTATACAGCTATATACACATAGACATATGGTCAATAAAAATAAAATAATATTTTAGGAGTGCCTGAGTGGCTCATTTGGTTAAGCATCCAACTCTTGAATTCGGCTCAGGTCGTGATCCCAGTGTCGTGGGACAGAGCCCCACATTGGGCTCTGTGCTGAGTGTGGAGCTTGCTTAAGATTCTCCCTCTCCCTCCCTCTCCCTCTCCCTCTCCCTCTCCCTCTTTTTCTCTTTCTCTTTCTCTTTCTCTTTCTCTTTCTCTTTCTCTTTCTCTTTCTCTCTCTCTCTCTTTCTCTCTCTCTCTCTCCCCCCTTGGCCCCTGCTTGTACTCTTTCTCTGTCTCTCTAAAATAAAACAATCAATAAAAATAAGATAATACTTTAAACAAGAGAAGAGGTGAAGCATTTTATAATTAATCAGGATGAATACCAGCAGGCTTTATATTGTGTGACAAAAGGGTATGGGGAATATTGTTTACATTTCTCTTGTTTTCTCAAAGGAATCTTCTCAAAGCATTAGCTGACCAAAAAACTCAGGTGTGAGAGTTTGAGCCCAAGATTGAAACCAAAGAGCCAACCTCACCTCAATGCTTATAAACTACTGGTTATTTATAAATTCCTTTTCACTCTAATAATTCTCCTAAGAGATGTGCTATCAGGGGCACATCCCACATTAAGGATCACTGTTTGTCTCCCAGTAATTCTCTATGTTGAATCCTGCTATTTCTTTTTCCCTCTATTTCAGAAATGTCATTAGCAACCATTATACTCCTAAATGAGGCAGCTTTTCCTTTCTTACAGACCATCAGGACTTACATTCTAGGCTTAACATATGGACTTATACCATGACTGAAATATCACTGTATCCCAGATGCTCTGCTTTATAAGGATAAGAGAAAATATCTCAGAAACAAGATGACAAAAAGTTCTTTACAGTTTCTTTTACTTTCTACCTGGCCTATCCTTCACCTTTATGAAATGGATGCACTCTATCCACCTAAATCAATTATTGGCTGTTCAGCCTCTATCTATGCTTATGACCGTGTCAGGCAAAGCAAGTTAGGGATCTACATGGGTTTCGTCCGTGCTTGTCAAATTCAGAACACACACACGTGCGCGCGCGCACACACACACACACACACACACACACACACAAATTTACCAAACATTGCTGTGCATTAATCCTTAAACTGACAATACCCTTTAAAAACTGTCCTCTAAAAAATCACTTCCTTCATGCTTTTCAGCCAAATTAACATCTTAAACAAAATTGCTGAGAGAGAAAAATCTCCCATATCACAAGACATTTCATTGCCAAGATCTTGGTTTTACTCCTATACACTCTCATGAATGTACACCATAAGTTACTAAACCATGTCCGGATTTCCAAATATACAGTCTTTCAATTTAACATACTCTGGGAAAACTTCTGATAAGAGTTTCTCCAAACCCCTAAATGTGCCTAGTGTTCAGAATGAATCATTAGACCTTAGAGAAATTCACCAAGAAGCTAGACAACTGTGGCCCCCTGTTGGGTAAAGATTCAACTCTCAGTTCTTTGAGAAGATTTGATCAATTATTCCAGGAGCTAAGAGCTGCCAAGAATATCTATTTAACACTTTCCTCTCAGTGAGAGAGTAGATGACACACTTTCCTAAATTAAAATTTGAAAATGTGCAAAAAAGCCCTGCTACTTATTGAGTTCATATTGTAAGTCAATAAAAAAGACGCATAAAGCAACTACCCGTGCTGCGTGTTGTGCTAGTCTTACAAGAGTCTGGGGGATACTTACGTGTTAAAACAAACCTGTAGACAATCTGTCCCATCAAAAATGTAACTGGAATGCTACAGAATGGAACTACAAATAATAAGATTGATTTCATTTAAATTTAAATAAGCATGTTAAGCTCAAGAAAACATAGAATAAATATGTTAATGGAACCTAGAATTTATATAAAACCTATTCTTATTTTTCCTGAGACCGATTTCACCATTTGCACTGCCTTCCACTCTCACCACACACTCAACGTCCTTCCACTCTCACCACACACTACTCATGAATTTAAGGTACTATGTGACCTCTCCCAGGAACATTTAAGTTTTACCTCTATGGTAAGATATAGCAAATTATGAATGACAAATTTTATAAAGGGTATTAAATTATTTCAAAAATTTATGAATTTATATTATTCCTACTTAATCTCTTATGCAAATATTTTTAAATGACCTACTGAGAACCACTATAATCTCGCTATTGAAATTTGTATGTTTGAATTTTGAAGCCCATGTCTACTTTTACAAAAAAAAAAAATATTGCTATTCTTAGGTGAATGGCATATAAGTACTTGTCTATGATTATTTACCTAAAATGGTCATAGAGTGGTACCAAGGGGACTTACTGAACAAACACCTACTCCATAGTCTGGGTATTGATCAATTTCCAAAGATTCTGATTACAGGAGAAAAAAATAGAAAAATAAAAGAATTTGGGATGAATAAATTACCATCTGGGTGAAAAAAACCCAGTGATAACTACCTTTTGTCACATTTCCATATGGAGGAAAGCAAATCACTATGAAGGTATTGAGTACACATGTAGTTTCAACCCCGTTACATGCCAGCACACTTGGGCTCCAGCTGCCCGAGACCCTTTGAATCTCTCCCTCACAACCCCTTGTTATATTCCAGTCAACATATACCCTTGTTCACAATGAGTTATTCTTTAGCTTTAGGGCCAGAACTTTCCAACACCTCTACTGTATCTGTGTAAAAGGAAAAGTACTTAATTCCTATTGTGGCTCACTTTGTTCCAGGCACCATGCCAGTTGCTATACGTATAATACCTCATTTAATCTCCACAATTATTCTATGCCCTAGCTATTACCCACCATCACTTTTATGCACTTTTATTTTAGGTGTGCAAACTCAGAAATCACAGGTGGACAAATCAGAATTTGAATCCCAGGCATTCTGACTTCAAAGTCTAACTTCCTTTCCCCAAAACAGCTCTATTTAATGAAATGGGTAACCATCAAGCATATGTTTATTTGCAAAAAAATTTTAATCTGAGCTACATCTAGAGCTACAGAACCAAATTCTCAAACTTGAACAAGAGATCACCCTTTGAACTAAATGAACTAAGTGAACATTCAAAGTGAAGTACGTTTTGAAAGGAAAATAAAAACTAAAACAAGAGAAACATTTCTGGTGGAGCTATCATATGTATTAAACAAGCCTTATATCATCTCCTCCCTACCTTTTGATTTGCAGGAAATACCAAATGTTTTCCAGATCCCTACTTACCACAGTCTCCTGCTCTCTGGTAATGCCTGTATCTGTGTTCAAAAAAATATTTAAACACGCAGAAGGAGCTTGGCATGTAGGTGTACCCCTTAAACAGCAGGCATCTAACATGTGCTAAAACATAAAACACCCTGACTATAAGCAGACAGGGCTTGAGTTGATATTGTCTTCCAAAACAAACAAACAAACCCCCGCTACATTATGGAGCACAATGATTGCCAACACTGCCTGGGCATATCTGTTCAAAACTGAATTTGAGCGGTATTCACCACCTGCTGGGTGCTGATTCAAAAAACTCCGCTTCCCCCAGCACCTCATCTCCTTCTGTAATTTCTCCTCAGGAAGTTCTTTCGTGGCACAGGTTTTGACAAGGTGGCTGATTTTCCCCATGCTTTCAGATGCTCTGTGACAAGTCACCAAAAACTTTACAGCACCACCACCCCTCCTTTTACAAAGTCATTAGACGTGCCAACTCAGAAGTTGGTCTGAGTTCGCTCTACAGTAACAACTTGGCGGCCACGTTCATCTGGAAGCATTCCCCCTGGTGGTGCACCACAGGAACACGGGCTTCCTGCAGCCTGCTCCTGGGGGGCAGGGGAAACCTGAAGCTGTCATGGGTGTCACATGCCTGTGGAAGTCACATGCCTGTGTCAGCTCTCTAGGGAAGCTGATTCCCGTCCAATTCTCACAGAGAAGGCTACTCCTGTCTGCAGGCAGGGTTTCACAGCAGCACATCTAGAAGACTGGAGATTTTACTTAAGGTCAACTGTACAAAACACAGAGCAGCCGGAAGACAAAACAGCGAGATCTCAGGTACGCAAGAAGGCTCCCCGTCACCCAATATTCCCTATGGGTAAATAATTCAAATTGCACAATTAAAGTATCATTCCTTGGCATTTATTAAAGCTACCTTTCCCGGGGAAATGTAGCCCTTTATCTCTCACACATTAGCAGGAAGTGAATTTTCTGTTCTCCTCCCAGACAGCGTGTGAACAAGGGGAAAGGCACCCTCAAAGTACACACCCCAGGGGTGGGAAAGGTGTGCAGCAAGAGGCTGTTGCACCCAGAGGCAAGATTTCCCCTGCCTCATAAGGACTGTCCCTTATGCCAGCTGACTCTGGTGATGATCCAAAGAGGCTGCTGTAGGCCCCTGGCCTTTTCCTGTTCTCACTGCTTGCCCACGGCCTATCCAGCATACAGTACAAAATGCAAATAGACAGACTTGAATTTCAAAGTAATCATTTTTGTTTTAAAATCCCTCAAAGAGGAAGAATAAACAAGACATTTTAAAATTATTAATTAAAATAACATTTGAAAATTAGCTATAGATTTCCCATCTCCCTTCATTTTGGATTTCCAGTTAAGACAGGTCACGAGCGAGTGGTCATATACGGAAGGCGTGGTGTTATCAACAACAAAAAATATAAGTGGAAAAAAATGTTAAATAAGTCTATACAGAAATAGTGTAGTTTTCAGGCTAAGAGGAGTTTCTCAAGTCACACAGACCAGGGTTGAGTTCTAAGTCACCACTCTGTTGCTACATGTATGGCTACAGGCAAGATGCCTTACCTCTTAAAATTCAGACCCCTCATTTGTAAAATCAGGGTGAAAACAATACTGACTACATAAAATTGTTGGGGAAAGTAAAGTACAGGCTACTCCATGTACTTAGCGCAATGTCTTGCATATGAAATACTCTGCTCTGAATGATACTATTTTCTGAAATAGTATTTTCTGAAAATACTATTTTCATTTCCCTTTGAAAATCTTTTAAGTAAATCAATTTTAATTTTGTTAGCATGACAACGATCAAGTAATTTTGTAACAACAGAATGTTTTTCAAGAGATAAATATCAAAGTAGTGGGGGTAAAATGGCATGATGTCATTTTGAATTTTAAGATACTACAGCTAAAGATGAAGGCTAGTAAAGGAAGTGTGACAAAACTGATTTCTATTGAAACTGGGGGACAGGTAGATGAGTTCATCACACTAACCTCTCCACTTCTGTGCATGTTTGAAAACCTTCATAATTAAAAGGTTAAAAAGAATGGACTGGTCCATCAATACATATTTATTAAGAATCCTCCAGGAGCCCGATATAGAACTGATGACGTAAGATAACAGTTAACTATTACTTTAAACAAAATCACACAGGCAGGCATCAACTTTACCTTTCTGGTATGATGCCAAGAATCAAAGACTGAGTAAAGGAAAAGGTTTTGATCTGTGAATAGGGATTCTACAGCATCCACAGATGGTGTTTATGCCCACTCATCAGCAGAGCCCCAACAGCATTTCTCCGACAGGGTTCCTCATGTGAACCAAAGAATAAAAAAATGATTTGAATGACTATTTTCTCATTCCTCCCGATGGAGAATTAGTACCCTTCTAGAGACATCAGAGAGAAGTTAATTCATGATATATAATTGATGCCTTAGGTCAGTAAGACTTCATTCTGTTGCAGAATCCCAACTACAGAAAGCTGCTGGCACCCCCACTCAGAGGTTTGCTCTTAGTTTATTCACATTTCCACTAACCTTGATGCTCTTGTTTTGAGCATACTGGAAACAGCAAATCAGAAGGTGGAAATCTCTATAGCAGAAGACTGATCACAGGAGAGAAATTTAAAAGTTTATCAAAAATGCATTCAGGAAACCAAAACAGCAGAGCAGCCTGGCCACCTATCTAGAGGGAATTGCTCTAAAAGCCCCACAAGTCCATAATATTTACCGAGTACTTACAATATTGAGTACTTACAAGGAGTTACATGCTTGTAACAGTAATACTCCAAGTCACAAAACCTATTAAATTCTACTCCGTGTACTTTTCCTCAGACAGGGACTAAACCTTCAGAGTTCTGCTGCTCCATGGGACATTACTGGGCAATTTTTATTTCCTTCTTCATATTTATAAATTTTCAAAAACGTCTGTAATGATTGTGCATTACATTTATAATTAGACAAGAACATATTTTTAAAAAATATTTATTTATTCTGAGAGAGCGTGTGCGCATGGCAGGGAGGGGCTGAGAGAGGGAGAGAGAGGGGATCCCAAGCAGGCTCCATCCACACTGTCAGCATGGGCCCAATGTGGGGCTTGAACTAATGACCCATGAGATCATGACCTGAGATCAAGAGTCGGATACTTAACTGACTGAGCCACCCAGGCGCCCCTAGATAAAAACATCTTTTAAAGATACTTAATTTGGGGCACCTGGGTGGCTCAGTCAGTTGAGCTTCTGACTTCAGCTGGCTGGAGCCTGCTTCGGATTCTGGGTCTCTCTCTCTCTCTCTCCCTCCCTCTCTCTCTCTCTCTCTCTCTCTCTCTCTCTCTCTCTCTCTGCCCTTGCCCTGCTTTCTCTCTGTCTCTCTCAAAAATAAACAAACATTAAAAAGTTTTTAAAAAACTGATTAAAAAAAATAAAGATACTTAATTTTAGGAAAATTTCACTCCAGGTGACCTGAGTTTTAAACTTTTTAAGTCATTCCACAGTGATCCATTCTCCAAAATTCACAGATAGGTATGCATCTTAGGTATTGCCCTTGGTATTAAGGAAAATGTGATCGAAATGGTGAGAAGGAAACTTGTAGAGAAAAAATCAAAATAATTAAGTGTTAACAGGCATCTATTAAACACGATGGACAAGTTTTCAAGAAGCGGGTAGGGGGTCAAGCTTGACCTCGAAGGGCAGAGGTGGGTAGAGGTAACAGGAACAGGCCAAATGACCCAGGACCCTTAAAGAAAGAAAGAGCAGAAGTGTTGGACTTGGCACAGTAGGGAATAAAAAGCCACTGTAAGTTCCTAGAAAAGGCAACAATGCTTCTTCTTCATTCATTCATTTAATAAACAATGATAATAATAAATTACTTACATCACAAAAAATACTCTTGCACATGAAAGGAGGGATCCAGAGACCTAACAAACACAGATCCTACCCTCAGGCAGGTTATTAACAAAGTATCACTACGACATACAAACACAAGAAGGATATCAGTAGGTATGTAAGAGAAGGAGAGGACCTTGGCAGGTGAGTGATGAACAGTCCAGCAGAGGAGACAAAGAGTCTTCACAGAGGAGATAAAATAATGAAAGCAGTATTTGGGGAAGATTACTGGAATAATCTATTCCATCTATTAGTCACTCCTCAAGTTAAGGTGATCTAACTACATTTCTCATTGACTACTGACACTAACTCTGCCACATAGGCATCGGGTCCATTTTACAGATGAGGAAAACTGAAACTCAAAGAGATGGAACTACTTGTCAGGGCTAAGATTCAAACACAGGTGTCTATGATTCCAAACCCAAATTACTTCTAGAATGCCGTACATATAATCATTAGAGTGAAAAACATTTACTTAATTCAACTATATGACATATAATTTTTACAGAATTTAACAGACATTTCTATTTCCAGTTCTTGTGAGAATTCCCACCTGGCCAAACCATCCACTACTTCCTGACAGAACTATTTGGCTATCCCCAGTAAGTCTTTCCTTTGACTAAAGACAGTGATTGCATTAATTTAAGTAAGAGTATATACTTCTCTTGAAATGGAAGTACATCTTAAGGAAACCAAATAACCCAAATAGCAAATCTGAGAAAATAAATATAATTTGTGCTGTGTGCAAAAACAAAGAAAAGGTTTGACCAAATAGAGATTTTCCTGGGGCAGATAAGACAGACCAGAGGTGGAGAAATCAGCAAGGAGGCCACTATTGTGATTTAGGTGTGTAATAGAACAAGCCAAGCTTAGGAATAAAAGAGAAAGGGGTGAATCCACAAGACATTTTTTATGGAAGAAACAGTGAGACTATAATCAATACTCTGCCATGCAGAGGAATAAGTACAAAATAAAAGGCTCTGTACATAAAGATTTATGAAGTCAAGATGTACGCTCATGAAACATCTAGAGAGAAAGAAAATATATAGTTATTATGCAACCATGTTCAATCATCAGAGAAAGGGGGAAGGAGGAATGCACACCAATAACTGGAACTTAGAGCCTCAGAAGCCAGAGAGGACTGTGATGGCCAGAGGAGCCATAAAAAGGTATGAATTCCAAGCACAGGGAATATCATGGACCTACAATTCCACAGAACAGTAATTCTAAGTAATGATCAGAAGACTCAAAGAAGTCTTGTTAGCATCGATGCCTATTGTCTAGACTCTACATGCTAATCACTATGTCTCACAGTTTCTCTATATTACGTAATCATTAAGGCACTATGACAACCAAACATAGTATTCATCTACAGACTGAAGTTTTTTTTCTTCCTGGACTCAGATTTATGGAAATGTTTTCACTCATAGAAATCCATTAGATCTTTGCCGATATGAAGATATTTCCCACAGTATTTTTAAATGATTATCTAAAGGTTAAGAATGTAATGTTGACTGGTTCATCCTTTGAAACAGAGCAGCTACATACCCTGATGATGAGCAAAGTTTGCTTTGTGTACAGCAGTGTGCTTCCCCAGTGATGTTTTAGTTTGATTAAGGGAAGTTTCTCAAGGGCAGAGCCTCCTAACTTCATTGCTCTTGTCTCTTTCACAAAGACAGGGAAAGTACGGAGAAGGTACTCCATATATATATATATGGAGTATATATATATATATATATATATGCCTGCTGAATGAAAGAATTTGAAATTATAATAATGATCGCATCCTGAAGAGTCAACAGGAGAAAAAAAAAAGGAAAATAAACTCTGCTTATAAAGATAGAAGGCTAAACTATGTTTCTTGTTTCAACTTTGGAAAACTATCAGAAACATTGAGGTTTCTCTCTGCATACTGAAGGGAAAGAAAAATCTCCCCCAAAACATCAAAATGTACACAGCTCCAGCTACTTTGCCAAAACAAATATGAGAATCATCACAACCTACCTTCCCACCGAATCCACAACACAAACTTAATAATCTTAAAGGAAACATGAATGTGTTCTTTTTTTTTTTCCACTAGAAAATTAACTAAATCACTCTTTCTGTTAGACCATCTCGCATCTGTACGCAATGAGAAATCTTTAGGCTCTGTCCCCTCCAGTGTCGGAGACCATGGAGAAGATAAACTCATGTCAATTTCCAAAAATCACCATGAAGAGTGCTTTTAATTCCCATTAGTCACTGGCATTGTTTGAATAAAATAGGCTCCTCTTTAGACACAATGCACTTTTCAGTTACCTACCACCTACCACCCACTTTATTGCCTAACCCTCTTGATTTTTCCGATATGCTTTCATTCTCATTTTAATACATTTCTTCACTTCCTGAATCAAAACATAAAAGGCTAATTTCTCCTAAAATCTGCTTATAGAAATGTTGCTAACCAAATATAAAAAATATCATAAAGAAATTAATTAGGGGCGCCTGGGTGGCTCAGTCGGTTAAGCGGCTGACTTCGGCTCAGGTCACGATCTCGCGGTCCGTGAGTTCGAGCCCCACGTCGGGCTCTGTGCTGACAGCTCAGAGCCTGGAGCCTGTTCCAGATTCTGTGTCTCCCTCTCTCTCTGACCCTCCCCTGTTCATGCTCTGTCTCTCCCTGTCTCAAAAATAAATAAAACGTTAAAAAAATTAAAAAAAAAAGAAATTAATTAAATATAAAAGTGACAGACAGGATTTGTCAAAAATAATATATAGTAATTAAAGATTCTCTGAATCTCCAGTTAATCTGGGTCACTCTATAATTTACTGCAGGGTTCTGAATCTGAAATGTCCTTAGGAACCCTCTGAGGAGCTTGTGAAAATGAAGAGTCCTGGACTCCTCCCCCTACAATGGACAGTTAAAGCTACTGAGCAGCTCAGAAATCCTCAGATTCAAGGATCTCTACGTTGGAGACATGGGGTGCATACCTTAAGCATGCCAGATACCTAGTTTAGTGTCAAATGTTAGGCACTTGAATGAAATCACACACACACACACACACACACACACACACACACACACTCCTACCTAGTGGCCATGGGGGCAAGAATGTGACCACTAGGTGTTCAGTTGAAAAGCTTATCCAAATCTGGATTACAAAAGTAGTTAAATTGGATATTTTTACCAGCCATTAAAGACCACAATCTTGACATCATTAGCCACATTCCAAAAGAACCAAAGCACCCGTTAAGTGGCACCTTTTTAGGAAGTAATTACCAGAAGCCACTCTTATATCAGACTTTGCTTTAGGGGAGGAAGGCCTGACTCTACAAAGAGAGTCAGAAGTTGCAGCCAGTGTCTCAACATTTTAAAAATTCTGTATAGTTTGCTGGAGCGGAGATGAAACATTTATCCTTCTCTTGCAACCACTTTGGTTTCCAGGGGACTGACTCACAGCTGAGGCAGGCGGACGAGAGGTACATCCGTAGACACACACACAACACACACCAAAGTTAACTGAAAAATTTCAAAGTGCCTTTTTATGCCTTTAACTCAAAGATGAACACATTTCAAGGTGACCCAATCCTCAAGTGACAGACAGTGTTTTAAAAGGGCCAGAGCTCTCCACTTAAACAATTTCTAGTGACATGTTTAAATCGTATCCTCAAGGGCTCTATCTGCTGTCCTATTTACTAGTCTTTCTTTCCCGGCAGAGGCATCCCATTTTAAGTGAGCGCTTGAAGTTCGTCTTCCTTCCTAACAATTAAAATCTACGGGGCTTAGATGCTTTCAAAAAAATTTTTTTAAGAGGCACCATGGAGAACTTTTAATTATTTAACTATACGACCAACCCAAATTATTACTTTGTAGGTTTTTTCTATTTATCAGAACAGTATCAGAATAATAAAAGATAGCCTCATCATCATGCTTACAAGCAAACAGTAAAAGAACTTATAAGGTAAAATCAAAGTTAGCATTCATAAAAGGATAATCATAACATTCACTGTGTATGTATTTTATATATAGAATAGGAAGGATTGTTTTCATCTTTCTTCACTAAAATATTACCCTTAGCCATTACAAAATGAGAAGATTACACTAGAAATCTAAAAATTGGGTTCCTATAGTTAATGAAACATGACAAGCTGGTCTTACTCAGTTCCTTCACAGAAACTACTCCCTGTCAAAAATACCCTTCACCAAAAAACCTCCCCTGAATTGTTCTGTATCTTTCCAATCTGACTACTTCTCTGTAATGATTTACGTGACTAACTCCCTTAGCTGACTGTGAGCTACAGGGAGAGCAGAGAACAGGTAATATTCACTTTGGTATCCCAGCTATTCCCATAAGCATCCAGAACCAAGTGCCAGGAACAGTGGGCACTCCACAGTTTGTTTTTTAAAAGACAGACTGGGTGGCTCAGTCTGTTGAGCACCTGGCTCTTGATTTTGGCTCAGGTCATGATCCCAGGGTCGTGGATGAAGCCCCACATCAGACTCTACGCTGACTGTGGAGCCTGCTGGAGATTCTTTCTTCCTCTGCTCCCTCCCCCACTTATACTCTCGCTGTCTCTAAAATAACAAAAAATAAAAAAATACAAAGAGACAAGAAAAAGAAATTTAAAAAACTAAAACCCCTTTACTCTGATCACTTGGAGATCACTTCCAGGTCCCCACCCCGGGACACTCTGAGGCACATCAGCACATCTACATAAGGAACTTCCAGAGGAAGGCTGGTTTTAACATGTCATCCCATAAAATTTCTAATGCAATGACATCTAAACCTACTCTCCAATCTACCAAAGATTGGATATTTCCATTCTCTCCCAAGATAAACTTCCTCTCTGAAACAAACTGCCATGGTTGAGATGTGGACCATGGGGCTGCCTGGCTGGCTCAATTGATACAGGCTGCGACTCTTCACGTCGGGGTCACGAGTCCAAGCCCCATGTTGGGTGTAGAGCATACTTTAAAAAAAAAAAAGAAGAGGAAAAGAGAAAAAGGTAAAAAAAAAAAAAAACTGGATGAATATAAGAAAACAAAAAGCGCTTTGCCTAACTTTAAGATTTAAACTTTCATTCCAGGGGTGCCCAGGTGGCTGAGTTGGGTAAGCATCCAATTCTTAGCTTCAGCTCAGGTCATAATCTCACAGTTGGTGAGTTCCAGCCCCACATCAGGCTCTGACAGCGTGGAGCCTGCTTGGGATTCTCTCTCTCCCTCTCTCTCTCTCTCTCTCAATGCCCTTCTCACTCTCTCTCAAAATAAATAAATAAACTTTAATAAATAAATAAATAAATAAATAAATAAAAAAAATTTCATTCCAAATACTTAAAAAATTTTAAAATAACTTTGCAGTGGAAAACCACCATTACCAAAATCTACATTCTCCACCAAAGTTATGCTTTAGCAGGAGTGGCAAAAATGAGCTCCCTACATCCCTGATTCTTATCTAAGTTCTTAAAGGGAAAATAAAAATTACAATGCAAGAGGGCACTTGGTTATCACAATCCATTTAAGGTACAGTTTAGGTACATCTATCTAATTTCTTAAATAGACAAAAAAGTAACTGCTTATCACATTCGCAATTATTTTAATTGTAGACTTGGCTTGATGCCCAGCTCCTGAATCAGATGTAGGTCTTTGAAAGCAGGAACTATCTTTGTCCATCTTGTATCCAGGGTAATATTACCCAGTACACAATTCGTACTCAATAACTAACTATTTTTTGAATGAATAAATATGCTTCATAAAATACAAAATCCCATCATGGTTCTTGGTTTGACAACTAGCCAAAACTAATCTCCTTTATCTGTGTTTTAAATAAGTAAGTTGCCCTTTCTGTTTGTTCTGACTTGCACTACAGAAAAGTCTCCACAGAGAAAAATAATCTCTACATTCCTCAGTAATCACAGCCCCTGATCATTCTAATTGCGGATATATGCCTAAAACAACCTCTTATTAATGCGCTACAGAAAATCCATAGACTTGTCCCCATTCCTCCAAATTAAAAATCAGTTTTGTTACTTTTTTTCCTATTGTTTTTCAGATATAAGCTATTTGAAATTTTTCTTTCTGTACACAAAAGCTGACAGATACACAGATACAGAGTGGAAAGGTCTTAGAAGTCACCTAATGCAATATCCCTACTTTCCAGATGTCTCCAAAGAAAATCACAATTGAAATAAAGTCACACTGTCAACATGGTTCCTAAGCCTCTTGGGACAAAACAAATATCAACTTTAATGATATTCAGAAAAGAGGGAGGTGTACATCCACCAGCTCCTGTCTACAAAGAAAGGCCAAGGCAGAAGCCCCAGTTCTCCCAAGCAAGTAGTTCTAAATTCACTTGTTCATTCAACAGTTACGTTTGAGGGCTTTCTGGTGTGGTAGACGCTATTCTAGGTGCCTGAGATACATCAATGAACAAAAAGAAAGATCACTGCCCATGCTGTACCTACACGTTAGGTAGAACTTTGGAGGCATCCAGGAGAATAAAGAACATAGGTTCATTTTAAGAGAATGCGCAAGGCCAGAAGCAAACCTTAGCACCACTAGTGGTTCTCAAACTTGAATGTGTTTCAGAACCATCCAGAGGAATTATTAAAAACTCGGAAGGCCCTGCGCCACCCCAGAGCTTCTGATTCATTAAGATCTCAATGGGGCCTCAAATGTCCATTGACAGATGAAGGGATAAAGGTGTGGTATATATATACAATTGAGTATTACTCAGCAAAAAGAATCAAATCTTGCCATTTGCAGCTACGTGGATGGAACTAGAGGATATTATGCTAAGTGAAATTAGTCAGTTAGACAAAGATAAATATCATATGACTTCACTCATATGTGGAATTTAAGATATAAAACAGATGAACATAAGGGAAGGGAAGCAAAAATAATATAAAAACAGGGAGGGGGACAAAACATAAGAGATTCTTAAATATAGAAAACAAACTGAGGGTTGCCGGGGGGGCTGTGGGTGCAGGGATGGGCTAAATGGATAAAGGGCATTAAGGAGGGCACTTGGGATGAGCACTGGGTGTTATACATAGGGGATGAATCAAAGGAATCTACTCCTGAAATCATTATTGCACTATATGCTAACTTGGATGTAAACTAAAAAATATATATACATATACAATATATACATATACATATATACATATATATATGGCAAAAAAAAAAGTAGAAAAAAATATCTCAGTGGGGCCTTAGAATTTACATTTCTAATAAGCTCTCATCTAATGTAGACACTGCTAATCTAGGAAGCATACTTTGAGAACCACTGACCTAGCTGGAAACAAAACGAGTAACCTGGCCAGAACCATAGGCTGCTTGACACCAGACCCAGATTTAGGGGTTTCTCCCTTCTAACTCCAAAATGGTCAAGTCTTTATGAAGATATACTTGCCCGCTTAGGGCAAACACTGCCCAAAGAAAAACGTTCTTTTAGCTCTATGTTTCAGTTGGAGAAAATCAGAAATAAATGCTTTAAGTATAAAAGACCTTAAGCAGATTGCACTGACCACTAAACACTGACATAAAAACTAACATTAAAGTTAGAGAATTTGTTCTTTCTTTCATGTGTCTAAATGCCATGATAAAAGCATGTTTTCCCTAAAGGGCTTTATATCATAAGGGCCAGGTTCAGTCTCAAATGAGCCTATTAATTAAAAAAAAAAAAAAATCTATTAACTAAAAGTATATACACTAAAATATAAATAAGTGATTGGATTAGTAACAATTTTAGTTTTTTTGTGCTAATTGTATTTTCTAAAATTTTTACAATAAACATGCATTTCTTTTGTAATAGGAAAGAGAATAAAAGTTACTTTCTTTAAAAAAGTGACAGTGTTCATTTAAAAAGACCTTTAATTAGAAAACTATAAAAGGCATTAGTTAATATGCAGCATAAATTAATACTAAATGATTTTTTTTCTTAGTACATAAATTCAAATAACTTATTTTACATTTTAAGTTAAATCTCTGTCTGGATTAATGATTAATATCAGTGAAGGAAAAAAATCCTTGAAATATATCTGATTTTATTTAAACAAAGAGAATAAAACAAAACCATGATCCTTTAAATAACTGCATAAAAATTACATTTACTATTATTCTACATAGCAATTGTGGGGTTTTTTTGTCATTTAGGATTTTTTTTAAGTTTATTTATTTTGATGGGAGGAGACAGAAGAGAGAGAAAGCAGAAGCGAACATGTGAGGGAGGGGCAGAGAGAAAGGGAGAGAGAATCCCAAGCAGGCTCCACACTGTAACCACATAGTTGGACGTGGGGCTCAAACTCATGAACCCCAAGTTCATGACCTGAGCCAAAATCAAAAGTCAAATGCTTAACCAACGGAGCTACCCAGGTGCCCCACAGCAATTTTTTGTCATTACTATTACTTTTCAACAAATGTATGGAAGTGATGGGAAATCTTCCAAGTTAAGAAAGCTTTGATTGTATTTCTTGAAAGAAAAATAAACATGTAAGTTTTGGAAAAATAATGTTGTATCCTTGATGTGTACAAAGTTAAGACATCCATATCCCTGAAGATACCAAGGTAAGACCTACACTCCATCTCATACCCCATCCACCATCTATGTGGATCTTCTAATCTAGGGGTATTCCTTATTACTAAAGTCCACATTCCATAGATACAACTAGAGTTTATTTTATTTATTTATTTATTTATTTATTTATTTATTTATTTATTTATAGAGTTTAAAACATAATCTTCTGGGGCACCTGGGTGGCTCAGTCAGTTAAGCATGGGACTTCGGCTCAGGTCATGATCTCAGGATTCATGAGTTTGAACCCCACGTCGGACTCTGTGCTGACAGCTCAGAGCCTCCTTTGGATTCTGTGTCTCCCTCTCTTTCTGTGCCTCTCCCTTACTGCTCTCATGCTCTGCCTCTCTCTCTCTCTCTCTCTCTCAAAAATAAATAAATACATAAGTACATAAATAAATAAATACATAAATACATAAATATATAAATAAGGCATAATCTTCTAAACAGCAATGACTAAAAGAGAATAAATTTGATGAAGAAATCAAGTGTCTTTATAAATCACACGCTAATGATTTAACAAAATTTCTGAACTACTTTTAGTCTAGAGTACTTAGAACAGTCACTTTTAAAGAAAATAAAGCACCTTATGTGTTATATACAATCATAGCTAATTTTCTGAAAATTAACCTCTAAAAATGTAATTCTATACAATATTACTATTCATTAACACTTATTAGGTACCCACAATGTACCAAACACTTTACATCCTCTCATTTGATCTCCAAACTACCCTATGAAGTACTATTACAACCATTTTACAGATTAAGAAATTTAAGCACAAGTGATTAAGTAATTTGCCCAAAGTCACACAGCTAAAGTGAAGAACCAGGATACAGATACCCCAGCTATGATACTTAAACTGAGATCCTTGACCTTCGGCTCCGATCATGGTTTTGCTACGTTTTGAATTATAAATTTTTCACATTTTAGGAAATCAGAACTAAACTTTTCACCCAGTAATATTTAATAATATCAGTTAAATGAAAAATACTGACATAATTCAGGCACTCTTACAAATCTCTGTACCTCTAAAATCATACACAATTTACAGTAAGTTCTACAGTACAGAGATCTGGCAACTTTTCCACCAGCATGCCTTTTTGGGATACAGCTGTGTTAAAATTATCTACAGAAATCCAGCATGCACAGGGACTCTACTGAGTGGGTACAGAGGTTTTTATCTTGTTTTGTTTGGGTTGCTTTCTGTTTTGGTTTTTTTAGTATTTTGGTTTGGTTTTTGGTTTGGTTTTGTTCTTTGCAACCAGAAAGCTAGAAGGTGAACGCATTAAGTTGGAAGATGAAAGTCGAATCCTTTGCTGTCTTCCGCTTACAACATAAGGCCTGGGTGCCAATGTGCACAAGAGTTCCTAAGTCTCGGAGGATCGGCCTTTGCTCAGGGTGCGTGCGGACCCGGCGCCACCCTTTCCCGCCCCGTCGAGCACTCCCGGCGGCCGACGCCAGGGCACCGGGTGGCGGCAAGCCCCGCGTTCGGCGGAGGGCGGGGGACGGAAGGCGATGGAGACGGGCGAGGACAACCCGCGGGGGCCTTACCCAGCTCCGTGCCCAAGTTGCGAGCGGACATGGCGCGGGCCACAGCAGCAGTCGCAGGCTCCTCAACGCCCAGCTCACCTCCTCCCAGCCCTTCCTGCGTCCCACCCCCTCGGCTCCGGCGCGCTCGCCCCGCCCCTGTCCCTCTGGGGGCGGAGCCGGCGACCTCTGCCCCCGGGCCCTCTGCCCGCCCCCCCCCGGCCCTCTGCCCCCGGGCCCTCTGCCCCCGGGCCCTCTGCCCCCGTCTGCTGCGCCGCGTAGGAATCCTGCCGCCCATCGCCCTGGCTCCTTCCCGCAGGTATGCGACTCGAGCCCTAGCTCCCGAAACAATGCCACCAAAACCCGTTTTAAAATGCTTGAGTTGCCAACTGCACTGAACAAAGACATTTCGAAACTTTTAACTGTAAGATTAAGTAACCAGAGGGGAGAGCATTCCTCCCAGTTACTGTCCGAGGGCAGAGCTCTGCAGCCCCATGCCTGAAGGGCAGCAGTGGTCCCTTAGCCTCGTAAGGGCGGCCAGCGAACAAACAAGGGTCCAGAGCACACTGGGACTTCTAACCTAGACCTCGTGAAAAAAAAGCAGATCAGTTGCCTGAAAAAAAAGGGGGTGGGGCTAGGAGTGAGAAGTCGGCTTTCTCAGCATAGCATTTGCAGTAATTAAGTGGGACAGTGGGCACATCAACTGCCTTTCTAAGGTTCATTTTCCTCGTCTCTAAGAAAAGACTTTGACGATTTCTTGGAGCTCTAAACTCTGAATCTGTAATACTAAGATTTTTTTCAGCCTAACTTTTCTGTAACCAGGAGGTTAAAATTGTCTAGAGTCATTCAACATAGACTACTAGTCAGCTCATCTCTACTCACCATAAAAGGCACCTCCTCTCTGCTGGAAAAAAGAAAACTCCTAGTCGTGGCTTGTCCATCAGGAGCTAGTTACTGTGCTAGGTGCCTTTAGATGTATGATAGCATTTGAGTTTCAGAACAATCCTGCCAAGTATGTATTACATCTCATTGCTATACCTGCAGACACCAAGGTTCTGCGTAAAGAGGCATCCTGGGATACTGGAAACTGAGAAGGCTGGCAAAAGGCACACAAACCCCTTAATATACCAGCAATTCCACTAACAACTCATCTGTAAAATGGGGATGATCAAAATATATATGCCTTGCAAAGCTGTGTGTGTCGAGCACCTAGGAAATATTATGGCATATAATAGGTGCTCAACAAATGGAAGCTGTTAATGTTATTGTCAAGTTCACAAAACAATTATAGGACTCAACAGGAAAAGTAACCCCAGTCTTACTCCCTTACACTGAGCTGCCTCTCAGCTTTGTCAAGACATAGCTATTGCTCAGTAGTTTGAATGTGTCTAGATTCTAATCCATGTATAACAGCATGTTTTCCTTTATTTTTATTTTAACCCTCAAAAAGAGAAGAGCAAACCCTGAAAGTCTGGAGCACTTGCAGCTAGACCATCTGCTCTCAGGTAGAACATAAACAATGTCACAGAAAATCAACATCAGCCAAGGCCATTGTAACCATGATGAAACAACAAAAACAAGACCACTCGTACTCCTGTTTGAACACAAAAAAAACATGAGCATGTCCAAAACACAAAAATGACAAAATGGCCCTTTTCCTGCCTAATGTAAGTGTCACTTCTTTATCTAGCAACTTTAACCTCACCCCCTTCTTCTTGTATTCTAAATGAGAATTAAGATGCTCTGTCATAGAACACTTGGGGCAGCTGGCTGGCTCAGTCAGAAAAGCATGCAACTCTTGATCTCAGAGTCGTGAGTTTGAGCCCCACATGGAGTGGAGAGACTACTAAAAAAATTTTTTTTAATTAAAAAAAAAACACAGAATTTTCACCACTTCCTTCCAGCATCCAACCCAGAGTAATGCTCTGCTTCCTTGAACCTTCCCCAAATCATGGAACACAAGCCCATTTCTAACACTCTCTGACACACCTCAGAGTCCTGCATGGTGAGTGTTCTTCCTTGTTTCAATAAATTAATAAATCCAAATTTATCCAACCACAGGTGTGTTCCTGTGATCTTCAGCTAGAGAGCACTGACATCCATACAAAGACAATAAATGGAATTCTGCTTTTAGGGGCAGACACAACTCTAAGCCAGATTCTAAGCCACTTATATACACCCACATGCAACACAAATTTATTAAAACAAACAAAAACTGTGAGATCCTAACTTAGTTAAAACACAAGAATCAGGGAAGCCTCCTACAGCTGACATTTCAGCAATGTATCTGACAAAAACTTCTCAAGGACTTTTTCTAAAATTGACATGTTGCTAATACTAATCTGGAATTAATCTCTACAGTTTGAAAGTATATTAAACTTTCAGGATTCAGAAGGATAGTAGGGATAGAAGGCAAAAAAAATGAGTTTCATTTAACTTTTTCTTTTAAATGTTTATTTATTGAGAGAAATAGAGAGAGAAGGAGTAGGGGGAGGCGCAAAGAGAGAGGGAAAGAGAGAGAATCCCAAGCAGGCTCTGAGCTGTCAAATCAGAGGCCAACTAGGGACTCCATCTCATTAACCATGAGATCATGCCCTGAGCTGAAATCCAGAGTCAGATGCTTAACCAATTTCCAGATGCCTCTTATTTTATTTTATTTTATTTTATTTTATTTTATTTTATTTTATTTTATTATTATATTTTTTGGAGATGGGGAGAGATAGAGCATATGAGTGAGGGAGAGCAGAGGGAGAGAGAGAATCCCAAGCAGTCCGCACACTCAGCATGGAGCCCGTCAAAGAGCTCGATCCCACGACCTGGAATCATGACCTGAGCTGAAATCAAGAGTGAGATGTTCAACCAACTGAGCCACCCAGGCACCCCAATTTTTTAAGTAAGCTCTATGCCTATGCCCAACATGGTCCTTGAACTGACGACCCTAAGATGAAGAGTTGCATGCTTTACAGACTGAGCCAGCTAGGCACCACACAAAATAAGTTTAATGGGGGAAAATATTGCCAAGTTTCACTTTGTGAATATCATTTTTAAACTTACTGCCTTCTGAAACTTTTGAAGTATCCCTAGGCAAGGCTTCTCCAAGAAAGATCTGTAGACCACTATTATGACACTGGAATCTCCCAGGAGTTTTTCCTAAAGCAAATTCTAGGCTTTACCACAGCCCTACTGAATCATAATCTCTAGGATCATGGAATCCATATTTTTTTTTAAGTTTATTTATTTATTTTGTGAGACAGAGAGAGGAGGGAGAAAGAGAATCCCAAGCAGGCTCCTGCTCAGTGCAGAGCCCAGCATGGGGCGTGATCTCACAACCATGAAATCACAACCTGAGCTGAAATCAAGAGTCAGCCACTTAACTGACTGAGCCACCCACACACCCCTGGAACCTATGATGTTTATGCAACCTAAATGTAAAGAATCATCAACCTAGGGGCAGAGAAAGCTATACATGTCACCCTGAAGCTTCAACCCAAATTGGCTCTTACATGAATAAAGTTATTTCAAGTATAGTATTTTTTTAATCCATGCAAATTTTGTCATTCTTTTTTTTAATATAAACTTTAAATTGCCAGATAAATTACTTGTCTTCCCATCCCCACTCCTTCTTCAATTAAAAGTAAAGCTCTAGGACTATGTCATATTTATTCTTGAAGCCTCAAGAACCTACGATGCCTGGGACATAAGAGTAATCCAATTGTTAACCTTCAAAGGGCATGGACCATTTGTGTTTGGCTATTCACATGCCTAAGGTTTAGTGGCATCATTGGTACACGGTAAACCGTGTATATTTGTTAAATGAATAACTGTATATTACTGGCGGGGCTATTTTTTTTTATAATGCCCATGGTTTTATCCAGTCCAATTCCATTTGACTGTAGTCTCTATCCTATGATTTCTAAGAGCATTCACAGATTCCTTAGGTAAATATTCACTTGGAATATATGGATTGTAACCAGATTTTCTAAATCAAAAGAGGAAAGAAATAGAAGCAAGGAGGACCAGACAAGAGTAGGAATGGCAGAATCGAAATCTTTCAGAACTGAAGGGACACTTATAGGACATCTAATTTCTATTTCATGGTGAAATAAAAGAAATAAGAAGTATATTCAGTCTTTTATAGAAGATAAATTTATTCCATTTAAATAACAGTTCTTTATTCTGATACTAGGTCTTTACTACCAACTTGGATTTGTAAAAATGTCTCTTTTATGAAGACTGCAGTGGTAGAAAGAAAAAATTTAACAGCCTCACTTGGCAAGACTAAAAGCAAACCATTCTTTCTTGCCCCTCACCCCTCCTTTTTCTTTAATCTATTGGTCCACAAAATCCCAAAGTTAGAGAATCATTGGTAGAATAAATCTATAATACTAGCTAATACTAAGTGCTTCCTATGAGTTAAGTTCTTTACATTATTCAAGATTTCAGAAAAAAAAAACAAACGTGTTAGATATTTCCAAAAAGATGTATGTGTGAACTATCAATTTCTTTTACAGATAAAGAAACTAAGGCACAGAGAAATTAGTTTATGTGCTAGAGGATGATTTAAAACCCAGGCAATAGGGGCACCTGGGTGGCTCAGTCAGACTCTTGACTGAGTGTCAGACTCTTGACTTCTGCTCAGGTCATGATCTCAGAATCGTGGGATCAAGCCCCATGTCAGGCTTCACCCTCAGCATGAAGCCTGCTTCGGATTTTCTCTCTCTCTCTCTCCCTCTGCCCCTTTCCCTTGCTCATGCTCTCTCTCTAAAGTAAAAAAATAAATGAGTATTCTCCTTCTCCCTCTCCTTCTGCCCTTCCCCTGCCTACAGACCACACACATACTGTTCCCACTATCTTGTTGAACCCAAACTCATTAGATCGGCCATTTAACCTCTGAAAGTCAGGTTTTCCGTATATAAAATAGGGATACTATCTTCATTGGGTTATGGATATATTCTGCCTAAGTTCTTTTCTCTCATTAATTATATAAGGTGACTCAACCTATAAAGTATTAGCTATCATGGCTAATGATAATAGGCTTTGGCCTTATTTCCACAGGTACTTTTGTTAGATGCCTCCTTTGTTTCGTCAGGAACTTTATCGATCTATAGTCACACTGTTGTAGGTGACACTATCTCACTGGCAATGGTGCATTCCTATAGATAAACAAAGAAAAGCTAAAACTCCTGAGAATGCTCTTGTTCCAGTAATTCTTTTTACCTAAGAATTCCCCTAGTATAAGAACCAACATGTACAGTAATGCATATGGTAACCCAGTAAGAATCACTTTTTGTTTCAAAATATTAATCCTCCTTGTGTAAAACATAGGTAGCTACTACAGAAATATTTTCCCCGTCTGCATTTTCCAACTCTCATTTTGTTGTTGCTCCTTCCGGAAAATTACATCTCTCTACCTCAACCCCCCTGCCCTTAGTCTCAAAGAAGAAAAGACAGCTCAATTAATAATACCATGAATTTGAACTACTAAAATGTCTTGTCATTATGAATTATGGTACATACTTACCATACTATTTCACAGCCTGAAAAAGAATGTGTTGAGCTTAATTTACTGGTAGGACAAAGCCTCAAGACAATTAATTTACTGACCACACTCAATTCTGGTTTCTTGGAAGAAACCTCTGGATGATACCAAAACTGAGAAGTAAGGATTCAGAAGTGAAGTTACTAAAAACTAGGTGGGAATTCAATCACTATGACCTACTGCCCATTAGGACATAGACAGGAGGCTCCATGGGAAGAATGGAACGGGAAACAGTGAGTGGAGACGAGACTATCCTATAAGCTGGACTGCTCCTAGGTAATTGGGCCTCAGGTTGCCTTTGGCTGTACATGGGCAAGGGCTTTGAGGGGACCGCTCCATGTCAGATTCTTCCATGAACAGGATGATCTGCTACATGGGGGATAACCAGAAAATTATCTTCCTGGTCTGATAAATTTGGTGCTAATTTAGGGCCTTGTTTCAACAACATATTTATTTATTTATATATTTTGAGAGAGAGGGAGGAGAGGGCCAGCAGGGGAGGGGAGAGAGAGAGAGAGAGAGAGAGAGAGAGAGAAATCCCAAGCAGGTTCCACGCTGTCAGCACAGAGCCCAATGCTGGGCTCAAACTCACAAACTGTGAGATCATGACCTGAGCCAAAGTCAAGAGTCAGACACTTAACCGACTAAGCCACCCAGGTGCCCCTCAACACCTTTTGAACACTTGCTAGTATACCAGCCTCTTTTCTAGGCAAAAAAAGATAGTATTGTTGAAGATGAAAAAGACTCAAGATAATTTCAGATAGTGTAAGGACTATGAATGAAAAAGCAAAATATAACTTGGATGTAAATTTAAAAAGAAAAAAAGAAAAAGAAGAAAGAAAAAAGAAAAGCAAAATAAGTGACAACAGAAGGGATACAGGACTTGAGACCTGAATCACAAGAAAGGGTTAGCCTTGCAAATATTTAGGTTAAGAGCGGACCAAGCAGCAGATATAGCAAGCCAAGCGAAAAGGCCTTGAGATAGAAACAAAACCACCATGGCCACAGCAGCGTAAGCAAAGGAAAAATGAAACGGTCACAAGAAGGCAGAAGTCTGATCATAATAAAAAATTGGTAAAGTGGGAGGCCACTATGGATTTAAATAAGGCAGTCCCTGGTCTCTTCAAATCCTAAAGTAATCACCTTTCCTGCCATGTTGAGGATGGATGGGATGAGGGCAGGGTGGGGGAGGCAGGGGCAGAGAGGCTCCACAATAGTCAAGCGAGAAATAGAGCCTGGCCTAGGAGAGTAACAGTGGAGAGAAGAGGCAAGGTACAGATTCAGAAGAGCCCACAGGACTTGCGTAGAGATTAGAAATGGGGATGGGAGAATGGGCTCCAGGACTTCTTTCGTTTAGACAAATGTTAGGTAGTGCCGGTAGAGCTGGTAATGGAAATAAGTAGCTGAGTGCTGAGAGCAACCGGTTTGGTTGAAACAGTGAGATTTGTTTTAGTTAGGTAGGTCTGTAATACTTATAAAGGTGAAGGTGCAACACTCAGGTGCTCAGGGAGGCAGGCTGGATATACAAATTTAGAAGATATCAGAAAATACTGAATGCCATATGGATGATGCTTTTTGTCCCCCTTTGGAGAGGCAGAGCTAGGAAGTACAGCCCAGACCAGAGGTCAGAAAAGGAAGATTTGGCAACTATATGAGCAGTTGGAAAAGTAGAAGGAAAACCAGGAGTGTGGTTTCATAGACAGTGGGGAAAAAAAGTGTTTCAAAAACAATGAAATAGACAACTACTGAATCTGCTGAAGGTTTAGTAAAATGAGGACGGAAAAGTGACTAGGTTAGAACCATGACAAACACTGAAGACTTTGACAAGTGCAACTTAAATAAGATACATTCTCGAACTTTTTGCTTAAGTTAATTCTACTAGAAGATTCTACCATTACAAAGTGTGGTAGGCAGACTAATGGCCTCCAAAAGATGGCCATGCACCCCCACCCCCCGCTCCAGTCCAAAAGATGTCCATGTCCAAATTCCTGGAACCTGTAAATATGACCTTACATGGCAAAAAAGAGTTTGTAGAGGTCATTAAGGATATTGAACTGGGGAAATTATCCACAAAGGTCCAATGTAGTCACACATGTCCTTTTAAGTGAAGGACAGTGACAGGAGAGTCTGAGATTTGAAGATTACACTACTGGCATTGAAGACAGATGAAAGGATGATGACCCAAGGTCAGCGGCTTCTAGAAGCAGGAAAATGCAAGGAAACAGATGCCCCCCTGGAGTCTTCAGAAGGAATGCAACCCTGCCAACACGTGGATTTTTAGATCAGTGAGACTCATTCTGGATTTTTGACCTCCTTAACTTTAAGACAAATTTGTATTGTTTTAAGCCACAAATCTGTGGTAATTTATTACAGCATTACAGCGATAGAAAATCAATACACAAAGGATACCAAACTGGTTGTTTCCACAGCCTGGTCTGTATAGTCAGTATATACGACTACAAAGAAAAACAAGGTTAGCCTTAAGAATTAAAAAGTAAAGTCTCTGAAAACATGCCTTTTCTTATTAAAAACAAAAGCAGTGGGTGCCTGGCGGGCTCAGTTGGTGGAACATGACACTCTTGATCTCGGGGTTGTAGGTTTGAGACTCACGTTAGGTATAGAGATGACTTAAAATTTTTAAAAACTCTGGGGCACCTGGGTGGCTCAGTCAGTTGAGCATCTGACTTCAGCTCAGGTCATGATCTCATGGTCCATGAGTTCAGCCCTCATCGGGTTCTGTGCTGACAGCTCAGAGCCTGGAGCCTGCTTCAGATTCTGTGTCTCCCTCTCTGCCCCTCCCTGGCTCACACTTTGTCTCTCTCAAAAATAAACATTAAAAACATTTTTCAAAATAAATTTAAAAACCTCTTTAAAAATACAGAAAAACAAAATAAAAACAAAAGTAGCTATCAAAAGCAACATTAATCTGGCAAAAGCTGACAACTAAAATGACTTACCTGAGTAACCAGTATGTAAAAACATGCTAAAAGCTTAAGAACTTGACACTTTATTCAACACGGTCAACCAGAAACCTGACCAACATGAATAGCCTAGTGACAAAAGAATTATAAGGCATGGTATGACAGAACTTCACGCCTGAAATCCTTCAACTTACAAACTTAGCTCGAAACAACTTTTATAGATTCCAAGCTATATGCCACCCAATGATGTGGAAGCATGTATCTGTGTTATTGTCTTTAGATTTTTCTAACCCCTAAGGAGAAGAAATCCCCTTGAATCATAAATTTCATGATTCCAATCTGACACCTATAAATCTCAACTTATTGAAGGTCAGTCAGACTCTTACTAGAGTCTAAGCAACCCACGGTACATTGATAATATTGCTGCAGCTGAGCGGAGAAGCAGGCGTGGAACAAGTGGTCACAAAACCACCATCCTGAGACCGTGGGGATTATCAGTGGCTCTCCCCGTGCCATGCCTCTCTTGGCCTTCAGAGGACGTCATGGCCTACAGGGCTTTCTTCTGAATACCACAAATCCCCCCAAACGTATTCTCTGGTTGGTTATTTCTTTTAAGGAAAGTTATCAAGGGTCATTCACAAGATGAATACGGAGAGAAAAAGCAATTTGGCAGTGATGTTATTCATTGGTCTAAAGTATTTTCCAAATTACTGGTTTAACAGACTCCTCATATTTAAAAAAATAAGTACAAGTCTAAATCCAGTTGACCCATTTTATTATAAGGTTGGTAACAAGGCTTTTTGAATCCCATCTGAACTTAAAGTAAAATAAAACATTGCAGGTGTACAATTATCCCACGTTTATAAAATATTTGCTATCTGTATATACACATATAGGTACACAAACGCGCATTAACGCTCAGTATATTTTAACAGATTTTGGGGGGATGGTGAGATTTTAAGTGATTTTCCTGCTTTCCGCCAATTTTGATTTACTATTTTTTTTCTTATAACTAGCATATATCATTTAAATAAGTCATTATTCTGAATTTCTTTTAAAAAGCAAGTCAAGCATTTCCATCCGAAGGAGGAAGAAGGAAGGTAAATGCAAACCCAGCAAAAAACATGGAAATTTTAAAAATTTAGTACAAATAATTGAATTTCAAATTCAGGAAACATGTTTACTACAAATTCTTTAACCACATTGTCTTTTTGATATAGTTATGATGTAGAAAAGCTTTCTGGCAACTTCCATTTATAAACTCAAATCTCCCAAGAAACAAACATTGTTTTGTTTAGAGGCATTTTATTTAGACAACTAAAACAATTAGATGTTCAGAAGCAGTGTACAATGAAAGAGAAATCAAACCAGTTACTTTATCATGAATTCCCTCTTCTTTACAACTAAAGCAAAAGGAAAAAAAAAAAGGCTTTCTGCTTTTAAGGGAAACGTCAGAAAAATAGGCCAATATATTTTTCTTCTCCATAATAACATAAACGGCTACAAGAAATCTAATTATAATAAGAGAAATTGGATGTTGGCTTGCACATACTCATTAAAAAGACAACAGGCCATCATACCACAAGAGCCTACTTCCACCTGCCTTCATGTGAGACTCTTGCGTTTTCATGTACAGGTAACAAACACCAAGTTAGTTCCAGCACTGGAGCTAAGTCATATTCCCCATAATTTACTGCTCATGTTTGCCTTAAGCAGAGAGTAACTCCGGGAGGCTGATGCTTTTCTCTGCTTGCTTGTTTTAGTCCATAAGTTGTACATTATCTGCAGCATATGCCCAACGCTCAGGCCTTAACTTCAGGAGTTGAACTATAGATGGAATCTGAGTTCTCTGAAGCAATTTCTTCTGCAATGAAAAAAATAACAATGAAAAACACCCCACATTAGTCAACTTAATAAAGAAAATTTCTGTGTAAATTTCTGTGTTAACCACATTTCTGTGTAATAAAGGAATGAAAATTTTTTTGGTAAGTGTGCTGGTGACGCGAGGCAAAAGAGGACAAGGGCACAAACCATTAATGACTAGACTCATGTCACTGAAAATGCAATGAAGAAAGAGTTCATGTATTTCACCCATTACACTCTTACACTGTAACTTAACTTCCCAGGGGACCCTCTGCTGGGCTACACTTTCAGTGACTCCAACTATTGAGTAAACACTGAATTAAAGTCTTATCTTTGGAAGACCTGGCCGCCTCCTTTATTCATTCAAAATCAAACAATACTTTATGATCAGTATACCTTCCAATCTGTAATTCTACATTTGGGAAGTAGTATGTCCTTAATAAATGTTACAAAACAATTACAACTGCAACAGCTTGTATTTTTATTTTAGCAACTGCCTCATAAGTTAGACTCCACTATAAGAGTAACTACCTCGAATCCACACTACATCTCCATGCCTACCACTATGCTATAGATACTTAAATATTTGTTTTATGAACATGTGTATAAAATTACATACATATAATAAACTTTCCATTACTTAAGTATGTCCATATTTAGTAAGTGTCCTTTGTCAATCAATAAAACTCATCTAACCCTTTAATTTACATCCCCCAGGACTCAACGAAAGTTCATTCATCAGTATTTACCTAGCTCCTCTTCTGTTGTCTCTGGAAAACTGATCTTTGGCTTTGCCAGCTCACCACTATCTTCTTCTATGGAAAGAAAAGCACTTCATGATTATGTGAATAACTTCCAATAACTTCCAATATTTAAAGAAGAGTACGCATTATTCTAAGCAACGAGCTACAACATAGGAACCTCTTTCTTAATAATTAAAATTCTAAAATATTATGTGTCTCCTCAAAGTTCGCTTTTAAATTCATACTACAACTATTTTGGGATCAATAACTAAGTATTTTTATTAAAAACATGTCTACCTTATTAATAAGGATCTGTGAGTAATACCATTCAGAGATTAAATACATTTACTTATAAATTCTTTATACTGCCCTCTAGCAAAATTTGAATTAGGTCCATTCCATTCACCAAATGATCAAGTATAAAAACAAACAAAAGAACAAAAAACACAACAAAAAACTTTAACCAAACAAAATAACACAGTAGCCAATTTATAATCATGGGCTTCTCTGCTTCAACCATATTATAGAATTTAAAATCTATAGGCGACAGAAACATAGAAATAAAACTAGTGATGAAAAATGACACAAAATTATGAAGTTTAACTTGATAACTTTGTGGGCTTTTTAAAGTAAACTCTACCAACCCAGGGCTTCAACTTCCAACCCCTAGATTAAGATTCACATGCTCCACCAAGTGAGCCAGCCGGGGGCCCCATAAACTTGATAACTTTGAATACAAATTCTTACCAGGAAGCACACATTTCCAAAGGCCGTATGTTTTTCCTACCACAGTCTGCCATAGTCTCAATGTTCCATCTTCAGAACCACTGGCATAAAGTTCTCCATCAGGACTAAATCTCACACAGTGAATAGGACCAAAGTGTCCTTTGTAGGATTCTGAAAAAGAGGAGAAGGGCTATTAGATAATTTAAGACTTAAATAGTGGCTAAGTATTGATACACTAAAGAAAATACTGTCTTTTATTATTGGGAAGATGCAAAATTCTCAAGTCCAAATTCAAAGAGCTAAACCTCACTAAAAAAAATGAAGTGATTCTGGTTCGCCTGGTTGACTCAGTTGGTTAAACGTCCAACGTCAGCTCAAGTCATGATCTCATGGTTCATAAGTCTGAGCTCTGTACTGACAGCTTGGAGCCTGGGGCCTGTTTCAGATTCTGTGTCTCCCCCTCTCTCTGCCCCTTCCCTGATCATGCTCTGTCTCTGTCTCTCTCTCTCAAAAATAAATAAACATAATAAAAAAAAAATGAAGGGCACCTGGGTGGCTCAGTCAGTTAAGCATCTGACTTCAGCTCAGGTCATGATCTCACAGTTTGTGAGTTCGAGCCCCACGTCAGGCTCTGTGCTGACAGGGCAGAGCCTGGAGTCTGCTTCAGATTCTGTGTCTCCCTCCCTCTCTGACCCTTCCCCACTTCCACTCTCTCTCTCTCCCTCTAAAATAAATTAAAAAAAAACAAAATTTTTCAAAAATCAAAGTGATTCTTCTCACAAAGTGGTACATAATGTCTACCATTTCTCAATAAAATTACCCTCTTAGAATTTTAGCGCACATTATGGTTTCGTATTATCCCTCAAAAAAAAAAAAAAAAAAAAAAGAGGCTTCATGTCCCAATAAGGACGAAGGAAGGGAGTAAATTCTACAGAAAACAGGTCTAAAGTCTCAGTTCAATCCCAATTTCCACATCCTAAACTCACTGCCTATTTACCAGGAAACCAATTCCTATTATGACTACGGAGAGCCACCAGATGGAGCTCTTTTATACACGTTGCCTCTTAATTTCCTACCAGACTACCTGGATTCTACTATTCATTCTGTCACATGGAACATTAAGATACAAGCTCAATGCTGATCCTTAAATATTTTAATCTGTGGAATTTAATGAGAAAATGTACAGATCAGTAGTGGTGCTGTTCTGTTTAAAGCATATCCTTGTTTATGAACTTTTCTCATCTACTTTCTAAATGCTAATCATCTTATTAGTTTTCAAAGTCTTTATCAGACCAATGCTCCTGTTCTGTCTCCATCCATTCAACTCAAGGACCCTCATCTTCCCCCATCTCTGTCCAACCAGAGAATATCATGAGAGTATTATCACAAGAGAAAAGTTTTCATGAGAGTAGAAAGAATATGAGAGGTTTGTAATGAGAATAGCTGGATCAAAGGTCCAGAGTTCACTAACTGTGACCTCAGATCTCAGGCAAATAATTTACTTCTTTTTCAAAAAGAATAAAATACACGGCCAAAACATTCTGAAACCTTGGAAACTGACATTAAATAAAGATAATGAAAAAAAGAATCTTAATTGGGGCATCTGGCTGGCTCGGTAGAGCACCTGACTCACGATCTTGGGGTCATAAATTCAAGCCCCCACTTTGAGTGTAGAGATTACTTTAAGAATAAAAGAATCTCTTATTAAAAGTCATTTATACTCAAATAATAAAGAGTGAACCATAAGCAATTATATGGTCCCTTCACCAAACTTCCACTTATCCAACCCAAATCCGTTAGCTTCCCCAAAGAAACAAAACATAAAGTTGTCTTTTGCTCTCGTGTATAATTCTAACAAGCTTAATATCATTGGGTGGTAAAGCAGGAGAGTTAGAAGAAATAAAGTAGCAGCTTATGGAAAAAGGGATTATAAAAACTGAACACACTAGCTCAAAAAGCAAAAAATATTTTGGGAAGGCTAAAAGTAGATACTGAGAGCAATGATTATGAAATACCTACATAAATGTAAACCTAGATCACTTCTCGGCCTTTTGGCTAAGATCAAGTGTAGTATCTGTTCTTATCAGTTTAATAAATGTAAACCTAGATAAATGATTATTAAACCTAGATAAATGTAAAGTTAGGATGTATGTCAACTTCAAATTAACTTTACATGTCCCTCCCCCTCCTTTACTAAGGACTATTATTATGAAAATGGAAGCAAAAGTCAGACTCCAAAAAAACCCCAAAATCTCCTCCAATTCAGATCCCAAAGGTATCCCTATAATAGGTCACAGCTGTTTCCCCCCCCCACACACACACACTATTCTCTACAAACCTTAGAGATTCTTACGCTGGCAAAACAGAGGAGCCAGATAGACGGGCTACATACTAGCACTATACTTCACAAAGAACAAACACCCTTACAGCTGCTTAACGGAATTTTGATATAAGACTGCCTTGTTGTATCCTCAGATAAATATACTGCACTACTGTATAGAATATCAGAATACAATGAACTTAGGTTAAAAGGAAAAAGTAAAATTGAGAGTTCAGTATACTTTGTTTGTAGTTCTACAAATACTTCTACCAAAAATGGAAAAAAGTCCTTTATTTTTTCGCTTGGAAATAGCAAGCTTTAGTTAGCCATAAAATTTGCTAACTGAGGTGTTAACTACTAAAACCTAGCATTTGACAAATGTAAACACATCATTTTAAGGGAAGAAAAAAAGGACAACTCACCTAATTCTTCTCCACTATTATAATCATACTTATAAAGTTTAAAGTCTTCACCACCTGCAACAAGAAATTCTTTCTCAGGATGAAGAGATGCAGAATTGATGGTTGCAGGAGCTTCAAAGGATTTAATTGGGTCCAAACTGGAAAATAATTTAAATAATATTTATAAACGTTGAATACTGCATAATAATACCAAAAAATAATTCAGTTTCTTTTAAACTGTTCCTAATTTCTGAAACACAAGGAATAATTACATCTTCATTTAGTCAAACATAAATAGAGATGTTAAAAAAAAAACAACAAACCTCTAAATAATATTAGCAAAAAAAGTTCAGAAAGATACTATGCCCAAGCGGAGCTCATACCAGAAATACAAGGCACTTTGGGCAGCGAATGCCTTCTTGGAAATGACTGTTAGCTAATTAAAACAGCATGGCTAATCTATTTGGATTTTTACACTGAACAAAATGTAATTCTGTATTGTTTGATTTTTCCATGATAACCATGCATTATCTTTGTAAACAGAAAAAGGTTTCACAGTAAGTAACATAATGGATTATTTGTACATTATTCTCAATTGCTGAAAATGTATGAGCTTCTGCAACAACAAAAAACCTTCAGTGCCATAAAAATATAAAACTGCTAAAGATGGCTCAGTTTTTAATATCAAGCTTTAAAAGAATAACCAAATTTAAAACTACAGCTATATAATAAAAATCAATGCACAACAACAGCTTCACCTGAGTATCAATGAGTTTGGACATCGGCTCTTTTCCAGTCTAATCCTAAAAGTCCTGAAAGGCTCCAACATAAAACATCAAGAGCATTCCTGCTCCGAAATGCCACCACCCTATTCCCATCATCACACACTACATACAGAAATTCAAGTTAGTCATGACTGGTGCAGGATCACTGAAGAGCAACCTTCTGCCTTGAATGGTAGAACGTTCAGTAGGCCAGCAAACCTCTGCCACTGAAACAGGATCCGAGGTGCTGATCTAAGCAGGGCTATGTGCTGCCTAAATCCACAAGGGACCAATGAACACAGTCATACAAATTAATGGCTCCGGGCAATTGTATTCTATTACTACCACTTCACTGTGGGTGCATGAACTCCTTTACATTCTTAACTGCTTTTCTCCGTTTTTACTACCTCCTCTTTCCTTTTGCCCTCCAGTAAAGCTCAACTGTGCAAGTGGCCCTTCTGACAAAAGGTAAAAGACTGCTGGTTGGAGCATAATGTGGTATAATCTTTACAGAAATCATGTATGCAAAGAACTTTATTTATTTATTTACTTACTTATCAAAGTTTTTATTTATTTATTTTGGGAAAGAGAACAAGCAGGTAGGAGCAAAGACAGAGAAAGAGAAAGAGAATCCCAAGCAGGTTTTGTGCTGTCAGTACAGAGCCCAAATATGGGGCTTGAACTCAAACCAAGAGATTAGGACCTGAGCTGAAATTGAGTTGGACACTTAACTGACTGAGCCACCCAGCCGCCCCTACAAAGAACTTTCCTACCCTTTGAACTGCTAATTCATATAAGGAAATACTCAGGTTTCTCTTACAAGGAAATATCAGAGATGTACCATAAATCACTGCAGCGTTAAAACAGGGAAACTGACACATGATTAACACCTATTATGTAATACACCTACCAAAAATATTTTCAAACAATTTTTAATAGCTAAGAATAATTTAAAATAAAAAATCTGAATTACACTCATAGGACCCTAGTAACTAAAGAAAAATGCCCACATGAACACACACATATAATGTTATAAAAGACTAAAACAGAAAATAAAACTACCATTAACATTCTGGCATCTATAGTTGAAGAACTGTGGGTAACTTTTTTTTTCTATTTCCCAAATTTACAACAGAGGTATTAACCATATTTATGGTCACAAAAAAAAGAGGTCTGTTTTTGGAAAACATCACTAGGTCTACACAAACTTCAGAGGAAAAAAAAAAAAAAAGTTTCTCTAAAATTTTAAAGGGAAAATTAATAAGAGAATCAAGATCACAGTGGTGTTATACAGTAATGAATGTTAATTATAGCACCAGTCTAGCAATCCTTTTAAGAAAATTATCATTTAAAAGTTGTTAAATTTTACCAATGTCCTAAATATCTGGAAATTAATATGATTAATTCATCAATATTCCATATTCTTAAAAACATATTGTTAATGGTATGGAAATATTTCCTCCTATATTATGTAGTATAGGCTAAGATTTGTTTTGTAAAGAGTTAAACACTTTCACATTTGCCTTCTAATTTTTAAGTTACCAAAAAAGAAAAAAAAAAAGAGAGCCAGAAAAGAAAAGAAAGAAAAATTAAGGTATTTCTTGGACATACCTTACTGCACTATGAAAAGCAATAGATCGTCCATAAGTTATTACCAAGATCTCTCCCTCAGGAATATATTCCATACTGCTAACAGACATATTAAAATTTAGAGACTTCACTTCTGTCATAGTAGCATGATCCCAAAGGCTGCAAAAAAGGAAGAGGAAAACAGTGGTATTTACTCATTTAAGAGAAGTGTGTAATTCCCAATTATACCTACAGATTAATCAATGAGAGAATAATCACAATTGTGGTACAACAACCTTCATTCCAATTCACAAATTATAGATGATACAGAGAATGTTTGGGTTCCTATACAATGATAAATTACTTGGTATCTGGTTGGTGAGGTCAACTTTAACACTTACACATACCTCCCAAGCAATTTAGCAAAATTACACTGTTAAGACATATAAATCTTAATTTTGCCATTCTAGTGTCACTCTAAATAATGGTTCTTATACTCTGTATTTGTGAATATGATGACAGCTATTATATATTACTACGGGAGAAAACAATCAGCACAAAGAATTGTGTATAGAATTTCAGGACTTCCATGGACTCCCTATACCCAGCCTGTCCACTGACTCAGGTTAAGAGTACGTGCTTATAAAGATATCAGTAGTTTTAATTAAGTGTCTTGTGGATTCTGCTCTAGGTTTATAATAGTAAACAGACAGCTCCAGAAAAATGTTATCTATGTACAGCTTAAGTTTTAAATTATTAAAGAAAAATTACTTACCGGACAGTTTTATCATCAGCTGAAAGAATCTGTTTATCCTCACTGCACCATAAAGCTTTTTTGATACCAGAAGTGTGACCACTGATTTCCTTAGGTTCTTAAGATAAAACAATTTAAAATTGTTAATATTTCATTTTCTTAACTGAGCAACACTGAAACAATTAAATATGTAAAAAGAAAAGAAAAATAAATTTTAAGTAAGACTGCCAACTTTTCAAAGCCCAACACAATGCAAAGTTACTGTTTATAAAAGAATACATTTAGTTTTTCTGCACTGGATGGAAAACTTATTCACATAACAAAGAACCCAAGAACTATGCTGTTATTTATCCTCACTTGGGACTGAATATATCACTCCCTCTAGGCTACTTTCTGCTTTCAAAAGCATTACCATTACTGTACCACAATGAAATAAAAGAAGCTAATCCAACATCATCACTAACACTGGGACCTTCATCCAAGTCACTGTTGGTAGTAACTAACAGGAAAAAAGAGGGAAATAGAGGCTGACAGAAGAAAAGGAGAATAAAAAGCAATGTGGCAATTCCCAAGAATATTTTTTTTTAACTTTATTTATTTTGAGAGAGAGGGAGAGAGAGAATCCCAAGCAGGCTCTACACTGTCAGTGCAGAGCCTGATGCAAGAGTTTGAACTCAGCAACCATGAGATCATGACCTGAGCCACCCATGTGCCCCTCCCAAGAATATTTCTACGCTGAGAGCAAAGCACCCAAAAAATAGGAACCTGTCTCCATTGGGAGACTTTCCCTTCAAAAGATTAAAAAACAACAACAAAACAAAAACAAAAACAAAACTACTCAGTGTTATCTTTGGACAAAAACATGCTGGAGGCAAAGCTAGTCAACACTACTTTGATTTGGGGCAAGTTACTTATCTGTCGAAGTAAAGGTTACTTAACCCTTTCATTTCTTCATCTGTATGATGGGATAACGACAGTTACTGTACCTCATAATTTGAGTATAAGGACCAAATGAGAATATTCATCTGAAGCTTCTAACCCGGTGTCTGACATACAGTAAAACTTCAGTTAATTGCTGTTATTTCTATTGCCAGTACAGTGCAAGAACCACTTTCAAAAATCAGCTTTGAGAAAGGTAAAAGATGAAAAATATCCACCAAAGGCCTGAACTACCTCGCAGAGTCAGATAGACATGCTGATTATAAGAGGTCCAAGTACTTTGCTATGTTTTGGCTTCAAGTTATCAAAGAGAATGAAGAGAAATACTTCCAGATGCTAATGAAGAATCACCTATAAATGTAGTCTGTTTGGTCACCTTAAAAATGCTTTTAGGAAAGAGAGTATCTTGAGAATAATTACTTAATATCCAATGTAGCTTTGACTTTCACACAAACTTTGGAAGTTCACAGATTTATGAATAAATAATAAATACCCATGATACAAAATTTAAGATACCAACTTATATAAAACAAAATCTTGTTCATCATAATTTCATAGCTTTTGAAATATATATAATGTGGCTAGAAAAGCATTAAACTACTACAAAATAGACTACTACAAAATGAATATCTGTACCAGAAAAGAAAAGGTATCTTTTACAACTTCTATGCAATAGAGAATTCATTAGGGAAATGATAAATTTCACCACCAAAAACTTTACAATGTGTATACCATAAACCTATTTATTTGAGAGACAGAGAGAGAGAGAGGAAAAGAGAGAGAGAGAGGAAAAGAGAGAGAGCATGCATGCATGAGCAGGGGAGAGGGGTAGAGGGAGAGATAGAATCTCAAATAGGCTCCACACTCAGCATGGAGCCTGATGCAGGGCTTGATTCCACAACCCTGGGATCATGACCTGAGCCAAAATCTCAAATAACTGAGCCACCCAGACACCCCTATACCATAAACCTTAACTAATAAAATTTAAGGGGCACCTGGGTGCCTTAGTCTGTTAAGTTTCCTACTTTGATTCAGATCATGATCTCATGGTTTGCTGAGTTCCAGCCCCACAATGGGCTCTACTACACTGACAGTGCAGAACCTACCTGGAATTCTCTCTCTCTCTCAAAATAACTTTTTTAAAAAATGTAAAAGCAAGCAACAAATTAGAATACAATAAAGAACCTTAAAACCAATAAAAAAAGATGAACACCACAACAGATAAATTGGCAAAAAGTACGAACAGGCTATTCACCAACAAATACATTAAAATGGCACTCCATAGTTATTTAATCTCATGAATAATTTTTTTCAAGTTTACATTAATACCACAGAAACATTTTTCTTCTACTGAATTGAGAAAGATACAGTTAGTTACCAGTGTTTGCTAGAACAGGTTAACTATAGATATATTTTTTACACTTCTGTAGAACACACTTTAGTAATTCCTACCAACAGTTTCCAAGTATACCTCCTTTTTGTCCCAACAATTCTATTTCTATGTAGTTATTCTACAGAAACAATTGCGGAAATATTTGCAATTAAAAGGATGTTAAGCATAACACTACTTATAAAAAGATTTTTTTAATGTTTTTATCTCATTTTTGAGAGAGAGAGAAACAGAGCACGAGCAGGGAAGGGGCAGAGAGAGAGGGAGACACAGAATCTGAAGCAGGCTCCAGGCTCCCAGCTTTCGGCACAGAGCCCGACGCAGGGCTCAAACTCACGGATGGTGAGATCATGACCTGAGCCAAAGTTGGATGCCCCACCAACTGAACGGCCCAGGCACCCCAAGCATAACACTACTTATGATATTTAAAATCTGTAAGTAGCCCAAACAGGTCACATAGTAAGAGATTTTTTAATCCACTTATCCATAGGATGAAAATGATACAGTCATTAAAAACAGTGGATAGAATATTTCAAAACATGAAAAAATTGTGAATTGCAATTTTTAAAATTTTTTTAAATTCAAAAAAAAATTAAAAAATCCTATTAATACATTCACATGGTTCAAAAATCTGAATATATGTACACACTAAGAACTCGCACCCTTCTTACCTTCTACAGATAACCACTCATTCTTACCAAAAAGTAGTAACAATGCTATGCGTCTTTTTAAACTTAATATGATAAAAATTTAGCAAAATAAGATTTTAGTTGTAAGAAAAAGATACAAGTACAATGTAGCAAATAAATGGACATTATAAAAAAGAGATTTGCATAGAAAAAAAAACCTGGAAGAATATGAACCAAAAACTAAAGATATTAACAATGATTAATACTGGATTATGAATTATGTTTTCATTTTTTTCTTTGTGACTATCTTTAACTTCCAAATTTGAGCACTGAACATGATTCTTTTTAATCAAGAAAACTTATTTAAATTAAAACAAAATATAATACAGGTATAAATTATGCTTACCTGCTTCAGGTTTGTTCAAATCATATATGCGTAACAGTTTATCCTGTCCCCCGGTTAATAAGTAATTACTATCCTGAAAACACACACAAGGAAAATGTTAACAGATTAGCCATTTTAACAGCTATATCTATCTGAAACTTCTTCAACACCAACTAAAATCTAAATAAAGTTCACTGACATCAGGGGCGCCTGGGTGGCTCAGTCGGTTGAACATTTGACTTCAGCTCAGGTCACAATCTCAGGGTTCATAAATTTGAGCCCCACATCGGGCTCCGTGCTGACAGCTCAGAGCCTGGAGCGTGCTTTGGATTCTGTGTCTCCCTCTCCTCTGCCCCTCCCCTGCTCACGCTCTCTCTCAAAAATAACCTTGAAATAAATAAAGTTCGCAGGCATCACAAAGAGATATAAAACGTACCAATTCTGAGAAGATACTGTAGAACATTTATTCTTTTCGTAATTGCCTAAATTTCGTAAAACCCTTTAAGCTCTCCAGTTCAAGTGTATTACACCACCTACCACATGAATCTTCTCCATCTGCCTTATCCTGCTCCCCTCCCCACTAAGAAACACTTCTTTGGTGATCTCAACTTTATCCTCTCCCTTCTGAAAGTAGTTAGGAAACATTATTGGCACATTTTAGATATTTGTTGCTACCGACGGAGAACTCATCCAAGAGTTCCAGGGTATCTCAGGATTAACCAAATAAATAAATAAATCTCTATAGCTTAATATGCAATTATATTATCAAATATAAGGCAATATACACCTAATATCGCCCCAAATATACAAACCAAATATACAATGTCACTACATCCTATAGTAACAGCAATTTCACTCCCTAAAATAAATTCTATTTTCTGATACCTGTGTAAAATCCACAGTCTTGACAATGTGTTTATGAGCCAGCGTCATCAATTCATCTCCTGAGACAGCATCCCACACTTTGCTAAAAGTAAAAAGAGTGAAATTAGAAGAGAAATATAATGGTAATTTTGATGATTACCAAGTAAGTTAGATACATGAAATGTTATATAAATGTATTACGTATCTCTCATTATCTTTAGTATCCCTCACTGTTAAAAGTTCATTTGATTAAATAATTTAAATGATTCTAAAGAAAAATATACCTGTAGAAGCCATGTAGCGAATCTAATTTTGACAATGAAAAAGATCTACAAATTTAGGTAAATGATATCCATGAACCAACCCATCCTTACCTTTAGCCTACAGCCATAATATCCTTTTAGCAAGACTACAAAACATTTTAACCAATTTTAAGTTTCATCTTTCCAATTTGTTTCTCTAGTCACTAGTCTCACGTGCAAAACAAACAAGCGAAAAACAAAAAATCCTAGAAAAAATTTGCAGAAGAATGAAAAGGCCACATAAAATTTTATATCAAGACAGTAGAGAAGAAAATATTCTCTCTTCCTCAAAGCTGACTCTTAAATTCTCAAATTCTAGTCCAATTAACTTCCCCCAAAGTATCAGCCTTTGATTATATAATGCTAAAACAGGATTTTTAATCTCTCAACTGCCTGTTTCCCTGACCCACTCCAACCCAAAGTATATGCGTGGTTGTGTGTCTATACAAATATATATGTATGTATGCACACTATAAGAGGTTCCCCAGGGCGCCTGGGTGGCTCCGTTGGTTAAGCGTCCGACTTCAGCTCAGGTCACAATCTCGCGGTCCGTGAGTTCAAGCCCCGCGTCGGGCTCTGGGCTGATGGCTCACAGCCTGGAGCCTGCTTCCGATTCTGTGTCTCCCTCTCTCTCTGCCCCACCCCCGTTCATGCTCTGTCTCTGTCTCAAAAATAAACGTTAAAAAAAAAATTAAAAAAAAAAAAAGAGGTTCCCCAAATAAAAAAGCTTAGAGAAGAAAAAAAACTCATTTTCTGTCAGAAGTGATTATTGAAAAATAAACAAGAAAACCTTGCTTACTGGGAAAAGAACTGTTAAGAGTGAACAAACTATGCTCCAAAAAGATTTTCATTTTAATGTAACTGACATTTATTTTTAAAAATAAAGGGAACCATATACAGTGGGGGGCAGAGTGGGGGGTGTGGGGGAAGCATGACCAAAGCAGCAGCATCCAGGGTGCCAATATATCTATAGTCTTTTCCATCCTATTTAGAAACACTACTAAAATTGAAGATGACCCCTTCTGACAGTGTGTTCTAATAATCACTTCTACTAACTTTGGCATATTTCCATTATTCACAGTAACAATCCTAAAAAGGGTTTATAGCCCTAAAAATAATCTAGAATAACCTAAATGTTTTCTAATGTATTTTTCAATCACCAGACGTGAAACTGATATTAACTAGCTGGCTGAGGGGCTCAAATGAAAGCAGTGAAGGATCATTAAAACAATACCCTTTCATCAGCTAATCATGCAGCATTTACATTCTGCACAACTCATGAAGTACCCGTCATCTCCCTAAACTACTGATTCACCTTACATCCCCTGTTTCGTGCATATAATATTGTTATCTGTTCAATGCTTTTCTTATCCTTGGAACAGACTTACCATATGTCTCAAAAGAGGGGTTGCTTAAAGTTTAACAACAAAAAAAATTAAGTTATTTTAGGTGGAAAAAACTGCCCAGCTATCTGAACATGACCAAGTCATCAAAAAGGAGATAATTCCACCTTCAATTTATTGGCAACCTTATTCAGAGAAAAATCGATCTTTCTATCGTCTTTTACAAGCGAGAAAACTGACCATACACTGTTTACCTATGGATTGCTGGGCCTAACTCCAGATCCATTTAATCACCCTCTGGAACAGAGCACAGTAACCTTCTCCACTTTAGGCACCCTCTCGAAATGATTTTAAGAGGAAAGTGGAGATGCTAAGAAGAGGATCATGGGAAGTAAAGCTTACATTAGCTTCATGAATTAAAAGATATAAAGAGGATAGAGATTCAGGAAATAGTGTACTTATCACCTGACTCAATTGCCCGAATTATCTCAAGATAGCATTCCAACTGACCCACAGACCAGCTCTGCTGAATACATTTTCTCCACAAGAACAAAATACACCTCTAGATACACATGACATTAATGAATTTTATGAGAAACATAGGAAGGGTGAGTGCTTCCCAAAAATTATTTATACCAACTATGATTAATCAGGTAAGTGGGGGAAGCTATTCTTTAGCTGGATCAGGTTCCGTAACAGCAAGTCCCATGCAAATCATTAAAAGAGATTATACACAAGGCTCCTACTCCTCCAAGACAGACACTGAACAAGTAAGGGGTAAGACTCACCTACTATTTATTGAAGCATCTACTAGGCAAG